>NC_060123.1:160810196-161435196 GCF_021461395.2 Schistocerca americana
GAATATCAAGAGCTCAGATGGAAACCCAGTTGTAAGCAAAAAAGGGAAAGCCGAAAGGTGGAAGTAGTATATAGGGGGTCTATACAAGGGTGATGTACTTGAGGACAATATTATGGAAATGGAAGAGAATGTAGATGAAGATGAAATGGGAGATACGATACTGCGTGAAGAGTTTGATAAGAGCACTGAAAGATCTGAGTCGAAACAAGGCCCCGGGAGTAGACAACATTCCATTAGAACTACTGACGGCCTTGGGAGAGCCAGTCCTGACAAAACTCTACCATCTGGTGAGCAAAATGTATGAGACAGGCGAAATACCCTCAGACTTCAAGAAGAATATAATAATTCCAATCCCAAAGAAAGTAGGAGTTAACAGATGTGAAAATTACCGAACTATCATTTTAATAAGTCATGGCTGCAAAATACTAACACGAATTCTTTACAGACGAATGGAAAAACTGATAGAAGCCGACCTCGGGGAAGATCAGATTGGATTCCGTAGAAATATTGGAACACGTGAGGCAATACTGACCCTACGGCTTATCTTAGTAGCTAGATTAAGGAAAGGCAAACCTACGTTTCTAGCATTTGAGGACTTAGAGAAATTTTTGACAATGTTGACTGGAATACTCTCTTTCAAATTCTGAAGGTGGCGGAGGTAAAATATAGGGAGCGAAAGGCTATTTACAATTTGTATAGAAACCAAATGGCAGTTATAAGAGTTGAGGGGCATGAAAGGGAAGCAGTGGTTGGGAAGGGAGTGAGACAGGGTTGTAGCCTCTCCCCGATGTTATTCAATCTGTATATTGAGCAAGCAGTGAAGGAAACAAAAGAAAAGTTCGGAGTAGGTATTAAAATCCATGGAGAAGAAATAAAAACTTTGAGGTTCGCCGATGACATTGTAATTCTGTCAGAGACAGAAAAGGACTCGGAAGAGCAGTTGAACGGAATCGACAGTGTCTTGAAAGGAGGATATAAGATGACCATCAACAAAAGCAAAACGAGGATAATGGAATGTAGTCGAATTAAGTTGGGTGATGCTGAGGGAAAAAAATGGTTCAAATGGCTCTGAGCACTATGGGACTCAACTGCTGAGGTCATTAGTCCCCTAGAACTTAGAACTAGTTAAACCTAACTAACCTAAGGACGACACAAACATCCATGCCCGAGGCAGGATTCGAACCTGCGACCGTAGCGGTCTTGCGGTTCCAGACTGCAGCGCCTTTAGCCGCACGGCCACTTCGGCCGGCGATGCTGAGGGAATTAGATTAGAAAATGAGACACTTAAAGTAGTAAGTGAGTTTTGCTATTTGGGGAGCAAAGTAACTGATGACTGTAGAGATGATATAAAATGTAGACTTGCAATGGCAAGGAAAGCGTTTGTCAAGAAGAGAAGTTTGTTAACATCAAGTATAGATTTAAGTGTCAGGAAGTCGTTTCTGAAAGTATTTGTATGGAGTGAAGCCATGTATGGAAGTGAAACATAGACGATAAATAGTTTGGACAAGAAGAGAATAGAAGCTTTCGAAATGTGGTGCTGCAGAAGAATGCTGAAGATTAGAAGGGGAGGTTCACATAACTAATGAGGAGGTATAGAAATAAATTGGAGAGAAGAGAAATTTGTGGCGCAATGTGACTAGAAGAAGGGATCGGTTGGTAGGGCATATTCTGAGGCATCAAGGGATCACCAATTTTGGTATTGGAGAGCAGCGTGGAGGGTACAAATCGTAGAGGGAGACCAAGAAATGAATACACTAAACAGATTCAGAAATATGTAGGTTGCAGTAAGTACTTGGAGATGAAGAAGCTTGCACAGGATAGAGTAGCATGGAGGGCTGCATCAAACCAGCCTCAGGACTGAAGACCACAACAACAACAACATCTACATCATTCCGTGATTTATTCAGTTTTCAAATTTATACTGACTTTTTGATCTCCTGGTATATTGCTTAGAAAGTGCGTAAAATTCGTCACGTGAGTGAAGGGGGGAAATGGAGAAGAGAGTGATGTTTTTTGTTGATTCCAGTTTGAGATGGAATTCTGTTGGCCCACACTGGCGAGTCAGACTGGAACTTCTTGTGGAGGTGCGTCTGCTGTCGCTGCGTCCTGTGTCGGCTAAGACACGGTAGAACGTTGTGAGCGCTCTCTTCACTTTAGCGGGAGTTCCTAACGCCACTCGCGGCGGAGATGCCTTTCTAGAGCATTCCGTCGGTATATCGGCACTGCCGGCAGACAAGGCGATGAAAACCTATGTACATCACCGCAGTTCATTTTCGTGGCCAGCTTAACTTCCAAGACGCCACTGAGGTTAGGCTACAATCAATAAAATTAGCCACTAACATGCACAGAGCCTCTCAAGTTGTAGGTCTCTCACTACGGTTCAGATCTAGAGCAATGACTTGTGCGAAAGGAAACGGACTGAAAGCTGGCCCTCACATGTGAAACGTTAACCTGATAAAATACGTAGTGACGAGGACTACAAACTACTGTAGTGAAACAAGGGCTGTAAATCACATAAATTTATTGTTGAGAAATCAGATAACAATCCCCAAAAGAAACACTTATCAAACAGCACGTTAGGAGCTGTTGACCACCAACGCTAACTGAATTGTAATCACGAATTTAAATTGATGCATCGGCAGATTAATGAATGAAAGAGTGAGAACCCCAATTAGCAAAGTCATGGACAACAGGTCACCTTAAAAGGTGAAGATCAATCAAAATGAAAATACGCGCCTATCATCCTGTATGTCTTTCATGCCCCACTTTGCTGGGAAGTTACATTATCTGAATGAGACAAGATGAGGTGAGGTCGCAAGCTATGATGGACTCTGGCATGGCCCGGCCATCTGCTCTCCAGAATGCTAAAGCTGAATCCTGAATGTCGAATCTCGAAAGCTGAACCGTCTCTCGAACGAATTCTAAATCTCCGACATCCGAAGCTCGAATTCAGAGAACTTATAGTCTGCACTCGTTCGTGGTGTGAGTCCGGCAAAAAGTTCAGTTTAAGCCAGTTTCAGATAGTACTTCAAATTATCCCAATCAACTCTTCTAACGATGTTATTCGAGAAAACTCAGTGCCACTTTCTGGCAGATTGCGACTGCCGACCTATGGTAAATTGCCAGGTTCAAAAATCGAGAGTGCGGGCCAATCTCTCCTGCCAAAACTTTCTGCGAATATCCTTTAGCAATGTTTACGACGACGGCGCCAGCGATCCCGCGTCGCGATATAATGGTTTCCCTACGGAGACGTCTGTGCCTCCCACGCTACAGCGAGTCGTTAAGTTTCCCAGGCACACAGCACTGCGCGGGTGGTCAAGAACTTACGGAGAAATTCCGTATTCATATCCGCCACTGCGATGAGATTTGAGGCTGTTCACTGAAATCACAGCCACAGGCGCCGTCAAAGGTTCGCGCTGCCTTCGGACACAGAGTATTGGCAGAGGGACTCCTCCCAGGGGGCTAGAACGGACCTGTCCCTCCCCCCTCCCCCCCCCCCCCCCCCCCCGCCATTCCATCAGTCTGAGTCAGCCGGCTCGCCTCGCCTGTTGTGAGTAGCAGAAACTGATGGGTCAAAACTTCACTTCCTACTAACTACCGAACAAGTGGACTTAACATGCATTTCAGAATTAAAAGAAAAAAAAAATGAAATCCACAACATTCAGCAGCGCCCCCATGAATAACACTGCTCTGTATTGAATATACATTAGATATTACGTTAGTTAAGTTAGGAATTGCCCTAGCATATCAAGGAATTAAGCTTTCTGGGTGAAAAAAATGGAACACGAGGCTGCCTAAAGCACGATGGGCTCCACACTATCCGTATCGCCTCCCTTCCTAGAAACTTTTCAATGTTATGGCGGCGCGTATTTATGATACGGTCCTTACTTCACGTGAGACTCGTGCTCTTTGAGACGTATAAACTGCTCCACGCTCTTCGCAGCTGACCTCATTAACTGCCGCTGCATGCAGCGTATCGACCGCATAGTCGCTTGACCACAGCTGGTCTCCTGTTGTCGCTAAGACAGATTGCATTAACGCCCCCACGGAGAAGAATTTTCCCACTTTTTCGGTGATACCGTTTATGTATGTAGGTGAGCAGTGCATGAACGTCCAACACCCTCCTGTCTGGCTCTTTGTCTGACTGGATTTTTTTGTTATGCTGTTCTATCTGTTAGCACTGGAAGTAGGGCGCAATTCTGCAACTCCAGCTTAACGTTGCCTACATCTGCAAACCAGAAAGATTTTATGGAAATAGGCAATGATCAGAAAGTGGCATCCTTTCATGTATTTCACGCCACGGCATCCACAGATCACAATCCTATTATAAACACTTGACACACTGTCTACTACGCCCTCTGGATGTGTCCTCATTCCTCGATCTTTACACGTCCACGCTTCATCTGTTTTTTTTTTACGATGATCCTGCTGACTCCCTTACTACATTCATAGCTTACATCGATTCCTCTACCACCGCGCTCGTAGGAAGTCTTCATCCACAGCGTGATGCCACGACTAATAAGGACATCTAATTTTTTTTCCTTTCTTTTACTACCTTGTACTTCACATATATATTTCTAATGACGTAGAATATTTTTCATTTGGTTATATAGTGTACTGCATGATGTATGACTATGTTTACTTTCCTGATTTCTATACGAGTTCCTTATGTAAAGACTTAGATTTTTTTCTGATTCTTTCAAATAGTTTTGTTCAATATATTGTGTAAAATGGAATGCAATGGGCAGAAGTGTTGTGAGAACGAAGTGCTGTAAGAACTGTGGAGCGAGAGAGGTATCGATAGTTGTCGGGTCGAACAGTGTGGCAGACAGTCCTCGAGTCCCGGATGGCACATGAGCGTGGCGGTACGAAAGGAGGTAACTGGCGCAAGGATTTCAATGGTTCAATAAACTGAGTGTCAGGTGTTTACAGTAGGAGTGTGTAGTAATGGTATGCGCGCAACGGGATGTTACACTACTGGCTATTAAAATTGCTAGACCACGAAGATGACGTGCTACAGACGCGAAATTTAAGCGACAGGAAGAAGATGCTGCGATATGCAAATGATTAGCTTTTCAGAGCTTTCACACAAGGTTGGCGCCAGTAGCGACACCTACAGCGTGCAGACATGAGAAAAGTTTCCAACCGATTTCTCATACACAAACAGCAGTTGACCGGCGTTGCCTGGTGAAACGTTGTTGCGATGCCTCGAGTAAGGACGAGAAATGCGTACCATCATGTTTTCGACTTTGATAAAGGTCGGATTGTAGCCTATCGCGATGGCGGTTTATCGTATCGCTGCATTGCTGCTCGCGTTAGTCGAGATCCCATGACTGTTAGCAGAACATGGAATCTGTAGGTTTAGGAGGGTAATACGGAACGCAGTGCTGGATCTCAACGGCCGCGTATCACTAGCAGTCGAGACAATAGGCATCTTATCCGCATGGCTGTAAAGGATCGTGCAGCCACGTCTCGATCCCTGAATCAACAGATGGGGACGTGTGCAAGACAACAACCATCTGCACGAACAGTTCGACGACGTTTGCAGCAGCATGAACAATCAGCTCAGAGAGCAAGGCTGCGGTTACTCTTGAAGCTGCATCACAGACAGGAGCGCCTGCGATGGTGTACTCAACGACGAACCTGGGTGCACGATTGGCAAAACGTCATTTTTTGGAATAAATCCAGGTTCTATTTACAGCATCATGATGGTCGCATCCGTGTTTGGCGACATCGCGGTGAACGCACATTGGAAGTGTATATTCGCCATCGCCATACTGGCATATCATCCGGCGTGATGGTATGGGTGCCATTGGTTACACGTCTTGGTGACCTCTTGTTCGAATTGACGGCACTTTGAACAGTGGACGTTACATTTCAGATGTGCTACGACCCGTGGCTCTGCCCTTCATTCGATCCCTGCGAAACCCTACATTTCACCAGGATAATACACGACCGCACGTTGGAGGTCCTCTACGGGCCTTTCGGATACAGAAAATGTTAGACTGCTGCTCTGGACAGCACATTCTCCAGATCTCTCACCAACTGAAAACGTCTGGTCAATGATGGCTGAGCAACTGGCTCGTCACAATATGCCAGTCAATACTCTTCATGAACTGCGGTATCGTGTTGAAGCTGCATGGGCAGCTGTACCTGTACATGCTATCCAAGCTGTGTTTGACTCAATGCCCAGGCGTATCAAGGCCGTTATTACGGCCAGAGGTGGTTGTTCTGGGTACTGATTTCTCAGGATCTACGCACCGAAATTGCGTGAAAACGTAATCATATGTCAGTTCTACGAGTAGTATAATATATTTGTCCAATGAATACCCGTTTATCATCTCAATTTCTTCTTTTTGTAGCAATTTTAATGGCCAGTAGTGTAATACCGGACTTTCGCATGTTAGACATGGTTTGAAATTTGAGTTTGTGATGGACATTCTAAACGGACGTTGTGTTAAGCGAACGCTGTTTGTTTCTGCAGAATTAGGCTGGTGGTAATGACAATGCACTAGTGAACAGACAGTATTCTCGTCGGTTTAGAATTGAACTGCATTACATAAACTGTGAATTTAATATTGTTCATTTTTCTTGACACGGAAATATGACGTTTTCTATAACACTAACCGCCAATGTGGGAACTTTGACCTGTGTTGCTACGTAAGTGACTATTTTCGCGAGAACAGTGTTATTGTGAACCACGAATGTTAACAGCAGATCGACTGTCTAACTTCGCAATTGGCAAATTGTTGTAAATGGTATGTTAATTTATACACAATGTATGGACTCTAATGTGTGTGAACGTGTCATTTAAACTAATACGACCTTCAAGTGGTGCATAAACAGTTACGTTGCTCCGGCCTTTGGCAAATGGATGCTACGCAACTTATTATCACTCCCAGCCCAAACGGGATATATTAATGCCAAGGACAAGACTGGATTAACCTACAGGATAAAAGTATAGTATTGTATTGTAACAGACTGTTCACCTTCAGTGATTGTTGACCCCACCACTAACAGCAGTTATTGCCATCATTTATTTATTTTTGCTTTTCAGAGTTCTTGTACTCGTCGTTGCATGCGTTGTATGTGTCTTTTAAAAGGGTGTGCCTCCTTGTGAATATACAGTAGTTTTGGCAGAAGAATTTATATGTTGAACTGTGAAATGCGGCCAGACGTGCATCCGCCATTGAAGCTATTTACACCGACTATTACAAAGAAGTAGCTTATTCGCCATTGGTTCAAGTTAGAGTATTAGAGGGAACTTTGAATCAGCTTTCAAAGTACGCAATCTTTGTTTACACGCCACGTAACGGCATATTTCCATTCATTCATATTTAGATGAAAATTTATCTGGGTTTACTGTTGCTGGTAAGCAAAATTACAATATACTGTGTCATTATTTATTAATTTAGCTTGAGAGTGTTTTATTGTTTTCTATTATCAAAGGAGTTTATTATCAGACTTTTAACAGGATTGGAAAACTTCTCATATATAGTTTTGTTTTGAAGTTTTCGGAAGTAAAACGGGTTCTTAGGTTTTATACAATATTAATTTACTTCATGCAGCTTTTCTTTAAACATTTTCTGATTACAAATTCACGGTGGTAAGAACCGTTTTCTTCACAACAGGTATCTGTGTGTCAGTTAACACTCAGCTCGCATATACATTGTTTTCTTCATTTTACGTTTTCGTCCCATTCAATCTTAAGGAAACATCGTTTCAATATACTCGTATTTTTAATTACGCAGTAAGACTGTTTTTCTTTCAACCAGCTATTTATTCTTTATTCCGGAAACACGTACACAGCATTTCACACAACCATCGCTTATCATTATCTACAGAGCTTTAACGTCATGAATGTTAGTACATTCTCACATATTATCAGAACTTTTAATGTACATTATCACTATAGGTTATAAACAAGCCGGCCGGTGTGACCGTGAGGTTCTAGATGCGTCAGTCTGGATCCGCGTGACCGCTACGGTCTGAGGTTCGAATCCTGCCTCGGGCATAGATGTGTGTGATGTCTTTAGGTTAGTTAGGTTTAAGTAGTTCTAAGTTCTAGGGGACTGATGACCACAGATGTTGAGTCCCATAGTGCTCAGAGCCATTTGAACCATTCGTTATAAACAGTTTTAGCCCTGGAAACATTTTTCTTATTGTTTTTTCATTAATAACAGAATGTGTTGATATTGCTCTCTATATATGTCTGCTTTTCTGCTGCGGAAGTTTTTGTTCTGTGTTGTGCACTGTAAACATTAGTCAGCACATGACACAAACTGCATACAGTTTACCATCATATTATTACTTTCTTTTTCAGTAGTGTTATACAGTGACGTGTGCAATGAATGTACAAGGTAAGTGGTCGTATTGGCTCATTTACTCAGTTACAAACAGAGGTAATATCAAAAGCACTGATGCTAGTACAAACTGATGGTTTACACATCAACGTTATTGCAGTTGACTAATTTTCATCTCCAGGGTTCTACAGGGTCTGCGGCATCGAATGCTGTATATAATCTGGAGAAACAGACGCTGGCTTGGTTGGAAAGAACTGCCTCACCAACCGGTTGTACTTCAAATGAGATAACTTTGTGATTGCATCTCTCACATTTATCATGTAACTGGCGCAGAGAAGCAGAGAGTGCGTTCCTTTTAATATAAAGTTTATTTCAGTCAAAGCTCACAATCTTGTTATGTTGCTACGCCGATTTTTCCTCTTTAGTTGTTATTCAAGAATCTAAGCCTGCATGGAGTTGCTGTTGCTATGCAGTGTCGCAATTCAGCTATACTTTCTGGAAGGTAATGAATTTCCTGTAGGCTGAATTAAGTCACTAATTTTGCGCAAAAACAGTTTATTGAAAAAAAGAAAAAGAAAAGAATAGTTTGCTCCTATACTTCGACGGACCAAACACAATTACCTCTCGAAAATGATTTACAGGCTGAAGGCCTCTGAATCTCATACTTTGTCGATTTTTCCACAAACTAATATCTACAAAGTTCTACTGCTGCTCATGGAAACCAAATCCACAAGAGTATACTTTTAGCACGTGCACGGTGATGGGTGATGTAGATCCTTGGAAAAACAGAATGCAGTCAACGATCTACCAAAGCTTGTGATCCAGGGCATGACATCCAACCACGAAGACTGGAAAATCAATGGAGCTGCAGAGGCCAGGCGGTGACCGTCGAGGAGGCAACTCGTCGGCAGCAGGCAGCGGCGTCGTGGTAGTGGAGCGGATGTTCGTCTGTAGCTCTGGTTCGAAGTGAACTGTCTCTGCACGGCGGTGCGCGGGCCTAAATACTGTCGCGCGGTAGTATTTTTCAAGAAATATTTTAATTCACGTAGATCGCGGATGCAAACAGTTACTCCCCCCACCCCCACCCCAACTCCCAAGGACCACGCCCCTGCTGGCGCTGCTAAAGTGCGCGTCATATATCTTGGCGGCCGAGTTTAGGTTCGTTCTGCGCATCTGACGTCACAAAACACAGTCAGCCAATGAACAGAGAACGACGTTGCCGCCAGATCTCGACAGCAGTGCAGAGCATGGACGAGTGTCTTCAGTTTTAGAAACGTTCAGTCATAAATAAATAATAGAACAAAAGCAATGTCTTGATAGCAGACTTTCTTTTACAGAAAGTTTGGAAAAAGCATTCTTTATACCAATTGCTTCATATTCTATTAATTAATTAAACCAAACAACCAATAAGACTCCTAATTCAGGCGATAGCAAGGAAAGGTGTTTGTTTCAATCTCACGAACTGCTTTTTCGCCATAAAGAACAGCAGTAATTGTTTATTTCCTATTGCACATCGACGAAGCGTGAGTAATTCATAGTCATACCAACAGTGTTTATAAGTAGTTGCGTGAGGTGTTAGAGTCCTTACGGAGTTACACTGTTTTATGAGCTTAGGTAGCGGAATGGTCAAGGTGTTGGGCTGCCAAGTGAAAGGTTATGAGTTCAAACCTTCTGCGGTGCTTGATATTTTCTTTATTTAAAAACAATATTGGAGTGCCTTACTTCACGAAATTTATTCGTTTGAATGAAATTTCTAGTGCTTTGCCTCTTCATTAACTTTTTCGCTGCTGCAGACACGTGCTCCCCGCATTCTGCGCTGTGCGCGATTTTGTCATCACTGCACTTCTCGCCTGTGCAGACACATGGTGTTCCCACTGCTTTGACACACTTATCATTCGATTTCGCAAAAACTATTTGGCCAAAAAATTTGATTTTTACACGTCTTCTTGCCTGATACCTTCCCCCCATAAATGACTTAATTTTGTTTTGATGTGCAGCATTAAATGTAGTAAACCATTGCACGAAATTTTGAAGAGTTTGCAGAGGTAAAAGTCCATAGCATATACTTTCCGTATGGTCGATTTTAGTTGCCACAATGTTGAGAATGAAATGTGGACAAGATACCTAAATTTCATATAATATTTACTGTATAACAATATCTCATTTAATTTAAGTACTACATAGGTGTCGTATGTAATATGGAGAAATATTCCGTCTTTCGCGACTGTAATAAAAGTTTTATATACACATGGCACGTTTGGCTTTATTTTAAAGCACTTCCATCGGTGAAAGGTATGGCACATACACAATGGTATTCATGTTCTATTTATTGTTTTTGTTCCACAGTCGCAGTTTTACCAATGGTATTGAAATATATCCCTCTTCTGCGACTGTAATAAGCGACTTATTTAGACCAGACGCGCATCATAAGAGGACTGTATTTTGTGTCCTCCATTGCCAAGTCACCTTTCGTAGTTTTGTGCTGCGGTGGCACAATATTCAACGTTTGTGTTGGCTCATCAGTGTTTTAGCAACTAAATGCTGTTTGTGTGTGCCACACACAAAATTATATTTGACATAGCGCTGAGCACTTCCACATTTCATTCTCAACATTGTGGCAACTAAAATCGACCATACAGAAAGTATACTCTATGGACTTTTACCTCTGCAAACTCTTCAAAATTTCGTGCAAAGGTTTACTATATTTAATGCTGCATAATAACTGCGTTGAACATCGAAACAAAATTAAGTCATTTATGGGGGGAAGGTATCAGTCAAGAAGATAGGTAAAAATCTAATTTTTGAGCCAAATAGTTTTTGTGGAATCGAATGATAAAGAGTGTCAAAGCAGTCGGAACACAATGTGTCTGCACAGGCGAGCAGTGCAGTGACAAAATCGCCCACAGCGCGGAATGCAGGGAGCACGTCTTTGTAGCAGCGAAAGGGTTAATGCGGCCGTGGTGGCTTTACTTCATGAACTGCGCGCTCCCCCCTACACGTAAGCTTGCGAACTATGCTATACTATCTACATCTACATCTACATTGATACTCCGCAAGCCACCCAACGGTGTGTGGCGGAGGGCACTTTACGTGCCACTGTCATTACCTCCCTTTCCTGTTCCAGTCGCGTATGGTTCGCGGGAAGAACGACTGTCTGAAAGCCTCCGTGCGCGCTCTAATCTCTCTAATTTTACATTCGTGATCTCCTCGGGAAGTATAAGTAGGGGGAAGCAATATATTCGATACCTCATCCAGAAACGCACCCTCTCGAAACCTGGCGAGCAAGCTACACCGCGATGCAGAGCGCCTCTCTTGCAGAGTCTGCCACTTGAGTTTATTAAACATCTCCGTAACGCTATCACGGTTACCAAATAACCCAGTGACGAAACGCGCCGCTCTTCTTTGGATCTTCTCCATCTCCTCCGTCAACGCGACCTGGTACGGATCCCACACTGATGAGCAATACTCAAGTATAGGTCGAACGAGTGTTTTGTAAGCCACCTCCTTTGTTGATGGACTACATTTTCTAAGCACTCTCCCAATGAATCTCAACCTGGTACCCGCCTTACCAACAATTAGTTTTATATGATCATTCCACTTCAAATCGTTCCGTACGCATACTCCCAGATATTTTACAGAAGTAACTGCTACCAGTGTTTGTTCCGCTATCATATAATCATACAATAAAGGATCCTTCTTTCTATGTATTCGCAATACATTACATTTGTCTATGTTAAGGGTCAGTTGCCACTCCCTGCACCAAGTGCCTATCCGCTGCAGATCTTCCTGTATTTCGCTACAATTTTCTAATGCAGCAACTTCTCTGTATACTACAGCATCATCCGCGAAAAGCCGCATGGAACTTCCGACACTATCTACTAGGTCATTTATATATATTGTGAAAAGCAATGGTCCCATAACACTCCCCTGTGGCACGCCAGAGGTTACTTTAACGTCTGTAGACGTCTCTCCATTGATAACAACATGCTGTGTTCTGTTTGCTAAGAACTCTTCAATCCAGCCACACAGCTGGTCTGATATTCCGTAGGCTCTTACTTTGTTTATCAGGCGACAGTGCGGAACTGTATCGAACGCCTTCCGGAAGTCAAGAAAAATAGCATCTACCTGGGAGCCTGTATCTAATATTTTCTGGGTCTCATGAACAAATAAGGCGAGTTGGGTCTCACACGATCGCGCTGCTTCTATTGGCGCGTCGTGTGCAACTGGCAACGCAGCAATCTCCAGCGTCTGGGCGGGCATGCGCGAGCCGCCAAGATAAAAGAATTGTAGTGCCGCCTAGTGGAACTGATGCAGGACTGTTTTGTGGTGCAGAGCCGCTGCGTGGCATTTATGCGACCCACGACGTTCCTTTGTCAGACGGGTCGCCGGCGGTGCAGGTGGAACGCCGCAACATATCAGAAGGCGAAGCACACAGATGTGTCTTTCATAAACACACACACGCGCGCGCGCACACACACACACACACACACACACACACATACACCAGATATCTTTACGTCAAGCGAACGTGGAGGCCCATGGTACAAAGTGAGATTCGTACAGTCCTTATGAACAGAGATGCAGTGTCGGACTCAGGAAAAATTCACATCGCGAAGCTGCAAGTTAATTGCACCTCTTGCATCAGAGAGCTTAAAACGCGTTCTGTTGCTGTGCTGTCGCCGTGTCGACTGGACTCACTTTGGGTAACAAACAAGCGACCGAGCGAGTGCGCCAGCTGCGGCAGAGAGGCGCCTACCGACTACTCTTAGTTTCGGTGGATAACTTAAAATTTACTCAAGTTTCTATCCGTCTTTAGATGAAACGATTTATTGACAGTGGACGATTTATTTTAAAACAACGTGTTGTTGCAATGAAATGTGTTAAAGGTTAAGAGATAACAGTGTCATCTGCGTGCAGCCGCCCATGTTTGACAGCGCTTGATATACAGCGTGAATCACGTAAAACTTGCACGGCGTATACTGCGGAATGTAAAGTGCTATTGATGTAAACGGATTAGTGGTCAGGAGCTCGTACTGATAGACAACAAAAAATGTTCAAATGTGTGTGAAATATTATGGGACTTAACTGCTAAGGTCTTCAGTTCCTAAGCTTACACACTACTTAATCTAAATTATCGTAAGGACAAACACACACACCCATGCCCGAGGGAGGACTCGAACCTCCGCCGCACAGTCCGTGACTGCAGCGCCCTAGACCGCTCGTCTAATCCCGCGAGGCCATAGCCAACAAACACATCATAATAATACTTAGAAACTGTATTTTGTGTGCAAAATACACTTTTCGAGTGGAACAATGCCCATTGACACTTGTAACCTCCCCACAATGAATTTAAAAGGACAGAAATATAAAATGATTAGTTAGGAGCCAAACGTAACCTCCCTAGCAATTAAATTTAATGACAATAAAAGTGAGAGAATCGCAATCTGACCCAACTATAAGTTCTTCACAAAAAAATTAAAGTCAATTCAGTGACAACAAAATCTCAGCGATAATGATAATTCGATTTTACCGAAATATCGGTCTTTGGCCCTGTGCAAAAATCAGAATTAAATTCTTACCTCATTGCAACACCTAGTCAAATTTCTGCTCTTGTTGTTGCGCACCGCTTGGAGGAACTGCATTGCAAATAATAATATTCCTTTTTTTTTTTTTTTTGTAATCTAATTAAAAACTGAAACTTTTGTTTAGGGGAAGTGGAACGAAATAGTTACTTCAATAAAAGATGAAAATTTTTATGTAAAATTGCTTTTGAAATCAAAGTTATTATTGGGGGCACTTGTTGAAAATTAGTTACAATAATTAAACTTTACATTATCCGATGATTATCTTAATTAACAGTATACCTCATTCAGCATCTTGACCAGTGTTGTCGCCAGACCACATCACGCAATCCCACTGGACTGCTACCACTGACCGACCGCTCTGCATGACGACTACTAGCGTACTGCACGCGACGACTACTGACAGAGTACTGCACTCAACTAGACACAGCTACAGACTCGCAACGACTACTGACAGAGTACTGCACTCAACTAGACAGAGCTACAGACTCGCAACGACTAACTGACAGAGTGAGAACCGCTCGCAACACTCGCGCGGTCAAGCGCATACTCTCTGGTCACAGATGCTACAATGCCTCGCCATCGCTGCTATGTTACATACGTGTTTCACACTGACAAATCAAAAGTAGGGTAAATTAGAATGTCATGGTGTTGGTGGTAGGATCCTAGTATTTTGAAAAGTTCCCACACCGAGAGTTGTGCAGTGCCTAAGGTAGCAGACAATAGAGAACGACACAAGTGCATACACCAGTTACGTGGATTCCGACCAGTAACGAGACAACTGGCCATCACAGGTCGTATTCAAAATGAGGACCGGCAGCGGCAGTACACTCTTCCAGTCGTGTATGGAACGACTTCTGCACGTGTGATAGCATTTCAGCGACGATGTCAGAGCAGGCTGTAGTGATAACACTTTACGTAATGTCGGGTGTAGTTGCCATGTCTCTGTAGACAGCGTCTTTCAGCATTCCCCACAGAAAAAGAGTCTACAGGTGTAAAATCTGGGGATCCCGACATCCAATTTACAGATCCTCTGCCTGTTTGTGAAAACTGTTTTTCCTTTTTGTTTCTCTGATTACTGATGAGTGAAACAGCATCAAATCTAAAAAAAAAAAAATATTTGTAAAAGTGGTTACAACATGTTTTCAAATGGTTGCAGCACAGAAACGGTATGTTCTAAGACATGGATTCGAACTAAAACTATTATCTAGTCAGTCCCCTCTGCAAGTTCTAGAAGTTTGTAAGGAAAATTTTAGAGCACCCCATATACAATGAGACGACAAAAGTCATGGGATATCTCTTAATATAGTGTCGCTCTTCCATTTTGCCCCGCGTAGTGCAACAGCTATAGATGGCACGGACTCAGTTAGTCGTTATAAGTCTCCTGCTGAAATACTGAACCATGATGCTCCTATTTCTTTGTGCGGTGGGGGGGATTTCAGTCTTCATCTCAGAGTAGCACTTGCAACCAACGTCCCCAATTATTTGCTGGATGTATTCCAATCCCCGTCTTTCTCTGTAGTTTTCGCCCTAAAGTTCCCTGTAGTACCATGGAAGTCTTAACAGATGTCCTATCATTCTATCCCTCCTTGTCAGTGTTTTCCAAATACTCCTTTCCTCTCCGATTCTGCACAGAACGCCCTCGTTGCTTACGTTATCAGTCCACCTAATTTTCAGCATTCGTCTGTAGCACCACATCTAAAATGCTTCGGTTCTCTTCGGTTCTGGTTTCCCCACAGTCCTTGTTTCACTACCCTGCAACGCGCTGCTCCAAACATATATTCTCAGTAATTTCTTCCTCAAAGCCTATTTAATCCTAGTAGACTTCTCTTGACCAGGAATGCTGTTTTTGTCAGTGCTAGTCTGCTTTCGATGTCCTCCTTGACCCGCCCGTCATTGGTTATTTTGCTGCCTACGTAGTAGAATTCCTTAACTTCATCTATTTCGTGACCATTTCTTGCTGATCTCATTTCTGCTATTTCTCATTACTTTCGTCTTTCTTCGTTTTACTCTGAATCCAAATTCTGTACTTATTAGTCTGTTCATTCAATTCACCAGATCATGTAATTGTTCTCCACTTTCACTCAGGTTAGCAATGTCATCAGCGAATCTTAACACTGATATCCTTTCACCTTCAATTTTAATACCACTCCTGAACGTTTCTTTTATTTCCCTCATCGCTTCTTCGATGTACAGATTGAACAGTAGGAGATAAAGACTACATCACTGTCTTACACCCTTTTTAATCCGAGAACTTCGTTCTTGGTCGTCCACTCTTATTATTCAATGTTGGCTCTTATACATATTGTATATTACCCGTCTCTCCCTATAGTTAACCCCTATTTTTCTCAGAATCTCGTACATCTTGCATCTTTTTAGAGTGTTGAACGCTTTTTCCAGGTTGACAAATCCTATGAAAGTATCTTGATTTTCCTTTAGTCTTTCTTCCATTATCGACCGCAACGTCAGAGCTGCCTCTCTGGAGCCTTTACGGTACTTAAAGCCAAACTGATCGTCATCTAACACATCCTCAACTTTCTTTTTCATTTTTCTGTATATTATTCTTGTTAGCAAGTTGGATGCATGGCCAGTTAAGCTGATTGTACGATTATTCTCGCACTTATCAGCTCTTTCAGTCCTCGTAATTGTGTGGATGATATTTTTTCGAAAGTCCGGTGGTATGTCGCTAGACTCGCACGTTCTACACACCAACGTTAATTGACCTTTTGTTGCCACTTCCCCCAGTGATTTTAGAAGTTCTGATGGAATGTTATCTATCCCTTCTGCCTTATGTGATTTTAAATCCTCCAAGTCTCTCTTAAATTCTGATTCTGCATCACCTATCTCCTCTACATCGACTCCTGTTTCTGCTTCTATCACATCACACAAACCAACATCTGGAGTGTGCTGTCTTAATGCCCATGAACAGAAGTTAACACAATTCTCATAATCGTTTCCAGGCAACTCTTGATGGAAAGGGACTGTGATAGGAATGGAACCTATGTCGATAGAGAATGGTAAGACACTCACCTGACTCATTCCACTTCCTCATTCCCTCGTGTGATTTATAGGGAGTTAACGTGTGGATCAATTTAAACAGCAGCAAGAACATTAATTTCTCCCTCTTCTGTAGTCACTTGCCTCCTTTTGTTACGTTTTACAGGTGTTACCTTACCACTCTTAGGTAACTGGTTCAAGAGATTCATAAATAATGGCCGATATGTTTGACATCTAGTGGAATACCTTGCAGCAGACACCGTACAAGAACGAACAGCATTCTTTCTACACTTTCCATACACCATGAGCACGTCGGCTTTTCTGCATTGGTAGACCCCACTCGCGGCTTCTGCTTGGACTGACACACTAGCTGACCAGCAAGTCACATTGCACTCAAGGAACACACAAGCACGCAGTAAGCAAACACTAAAATCATTGTACGTAACAACTACAAAGTCTGAATGGCACAAACAAGTGTCGGTGTGGAATCTCTTAAAAATATGATCTCTCGTCAACGACTTGCACTAGAACCCAGCAACAAAGGCCACTGACATTCTAATTTACCATAATTTACTCTGTTAATGAAAATAGGCATTGTTCCATTCGATTAAGTGCATGTTTTGAACGTCTACCGTCTTACCTCCTTGCCTAGGGACGCCAGATGAAAGTTGATGTCGTCAAGCCCTTAATCAAAATTGCGCAACGGATAACTGGGGAGAGGAGCTTGAGAGCGCTACCTAGAGAGCGTGTCCTTTCTGTACGATACTAGGCAAGGGGCTGGAGGGCTCACACGCTGATGTGTGGGTCCCTGCATTCTCCATCTTTTATTTTAAATGAATTCCTTTAACTTGACTTCTTTGTGATTTTTAAGGTATGTTAAAGATTGATGACAGTTGATTTCCTATTCATCTTAAACATTATCACTCGACAGCAATTGTTTCAGTTTACAGATATTACAATTATACAACTTATAGCTCGGGTATATTATATACTAATCTGCACGCACATTTCTACGGGTAAGACGGAATTGCGTTGGCCAAATGTATACCACCAAAGTCTCCCAATATTTTACATAGGACATTCACTATGTGAGGAGGATAACGGGCAAACTGGGGACCAGATACTTTAACAAAGGGGGTCAAGTTTCCGGAATTAAACGAGCACATTCATTACCGAAGCTGGAAATAAAAGAATTAGTATAAATATCCAAATACCTCTCTTCCATGCGTGAACATTGAGACAGACGCACTGAGGGCACGTCTGCTCACTTACCAGTCTTCTGTAACACTCCTAGAATATGGCGGGTACCCGGAGGTCTTCCTGGGCCCCGGTGGAGGGGGTGGTCGAACCACTTGACCGTGACCAACCTCTCCACGCCAAATCTTGTGACTCTGGAAAGTCTTTGACTTTTACCTGCCTGTGCTGTCTCTCTGATCCCCTAGCCATGAGTAAGGTTGGCACTACTATACTACAGAATTACTTCCCAACAAGGATTTTGCCACGCCTTACAGAAAGGTGTGAGGAGGATTAGGAAAGTTCATGTGCAGATTCACATCCACGTACAAGAAACGCATAATACACGACACATATAAATACGTATTATGAAGCCTGACACATTTCTTTCCAACCGTCCACAAGGGTTCTGTTGCACCCGCGGCCGGCCGCGTCGTGTAACAAAATTGGCTGCGGAGCCGCCTCTGTTTCTATTTCCTGGTGCGAGAGAGCAGCGAAACCTGCTGCTTATAAAGCGGAAACTACTGTACCGTTTCAGTTTGCACAAAAAATACGCTTTCTAAGCATTACTACAATCTGTTTGTTGGCGAACAATACGAGCCCCTAACTACCATTCTGTGAAACCTGCGCATCAATAGCACTTTTCATTTCGCGATATTTGCGGTGTAAGATTTAGGTGATTCACCTTGCATACCTACAAAACAGAGACACTGCTGCAATTGGCTGCCGCCGCGCCACTCGCGGAAACATCAATAGCGAATCACAGTATGGATTACTTCAGTCAGGGCTCACCAGACATTTTGTGGCTGTATCTGTTTGCTTTCCCCCCCCCCCCCCCCCCCCCCCCTCACCCCACAAATGAACCATGGACCTTGCCGTTGGTGGGGAGGCTTGCGTGCCTCAGCGATACAGATAGCCGTACCGTATGGTATCTCTTGAGAGGCCAGACAAACGTGTGGTACCTGAAGAGGGGCAGCAGCTTTTTCAGTAGTTGCGGGGCAACAGTCTGGATGATTGACTTATCTGGCCTTGTAACAGTAACCAAAACAGTCTTGCTGTGCTGGTACTGCAAACGGCTGAAAGCAAAGGGAAACTACAGCTGTAATTTTTCCCGAGGGCATGCGGATTTACTGTGGGGTTGAATGATGATGGCGTCGTCTTGGGTAAAATAGTCCCCCATTTGGATCTCTGGGCGGGGACTACTCAAGAGGACGTCGTTATCAGGAGAAAGAAAACGGCGTTCTACGGATCGGAACGTGGAATGTCAGATCCCTTAATCGCGCAAGTAGAAAATTTAAAAAGGAAATGGATAGTTTAAAGTTAGATATAATGGGAATTAGTGAAGTTCGGTGGCAGGAGGACCAAGACAAGGACAAGGTCTGGTGAATACAGGGTTATAAACACAAAATCAAATAGGGGTAATGCAGGAGTAGATTTAATAATTAACAGGAAAATAGGAACGCGGGTAAGCTACTACAAACAGCATAGTGAACGCATTATTGTGGCCAAGATATATACAAAGCCCACGCCTACCAGTAGTATAATTTTATATGCCAACTAGCTCCGCAGATGACGAAGAGATTGATGAAATTTATGATGAGATAAAAGAAATTATTCAGATAGTGAAGGGAGACGAAAATTTAATAGTCATGTGTGACTGGAATTTGATAGTAGGAAAACGAAGAGAAGGTAACGTAGTAGATGAATACGGAATGGGGGTAAGGAAAGAAAGAGGAAGGCGTCTGGTAGAATTTTGCACAGTGGATAACTTAATTATAGCTAACAATTGGCTCAAGAACCATGAATGAAGGTTGTATACATGGAAGAGGCCTGGAGATACTGGAAGGTTTCAGATAGATTATATAATGGTAAGACAGAGAATTAGGAACCAGATTTTAAATTTTAAGACATTTCCAGGGGCAGACGTTGACTCCGACCACAATCTATTGGTTAAGAACTGTAGATTAAAACTGAAGAAACTGCAAAATGGTGGGAATTTGAGGAGATGGGACCTGGATAAACTGAAAGAACCAGAGGTTTTAGAGAGTTTCAGGGAGAGCATTAGGGAACGATTGACAGGAATGGGGGAAAGAAATACAGTGGAAGATGAATGGGTAGCTTTGAGAGATGAAATAATAAAGGCAGCAGAGGATCAAGTAGGTAAAAAGACAAGGGCTGGTAGAAATCTTTGAGTAAGAGAAGATATTTTGAATTTAATTGATGAAAGGAGAAAACATAAAAATGCAGTAAATGAAGCAGGCAGAAAGGATTACAAACGTCTCAGATAGACAGATACTGCCTACAGGAAAATCAAAGAAACCTTTGGAGAAAAGGGAACCAAAAAATGGTTCGAATGGCTCTGAGCACAATGGGACTTAACTTCTGAGGTCATCAGTCCCCTAGAACTTAGAACTACTTAAACCTAATTAACCTAAGGACATCACAGACTTCCATTCCCGAGGCAGGATTCGAACCTGCGACCGTAGCGGTCTCGCTGTTCCAAGCTGTAGAGCCTAGAACCGCTTGGCCACTCCGGCCGGCGGGAACCACTTGTATGAATATTAACAGCTCAGATGGAAACCCAGTTCTAAGCAAAGAAGGGAAATCAGAAAGGTGGAAGTCTATACAAGGGCCTATACTAGGGTGATGTGCTTGAGGACAATATTATGGAAATGGAAGAGGATGTAGATGAAGATGAAATGCGAAATATGATACTGCGTGAAGAGTTTGACAGAGCACTGAAAGACCTAAGTCGAGACAAGGCGCCGGGAATAGACAACATTCCATTAGAACTACTGATAGCCTTGGGAGAGCCAGCCCTGACAATACTCTTCCATCTGGTTAGCAATATGTATGAGACAGGTAAAATACCCCCAGACTTCAAGAAGAATATAATAATTCCAATCCCAAAGAAAGCAGGTGTTGACAGATGTGAAAATTACCGATATATCAGATAAATAAGTCACGGCTGCAAAATATTGACACGAATTCAAAAATGGTTCAGATGGCTCTGAGCACTATGGGACTTAACATCTATGGTCATCAGTCCCCTAGAACTTAGAACTACTTAAACCTAACTAACCTAAGGACAGCACACAACACCCAGTCGACACGAATTCTTTACAGACGAATGGAAAAACTGGTAGAAACTGACCTCGGGGAAGATCAGTTTCGATTCCGTAGAAATGTTGGAACACGTGAGGCAATACTGACTCTACGACTTATCTTAGAAAATAGATTATGGGAAGGCAAATCTACGTTTCTAGAATTCGTAGAATTAAAGAAATTTTTGACAATGTTGACTGGAATACTCTCTTTCAAATTCTGAAGGTGGCAGGCGTAAAATACAGGGAGCGAAAAGCCATTTACAATTTATACAGAAACCAGATGGCAGTTATAAGAGTCGAGGGGCATGAAAGGGAAGCAGTGGTTGGGAAGGGAGTGAGACAAGGTTGTAGCCTATCCCCAATGTTATTCAATCTGTATATTGAGCAAGCAGTGAAGGAAACAGAAGAAAAATTTGGAGTAGGAATTAAAATCCATGTTTAGAAGAAATAAAGCTTTGAGGTTCACCAATGATATTGTGATTCTGTTAGAGACAACAAAGGAGCTGGAAGAGCAGTTGAACGGAATGGACAGTGTCTTTAAAGGAGGATATAAGATGAACATCAACAAAAGCAAAACGAGGATAATGGAATGTAGTCGAATTAAATCGGATGATGCAGAGGCAACTAGATTAAGAAATGAGACACTTAAATTAGTAAATGAGTTTTGCTATTTAGGGAGCAAAATAACTGATAATGGTCGAAGTAGAGAGGATATAAAATGTAAACTGGCAATGGCAAGGAAAGCGTTTCTGAAGAAGAGCAGTTTGTTAACATCGAGTATAGATTTAAGTGTTAATAAGTCGTTTCTGAAAGTATTTGTATGGAATATAGCCAGGTATGGAAGCGAAACGTGGACGATAAATAGTTTAGACAAGAAGAGAATAGAAGCTTTCTAAAAATGTGGTGCTACAGAAGAATGCTGAAGGTTAGATGGGTAGATCACGTAACCAATGAGAAAATATTGAATAGAATTGGGGAGAAGAGAAATTTGTGGCACAACTTGACGAGAAGGTGGGATCGGTTGGTAGGACATGTTCTGAGGCCTCAAGGGTTCACCAGTTTACTACTGGAGGGCAGCGTGGAGTGTAAAAATGGTAGAGGGAGACCAAGAGATGAATAAACTAAACAGATTCAGAGGATGTAGGCTGCAGCTGGTACTGGGAGATGAAGAAGCTTGCGCAAGATAGAGTAGCGTGGTGAGTTGCATCAAACCAATCTCTGGACTGAAGACCACAACAACAACATCTGTTTACGCTCTCTAAATACCTTCAATACTGTTTGGCCGACGACTGCGTCAAAACTTACTAAGTCAATAATTCATGAAAGTTCTTACTAGAAGTCTCCGATCCTCTAGTTACATCAGTTGCTCAGCGACCGTGAAAATGCTATAATCACAAATGATCACAGCAATCAGCTGCATATAAGCCTGTATTTTATGGCAGATGTAGCTAGATTTTAGTTACAGTATAGTCATCATAAGAATGAGAATAAGAAACGTCGGAATCAGAAATTCGAACTGGGTGCAACAAGAGCACTTCAGCAGTTGTACAGCTGAAATAATACGTGACTAGACAAACATACAGTTTGTAGCGAGACGTTTAGGTCAGGTCCTTCAATAACAATAAATCTGATTTCTTTACTAATACTGTCACTGACTCTAGAATCAGCAATTAATATAATTCAAACTTATGTCTTCTCAATCTTAAGAAATCTTGTATGTCGAAATGTCGTTAAAACGACATTAACCTGCCCGTATGTCAATTTACAGTGAGTCTGCTGTTTATAGTCCTACACAACCAACCGCAGCGCACGTCCTACTATCGTTTGGTGTCGCTTATACTGGTCGGCATTTCGTTACAGATTGCGGTTTATATCAAATCCAAACAGAACATATCAAAACAAAATTATAAATTGTTTCGCTAATAGTCTTGATGAATGGTTACAAATGTGCATTAATAAGTAAAACCAGATTGAAATATCACAGAAATGAAATGTAGGTATCACAGTGCTATCTGCTTAATGAAACATGCAATCTGAGCTCTTCATGTACGATATGAAATTGGCTATAATGACAGTTTTAAAATACGTCTCACATACTGTTTTTAAAAATACCTTACTGCACCTACCACAAACGCTGCTTGTTAATATCATTCATAATGAACTTTGTTGCAGTGCCCCTGCAACTCAGGTACAGTGACGTGTGCTAGGACACGTAGTAAATGGCTAATTGATAATTATACTAAACGTGTAATGGCTTAGTTTAACATTACTGGCACTGCAGTTGTAGCTGTTGCCAAGAGTTAGGGTAAAGATGGCATAATACACTGAGGTGATAGAAGTCAGCCGGCCATTTGTGACCGAGCGGTTCTAGGCGCTTCAGTCCGGAAATTCGCTGTTGCTACGGTCGCTGGTTCGAATCCTGCCTCGGGCATGGATTTGTGTGATGTCCTTAGGTTTGTTAGGTTTAAGTAATTCTAACTCAAGGAGACTGATAACCTCAGATGTTAAGTCCCATAGTGCTTAAATCCATTTTGTTGTTGAAAGAAGTCAAGAGAAACATCGTAATATAGTGTCGGACCTCGTTTTCCCCGCTATAGGTCAGTAACTCGACGTGGCATGGGCTCAGCAAGTCGTCGGAAGTCCCCTGCAGATATAGTGAGCCATACTGCCTCTAGAGCCGTCCATAATTGCGAAAGTATTGCTGGTGCCGGATTTTGAGCACAAACTGACCTCTCGATTATTTCCAATAAAGGTTCGATGGGCTTCATATCGGGCTATCTTGGAGCCCAAATAATTCGCTCCAGTTGTCAAGAATGTTCTTCAAGCAGGTGCGAACAACTGTGGCACTGTGACATGGCACATTGTCATACTTAAAAATTCCATTGTTGTTGGGGAACATGGAATCGATGAATGACTGTAAATGATATACAATTAGCTGAACATAAGCATTTCCAGTCAATGATCGATTCAGTTGGCCCAGAGGACCCAGTCCATGCTATGTAAACACAGCCCACACCATTATCGAGCCATCACCAGCTTGCACAGTGCGTTGTTGACATCTTGGGTCTATGGCTTCGTGGCGTCCGCGCCACACTCGAATCCTACCATCAGCTCTTGTCAACTCAGATTGTGACTCATCTGATCAGGCTAGAGTTTTCCAGTCGTCTAAGGTCCAACCGATATGGTCACGAGCCCAGGAGAGGCGGTGCAGGCGATGTCGTGCTGTTAGCAAAGATACTCGCGTCGATCGTCTGCTGCTACAGTCAAGCTGGCCGCAGTGGCCGTGCGGTTCTGGGTGCTACAGTCTGGAACCGGGTGACCGCTACGGTCGCAGGTTCGAATCCTGCCTCGGGCATGGATGTGTGTGATGTCCTTAGGTTAGTTAGGTTTAATTAGTTCTAAGTTCTAGGCGACTGATGACCTCAGAAGTTAAGTCGCATAGTACTCAGAGCCATTTGAACCATTTTGCTACAGTCAATTAACGCTAGCCTCCGCCGCACTGCCCTAACGGGTGCGTTCGTCGCACGTCCCACGCTGATTTCTGCGGTTACTTGTGTTGAATGTGTGTTAGCACTGAGAAATCCGCACAAACGCCGCTTCCCTCTGTCGTTAAGTGAAGGCCGTGGCCACTGCGTTGTCCGTGGTGAGAGGTAATGCCTGAAATCTAGTATTCTCGGAGCGGTCTTGACACTGTGGATCTCGGAATATTGAATTCACCAACGATTTCCGAAATGGAATGTCCCATGCGTCTAGCTCCAACTTCAACACAGCGTTTAAACTCTCTTAATTCCCATCTTGCGGCCATAAACACGTCGGAAATCTTTTCACATAAATGACATAAGTACAAATTCCAGCTCATCTAGTGCAATGCCCTTTTATACCTTGTGTGCGCGATACTGCATCCATCTCTGTATGTGCATTTTGCTACCCCACAACTTCTGTCATCTCATTTTTTTTTTCTCGACGTCAATTTGTAAATTAGATTTTCGGCAGGTCTAAGCCGTTTTAACATGTGCGCATACACAAGCTTTTTGTGTCTCACTACTAAACTGTATGTTTGTCTTGTCATGTAATATTTAAATATACGACTATTAAAATGCTTCTTCCGTATCGAGTTGAAATGTCTCATCCGTACGTATTATAAATCCTTTAATAACATCAGATACAATTTTTCTGTGATGTTTACTGAGGGGAGTTTGACTCAATCACCTACGCTATAATGCCGCAATACCATAAATATGCTAAAATAACAAGCTGCGCTACAGAATCAGCGCTGTTTTGATACCGATTTGTGGTATTGTAAAGTGCAATGTTGTTAATAAGGAAATTCGGAAGCCACATGCTTTAATTATTCTGACATCTGCAGCAGACTAGTAAGTGTGAACTTACTAATGCTGCAAAAGAAAATAGAAACTAACTTTCAAACGCAATATTTTATCTGAGATGACCTCTTTACAGAAAATACTGGAAATACCTACCTCCAATATAGATAAAAGTTGGCACCGCCTAAGAAATGCAAGACCGCACTGACTGACTCACCCAAAAACGTTCGCTTGCCTGATTCGTCGCTGGTTGCCTGCCATTTTTCGGCCGCAATCTGACAGTGGTGTTATCTTCAACCTGTTGCTATTTGTAAACTTCTGCTTGATTCGCCGCCTACCAAGCTGCTCGACCTCAATATTAGGCTGTTTTTCCCCACTCTACATACATGTCTGAATAAATTTTTAATCACCTTTGATATGGTCTCCCAGCTTATCGTAGGAGAACCATCTGACAATGTGACTGATGTGGTACGACGCCTATCCAACAAGTGATGGTTACTTTTTCTTCAGTCGTTTATTCCAAATAGTACCCCCTTTAATTTCACTACTGTACTCTCTGACATCCTCTCGTAAATGTTATGATCACTTTAGATGATTTTTATCAGGAAGCAAGGTAACAAATTTATTTATCCCTCTTCTTGACCAGTCAGGAATTAAAGTTCGCAATTCAATAACTAACAGAAAACCTTTGGTGACGGCAGGCCGATATCAGAACGTTCAGTCCTACTGCTGGAACCTGTTAGGGCGCAACATTTTACGTCACGAAACCCGAAAGGCCGCGCAGTCTGCTCCCAACTGAGGTCGACGTCTGACCTACGGTGTCCACCCACGCCGCCGTACGCGCTGTTCTGCCGCATTGTCCCTGTTTTGGCTCTCTTAGGTGCCTGAAGTTTTTAATGCAAGCTATGTACTTTCTAAAGAACGTATGAGGGCTGCATACAACACACCTAGTGAACATAAAACCGACAAGCAGTACATCTACGTCTGCATGCGTACTCTTCGGTTCACTCTTAAGTGATTGCCAAAGGGTTCATCGAGCCACCTTCAAAATATTTAGCTGCCATCAAATGCAATTACTAGTTTTATTTCACGATCTCAGATTGACAATGAATTCTATTTAACACAATGGTGCCTGACAGGCAGTCAGCATTAAGATCCTAAAAAATACGCTACACCTCACTCTTTCTATTTAATACATTGGTGAGTGACAGCTAGTTAGTACAAGGATTCTAAAAAAATGTGCTATACCTTATAATTTCGCTGTTTTAGTAAAATTTTAGAGTCCATGTTTACTGGATTTGTTTCGGTCCATACTACAACCTCTGGAGTTGACTACCCTGCAGTCATAGCTGTTATGACCAGACGAAAGTACAATCGTTTGCCATAACTGAGGATTCATCTGAATACAAAATATAAAATTTTAGTTTATTGAATTGCATGAATGATAAAAAGTATTCCGGCCTAACGATAAGCGCCGGCGCGAAGATGAAGAACGCTGTGAGACGACATCAGCCAATATCTCGCTGAATAGGACCGCACCAGGACAGGAGCGGCCTGTACAAGAAGAGAATATAATCGCCGCTCCTTCCAGCCTCGGCTGGACGGTAGACGTCGGACACTAGTAGACCCGGACTAGAAACCACGCTCTAGAAGAGAGGCAGTAGAAGGGTCGTGATTAGTGATCCGTATGAACTTGTGTTAATTACCGGGTGATCAAAAAGTCAGTATAAATTTGAAAACTGGATAAATCACCGAATAATGTAGATAGAGAGGTACAAATTGACACACATGCTTGGAATGACATGGGGTTTTATTAGAACCAAAAAAATACAAAAGTTCAGAAAATGTCCGACAGATGGCGCTTCATCTGATCAGAATAGCAGTAATTAGCATAACAAAGTAAGACAAAGGAAAGATGATGTTCTTTACAGGAAATGGTAAATATGTCCACCGTCATTCCTGAACAATAGCTGTAGTCGAGGAATAATGTTGTGAACAGCACTGTAAAGCATGTCCGGAGTTATGGTGAGGCATTGGCGTCGAATGTTGTCTTTCAGCATCGCTAGATATGTCGGTCGATCACGATACACTAAAGACATCAGGTAACCCCAAAGCCAATAATCGCTCAGACTGAAGTCTGGGACCCGCCACGGTGGCCGTGAGGTTTTAGGCGCTTCAGTCCGGAACCGCATGACTGCTATGGTTGCATGTTCGAATCCTGCCGCGGGCATGGATGTGTGTGATGTGCTTAGCTTAGTTAGGTATAAGTAGTTCTAAGTTCTAGGGGACTGATGACCTAAGATGTTAGGTCCCATAGAGCTCAGAGCCATTTGAAACATTTTTTTTTTTTTTTAGGTCTGGGGACCTGGGAGACCAAACATGACAAAAGTGGCGGCTGAGCACACGATCATGACCAAACGACGCGCGCAAGAGATCTTTCACGGGTCTAGCAATATGGGGTGGAGAGCCATCCTGCATAAACATAGTACGTTCCAGTAGATCAGCCAGGCTGGGGATGATGCGATTCTGTAACATATCGGCCTGCCTCTCACCCGTCACGGTAGCAGTTACAAAACCAGAATCTCGCATTTCCTCGAAGGGCCGGCCGAAGTGGCCGTGCGGTTAAAGGCGCTGCAGTCTGGAACCGCAAGACCGCTACGGTCGCAGGTTCGAATCCTGCCTCGGGCATGGATGTATGTGATGTCCTTAGGTTAGTTAGGTTTAACTAGTTCTAAGTTCTAGGGGACTAATGACCTCAGCAGTTGAGTCCCATAGTGCTCAGAGCCATTTGATTTTTGAACCTCGAAGGAAAAAGGCCCAATAACGGTAGATGTGGTAAATGCAACCAGTACCGTGACTTTCTCGTCGTGCAATGGAGTTCCCACGACAGTTTTAGGATTTTCAGTGTCTCAAATTCTGCAGTTGTGGGCGTTGACGGACCCTCGGAGAGTGTAATGAGCTTCGTCGGTCCACAACACGTTACTCAACCAATCGTCATCTTCCGCCATCTTTTGAAACGCCCACACCGCAAATTCCCTCCGCTTAGCTAAATCGCCAGGTAACAGTTCATGATGCCGCTGGATTTTGTTCAGATAGCATCGGAGGGTACACCTCAGTGCCATCCAAACAATAGTGTGTGGAATGCCGGTGCGACGTGCGACTGCACGAGCGCTGACTTACCCGTGCATAGACGAACCCGCTATAGTCTCCATTTCTTCCTGAACTGTCTCAGCAGCATTACACCCTGTGCTCGGTCGGGCACTACGGGGTCTATCGTCTAAACAACCCGTGGCTTCGAACTTCGGGATCATTCTCGCCACAGCTGCATTTGTCAACGGACCTTTACCCCTTCGAATCCCCTTCCTATGGCGATAGGATCGTAACGCTGAACTAGCACATTCCTCATTCTCATAATACAACTTCATTAAAAGCGCCTTTTCTGGTAACGTCAACATGATGCGACTGCTGGCGCATCTGATTCTCTCTCTCATTACAGCTCCTTTTATACACGATTGTCATGTGCAGTCACTGACGTTTTGCTGTCCAGCGCCATCTGTCGAACATTTTGTGAACTTCGTTTTTATTTTGGTTCTAATAAAACCCCATGTCATTCTAAGCATGTGTGCCAATTTTTACCCCTGTATCTACATTATTCCGTGGTTTATTAAGTTTCCAAATTTATACTGACTTTTTGATCACCCGGTAGTTGTACGGATACTATATATAGCGAGGGACACTGATTATTTGCATGTCGCCAGCTGCTTGCGACACAAAGTTAAGTACTGTCAATCTAGTTTATTATGATCATTAATGTGATTTGCTAGAATGGTTGTATAGCTATCCGAGAAGGCAACATCGTTTAGGCACCCTATAAGAGAGAAGTGGGTAGGACACCACAAAACGTCTGCTTAACTTGATACAATCCTTTGCCACAAGAACGTTTGATGATTTACAGTTGTCATTTGCTATTAAAGCCCTAATTAGCAACTGTTCTCTTGATGAACGTTTCCACCTGAGACTTGAATAACTTTTTTGTCCTATTCGATGACGCTAGTCAGCTGAGGTCGCGAACTGGGGCAGAGCGTTTCCATCCTCCGCTCGATGTTGACCTCCGTGTGAGGGTGCTGCTGTACTGAGCGACAGGGCACGTCTTCTTTAGCCTCCACCGTTCGTCATTGCGGATTGCAGTGAAACATCTTTAATATCTGTGGTGTCGATCAGCATTGCCGAATTTGGTGTCACACCATAATCTTAGGAGGACACCACAATTGGTATTACAGAGAAATAGGGGAGAGAATGACACTGACATGCTGCAGCATTTAGTGTGGATATCATTAAAACAAAGGCGTTTCTCGTTGCGGCGAAATTTTCTCACGAAATTTCACTCACCAACTTACTCCTCACAATGAGAAAATATTTTGTTGACGCCAATCTACATAGGGAGAAACGGTCATCATAATAAAATACGGGAAAACAGAGCTCGCACGGAAAGTTATAGATGTTCGTTTTTTTTTTGCGTGCTGTTCGAGAATGGAATAACAGAGAGTTATTGAAAAGGTGGTTCGATGAATGCTCTGCCATGAACTTAAGTGTGATTTTCAATCCATGTAGTTGTATTACCAGTGTATGAATTCCATTGTGAGAAATATTAGAAGGATTTTCTCTTAAAATTTTCGATTCTGTCATTCCCGGAAAGGATACCTTATCACATATTGATACATTTATTGTCCCTCATCATCCTTGGAAGTTTGTAACATCATCATGGAATCACCCTCTATAACAGATGTCCTGTTGTAATACAGGTCATCTCCAGATCTACATAAATATTGCTGCTAAGGTACCAGTTTTCACAGGAGTAGTGAGGTAGATCTGAAGATGACAGCAAACCGGTTATTCACAAAGAACACAGTAACTGATCCATACAGTCTCTGCCTGTATTACTGCTGCATTCTCCACGTGTCCCAGGGCCAAGATGTCTGTAATTATGAAGCAATGCATTTCGTACATTCGTCGGCCACAGTGTGCTCTGGCACCGACCGTGAGACGAGGACGATGCGCAGAAGGCAAGAGTTTGTCGGCGGTGGGATCCGTCGTATTCACGCCGGCAGTTTTCGGGGCAGAAAAATCCCCGTCGTGCTGAGCCGCCGCGGGCCGGGCTTACCTGGGGACGCCGACTGGAGAACACTTTGCAAGTGAACTCTCCGAGTGGGGCGCCATCAATATTGCAGCAGCCGCCTCGTCCGGGCTGAAAACCGCCGCTGAAATTCCGGACGGAGTTCCTCCAACTTGGTCTCTGGCGTGCTTCCTTTGGAACTGCGTTATAATTAAGTTCCGGCCGGGGTCGGAGTCGGCGAGTTGGTTACCTCACCGTTAGCGACGCGCCGCGACGCAAACTGATTTCACATTCCCGTCAAGAGCCAGGGGCGGCCGCCGCGCCGGTGGAGAAGACGCTCGGCGTCCGCTATACGAGCCCGTCAGCGACTGAGTCCGCGTGGCCCGTGCCGCCCCCTGTAGTGTCTGTCTACAGTGAGAACTTCTTTTAGTCCCGTTTTTCACATATTGTAATTTTCAACAACATAAATCAGAATGCAGAACGCCAAAGCACACAACTATTGCGAAATGATGCTAGCATAATAGATATAGAAAAATATGTAAAAATGTACACTACTGTCCATTAAAATTGCTACACCACGAAAATGACGTGCTACAGAGGCGAAATTTAACCGACAGGAAGATGGTGCTGTGATATGCAAATGATTAGCTTTTCAGAGCTCACAAGATTGGTGCCGGTGGCGACACCTACAACGTGCTGACATGAGGAAAGTTTGCAACCGATTTCTCATACACAAACAACAGCCGGCCGCGGTGGTCTAGCGGTTCTAGGCGCTCAGTCCGGAACCGCGCGACTGCTACGGTCGCAGGTTCGAATCCTGCCTCGGGCATGGATGTGTGTGATGTCCTTAGGTTAGTTAGGTTTAATTAGTTCTAAGTTCTAGGGGACTGATGACCACAGATGTTGAGTCCCATAGTGCTCAGAGCCATTTGAACCACAAACAACAGTTGTCCGGTGTTGCCTAGTGGAACGTTGTTGTGATGCCTCGTGTCAGGAGCAGAAATGCATACCATCACGTTTCCAACTTTGATAAACGTAGGATTGTAGCCTATCGCGATTGCGGTTTGTCGTATCGCGACATTGCTGCTCGCGTTGTTCGAGATCCAATGACTGTTAGCACAATATGGAATCGGTGGGCTCAGGAGAGTAATACGGAACGCCGTGCTGGATCCCAACGGCCTCGTATCACTAGCAGTCGAGATGACAGGCATCTTATCCGCATGGCTGTAACGGATCGTGCAGCCACGTCTCGATCCCTGAGTCAACAGATGGGGACGTCTGGCACGAACAGTTTGACGACGTTTGCAGCAGCATGGACTATCAGGTCGGAGACCATGGCTGCGGTTACCCTTGACACTGGATCACAGACAGGAGCGCCTGCGATGGTGTACTCAATGACGAACCTGGGTGCACGAATGGCAAAACGTCATTTTTCGGATGAATCCAGGTTCTTTTTACAGCATCATGATGGTCGCATCCGTGTTTGGCGACATCGCCGTGAACGCACATTGGAAGCGTGTATTCGTCATCGCCATACTGGCGTATCAGACGGCGTGATGGTATGGGGTGCCATTGGTTACACGTCTCGGTCACCTCTTGTTCGCATTGACGACACTTTAAATAGTGAACGTTACATTTCAGATGTGTTACGACTCGTGGCTCTACCCTTCATTCGATCCCTGAGAAACCCAACATTTCAGCAGGATAATGCACGACCGCATGTTGCAGGTCTTGTACGGACCTTTCTGGATACAGAATATGTTCGACTGCTGCCCTGGCCAGCACATTTTCCAGGTCTCTCACCAATTGAAAACGTCTGGTCAATGGTGGCCGAGCAACTGGCTCGTCCCAATACGCCAGTCACTACTCTCGATGAACTGTGGTATCGTGTTGAAGCTGCATGGGCGGCTGTGCCTGTACACGCCATCCAAGCACTGTTTGACTCAATGCCCAGGCGTATGAAGGCCGTTATTACGGCCAGAGGTGGTTGTTCTGGGTACTGATTTCTCACGATCTATGCACCCAAATTGCGTGAAAATGTAATCACATGTCAGTTCTAGGATAATATATTTGTCCAATGAATACCCGCTTATCATTTGCATTTCTTCTTGGTGTAGCAATTTTAATGGCCAGTAGTGTATATTCCATAGCTTTCAACGATGATACAGTGTGCCCATGATTAAAGCTCCACTTCAAAGCACTGTAGAAAAACACTGTTCAGAATGACAAATTTGAGCAGCTTATTACTGACGCACGTGACGGAACAAGCCGGCCGGAGTGGCCGTGCGGTTCTAGGCGCTACAGTCTGGAACCGAGCGACCGCTACGGTCGCAGGTTCGAATACTGCCTCGGGCATGGATGTGTGTGATGTCCTTAGGTTAGTTAGGTTTAATTAGTTCTAAGTTCTAGGCGACTGATAACCTCAGAAGTTAAGTCGCATAGTGCTTAGAACCATTTGACGGAACAAAAATAAAATTTAACGAAAATTTCAGCAATAGGTGGCGCTGTAAGCGTTTAGAGTATGGGCACCAACAGACGCACGGCACACGGCCGTTACTCGGTTTGCGTGCGAGACGTTCGACATGGCTGTTCCAATGAAGGTTCGCGCGCTGCTGATAAAGCTCTTTTACAAGAACGGTGACTATGCGACAAGCTTTGCAGAAGTTCCGGACACTCAGTGGTATTAAAAAAGGCGTTGACCCAATGTCTGCTAAGGGTCTGGAGAAAATGATTACAAAACTCGAAAAGGCAGGTTCTTTTGAAGTGCAATGTGGCAGAGGGAGAGAAGCACTTGATCCGGAGTCTGTCGAAGACGTGGCCACAGCAATGCAGGAGGGTCGAGCGGCAGTGTGCAGACGTGCCGTGCGGGGAATCGCCCGAACGTTAGGCGAGCGTCGTGCATGAAATCCTACGATACATCCATTACTGCTATCCATACAAAATCACCCATGCTCAGAAGCTGATTCCTGCTGACCTGCCAGCAACACCAACGCACGCTCTGGAATTTCTTGTTCGCACAGAAGTGGACAGTGAATGGTCACGGTATATTCCCTAGACAGGTGAATCCCATTTTCAAGGACGTGTCAACACGCAGTATTGTAGAATATGGGTAACGGAAAATCCGCACGAACATCAATCGGTACCACTTCATTCTGCAAAAGTGACTGTGTGGTGCCGGTTCACGGCATCGTTTACCGTAGGGGCTTATTTTTTTGAGGAGACGAGTCCTGCGTGTCCTCACCTTCAGCCCCACTGTTAAACGCTGTGAGAGTCTTTTGCGTACCAACGTCATTACAACTCTTCAATTGTGTCGAGTTGTAGGTAGGATCATTTTTATGCAAAATGGAGATGCAGAGGCGTTTCGGAGATACCAGAATTACGTAAACTTAATGTGGAGGGGCTTTATGCGGAATCAGCATCGGCGAGTGAAATTGCTTGGCCGACCGGGATTAGAACCCAGGATCACCTGCCTACTAGGCAACTGCGTTAACCACTGCGGCACCCCGGCACACTTCTATGGTAATTGCGCGGACTATCTCGGCACGCCTCCCACCTAGCGCCACCTGTCTGCAATCCCTGTCTATGCCCATGTTCGCTACTGTGAGATTCCCACAGGAGCTCGAACGTAATTGTGTATCCGCATCGAAGGTGTTGGAATCATTACCCATCGAGACGAGTCAATTATGTGAATGCGTGGTGTCCGAGAGAACAGACACGACGCGGAATCCGCATCTGTGTTCCTTCCCTTTCCTTTCTCCCTACTCCATCTTCAGTTTATATAATATGCGTCACAGCAGGTTACTCCGCATGGCGCCTATTCTTTCGGACGAGTTCAAATTGTGGCAGAAAACGGAGGACAGCGTGTTGAACATGTCTTGCGTCAGTCTCACGACAGTAGAAACCAATGTCATTTTGCTTTTCATGCGGGTTTTGGCCCCAGGACAATTAAAAACTGACTTCATTTTGCTTATTTGCGGTTTTGGCTTCTGGGCAGTTAAATTCGATGCGTTAGGATCTTGACGTGGAGGATGAGCTTACCCAACAGTGCCACAAGTTTCTACCGAACTAGTGCAGTCATGCACATTGAACAGAAGGGGATGGTGTAACGTGCAAGTGAAACCATAGCTGTCATATTGAGAGGAGAGTCTATGTTCATTGTAGCGGACCACATTTACGTTAAGACGCTCACTTACAGCAGCGTCTGTTTTAGTTTCTCCTTGCATCAATAATTCCCTGTACAATTTTGCGTCATTATCAGCAATGATTCTCTTTGTACATCGTTTCTATACTGGAATTTTGATCTTGAACACCCTGTATATTGACTGAGAAAGCTAGCAGGTCTTCTGCCGCTTACCCTACCACCTAGCAGAGGCTCAGAATTTGCATAAATTCCACGTCTCGTCTCCACAGGTTAAAATGTGTATTATACTATTTCAGGTAGTTCAAATGGTTCAAGTGGCTCTGAGCACTATGGGACTTAACATCTGAGGTCATCAGTCCCCTAGAACTTAGATCTACTTAAACGTAACTATCCTAAGTACATCACACACATCCATGCCCGAGGCAGGATTCGAACCTCATATGATATCACACTCAAATACTAAGTACCATGAATATTCAATTATGGCCGTCCGACAAGACATTAAGTAAAAGTCAAGTATGGCCACTGTCTGAGAATGTTAATGTAAACAAACATAAACTGTGACTGACTTCAGATAACATTTACTGTGATAGGACTTACTGATGATCTGTATTTATTTTTAAATTTTTAAATTGCGTATAAAAATGGTTCAGCTGGATTATAAACAGCCAAATATCTGATATTAAAGATCACGAAGTATAATTAACAGCTAAAGCAGAACATATCGACACAGTAGAACAAAATACATGTGACGATCAAGAGACAGAATATTTTGTCACAGTAAAAACAGATCAAACAATGGAAGAAAATACAAAACGTGATTAGTATGTGCAGAAGAGGCTTGTTTGTTACTGACGTTGTGAGTAATGGATACACTATTTTCTTTTCATATGATATTGTCAGTCACTTGCTAAGAAGCGATCTGAGACAGTAGCAGTTGTTTGTGTTTGGCAGGGCATGACACTAAAACGACACGGGTGTGGAGTTTGACAACAACTCACACTATCACAGCTCTGTGGTACATGCATTTTCTCAAAGCCAGGAGGAGATAATGCACAAATTTTAAATACATGCTAACTCTCGAAGATCCTGGTATGGCAGTAAGTCAACTGCAGGCAGAGGTATCGCGCTGTGTCACAAGCATACTGTACATTTTCGGTCTTGGTGGCCATCGGTGTTTAGTCACGGATGACATGTTGATCAGATGCGATGGTACTGTGGTAGAAGGAGATATGTGGATTGCGCTTCTAAACCACCCCATATTTGGAGAAGCATCTTGTGATTGCGGATACATTCTGCAGACCTCTGCTATTATGTTCATAATCTGTGGTGTTTAAGGGAGTGTGACAGAACTCTACTTATATATCAATGGTTGTAAGAAATAGGATCCCTTTCTTTATCTTGGTGTCTTCTTTTATTTGAGCCCCTGGTTTTGTGCCTGCGCATCTTTTTACTTATACTTTCCCCAGTCTTCTTTTCTTCTTTTGGGGCCAAATTTGATTTTAGGATGGTTCTACCTCTGATAGTGGTAAAAAATATAAATGAGACAGTCATAAGTGTAGGGTTACTCCCCCACGTAAAGATCTTTTTTCTTCTTGTGCCTTTGTGTTTGGCTGCCAGATTTAAGTGAGATGAGATCTGCTTTATGTTCGGGTGACAATGTCACACCGTAACAGTGCCTTGCACCTGTCTAAGTAGTCTGTTATTACTGTTGAGAACTATACACTGACATACTTGTGATAGTTTAACAGAATCTCTCTCCTCCCATTTCAATCAGTATTAGGCAAGTCTCCTTCTACAGGGTACCTGGTGGCTTTAGCAGCGAACCCCCTGCATCGGGTGCTGACGTCGCCTGCCACCACTGCTGGCATAACTGTTCGCCAAGGCAGCGTTATGCGCCAAGCTCACTGCATTGCTGCCCTTATGGCGCTCCCCAGAGATCACCTCAGGCCACCATCTTTGGGCCAGAATGACTTTCCATTTCATGCGGCCTGTTACAAAGCAACTCTTATCTGTTCCCTCTGCCCTAGTCATGTCGCTCCGACCACCTCCCCCTTCCCCCCCCCCCCCCTCCTCGCCACCACCCTCTTGCTTGGCTACCTCTACTTTTGTGAAGTGTGTTGTCTGCTATGCTGTGGTCGCTGTAACACTGCTTACGCAACTCCACATTCCCCACACACACGGACGCTTAACTACTTGCTTGTATAGCTAATACACAATTTGTTTTTGGATTTGGCAATGCTTTTAATGTAAACGCGTCTGATTAAAGAATATCGAAAGGTTTGTATTACTACACTTAAATTAGATCAATATGTATTACATACCCCACATCTGTGCGGCAACATATTTAGTGAAAGACGTTATTGAAAGATTGGTGATTATGGCAGATAGGCTTGAGGGGTGGATACATGTTGTGCTGGTTAATACATATTACAACTTCATCAGGTTAATGTATTTGCTATCAAGCACAGACGTAATACCACTATTAAAGTTAGTTGTAAACTTATTAAGGTCGTTTCCCTGTTATATGTAGTGGCCTCTCAACACATGCTTTCCTTCTGTTATTATCATTATCATTTTCCCCTCTACTTACATCAAACGAACTCTATCCTCCTGCATCTCGCCATGTGTTTCCACATAAACTCCACTTGCACACATTCCATTAAACCCTCTGAAAACTTCAGTAAACACCATTGTTCATGCTTCTGTGACTAGGTAACGAAACTTCAGAAAATGGCTTTCCACTTCGGTCTCACAGTGTGAAATGCCATAATAACCAAAGTCACGTTGACTTGGCCAATACTAGGTAGCCCTACCTGGAAAATCTTAACTGCGTGTAGTCTTTCCATTACGCCATTTACCTGCACCACCTGACTTCTGATAAGGGTTTTGCTGTGCTGAAGATACTGTTAAGTTAGCTCATCTTCGACTTGTCGTGCTTCACTACATCTCTCTACGTAACGCACACTAGTCCAACAGTTGACACGTCACAGTTCACCGAGCTCGTATTTGCAGCAAGGGATGAGTGCTCATTATAAAAAAGTAGCTTTATCTCTACTGCCTTAAATGTTCGCTGAGTAACGGTACACTGTCTTAAAGGTACGGTATGTCTCCAACATCTCCATTATCGTGTGTCAATTCTTATGACACTCACATTACAGTTTCTTCATGGATACAAACCTCTCATGTTGTAGTTACAATTTCTACGTGTACAAGTCCTTTTGACACCTTGGATTACTCCACAAATGCTTTGAGGTGGCTCACGTGATGGACCCCAAGTGATTTGCCAGATTTTATCTCTCAAGCTCGACCCTGTTTGCGTGTGCAATGCGATGCACTAGCACAGAACTCTGGTATTCAGAAAAGAACTTATGGCAGATCATTTTCTGCAGATTGGGCTTTCAGGAGAACCTGTCTTCCCACGTGGAATTTACTTACTGTTGCTATTTTGTCAGCCTTTCAAATGGTTCAAATGGCTCTCAGCACTATGGGACTTAACTGCTGAGGTCATCAGTCCCCTAGAACTTAGAACTACTTAAACCTAACTAACCTAAGAACATCACAAACATCCATGCCCGAGGCAGGATTCGAAACTGCGACCGTAGCGGTCGCGCGGTTCCAGACTGTAGCGCCTAGAACCGCGAGGCCACACCGGCCGGTTGTCAGCCTTTGATAACGTCTCTGGCCCACAACACGGAAGTTGTGCAGCGCTTTCTTCACAATTTCTTTACGTTGCCGCCAAGTTCCAGATAGGAAATCCACTACATCCCTGATGAACTCCGGTGGGTTTACGATTTCAACTCCGTTATTGGTTGTAGTTGTGTAGTTTTGTGAGGAAGGTCATGTCTTTCATCTTGAAAGTCTCTCAAATACACCTCTCAAGTTTATTGTTTCGTAGTGCAATAGAGTTGACATAAGGTACCCAAATCTTTCATGTAATATTCGAACATGTGTTGTACCTGGAGATGTGCACAGGTTTTATCTTGTGGCTTCTCAATGTATCCTGCCACCTCTGTGATCTATATTGAGGTCCTATATCTGAGAATATTCACTCATTCACTCAGCTCTAGCCACGTGTGAAGGAGAGTCTGTATACTGCTTCACTGATGGACAACCCTGTTGCCTTAATGGTGGAGCGAAGGCAATGTACTTAGAGGTTTACTCCACCACCACCATTACATAAAGACTTATGACGCCCTTCACAGGGGGCCATCATGTCACATGGGGCTATTTGCCTCAGTTTTGTTGGAATGATAAGTTACAAGGGTGCCTGTGTTCCAACCGTGCTCGGTTTTGCCTTCTGACGTTCCTTTCAGATAACCAGTACCTTTTGGATGTATCCCTCCATATTTCCGAAATGAAACTGACTCTTTAAATTTAAGAAACACTTCTTCGAACAGAAACATGTGTAGCGAAGATTTATGTGCCGTATCACCTTCTTTATGAGTTCTCCTGGCACACGAACCACCCATAGAGAGCTGCCCACATTACTTCTGGCAAACAAGACGCCCTTCCATAAAAGGGAATGCTCTCATATCCGTGCTTGAGCTTGTCTTTCTACTTCCTTTTGATCGCGAGAAGATGTGGAACTTTATCTTGCTGCGCCCTTACGACTTTCATAATGAAGTTCTCAAAAGCGACCTCCTTCATATATTATACTAGCTTAGCGGCCGCTGCTTCACTCGTGTAGAGATTTCTTTGTTTTTATTTAATCGAATTTTTATGTTGTTCAGAAACTGCAAAACCTTCTAAGCTCTTCACGCTTGTTAACGTCATATGAGCATGGTCTTTTCCGAATGTACATCTGACCCCAAAGCGATTCTAGTAGCTGGATTCCAAATTTAATATTAATCATGCCTTTTGCATTCTTACGGAGATATTTCGAAAGCAAGTTTCATCCCCTAACAAATATTTCTTTACATGTAAACGAGTAGTTTAATATCAATTTGCATAAATTTACCTTGAATAATTTTTTAATTTATCGAAATATTTTCTTAAAAATTTTCATCCTATATTGCGGTCTCTTAGGGATAGAATTTCCAGAAACACACTAACACGTATTTTTTTATACCGGTTGTCGTAGATGTAGCCCTAAATATCCTTCAGTAGTATACTAGCTAGTGGTTAGGGCTCGGCAGTGATGTGTCAGTGTACCAGTCTTACCCTATTTCACTCCCTTAGGGGTAGAATTTTTCAAAAACACTGATACATGGATTTTTCTTCTCTAGCTGAGAAGCCAAACACCAATTTTCAAAGATTTAGCTTTAACAATGCTTTCGCAATTAAATATTTTCATAAAACATGTCACCTATTTCATCCCTTAGGGCTGAATTTCCAAAAACAGTGAAACACGTGTTTTTTATTTATACCTGGGAAGCTGAATTAAAATTTTCATAGATTTAGCTTTAAAAATGCTTTCATAATAAAATATGGTCATAAAAAGTCTCATCCCCTATTTCCCGCCCTTAGGAGTTCAATTTACAAAATGACTGAAGCACGTATATATTTAAATTTGTAGCCGAGAAGTTAAATTCCAATGTTCATAAATGTAGCTTTAAAATACTTCAATAGTTCTTTAGTAATGATATATTTTCAAAAAAACTTTCACCCACTGTTCCACCCCGATAGGGTTAACCTCCCAAAAATAATGAAACTCGTATTCCTTTATTTCTGGCTGAGAAACCAAATACCAATTTTCGAAGGTCTAATTGCCTTAGTAGCGACATTTTTAAAAAAAAACCTACATCTCCTATTTAGCCGGCCGGAGTGGCCGAGCGGCTCTAGGCGATACAGTCTGGAACCGCGCTACCGTTACGGTTGCAGGTTCGAATCCTGCCTCGGGCATGGATGTGTGTGATGTCCTTAAGTTAGTTAGGTTTAAGTAGTTCTAAGTTCTAGGGGACTGATGACCTCAGAAGTTAAGTCCCATAGTGCTCAGAGTCATTTGAACCTTCATCCCCTATTTCACCCCCTTGATATTGGAATTTCAAAATAGTTCTTCTCACACGACGCCTAAAGTATAAGATCTACACCCTCTCCTAATGTCAAGTTTCTATCGTTAGTGGTTCGAGCTGTGCGATGATGAGACAGCCACTGGGTGAGGAGACTGCTTTTTCCCTAAAGGTGAATGAGACAACGCATCGGCGATTGTATGTAGACCATTCTGAGACTGTATTCCTGAGGCAATGGAACCCATCAGCCAAGTCGCCTGTGCATGTCAGGAGAAACTCCAGTACTTTGTGATCCATGTATACTCTCGTTTTGCGTCCATAGAGGAAGTAACGAAACTTCTGGGTACCCCAAATGACTTTCATTGGTTCCAGTTCCCACACCAAATAGCTCTACTCATACTTTGTTAGCGCATGGCATCTGACTGGAATTGTTTTACAAATCATTTGTCCATTTTGTTCATATTCCTGAAATAACAAGACGTGAAGACCTGTTTTAGCGCCATCCGTTGCCATACAGAGGTCTTCCAATAGACTTGGTTTGCGACAGGATTGATACTGCGAGTAATGCAGCCTATAAACTGCGAAACTCCTGATATCCTACGTCATCCCAAGAAAATTGGTTACTCTTCGCTGTCAGTGTGCAGAGTGTTGGTTGTCCAGGTTTTCTATGTAAACGAATTGATTATACAGGGTGCTCTAAAATTTCCCTTACAAACTTGTAAGACTTGCAGAGGGGACTGAGTGATAATATTTTCAATTGAAATCATGTGCGGAAATGTATCTTCCTCGTGCTACAACCATTTGAAAACATGTTGGTAACTCGATCACTTTAAAAAGTAGTTTATTATGTGTGACCCATTACTTCACCTGGTTTACAATTCTACTCATTAATAACAAAGAAACAGGTAGGAACCTCAATCAGGTCTTACAGACACTGTTGTTTACAGTGCAGTCTCTTATAATTCGGGTGTGCTTCCTCTCTTTGGAGCACCACAGTCATGCCTGCTAATGTTGCAGATGCCCCTTCCTGGAAGCCATTGCATAATTTTGGTGGAGAGAGTATGTAATGGAGGCGTATTTGTGGTCAACGATCTTGTTAAAGGCGACGAGCATCTCTTCCATTGCCTTGAGTTTCACCATACAGAAGGATCATGTCAGTGTGTTCTGCAAACATGTGCTTAACCATGTTGTTGTGTCTATGAGCGTGTCTCGAACCAGGTCATAGAAATAAAATAGAGGCAAATGACATCAGCCGATCCAACTCCACCCCCATCATCATGGCTACCTTGTTGTGTATCTACCTAACGCCTATAACACGAAAAAAGGATACATTTCCAGACACGGGTTTTGGTTCAATATGTTGTCTACTCATTTCCCACGACAAGCCCTAGAAGTCCATAAGGTGAATTTTAGAGCATGCTGTGTAAGTTTACAACTGCTAAAAACCCTTGAAGTTACTTATGCGTGTGCGGAGTAGAAAATTCCACTATGGCATCTAGTTCTGGGTTGAGCGTTATTCCCTCTGCAGAAATAACATGGCTGAGGAAGTGGACCTCCTTAGCCCTGACACAAGGTTTACCGATATTTGCTGTGTCTCCGAGCTGTCTCAGTTTGTCTAAAAGCGCTTCTAGTACCTCATTGTCTTGTACCCATGAAATCTCCCTGAATAGAATGTCACCCATGTAACATGATTGTTTCTTTCTGTCTGACATTCAATATTGTGCTTCAGCTTCGAATAATTGCTGCTAATGAGATATTAAGACCGAATGATAGTCTTTGAAACTGGAAACAACTACAAACCTGCCGAAAACAATGAAGGTAATGTACTTACGACATTTAACTCCAATTCTATTTGTCAGAAACTTGATCTGAGGTCGTTCGAAGAAAAGACTGATACTCCCTGAAACATTTATGAAAGAAGCTCTAGCTTTCCTTGTCCTGCGTTTCTGCAACAATTTTTATGTTAATTTGTCTGGAGTCAAAGACTAACCTGATACTGCCATCACTTTTGTGTACTACTCATTGTGGACTACTGCATGTAGACGTGGCTTTTTCAATTACATCACCATGTATCATCTTATGGAGTTCCAGAAAAACCTTCTTCATGTAAAACAGTGGAATTGTGTATGGCAGGGCACAGAAAGGCTTGTGAAGTTTTACATTAAACCAGTAATGGAAGTCTCTAATACAGGAAGGTTTATACAAGAATACTCAGGCATCGCACTGCTGTACTCCCTCCAGTTCCACCTTCTCAGTCTCTGTGATCCCAATATGCCAGGGTCATTTCGTGTCTATTCCTGATGAATTTCTGAAAGTGCCACCTTGTACCCGTCTCTTGTGTCTTTTTGTCCTTAACTTCGGGTGTTGGACGATCTACAATTTAACACAGCTCGCAGTTGTCACTCTGTAGCTTGCTCCTCAAACTGAATACTGATATCATCCTAATAACCTAGTGTGATCTGTCTGCATCCCATGTTCATTATTACTCTCTTTTCACTCATGAAGTCCATTCATATAAGTATCCCTATGGCTAATTTATGTACTGCGGAGAATTCTGCTTCTAGCCTGTACCTTGGTACCTAAATTCCAATCTGGTTTGCCTACTAATTTCAGTACATTTTCCTAAAACTGCACCTCGTATTTTATTTTTGGGAATCTTTAATGCGGGCATGTTCATATTTTTTTAGCATGTGTTACATAATTCTTCGGAGAGAGCCGACAGCTGAATGCCGCTATTTAAAATTGCCGCCACTTTGATTCCACGCACCGAAATTTGTGTGATCGGGTACAAGTCATGGTTGCTCTTTCTTGCAGTTTCCTCTACTAATATTTCTGAAATATCATGGCAGTCCAATATTTTCAGATGATTGCAGCGGCATAGATTCGAGGGGTACGGGGTGATGCCGTTGTGTTCCGACACCATCTCCTCCCCCCCCTCCCCTCCCAACACACACACCTCCTTGGCCCTTGGCGCCACAAAAAACTTTGTGGATGTGCGTGCGTGTGTGTGTGTGTGTGTGTGCGTGTGTGCGTGTGTGCGTGTATGTGTGTTAATGTGTGTGAGTGTGAACAGTTCTTTGATATGCTTTCACATAACCTTGTTATTTCTGGACGAAATTTATGTCACAGCTGCAAAGCAGCGTCATTTTATTGGAAAGAGACAACATTCCCCACGTTACGTCCCTCCTCAACATGGGGACAAAAATTCTCCTTCCTGCTTTCTGCATGCGCACTCCATTCAGGTCAACTTCACACTGACAACTTATATCGACTAGTCTCGATACCAATGGAGCGGAACTATGGGGTCTGGGATCACTAAAATTTGAAATAAAAGAAACATGGCTTAAACAACATAGTAATAACGAAACACGTGAACGCTTTAAATGCTTTAGACTTTAGAATGCCCCAGAACTTCATTCATAATGGTATCACAACAGTAAAGCTGTAGGTGTCCACATGGGTCGCCAAGAGCGTCACTTAATCTCTTTGGAATCTGGAGTACAGGACTGTTATTCATATATTGAGAAGACAACCGTCAATTCCCTGGGGCATAATAAATGTTTTGTTCCACCTATTCACTTTAGTTCGTATGGCATGACATGTGTCGAAACTAACCAACTCATTCAGACAAAATATTGGAGTTTCAGAGTATTAAAACTTCCACCCTCCACCCCTCGAAAAATTTCTGTGCACCATGATGAGTACGCCTAATACATAAATTGGACATATTTCCAATGACGTAACACAACCTAGTTTGTGGGCGTAGGAGCACTGACCAATTACCAAGTGTGCGTTAGTTTACATGAGGATTGAACGACGAGCAGATTGTGTGGAAGTTTTAAGACGTTTCGTCACTCTTATAACAGCGGAATTGCAGTACTTAGCGCGACTCAGATTGTGTTGCTTGTTTCAAGTTAAATTTTTCCTAATATAAATTATAGTCTTTCTGTTTCTAGTGGCCTTTTAAATGCATTAGAAATGTGAGTAATGTTCCAGAAGACAAAAAAGACTGTAAGAGTGGAAATGTGACTGTGTATGTACTGAAATGAATGTATCGTAAATGAACGGAAAACATTTCATTACTCTCTTAATTACATGCTCAGTGAGGGAAGGGGAGCCACGAAGCCAGCCTATTGTTTGATATACCTATGTACATGATTTTGCTTTTTGTTAAGGCCCCTAATATGGCACATCTACAAATTATTCCTCAAAACCCACAGTTTTGAGAGCATTTTCAAATTATGTACGCCTGAAAAACACAAAAAGTGGAGAAGGGAACTGTTGAATAAGGTGACATCACGTAAACCCTGCGGACCTCTTTCTTCTGCCATTAGATTAGATTAGATTAATTATCCCATAGACCCAAAAGAGAGGGAATCCTCCTGGGTGTGGAACATGCCAGATAAACACATTACAAAAATGTAATTAGAAAAACGTGAATTTCATTAATTTCAATGATCCTCAGTCGATAAACAGTAAAATTGTGTACATGAATTAAATGCAAACTTCTAATATTTACAGGTTTAATGCCTACATCTGCTTTCAGTAAATCCATCATTCAGACATTTGCTAGATTCTTGGCTATTACAAGCAAGTATTGTCAAAAATTAAAGTAAATTATTCATTTCAGTGATCCTTAGTTAAGGACAGTCAGATTATGTACAAGATTTAAAATTAAACTTCCACTATTTACAGACTTAAGACTTACATCTGCTTTCCAGTCATCCATCATTCACACAGTAGGTAGTTACTTGGCTGTTACAACCAAGTATTGTCAAAAGTTAAAGTATAATAATATTTAATTAAAATGGTATACTGCACTTGTTGAGAAACTCATGGATGTAATAGAAGGAGTTGGCCACCAAACACTCTTTTAAATTATCTTTAAATTGTCCCTTGTCTGAAACTAAACTCTTAATGGTTGCTGGTAACTTATTGAAAACATGTGTTGCTGAATATTGGACTGCTTTCTGGGCAAGAGTAAGTGATTTCAAATCTTCATTTATATTGTTCTTATTCCTAGTATTGATACTGTGTACTAAGGAGTTATTTGGAAAAGGAGCTGTATTATTTACAACAAACTACATTAAGGAATAAATATACTGAGAAGCTGTGGTTAATATGCCCAATTCTTTGACTAGGTTTCGACATGATGTTCTTGGATTTACCCTACTCATTAGTCTTATTATACGCTTCTGGTCTATGAAAAATTTATTCTCTGTTTGTGGAGTTACCCCAAAATATGATACCATATGACATAATGAAGTGAAAATAAGCAAAATATTCCAGTTTTTTTATATTTATATCTCCGATGTCTGACATCATTCGCATTGCAAACACAGACTTGTTTAGGCGCTTTAGCAGTTTGTTAGTATGTTGCTCCCAACTGAATTTATTATCAAGTTGTAATCCCAAGAATTTTACGCTCTCAACTTCTCCTATTTCCATGTCATTATATTTTATACACACACCAGAAGGAATTCTCTTGGAAGTTCTGAAATGACAGTGAATAGGCTATGAACCGTTTATTAATGTCAGTAAAAATTTGATTAGCTGCCCTTTCTAAATTTGTATTTGATTTACTATTTATTGCAATGTTGGTGTCATCTGCAAATAAGACAAACTTGGCATCTGGTAATGTAACAGATGACAGGTCATTAATATACACAAGAAACAGTAGTGGACCTAGTATGGAACCTTGGGGAACATCGCATGTAATTTCTTCCCAGTCATATGACGTCTAATTGCCTACTGCTGAAGTATTACGTAATGACACTCTTTGTTTTCCTTTTAGTAAGATATGAATGAAACCACTTTGCAGCACTACCAGTGACGCCATAATATTTTAATTTACTAAAAGAATGCTGTGATTCACACAGTCAAACGCCTTTGACAGCTCACAAAACATGCCAGTTGCCTCTAATTTTTTGTCCAATGAATTAAGCGCATTTTTGCTGTAAGCATAAATAGCTTTCTCAATATTAGAACCCTTAAGAAAGCCAAACTGTGACTTCGACAGTATGTTATTTTCACTAAGGTGCTTAAGTACACACTTGAACATAACCTTTTCTAAGATTTTTGAAAAAGGTGGCAAAAGTGAGATCGGTCGGTAATTTGACGGTATTTCTTTGTCCCCTTTCTTGTGGAGAGGTATAACTTTAGCATATTTAAGCCAGTCCAGTAAAGTTCCTGTGACAAGTGATTGATAACGCAAATAACGTAAGATATGACTAAGCTCACATGAACACTCTTTTATTAACATTTTTGATATGTTATCATAACCACTAGAATGCTTTGATATCATGGACTTTATGATGGATTCTGTTTCTTTGGGTGAAGTAAGTGTTAATTCCATTTTACTGTGATTGCTTATGTGCGCTGGTCTCAGATATTCCTTTGCATTATTTACTGAACCTGACAACAGCATGCTATCAGATGTTGTTGTTGTTGTTCTTGTGGTCTTCAATCCTGAGACTGGTTTGATGCAATTTTCCATGCTACTCTATCCTGTGGAAACTTCTTCATCTCCCAGTACCTACTGCAACCTACATCCTTCTGAATCTGCTTAGAGTATTCATCTCTTGGTCTCCCTCTACGATTTTTACCCTCCACGCTGTCCTCGAATACTAAATTGGTGTTTCCTTGATGCCTCAACACATGTCCTACCAACCGATCCCTTCTTCTAGTCAAGTTGTGCCACAAACTTCTCTTCTCCCCAATCCTATTCAATACTTCCTCATTAGTTATGTGATTTACCTAGCTAATCTTCAGCGTTTTTCTGTAGCACCACATTTCGAAAGCTTCTATTCTCTTCTTGTCTAAACTATTTATCGTCCACGTTTCACTTCCATACATGGCTACACTCCATACAAAAACTTTCAGAAACGACTTCCTGACACTTAAATCTATACTCGATGTTAACAAATTTCTCTTCTTCAGAAACGCTTTCCTTGCCATTACCAGTCTACATTTTATATCCTCTCTACTTCAACCATCATCAGTTATTTTACTCCCTAAATAGCAAAACTCCTTTACTACTTTAAGCGTCTCATTTCGTAATCTAATTCCCTCAGCATCAGCCGACTTAATTCGACTACATTCCATTATCCTCGTTTTGCTTTTGTTGATGTTCATCTTATACCCTCCTTTCAAGACACTGTCCATACCGTTCAACTGCTTTTCCAAGTCCTTTGCTGTCTCTGACAGAATTACAATGTCATCGGCGAACCTCAAAGGTTTTATTTCTTCCCCATGGATTTTAATACCTACTCGGAATTTTTCTTTTGTTTCCTTCACTCGTCGCTCAACATACAGATTGAATAACATTGGGGAGAGACTACAAACCTTTCTCACTTCCTTCCCAACCACTGCTTCCCTTTGATGTCCCTCGACTCTTATAACTGTTATCTGGTTTCTGTACAAATTGTAAATAGCCTTTTGCTCCCTGTATTTTACCCCTGCCACCTTCAGAATTTGAAAGAGCGTATTCCAGTCAACATTGTCAAAACCTTTCTCTATGTCTACAAATCCTAGAAACGTAGGTTTGCTTTTCCTTAATCTAGCTTCTAAGATAAGTCGTAGGGTCAGTATTGCCTCACGTGTTCCAACATTTCTACGGAATCCAAACTGATCTTCCCCGAGGTCTTCCATTCGTCTGTAAAGAATCCGCGTTAGTATTTTGCAGCCGTGACTTATTGAACTGATAGTTTAGTAATTTTCACATTTGTCAGTACTTGCTTTCTTTGGGATTGGAATTATTATATTCTTCTTGAAGTCTGAGGGCATTTCGCCTGTCTCATACATCTTGCTCACCAGATGGTAGAGTTTCGTCAGGACTGGCTCTCCCAAGCCTGACAGTAGTTCAATTGGAATGTTGTCTACTCCTGGGGCCTTGTTTCGACTCAGGTCTTTCAGTGCTCTATCAAACTCTTCACGCAATGTTATAGCTCCCATTTCATCTTCATTTACATCCTCTTCCATTTCCATAATATTGGCCTCAAATACATCGCCCTTTTATAGACCCTCTATATATACTCCTTCCACCTCTCTGCTTTACCTTCTTTGCTTAGAACTGGGTTTCCATCTGAGCTTTTGATATTCATACACGTGGTTCTCTTTTCTCTGAAGGTCTCTATAATTTTCCTGTAGTCTGTATCTATCTTACCCCTAGTGAGATAAGCCTCTACATCCTTACATTTGTCCTCTAGCCATGCTGCTTAGCCATTTTGCACTTCCTGTCGATCTCATTTTTGAGACGTTTGTATTCCTTTTCGCCTGCTTCATTTGCTGCATTTTTATATTTTCTCCTTTCATCAATCAAATTCAGTATTTCTTCTGTCGCCCAAGAATTTCTACTAGCCCTCGTCTTTTTACCTACTTGATCCTCTGCTGCCTTCACTTCTTCATCCCTCAAAGCTTCCCAATCTTCTTGTAGTGTATTTCTTTTCCCCTTCTTGTCAAATGTTCCCTTATGCTCTCCCTGAAACTCTGTACAACCTCTGGTTTAGCCAGTTTATCAAGATCCCATCTCCTTAAATTCTCACCTTTTTGCAGTTTCTTCAGTTTTATTCTACAGGTCATAACCAATAGATTGTGGCCAGAATCCAAATCTGCCCCTGGATTTGTATTACAATTTAAAACCTGGTTCCTAAATCTCTGTCTTACCATTATATAATCTATCTGAAACCTGTCTGTATCTCCAGGCTTCTTCCATGTATACAACCTTCTTTCATGATTCTTGAACGAAGTGTTAGCTATGATTAAGTTGTTCTCTGTGCAAAATTCTATCAGGCGGCTTCCTCTTTCATTTCTTACGCCCAATCCATATTCACCTACTACGTTTCCTTCTGTCCCTTTTCCTACTGCCGAACTCCAGTCAGCCATGACAATCTTAATATTTTCTTTTATTTCCTCATACATTTCTTCAATTTCTTCGTCATCTGCAGAGGTAGTTGGCATATAAACTTGTACTACTGTAGCGGGCGTGGGCTTCATATCTATCTTGGCCACAATAATACGTTGACTATGCTGTTTGTAATAGCTTACCCACATTCCTATTTTCCTATTCATTATTAAACCTACTCCTGCATTACCCCTATTTGATTTTGTGTTTATAACCCTGTAGTCACCTGACCAGAAATCTTGTTCCTCCTTCCACCGAACTTCACTAATTTCCACTATATCTAACTTTAACCTATCCATTTCCCTTTTTAAATTTTCTAACCTACCTGCCTGATTAAGGGATCTGACATTCCACGCTCCGATCTGTAGAACGCCAGTTTTCTTTCTCCTGATAATGGCATTCTCTTGAGTAGTCCCCGCCCGGAGATCCGAATGGGGGACTATTTTACCTCCGGAATATTTTACCCAAGAGGACGCCATCATCATTTAACCATACAGTAAAGCTGCATGCCCTCGGGAAAAATTACGGCCGTAGTTTCTTCTTGCTTTCAGCCGTTCACAGTACCAGCACAGCAAGGCCGTTTTGGTTAGTGTTACAAGGCCAGATCAGTCAATCATCCAGGCTTTTGCCCTTGCAACTACTGAGAAGGCTGCTGTCCCTCTTCAGGAACCACACGTTTGTCTGGCCTCTCAACAGATACCCCTCCATTGTGGTTGCACCTACGGTACAGCTATCTGTATCGATGAGGCACGCAAGCCTCCCCACCAACGGCAAGGTCCATGGTTCATGGGGGGGGGGGGGGGGTGCTATCAGTAACAGAGACGACAAAATACTAGGGTTTCATTTATTTTTAGAGCTATTTGTTCCTCCTCATTTCAGGTCCTACCTGTGTTTGACTTAACTATATCCCATATTGTTTTTTATTTTATTGCTGGATGTATTTATCTTCTTCTCATAATGCAGGTGTTTAGATGTCTGGATAACCTTCTTCAAAATTTTTGCAGTAACTTTTGTAATGAGCTATAATGCTAGCATCAAAGGTGTCCCTATGTATCAGATAGAGTTTCCTTTTTGTATCACATGGTATCTTTATCCCTTATATGATCCATGGTTTCTTATTAGACTTCTGCTTAATTTGAGTTGCTTTCAGGGGAAAACAATTTTCAAATAAGGTGCTAACTTTATTAATGAATGTTTTGTATTTTCCATTTGTGTCTTGGATGCTGTAAACATCCATCAATTAATTCCTTTGAGCAATCTCCTAAATTTCTCAGTTTTTGACTGTCTTATTGGCATTCTGTACTCGGTTCTGGTAGATGTGTTTACCCTGACAATTTTCAAAAATTTAATGTTAGGTGTTGCATGTCATGGTCAGATAGCCCATTTATTACTGGTTTTGTAATGTGGCTTAGTTGCCTAGAATTGTCTATAAATATATTATCAATGGCAGTCTTAGAACATTTGTGTACCCTAGTTGGGAAATTTACAGTAGAAATTAAATTGAATGACAATGTAACTGATTTCAGTAACTGTTCACTGACAGTGTTTTTCAGGACATCTGTATTAAAATCACCAGCAACTACTAGATCTCTGTATTTTAATTTTAGACGCGATAATACATCGTCAAGACCATTCATAAACAGGTTGAAATTTCCCGAAGGTGCTCTGTATACGGCTACTAATATAAAGCCAGTGGAATATTGCACGGTGGTGATGGAGAGGGGAGGGGGGTGGGAATCTTCCGCAGTGCTGACAACAATTGCAGCTCGTACTACGATCTGATCACTTAGTGAGATGGAAATTACACAAGGAATTAACAAGGTTTCATCAATGCGCATTGCATCATGTGCTGCTTATTTGTAGCCGTGAATATGAAATGAAATTAATTTAATGCCACAGCTCAAGGTCAACCACTTCACCAAGTAACGGCTTGTGCAATACCACTTGTATCAGCTGGTATATATTGACAAACACGGTGGCAAGCGTCACGAAAACTCCCGAATCCCGTCGACGATTTCTGAAAAGTACTATGGGACATTGCCTGAAGAAAAGTTGGACAAGGTGACTAGTAAGGTCACGTTGTGCGAATGCAGTGGTCCCTAGCGAACCAAGCTAGAAACTGCAGGGTTGCGTGGTGCAAACATTTTCTTATGACGCGGGTTAATTGCTTCAATCTCGCTACATGGGTGTGAATGAAAAGGGAATGGTAACTATGTCCACAGTCCACTGCTTTGACTTAGAGAAGAAAGATATAAATTTAAAAAAAAATAAAAAATAAAAAAAACTGCGCGCTACGTGTGAACAGTGATATAACAATCACACATTTTAATTTCAACCCAAAACAACTTTAAAATGTTAGACATGAGCCGCTACATTCCACTAACGCTGTTCAATTTACCAGATGCAGATAATCAATCAATGAAAAAATAATCTACTGAGTACCAAACTAATACCTTCAAAATTAATAACAACCGTAACTTTTCATAAGGAATAAAAATTGAGGTTATGTGCTTATTTTCAATGGGTCTATCTTCCGTAGTACTACCAAAATCAGTCTGCGGAACTTCAAATATTTCGTTCTGTGCAATTTCTCATTTTTGAGATAACGCGCTAGAAAACACACATTCTAAAAAAAATCACCTTCCTCAGACTACTTTCATTCTTTTACTCTTAGCCCAGTCAACAAGGACAAAACTTGTCGACCGGAGAAAAAATTCGTGTAGCTGCAAATTTTAATACAGTAGTAGGAAGCAGTGTCATGAAAAACGTACTAAACTCGTGATCGATGGGGTGTGAGCATGGAGGTATTTAAACGTCATTTCATCTTTGGCTTCTCTTCAATATTTCGAAAACTTACCTTCTAGCGAAAATGTTTAGCCTTAGAAATTTACGCGAAATTCTTTTCCTACAAAGACGGTGCTATTCATTTTATCCGTCTAGGACTAATAGTTTCTGTGTTGCAGGGGATGGAAAAATGGAAATTATTAAAAATCGTGTTTTAATGGTATAGCGTTAATGTTTATTATTAAACGAAGTGGGTTAGGAACAAATATTAAATATCTGTAGCGCATCTAATTGCAGTAAAACTTTATGCAGGGAGAAATTCTTTTCTGAGGATGTAAATTGGCGGAAAGGTGGGGGTAGAGGTTAGAAGTGTTAGGGGAGGTAGGTCTCTTGCTTGAGTTTATGCACTTCCCTCTTTCGTAGGTCAGCAAAATAAAGAACGAGCAGGTGATCCCCCATTCTCTCTAACGAAATACATTACAAAAGGCAGCTGCAGTGTGTTTCACGTAGTTATACCGACCCTGCCGCAGCTCGTCTTATGAATTACTGGCGACACAGTGCACAGACAGTGCGTGTTTATCTTTCAGAAACAGTGTTAACACTACACTGAATACAGATATCGGTTGCTAACAATACAAAAGCAAGAAAAGCATATGTAGAGATTTTACGTAACTCTGTGCACACTGTTGTAGGAAAGGCGATTTCTTTCACCACATGAACTATTTGCTTTTCAGTTTAAGGACAGACTATATGTCCAGCATTTACGGTTCAGTTCTCTTATGTAAGTGGACAAAATACCTTCACTGAGCTCGTATCTATATCATGTAGTTATTTCCAGTTAAGTGAGTATTTATTTACACTTGTTATGTGGGCTTTTATGTAAAATACGTGACCACAAACATGGTCTAAGAGGCATTTAAACTAAAAGTGTGATTTTGTCAGTGACACATAGAGTGTTAGTGGGAAAGGGAGAATTAATGAATGTTACAGCACTTCCATCGTCAACAGATACGTTACCGGTAGACGACATAAATCTCCTTCATTCAGGAATTGATGACACTTGCGGAGTGATTTGCACTGAGTGGAACCACTTATCACAAGTCCACAGTATACCTATCAAGTTGGTTGTCAATAAGTATCGTGGAATAGTATTACAGATGTTTAAATTTAGACTAGTAAGTTGGTGTAATGCGTTGTAGCCTTTCCTTTGTGGAAAATAATCACCCTGAGCATGTCTGCACGCTGCGGAAGAATCAGTATAACATCCTGTAGTTACTTTTTGTGACCTAGTGCGTTGGAGAAAATGGCGAATTGCTCCCACTTACTTTAGCAGACCTATGAACGAGGGAAATGTATGACCACAATCCAACGACCTTTCTTCTCTCCCGCTTCTAGCCTCCACCCAACCTTTCTACCCTGCTACACCACCAAAACACAATTTATTCCTTAATACGGCTCTTCTGCACTTACACTTGGAAAAAAATTTAATATTTGGTCTTAACCCATGTTATGTAACAAGGTACATTAAATTCATACCATTAAAATACTATTTCTAATAATACTCCATTTTTCATCCACTGCAAAATGTTAGTCCTAGAGAAAAAAATGAATATAAAATTTTTGAAGGAAATTTAATGTAGGTTAAATTTGTACCTTTTCGCTAGATGTCTCAGTTGTAGAGATATTCAAGAGAAACCGAAAAAAAAGTTACTTTTAATCACCGCCCCTCCCCCTGCCCCGCCAACACCCATTCTCACCGGTCAGAACTTTTAGTATTCTATTCATTACAGTACCACTACCACTGTATATAAATTTGAGACTACGCGATTTTTCAATTAATTTTCCTTCGTTGACTGGACTAGTTATTTGAGCCCTACATTGTCTCAATAATTCAACACTGAACCTTTCACATGTTTATTGCCTGGTTTTAGAAACTGTAATGGGCCCAACAGTTCAAAAACGACCTTAGCCAGATTCAGTTAAATCATTTTTCGAGATAAAGTAGCGAAGTTGGAATCAGTCTTATATAGTCAGTTCAGAAGATAGGTATGAATACATGGATGGCCGGTTGCGGGTTTGAACTGTCGTCCTCCCGAATGCGAGTCCAGTGTGCTAATCATTGCGCCACCTCGCTCGATAGCACAATGCTTTCATTTCAGAATCTTCGTTAGATGTAGCTTGTGTTCCAAACCTGAACGTTGAAACAGTTTATGACATTTCAGCTGGCGGTATTTTGGGATAGTGATCTGAATACACATGTTGTACTTCAACGAAACTGAAGAAAAAAATTATCTACGCCCCTCGATGACTGCAACCGATTTCAGTTTCTAGTCTGTCTGAAGTATTGCTCGCTTCGCACTTTAGTCAAACTTACCCCTCCTCCCTCCTGTTTTGTGCGACCCAGGTCATTTGGATAGACCTCCATGATATTAACTACCGGATATGTCTCATTTTGCGAAGTCTTGTTATTCTGAAAACACGATCCATTACTTCATTGACTCTCATTCTAGTTTCACCCATGATCTACCTGGTTACGGAATAGCGGAGTGTTATGTTGTGGCCTACTCCCGTTACCTTGCCAGTTGTTTGGCTGCTTAAAATTGCCCTGGTTCTTGTAATTTTGCGGGTGTTCAAAGTTTTGCCTCACGTTGTTGTCTTTTGTTCTTCACCGAGCAGAAGGTTTGCCTCATGCAAAATTCCTCCGAATCCCTTCGATGTCGCCCGACAACTGCCTATCAATACTTGTTGATATGGCAGGAGCCTCTTTGTGAAGCACATGCGGATGATCTGGCTCTCGTTCCTCGGTATGCCGAGGTACTGATTCTTCGTCGTGTGGTCGAAAAACTTTATCGAGCTTTTAATACAGAAAACTGCGTATCAAGAACGCCTGTTTAAACTCGTCATACGTTGTACATGATGTAGACTGTTCCCATTTTCCTTGTAGCGCTGGAACTTACTGCGAGCTAACGTCCACTGTGAAAGACCATTTCAGTGTCTCGCCTGTTCCGTTCAATCATGGCACTTCGTTCCTTCGCACAGATGACTGTTCTCTTGTCATGCTACATCGACCTGGAGATGTGACACGCTAATGTCCATGATGTGCGCGTCTTCATCTACATCTACATCTACATACATACTCCGCAATCCACCATACGTTGCGTGGCGGAGGGTACCTCGTACCACAACTAGCATCTTCTCTCTCTGTTCCACTCCCAAACAGAACGAGGGAGAAATGACTGCTTATATGCCTCTGTACGAGCCCTAATCTCTCTTATCTTACCTTTGTGGTCTTTCCGCGAAATATAAGTTGGCGGCAGTAAAATTGTACTGCAGTCAGCCTCAATTGCTGGTTCTCTAAATTTCCTCTGTAGCGATTCACGAAAAGGACGCCTCCTTTCCTCCAGAGACTCCCACCCGAGGTCCTGAAGCATTTCCGTAACACTCGCGTGATGATCAAACCTACCAGTAACAAATCTAGCGTCCGCAGCTCGTGCTCGTGCGGTATCGTTCTCGCTTCCTGCACCCGGGTTCACGGGTTCGATTCCCGGGGGGGGGGGGGGGGGGTCAGGGATTTTCTCTGCCTTGTGATGACTGTGTGTTGTGTGATGTCCTTAGGTTAATTAGGTTTAAGTAGATCTAAGTTCTAGGGGACTGATGACCATAGATGTTAAGTTCAAATGGTTCAAATGGCTCTGAGCACTATGGGACTTAACATCTGTGGTCATCAGTACCCTAGAACTTAGAACTACTTAAACCTAACTAACCTAAGGACATCACACACATCCATGCCCGAGGCAGGATTCGAACCTGCGACCGTAGCAGTCGCGCGGTTCCGGACTGAGCGCCTTAACCGCGAGACCACCGCGACCGGCAGATGTTAAGTCCCACAGTGCTGAGAGCCATTTGAGCCATTTTTGAACAAATCTAGCAGCCCGCCTCTGAGGTGCTTCTATGTCCTGCCTCAATCCGACCTGATAGGGATTCCAAACGCTCGAGCAGTATTCAAGAACAGGTCGTATTAGTGTTATATAAGCGGTCTCCTTTACAGATGAACCACATCTTCCCAAAATTCTACCAATGAACTGAAGACGACTATCCGCCTTCCCCACAACTGCCATTACATGCTTGTCCCACTTCATATCGCTCTGCAATGTTACGCCCAAATATTTAATCGACGTGACTGTGTCAAGCGCTACACTACTAATGGAGTATTCAAAGGTCACAGGATTCTTTTTCCTATTCATCTGCATTAATTTACATTTATCTATATTTAGAGTTAGCTACCATTCTTTAAACCAATTACAAATCCTGTCCAAGTCATCTTGTATCCTCCTACAGTCACTCAACGACGACACCTTCCCACAGCATCATCAGCAAACAGCCGCACATTGCTATCCACCCTATCCAAAAGATCATTTATGTAGATAGAAAACAACAGCTTCTAGGCGCTTCAGTCCGGAACCGTGCGACTGCTACGGTCGCAGGTTCGAATCCTGTCTCGGGCATGGATGTGTGTGATGTCCTTAGGTTAGTTAGGTTTAAGTAGTTCTAAGTTCTAGGGGGCTGATGACCTCAGATGTTAAGTCCTATAGTGCTCAGAGCCATTTTTTTATTACTTAAGATGTCTTCGAGCCACTCACATATCTGGGAACCAATCCCATATGGTCGTACCTTAGTTAGGAGTCTGCAATGGGGCACCGAGTCAAACGCTTTCCGGAAGTCAAGGAATATGGCATCCGTCTGGTACCCTTCATCCATGGTTCGCAAGATATCATGTGAAAAAAGGGCGAGTTGCGTTTCGCAGGATCGGTGCTTTCTAAAGCCGTGCTGATGCATGGACAGCAACTTCTCTGTCTCAAGGAAATTCATTGTGTTCGAACTGAGAATATGTTCGAGAATCTTGCAACAAACCGATGTTAAGGATATTGGTCTGTAATGTTGAGGATCCGTCCTTCTACCCTTCTTGTATATAGGCGTCACCTGCGCTTTTGTCCAGTCGCTCGGGACTTTACGTTGGGCAAGAGATTCGCGATAAATGCAAGCTAAGTAAGGAGCCAATGCAGTAGAGTACTCTCTGTAAAACCGAATTGGAATCCCATCTTCCTAATCGATTTTAGTTGTGGTAGTGCTGTGATTCCCGATTCGAACTAATTTCTAGTGTCGGTTCAGTATCCTGTTGGCACAGCGAAACAGGACTAGCTCTTGGTGAATCAGGTTCTGGTTTCTGCACGCAGACATTGCTATTGTCATGTACCGCTAGTATGTTATGTACTTCGTCTTGTGGACCCCCACGTTGTCTAAAGGTCACGCTATCATGACGCCGTGACCGCTCATGTCCGTTCCCTTTACGTTTGACACCGATTCCACAGAGGACTTTTTTCTCTCAAAGAGTTGCAGGATTCTATAAGCTTTTCTCTACTTCCCTGTATTTCGCGTCTTGATCTTCAGTCGTCGGGTGCACTGCGTGTTGTTATTTCTCTTCTTCCAGGCTCTTTATTCGGTTCCGAATTCTCTTCAGCACCGTTTTTTCAGCTTTGGCTCGTTTCCTCGTATGCTTCTTGTGCAGTTCGCTTAGCACCTCTCGCGATAATTTTCGTATCCTTCGCCTGTTCCCCCGCCTCCAAGATTTCCGTTTTTAACTCATTGTCAGTATGGAGAACAATCATTTGGTTTTCCATCTGTATAATTTTATTTACAGTTTCTTTTCTGACCTTCTTTATCTTTCTGATTTGTTTCTGTGTTTATTTTCCACCTATATCAAGATTTTTCATTTGTACCTGTAAACATTTCGCATTTCCTACTCCGTCTTTCTTCATACCCTCTCAGTAACCGAAACTGCACAATAAGTTATCACTTGTCTTCCTACCCAGGGTTTCTCTGTCTTCGACTAAACTGACGGGTGAGAGTCTCCCCTTTGGTGTTCCTGCCTGTTCTCGATTAAATATTCGCGTCAGTATTTTTCTGTGACACCACCACATCCTGACGTAGACGACGGTGGCCCGCTAAAATTTTTCTTAGGTAATTTCGGACCCTCGGACTCGTCTATCGGGTAGTTCCTGATCCTCAGTACTGCCCTGACGTGTCTGCGTAGCTCTTCTTTGTCATCTGAGCGGCCTCCCACTTCATTATCATAAACCGGATTCGCCGGCCGGGGTGTCCGATCGGTTCTAGGCGCTACAGTATGGAACAGCGTCGCAGGTTCGAATCCTGCCTCGGGCATGGATGTGTGTGATGTGCTTAGGTTAGTTAGGTTTAAGTAGTTCTAAGTTCTAGGGGACTGATGACCTCAGAAGTTAAGTCCCACAGTGCTCAGAGCCATTTGAACCAAACCGGATTGTCTGCATATTACAACACGTATTCTGGAGCTGGCTGTTCAGCCGGAATGAAACTATCTACATCATCCAAAATAATATTTTTTTGTACGTCACGTTTTTGCGCCATTTTTTTGTTTTTTCCTAATTTACTCTGTTGACTAACACTTTCCTTCCCCATAGATGCATATAATGAAAATAAACATAAAGCTTATGAATTACTGCTCACTATCTGGACTTTTAATGTGTCTGGTAATAACTATTTGGTACCGACACCTTACAGCAACCTAACTTTATGTCATCTTGAGCTGCACGAAATTCTGTGGTAATAAAACAATAACGCAACACCTAACGCAAACAACAATAAGAACAACGTCAGAAAAAAGTAATGTCTGGGTTCAGGACCCAACAAAACAAACACAAAAAACTTATGAAGAAAAAGATAAAATTAGCGGGCAGCAGAACACATATAAGTAATGCTACCGCGAGAGTTTACAATCACAAATCTCAACTGTAGCAAAACTAGTTGTAGTGCCATATAACTGAAATGTGATTTTACCGCTGCTCTAGTGGCCAGCAATGTATGCGCTGAAGGGGTAAGTACCTATAAAAGCTCCCATTTTGTGAACTATCCTGGCAGGATGGCCATTATTTTATGTAAGGTCCCATGGTGTTTGTAACATAGCGTGTGTCTGTGTGGTTGCCGGAAGTTGTCCCTCTGCAAAGGAATTCTCATGGCTACAAATGATTGGAAGTGTGCAGGCAGGGTTAAAGCTTTCACTTCACTCTGTACTTGTGCAGAGTCCAGGTACTGGGACAGACAGCAGGCCGTGTCCACATAGATCGACTCACCCTAAGGCTCGTACCAGAGAGCAGCATTAGCCATTTAGATGATGTAGAGAGCTGTGTGCCAACGCCTGTGGTGGATGGGGTTTTGCTGGCCTCAGGGGCAGTCTGTCTGTTGTGTGCACTGCGTGCTGAGGGAGGTGCTGGTTGGCGGGACGCTTCACCACCACCACCAGGACAGGGGTGCGCGGTTGATATTATGCTTATGTATGCAGTAGCGATAATTAACTTTATACTTCGTTTAAATATCTCCTCTCATTTTAGCCACCGTCATAAGTTCTGCAAGTGATAATTTAAATCTTGCGTGTGTTGTTTCTTCAAAACTCACGTAGCCTTCACCCACTAGCCAGATTCAATGCAAGTCTGATCCTTTATTTATTGCTAGTGGAACTTCTTTTCACATTTAACTTCCCGCAATGGAAAATATTTGTATTTTCATGGGTTTGCATACCACGTGGTGGTTACAGAACTGAAAGTGCTTTTTTTTACCTGACAGCAATCAATGAGGGTAAGATTCATGTATCTTTTAATAGGTATGGATTTTTTTACCTCATACCGTAAGTTATAACTATCTGAAGCAGATCTGAGATGTCAGAATTTTCTTTTTAACTGTGGGAAGCCAAAGCCTTCGTGGCAAATGTGTGTATGAGATTTTAAGATTGGAAAGAGATTTCTTTAATTGCGGTTAGTGATTCCTTCATTCCTGTTTGCTCTGTAATAGACAGAACCATGTATTAGATGTGATGAAAATGTCTGAATTCAGTTGAAAGTGTGTTGTGAACGAAGTTTGTCACATCTAAGCAATGCACACCTATTTTCCTCATATTTGCTAACATATAATCTGCTACACATTTGCTCATCATGTGACGCCTTTGTCTGCAGTTTCGACTGCTTTTTTAAAATTATTTTTCACCATTTTTAATAAAACATATTTTCTGTCTGAATACTATACTATGACGTCTAGAAATTTTACTCAGCATGCCCATTACAAGTTTTGGTAACCTTATGATTAGGACCAAGTTAGTCCATTGCAGTCTCACTGACTACAAAGTTTAGAACAGAATAACTGTATTTGTCATTTCTTTCTACTGTAAGGAGGGTAATGGGACCGAGGTCCTAATTTTGTCCGAACTTGACAGGCATTTTAAAGTAGCTAATATGTGATTAGATACAGAGTAATAGGGCTGATGGTAGCATTGTCTCCAATACAGTCAGAAAACACCTGTGTGTGTATTTATATTTAAATATAATATTGATTGCATTGTATTTACATATTCATAATGGTCAGATGCGTATTAATTTATTATCAAATGTTGCATTTGCATTCATTAGTCTTATTAGTGCAAACCATAAATTATCACCCCTCCCCCTACGACATATTCGGTGAAGTACTATGCTAAGCTGGCAAGCACACAAAAACTAAGCAGTCTGAATTATTACCAGCTATTGGAAAAATCTAATTAATTTTATTTTTTGGACCTACACATGATGTAACGCACAATGCACCGTTAAATTAAACATTCCCACATATAAATTTTTCTATGATGCTTGTGAAGTATTACTATGGTTTCTCCGTATTTAAAATACATACAAAGTGCTGCATTTCAATTTGGGGTTGTGTTATTGATGGACCAAACTGGTATCATCTGTAGTTTATACAAGTTTTTCAGAGATGCTTTACCTTAGCAAACACCGTTTTAGGGGAATGAAGATAAGGCACGCTATTCCAATTAGGAAACGTAACCTATTTTCTTTACAGGCCTATAAATACGAACTTTTGAAGAAAGCTGCAACATTAATTGTCTGGAACTATGGTGCCAAATTTGTCTAAAAGTTCCCAGACAGGATTAGCCATAATCGACTACTAAATAATGTAAAATCTAATAAAAATACGTGATCTCTAAGGACAAGCATAGTCAAAAGACAAATGAACCGACAACAGGCCGTTTTATTAAGGAAAGAAGTATATTGACGACGTTTATGTCGCTGTGTAACACATAAACCGTGTGTTTTTGTAATACACAAGAAGAACTTCTGCAATGTTTACGTTTTACTTAACACAACGAAATATGGTGGTGGAACAAGATAGATATGATACATGTCGAAAGATAATGCCAGAAAAAGAAAGGTGAGGGGTCTATATTTTTGCCACCAAAATAAAATTATTTATCATAACAAATAACGAGTTCGGGTACAAACGTAAACACACACACAGACGTTACTTATCGTAATACCAGGGTATAATTACAGATCTCTGATCACTAACGGAAATTCAAACGTTGCCCTAAACTTCCATAGCGTTATTTCTTAGCTTTGAGGATACAACACACCTGCCACTTTTTTGTGTCGTCAGTCCTCTGATTGGTTTGATGCGGCCTGCCACGAAGTCTTCTCCTGTGCCAACCCTTTCTTCTCCGAGTAGCACTTGAAACCTATGTCCTCAACTATTTCCTGGATGTATTCAAATCTCTGTCTTATTCTACAGTGTTTACCCTCTGCAGTTCCATCTAGTGTCACGGAACCTAATCTGTAGTGTCTTAACAGATGTCCTACTTATCCTGTCATCCCTTCTTGTCAGTGTTTTTTATATATTCCTTTCCTCACCGATTCTCCAGAGAACTTCTTCACTTCTTACTTTATCAGGCCATCAAATTTTCAACTTTCTTCTGTAACACTACGTCTGAAATGCTTCGGATCTGTTCGTTTTTGGTTTTCCCACAGTTCACGTTTCACTACCATACAATGCAGTGCTCCAAATTCATATTTACAGAAACTTCTTCCTCAAATTAAGGCTGAACTTCTCTTGATCAGAAAAGCCCTTTTTGCCAGTGTTAGTCTGCTTTTTAAATCCTCCTTAATCTGACCGTCATGGGTTATTTTGCGCCGACGTAGCAGAATTCCCTTACTTCATCTACTTCGTGACCACCAGTCTTAGTGTTAACTTTCTCGCTGTTGTTATTACTGCATCTTCTCATTACTTTCGTCGTTCTTCGATTTTCTGTCAATCCACATTCTGTGCGCATTAGACTGTTCATTCCTTTCAGAAGTTCACGTAATTTTTCCTCACTTTCACTGAGGATAGCAATATCATGTTATGTTATCATGTTATCATTGATATCCCTCCACTTTGAATTTTAATTCCATTCATTTCCGTCAATGTTGGTATTCTACTTATAGACTGAAGACTCTTTTTAACCTGAGCACTTCGTTCTACGTCGCCCATTCTTATCGTCCCCATGTGGTTCTTGTACATATTGTATATTACCCACCTCGCCCTATAGCTTACCCCTATTTTTCTCAGAATTTCAAAAGAGTTGCGCCCTTTTACATTGTCGAATGCTTTTTCCAGCTCGACAAATCCTGCGAACGAGTCTTGATTTTTCTTTAGTCTTGCTTCCATTGTCAACCGCAACGTCAGAATCGCCTCTCTGGTGCCTTTATCTTCCTCAAAGGCAAACCGATCGTCATCCAACAGATCTTCGATTTTCTTTTCCATTCTTCTGTATATAATTCTTCTCAGCAACTTGGTTGCGTGAGCTGGTAAGCTAATTGTGTGATAATTCTCACACCTGCGGCTCTTGTAATCTCTAGAATTGTGTGGAATATGTTTTTCCGAAAGTCAGATGGTATATCGACAGTTTCATATATTCTACACACCAACTTCGATAGTCGCTTTGTCCCGACTTCCTCGAATGATTTTAGAAATTCTGATGGAACGTTATAGCTCCCTTCTGCCTTGTTCGACCTAAAGTCTTTCAAACCTCTTTTAAATTGTAACACTGGATCCCCTATCTCTTCTGTATAGACTCCTGTCTCTTCTCCTATCACATCATCACACAAGTCTTCCCCCATGATAGAGGCCTTCAATGTACTTTTTCCACCTATCTGCTCTCTCCTCTATATTTAACAGTAGAATTCTCGTCGCATTCTTAATTTAACCACCTTTGCTTTTAATTTCGTCGACGGTTGTTTTGACTTTCCTATACGCTGGCAATATTGTCATAAAACTGTTGCCTAAGAGGATTTCTCTGGTTTCAAAGTCATTCAAACAATACTGAAAATTATAGCAACTGAATGCTAGGGTAATAACTTTATTTTGCTGTACAAAAAGATTTGGCATTTTCTGCTGATAATGCCAATCAGTATAGTAACCTTCATGCTATGGTATTAAGTTTGTCTTGCAGTACAAAACTTTTATCGTATTCTGCTCATAAGTCTAACATATACTGGCACACAGTGAACACTACGTAACACTTTGATGAAACGGCGTACTGGATAATAATAAGTGATTTTCATATAGTTCAGATACAGGAATTCTTTGCTTTCACATTCAGCTAAATCTTACAGAGACTCCATGTTAGCCTACCAGCTTTATCTTGCAATACAGAATCAGATACTCAGGTTGCCTCCCATGTTACAATGTATCTATAAAAAGTTGCCCCCACATTACAGCAAAAGTGTACCAAGCTACCCTTCATATTACAGCAAAACCGCAACAAGTTGCTCCATGTTACAGTGACTTACCTTTTAACCATTTTCCATTGTAAATCTTTTAGATGTTACTGGGTGGGGTAGTGATGTTCAGCTGATATGATTACTCTTATTACCAAACACATGCACTTTTCTTGACTCAGCGAAATATGACATATAACAAGAATGCCTCTGTGCATGATCACAGATACCATTAAGTCTAAATAAGATGTTGACTAAGCAGGTAGAGACTTGTTCCAGCACCGCCCGCCCCCACCCCACCCCCCATTCCCATTGCAACATGTTGTCCCATGTTAAACGAAAATTCTAACAAGTTGCCCTCCATGTTACAGCACAATTGTAAAAAAATTGCTCCATGTTGCTACGAAACCAGTATAAGTTGTCCTCGGTGTTGCACTAGAACTTTAACAAAATGGTAATGAGGGTTAGTTCACATAGTGACTGCCGTTATCCTGTTCATAATGACTACCGTTACTCTGAGTACATGATGACACTGCATGCACCGTAATCTGGCACTGAATGTCGGCTACTGGATGTCAGAGAGAATTCTAATATCAGGAGCTGACATTTTATGTGCCTTTTCTTGTCAGCAAGCTGCTAGTACTTCTCAATAGCTCTGAGTAGTGCTGACTGCTCCCAACTATTTCTGACTAATTCCAAGAAGTCACAGTGCCAAGTTACAGCAAGTGCTGAGCTTGATATAGTGTATGCCAGAACTTTACAATGGGTGTCAGCTACTGGACTTAAAGTAGTATTGTAACACTAGTAGCTGACAGTGTGTATGTGCAGTGGGTGTCAGCTACTGAGGATGTCAGCTACTGAGAATGTAAGCAACAGGGGATGTGAGCTACTGTGTATGTCATCTCTAGGAGGTGTTAGTCACTGGGGTGTCAGCTACATCCCACAAAACTTGCCCCAAACTGTAACACCTTGCCTCAAAACTTTAACAAGTTGCCCCTGAAATTGTAACAACTTACCCTGGAACTATAACAAATTGCCCCTAAAATGTAACAACATGCCCCCAATCTGTACCAACTTGTCCTGAAACTACAGCAGGTCACCACCAAATTTAATCATTATTTGCCTAGTCAGCAGTAAGCGGATGTTAATGATGGTAAGTTGTTGCAGTTTCAGGGCAAGTTGTTATACTTTTGGTTGAAGTTATTGTGGTATTAGTGCAAGTTGTTGCAGTTTTGTATGAAGTTGTTACAGTTGTGGTGCAAGTGTTGACATAGTTTTATGGTATGTTACTAAATTTTAGAGGCAAATTATTACAGCTTCATGGAATAAGATTACAGTTTGTAAGGTAATTTGTTACATTTTTTGGCCAAGCTGTTACAATTTAACCCCCCCCCCCCCCCACAGGCAGTTGACACTTCCAGTAGGTGATGCCCCAGAAGCTTACACCGACTGCAGGTTGTTACTGTCAGTTACTGGTGTTACAACACCATTGTAAGATTCAGGTAGGTGATTTCAAGTTGTTGCACGTACATTGAAAAGATTGACACTTGCTGTAATAACAGTACAGCTTGTTGGAATTAGAGATAGTCAGAAGTGCTTATAACTAGTTGGAACTATTAGGAACTAGCTATCAGGTTATGGAACAAACGCTGTCAAGTTATGGCATTCAGTAGCTGATACTCAGTATCAGGTTATGGCGCATACACTGACACCATGCATTTAGAGTAATAGTAATTACCATGATCAGGATAACGGAAGTCACCATGTGAACTCACTCTCATCATCCTCACAGTATCTAACGTGCAGCTGTAATATGAGGTACAGGTTGTTACAGTTTTGCTCTAATTTAAAGAGCAACTTGTTATAGTTTTGGCAGCTTGTTAAAGTTTTGTGGTGATGTGGAGTGCAACTTGTTACATTTTTGCTGTAACATGGCCCAACATGTTACAGTGGGGAATGTGGCAGAACAGGTTTGAACTTGCTCAGTTGACATCACGATTAGACTTGCTAATGTCTGCAAATGCTCGTGATTGCAATCTGCAAACCTGTCACATTTGGTCGAGTTGACATAAATGCACATGCAGGCTAATGACAATCATGATGCCAAATGGCCATCATTGCTCCCCCCCTCCTCCCTCCCCCCCCCCTCACCGGCCTCACTATAGTGTTTATAGGAAAACTATAGTGTTTATAGAAAAACATTTACCATAGGGTAACTTGTTATGGTTTTACTATAACATGGAGGGTAACTTATACTTTTGCTATAACATGAGGGGGCAACTTGTTCCAGCTTTACTGCAACATGGAGGGCAAGCTCAACAGCTGGTATCCCCCAGAAGCTAACATCTCTGGTAGCTGACACTCCAGCAGCTGACACACACTGCACACACACACTGTTAGCTATTGGTGTTACTGTAAACTTCAGATCCAATTACTGACACCCACAGCCAAAGTATGGCACATAGACTAACACCTTCTGGCTTTAGAATACCATTTCAGTTCTGAATGCTTATCTGTTTGTATCAACTATTACTTCCTTACCTTCTTAGCATTGCTTGCATTAGACGACGAACAGTTGGCACTGGAAGATAAAGTTAATACCCCAGCATGGAGGTGCTTCAGTGGTTTTGGATGACTTTAAAACCATATCTACTGTTGTTTCTTACCTATATGAATGAGTATTACTACTGTTCTGCATGATATTTTATCGATAATGTGGTCTCCACTGTACGACAACACATCGTAGCATTATTAGCTGAAGAAAACAGACATTTTGTACTCCAAGATAAATTAAGTAACATAGCATGAGGGTTACAGCAATTGTTGGTTTTATCAGAAAAATATGTAAAATGACAATAAATTTAATACCCTAGAGTGGTGCCGCTATAATGTCTGGGTGACAAATTACAACAACCCTTTTTTATTGCCTATATGAACGTGTGTTACTACTATTGTTTGGTACGCTATTTCATCAAAGTGTCCTTGTATTTCCATTATGTGACAGGAGATGACAACAATGTTTTGTATTGCAAGTTGATGCTTGGCTGACTTTGATATTAGTTTTAGAGTTTTTGAGTAATTTATATTTGGAAATAACATTGTAGATTTTCGTAATTCTCGTAAACAAGTGCACTTCAAGATGTAAGTTATATCAGAAGAAGCGGTCGTGTGTGTTTTGCGATGCTATAGAACCAATTTTTGTGTATTTTGATAAATTTAATGCTTTAATGAGAGATACAAAGATCGAACTATTTATTCTATTCTTCTAAGTATAATTTATTTTAGTAGTGCTAATAAGCGAGCTGTGTGTATTTTAATAATAACAAAAACAATATAGACGTCAAAAATTGAATTTGAAGTTCAATTCTGCTTGCAAAATGTGGTACAACAGTCGCAGTTTGGTTGTCAACAGGTGTTGCTTGCCGGCCACGGTGGTCTCGCGGTTCTAGGCGCTCAGTCAGGAACCGCGCGACTGCTACGGTCGCAGGTTCGAATCCTGCCTCGGGTATGGATGTGTGTGATGTCCTTAGGTTAGTTAGGTTTAATTAGTTCTAAGTTCTAGGGGACTGATGACCACAGATGTTAAGTCCCATAGTGCTCAGAGCCATTTGAACCATTTTTGGTGTTGCTTAACCTATAAGTACGTATTTTCAGTAGTGCCAATGTCCAAACTATGAGTATTTTCTAAAATATTATGAAACAATTAATTTATGACAGTAGTACAACATGTGTTTTGTACTAGATATACGACATGTTTTGAGAAGTAATTCAGTTTCATTTTGGTACCAAGTTTGAATTTCCGCACATGAATGTAGATCTATAATTACAGGTGTCTCTCTCTCTCTCTCTCTCTCTCTCTCTCTCTCTCTCTCTCTCTCTCTCTGTGTGTGTGTGTGTGTGTGTGTGTGTGTGTGTGTGTGTGTGCGCGTGTGTGTCTATGTGTGCTTCATAAAGATTGCATTTTCGAGATATAGTCCTTTCATTTCTGTTTTTCCCTGTATTTTCCTTCTGACAAGCTTCACCATGGAGGTAAAAGAAGAAAGTAGTTATCATTATGTCATAAACTTGAAGACGATATCCGCCATCTTACATAGCCCAAACATTCACCACATTTATGTCTCCATGGTTCACAGGAGTAGTACTTCCCCGTGAAGTCACTCTGCAATTCGCATGCCCAGTCTCCAACGGTGAGGATGCCAACCGACTTTCACGGCCGTATCCTAAATGGCATATAGTGCTTTGACTGTGTGGAGACGTAGTCGTTTTATCAAAAGTGCCAGCGTGCGACGTACAGTAATCTGTCCGACCATAACTAAAGTTTAAAGGAATCATATTTCACTCTTCAGTGGAGCCTTTAAGGCATTTTTTTATTTTTTTTGTATACATGAATTATCTTTGCGCTGAACAAGCTTAAAACGTTATGTTTTTTTCACCTATTAGTTACTACTATTATGGTCACAAACTGAGAAACATTTTCGTAACTAAGTTTTCAAAGTTAGAAGATGTATTGACTACAGTGAGACTAATACACTGACACGCTAATGATATTAAGAACTCTATTTTGATGTGCATACTGATATACCTTGGACGGTTTTATTCCCGGTTTTCCGAGTCCAGTAAACCCAAATGGGGGGGGGGGGGATACGTTAATCCGGGAAGTATCCACAGCAACTTCCGAGATAATACAGTCACTGAAGTCATTTAAAGTACTCGATGCAACTATAATTTTATCATGTCTAAAACAACATTGAAACTAAACATTTGCACGTTGAGAGTAGCAAATCTATGTGGATTACGTGAACTGGTAAAAAAATATACAACAGAGAAACTAATTTTTTTTCTCAGCCCAAGGGGCATTGTAACATCCACGTGATAAATTTTAGCTACAGTGCGACGAGAGGAAATTATGCCTCTGACAATTATAAATATTATCTATTCGACATATGAAAAAACAGTGAAAACGTTGATAAATATTAATTATTTATATAATATTTTGTGATGTAATTGTACATATCGATGTTTATCATACAAAGACAATGATAATTATAAATTCCTTTTATGATCTGCGTCTGTCTTCTTTTGTTTTTACCTTTTGTTGGTTGGCTTTTATAGGTTCAGGACGCAAGACGCGTATCAAACTGAGGTCTGTTCAGAAATTGTAATTATTTGTTAATTATTACTTGAGAATACAGTTCATTATTATTATAAATATGTGTGAATAATTATTTGTAACTTTAATTCCTGTCTCAGTAAGCATTATCTGTGTTAATTATTTCTTTCAGCTGCTAGGAGCGCAGGCATTTATGATAGAGATTTGTACCGCGTTTGTTTGCCTCTGTTTTCCTTAGAAAAAAAATCTAATGTTTGCTTGATTAAGTGTAAATAGTGCACAATACGAAAGTAAAGTTCAATAGGCATTTCAAATACTTATCCTATTTGCTCTAACAATAGAAAGTCTCTACCAATTGTCTGCAGCCATCTTAACGATTATCTCAGCGGCAAATTCAAATTACACAACTCCGCAGACATAAGTGCCGAAGGTAATAAAAATGTGTAAAAATAAATGTGCACCGGTGGTCCCGATCTCATTTTAATGAAAATAATTCGTATCAGAACGATTCTTTAAAAACAGTGCTCATAGCACGATCGTTATAACAAACTTTTCTAGCTGATGTATGGAGCCGAAATTAATTAAGTACGAGTTGGGAAGAATATTGTTTCAAGTAACATATGTCAGTGTTGTGCGCGGCTGATATTCGGTGGTTTTAATGATCATTTTGCTGAAGATAACTGTTTCCAGCATAATCAATAGTTGTATAGAATCTATTGTATGTAGTGTGATTTAGTGACGCTTACACAACTTACAGACAACACTTTAACACGACGTTAACTTGGAGTTTTTTCGCAACTTGACCAAATATTTAGCCGGGAGAAAAATTATTTAGTAATTACTCAATGTAATAAAATAAGATCATCATTTTCATTTACAAATTAATGAAATACCTAACCACAGAATAACACAGCGAACGCCACACAGCGTCCACTAGTTCCTGCGAAACACTTTCACTGTTCTGATTGCTGTCAGTAGTTTTCCACAGTACTTAACAGACAATCTATATGCAAATGACACTTTTCAAGTAATGAGGTCTGGTACACTTGCATATAAGTTCATATTACCATGACTGAAGAACAAAATTTAAAATTTTACACTGTCACATAAACATGAGACAACCTAAAACTTTCAGAATCTGCTACATTATCTTGACCATGAGATCATTACTGAACTGTCCAGATAACAGTACATTTCCATTTTTATTACAGATACATATATTTATATATTTCTATTTTTTATTTTTTATATTGGGATTGTTATTTACCATGTTTTTGGGACAGATGTCCATGTTCGGTTTATCTAACCGGAATGTTGCTCATAATATCATTTTAAATGACTTCGTAATGAAACTGTGTACGTAAATCAGTATACATTCAGATTTCGCTTTACTAGTGGTGAACGCATTTTTTTTTTCACAGTCACACAGCTCACACACCACCAACACGCGCTTCGTGTGTGGGACTACATGACTCAATCTTACGAAAATATTTTTGTTATATCCATTCTTACACACGAACAAATATATTATTTAAGCATTTTAATCATTTCTATCCTACGTATAGAAAGGTAAAATTTCTCACATTTAATGCAATAACACTCAAGTGTTTATCAAGTTATTGATCCCTTTTAGAGTAAAATACATTTGTTATTGAGATTCTCTACTCCTTGTTCAAATAATTCAAGAACATTACAGTTAATACTTGACATAAAAGCTTATTAACTAATACATACAAAATATTATCACATTATTACTGCTAATTATTTTACCATATACATTATATTTACAATTATGGGATAGTGCACTTGCACTTCTGATTGGTCCTTTGTATATTGACTTCGTGTTTCTTAGTCCAGGGGACCGAGTAAGATGCTCTGCAATAGGTCTTGTGCGGATATACTTTCATATTACACTGGTAATCTTTTATGATTCCAGGGCGTTCAATGAATAATTCGAGGTATCCGGATAATAATTCTGTTAATTGTCTAGCCTCTGAAGCATTAATGCAAGTTGCCTCCTTTCTCTTCTATTGCTGTGACGATGTCACTCACGTTGCTGGGTGCATCGTTATTTCGATTTTTGGGACACATCTGTGGGTGCTTATGATCCAACACTAACAACTTCTGTTTGATGACACAAAGATTCATTTTTCTCATCAGCGTAAGGTTTGCACTGAACTCCCGATTCAGCATTAATGTTATGGGTCGTTGTTGCTACTTAAGTGCACATGTCCCACGGGCGAGATCAATTACAGCTTCCCTTTCCCGAAGGAACTCAAGACCCAAAATCACCGGTACTGACAAGTTATCCATTAGTAGGAACGTGCATAGTAAGCGATCATTTCCCAAGGAAACTTCCACCTGTGTTTGGTATTTTATACTCTGTGCCTTTTTTCCCAATGCCCCTATAACCTTACAATTTGCAACCGGCAAAATCGGCAATCTTCTTATATCCAATACCTTCTTGAAAAACTGCGTGTTCATAACCGATACATTCGCACCTGCGTCAAGCAGAATAGTAGTTGCTACACCATTTACAGCTCCGGTGACACTTGCTTGGATATTTTCCCTTTGTGGCTTATCAGAGACAGCAGGATCCTGATATAGCTCATCTTCGATCCTGTTGCCATCCTGATACCGTATCATTTTTATTTTTTGTTCCGTCGATTTATTGCCTTCATTGTTGGCCTCAGTCACCTGGCGAAGGCCTACAGGGACCGAAATTAGTTTGTTGGCTTCTGAGTGTTTTGTTTTGCTTCTGAACGTACCTCCACTATTCTAACATTTTGTGTATTTTCAGTCGGGGGCCCCGCTTGGATCCCACCACGGTGGATATTGATTGCTCGGTATAGGTATACCTAGTTCAAATGCAAGTAAAAAGCAATATTATCCTGCATACAATATCGATCGTATATTTTTAGTGGCGACACGGTACCTTCCTCTCCGCTAAAATTCTATTTGCTAATATAAAACGTCACTGAAAAACCTGTATAAGCGACAGGTGAAGATAGTTCATTCTATGAACCATAAACAACACAACATTGAATTGAAACTTTAACACCCTTTACTTGCGTTAGGTGTTGGAATACAACTGTAACTCTTCACAACCATCAGACAATAATTTACATGTTAAGTGTGTAATTTGAGTATGCATCGTGCCTTACATCAAATGTAGGCCCAAAGTACTGAATTAATTACCATCTTCCAGTAACTGAGGCTGCCTATCCTTTTGAGAGTGTACCTGGTGGCATAGTCTTTTAGCCAGCATGCGTTTTCTGCCTTATATACTTTGTCAGGTAAGGCTTTGGTACATAACCTCCTTCGGGAGTAACAGAAAAATACCAACTGTTTTTGGCATGCTTATTGTAACTATTTAGGTACGAATGTAGCACTGGAGCACTTCATGAGATTCAGAATCATGCTTTAGGCAGCAATTTGGGGGATGTGTGTATGTGTGTAAAATGGCATTATGACACTTGATTTAAACGTTGCATTTTTTGTACTCTTATGTATTTCTGCCATGACTGTGGAAAATGAATTTATATTTTCACTCGTGACCAACATAATAGAGCAATTTAGATATGGAAAATATTTCGTTTGAGGGTTTGTTGTGCCTTGTAAGGAAGAGAAATCAAAGTTTGCACATTCACTAGTGCTGCTTAACCTGTAGGCTCATGGAATAAACATTGTGTGTGTCTGTTCATAAGTGCCCCTGACATATACTGCAATACATAATTTTTTGGTTAAATACTTATGAGAATGATGCAAATAAATCAGGTTGTATGAGTGCTTTTGAATAAACGAGGATGTAGTATGTACAAACAGAAAGAGAGAACAATAAGAATGGAAGATCAAGAAGGTAGTGTTCTGTTTAAAAGGGATGTAAGACAAATATGTAGTATTTCGCCCTTACTGTTCAATTTATACTGCAAAGGAGCAATGACGTAAATAAAACAAGGATTGGAGAGAACATTTAAATCCAGGCTGAAGAAATGTCATGGGACACAACGCTCTACGACATTTCGGAAAGAAAAAATGCAGTTTCCGGGATCCATTTTTATAGAAGCTGCAAGTATTTTAACATATTCAGTAACTCCTCACAGAAAAGTTATCGATTACATTTTGTCTCTTTTCGACCTACGATTAAAATGCATATTAGATAATTACATTTATGCCCACTATTTAACAGTGAAAGGTGTTATTAGAAGTCACTGAAATACAGCAGTAAATATCGAAGCGAACAGACAGAAAATGCTGACATCCAAGCGTTCATATGCAGATAAACAGAATGGGCATCTGTTTAAAAATTGCAAAGAGGCTAAGAGTTTTCGTTGGTATCGCATGCTAATGTGGTGAGTCATTCTGCTATGAAAAGCAGCAACGAAATCACAGGAACCTCGATTCACTCCAGTTCGCTCGAGTGCCCTCTCATCAGTGCTATCCGACCGTAAAAATTTAACATTATCGTGGCTGCGCTGCCAACTATGCGACAAAAAAGTTTAATAATGAGGCTTTTTATTAAGCGCATCACGAATCACTCTCAGTGGAATCTGTGGAATGCTTAAACAGCAGATGAATTTGTGCACTAGGCCTGCATACAGGTTACATTGTGTGTGAATGAGCGAAAGAGAGGGAGATGTGCTGCTGAACTTTATATTTAGCTTACAGTAACGATTTAAAAACTGGACTTTACAGAAAAAAGAATTTAGTGTTGTTGGTTTTATTTCATCTAGCCTATAATACAACGAAATCCCTTTTATATATTTTTTAAATAAAGTTATCCGTAGCTCTGTCGACCGTGGTATGTACCTACAATAATATTTTACGTAGCTGTTTTAGTTCCCTGTCGGTTACTTAAAATATAAGGGCGCTGCGGGGTAGTAATATGAAGTAGCTACCAGAAGATTTCTGAAGTTGTCCGGGGTACTGGTAACAAAACGGTTATTCACGTTGGTGTGTGGAATCCGTGAGATTTTCGGTAAAATATCATCCTCACAATCCCGAATATATCAAGACCGGATAAGTATAAAAATCATCGCACAATAAATTCAACGTATCATGCATCCACTTTGCTGGCGAGAATAGAGGATAAAGACGCTACAGAGACAGTTCAGACGCTGCGATTTAAGGAAACATCGAGACACATTCATTGAATTTCTGTGTGGTAAATAGTAGGTGGTAGATTGTTCAGTAGTAAGTATTCACAAATCAACTGAATTTAGTAACGAAAGTAATCAGCCTAGCGCATCTGGTTGTGTTCCAAGATGTTACTCCAGGCGGGTGTAAAATAAATGTGCGCAACGGAAAATAATGATGATTTGGCCCTGTCTGACTACCCCCTGAAGCAGATCTTAGGATCTCTTCATTCTCCTTTTATATACACACTACTGGCCATTAAAATTGCTACACCAAGAAGAAATGCAGATGATAAACGGGTATTCATTGGACAAGTATATTATTCTAGAACTGACATGTGATTACATTTTGACGCAATTTGGGTGCATAGATCCTGAGAAACCAGTACTCGGAACAACCACCACTGGTCGTAATAACGGCCTTTATACGCCTGGGCATTAAGTCAGAGCTTGGATGGCGTGTACAGGTACAGCTGCCCATGACTCTTCAACACGATACCACAGTTCATCAAGAATAGTGACTGGCGTATTGTGACGAGCCAGTTGCTGGGCCACCATCGACCAGACATTTTCAGTTGGTGAGAGATCTGGAGAATGTGCTGGCCAGGGCAGCAGTCGAACATTTTCTGTATCCAGAAAGGCCCGTACAGGACCTGCGACGTTCGGTCGTGCATTATCCTGCTGAAATGTAGGGTTTCGCAGGGATCGAATGAAGAGTAGAGCCACGGGTAGAAACACATCTGAAATGTAGCGTCCACTATTCAAAGTGCCGTCAATGCGAACAAGAGGTGACCGAGACGTGTAACCAATGGCACCCCATAACATCACGCCGGGTGATACGCCAGTATGGCGATGACGTATACACGCTTCCAATGAGCGTTCACCGCGATGTCGCCAAACACGGATGCGTCCCTCATGATGCTGTAAACAGAACCTAGATTCATCCGAAAAAATGACGTTTTGCCATTTGTGCACCCAGGTTCGTCGTTACGTACACCACCGCAGGCGCTCCTGTCTGTGGTGGAGCGTAAAGGCTAACAGCAGCCATGGTCTCCGAGCTGATAGTCCATGCTGGTGCAAACGTCGTCGAACTGTTCGTGCATGTGGTTGTTGTCTTACAAACGTCCCCATCTGTTGACTCAGGGATCGAGACGTGGCTGCACGATCCGTTACAGCCATGCGGATAAGATGCCTGTCATCTCGACTGCTTTTGATACGAGGCCGTTCCGTATTACCCTCCTGAACCCGACGATCCCATATTCTGCTAAAAGTCATTGGATCTCGACCAACGCGAGCAGCAATGTCACGATACGATAAACCGCAATCGCGTTAGACTACAATCCGAACTTTATCAAAGTGCTAAACGTGATGGTACGCTTTTCTCCTCCTTACACGAGGCATCACAACAACATTCCACCAGGCAACGCCGGCCAACTGCTGTTTGTGTATGAGAAATCGGTTGGAAACATTCCTCATGTCAGCACGTTGTAGTTGTCGCCACCGGCGCCAACCTTGTGTGAATGCTCTGAAAAACTAATCATTTGCATATCACAGCATCTTCTTCCTGTCGCTTAAATTTCGCGTCTGTAGCACGTCATCTTCGTGGTGTATCAATTTTAATGTAAATTACAATCTTAACATAAATGTATGATGATGGCAACTATTACTGCTAAATGGTAAACTTTGTTGTTCAGTATATATTTATTATAGATTAAAATCAACCCTTTAAGCACAATTGTCTATATTTCCTAACTAAAATTGTTAACTCTGCTCTTTATTAAGACTGCGGGATCTAATATCTATAACGTGAAATGACTGACATCTTCTACATACCAAACACTAAAAGACGCTACTTTCAAAGATAATCTACGGTGAATGAGATTTTCACTCTGCAGCGGAGTGCGCGCTGATATGAAACTTCCTGGCAGATTAAAACTGTGTGCCGACCGAGAGTTCTGCAAGGTTCACAGAAGAGCTTCTGTAAAGTTTGGAAGGTACGAGACGAGGTATTGGCAGAAGTAAAGCTGTGAGTACCGGGTGTGAGTCGTGCTTCGGTAGCTCAACTGGTAGAGCACTTGCCCGCGAAGGCAAAGGTCCTGAGTTCGAGTCTCGGTCGGGCACACAGTTTTAATCTACGGTGGTGTGGAACCGCAGTGGAAATATACTAACATGATCACAGCTGTTTATCATTATAGCCCTAATACGCCGAAGCAATTTGCGATATCACCGTATGTACTGCGTCCGGTGCGTCGAAGTGATGGTTCTCGTACTCGTGTGCAACGATGGAAGAATTCCATCCACAAACACCAACACTTCCCCGCCTTTTGGGAGACGGCGAAGGTCCTGATGTTCAGGAAGCCGGGGAAAGACCACTCCCTCCCACAAAATTACCAATCCATCAGTCTGCTGAGCGCGCTCAGCAACATCGTTGAGAAGGTAATACTAGAACGAGTCACTAGGCACTGCATCACAAACGACACCCTGAGACCGGAGCAAGTCGGTTTCAGGAATCACCACTCGACAACGCAACTACTCAGCGTCGTTGAATACATAACACACGGATACAACACAAACAAAGCAACTGGGGCGGTGTTCCTGGACATCGAAAATGCTTTCGATCGTCTATGACACAACGGCCTTACACGCAAACTCAGCGACGCAGGATTCCCCGACAGGCCCGTAAGTCTCGTACACTCGTATCTCACGTACAGGAGTTTCAACACCGACGTGCAGGGCAAACAATCGACACGACATGGTGTCCAGGTAGGGATACCCCAAGGAAGCATGCTAGGGCCCTTACTGTTTAACCTCTACATTAACGACCTTCCAGCTACACACAACACGACGGTAGCAATCTACGCGGATGACACCGCCATCCTTGCACAAGATTGGAAGCCGTCTAACATTAACTCACGACTACAGACTGCACTCAGAGCGGCAGAGCCTTGACTGGTTAAATTGCGTGTTAGAGTAAACGTCGACAAGTGCAAAGCCGTTCTGTTCACTAGAAGACCGAAGCTACTGCGCAAACATCAGCACTGCAACCCAATAACAGTACATGCATGCCCAATACGGTTCCGCGAGAAGGTCAAATACACTCCTGGAAATGGAAAAAAGAACACAGTGACACTGGTGTGTCAGACTCACCACACTTGCTCCGGACACTGCGAGAGGGCTGTACAAGCAATGATCACACGCACGGCATAGCGGACACACCACGAACCGCGGTGTTGGCCGTCGAATGGCGCTAGCTGCGCAGCATTTGTGGACCGCCGCCGTCAGTGTCAGCCAGTTTGCCGTGGCATACGGAGCTCCATCGCAGTCTTTAACACTGGTAGCATGCCGCGACAGCGTGGACGTGAACCGTATGTGCAGTTGACGGACTTTGAGCGAGGGCGTATAGTGGGCATGCGGGAGGCCGGGTGGACGTACCGCCGAATTGCTCAACACGTGGGGCGTGAGGTCTCCACAGTACATCGATGTTGTCGCCAGTGGTCGGCGGAAGGTGCACGTGCCCGTCGACCTGGGACCGGACCGCAGCGACGCACGGATGCACGCCAAGACCGTAGGATCCTACGCAGTGCCGTAGGGGACCGCACCGCCACTTCCCAGCAAATTAGGGACACTGTTGCTCCTGGGGTATCGGCGAGGACCATTCGCAACCGTCTCCATGAAGCTGGGCTACGGTCCCGCACACCGTTAGGCCGTCTTCCCCTCACACCCCAACATCATGCAGCCCGCCTCCAGTGGTGTCGCGACAGGCGTGAATGGAGGGACGAATGGAGACGTGTCGTCTTCAGCGATGAGAGTCGCTTCTGCCTTGGTGCCAATGATGGTCGTATGCGTGTTTGGCGCCGTGCAGGTGAGCGCCACAATCAGGACTGCATACGACCGAGGCACACAGGGCCAACACCCGGCATCATGGTGTGGGGAGCGATCTCCTACACTGGCCGTACACCACTGGTGATCGTCGAGGGGACACTGAATAGTGCACGGTACATCCAAACCGTCATCGAACCCATCGTTCTACCATTCCTAGACCGGCAAGGGAACTTGCTGTTCCAACAGGACAATGCACATCCGCATGTATCCCGTGCCACCCAACGTGCTCTAGAAGGCGTAAGTCAACTACCCTGGCCAGCAAGATCTCCGGATCTGTCCCCCATTGAGCATGTTTGGGACTGGATGAAGCGTCGTCTCACGCGGTCTGCACGTCCAGCACGATCGCTGGTCCAACTGAGGCGCCAGGTGGAAATGGCATGGCAAGCCGTTCCACAGGACTACATCCAGCATCTCTACGATCGTCGCGATGGGAGAATAGCAGCCTGCATTGCTGCGAAAGGTGGATATACACTGTACTAGTGCCGACATTGTGCATGCTCTGTTGCCTGTGTCTATGTGCCTGTGGTTCTGTCAGTGTGATCATGTGATGTATCTGACCCCAGGAATGTGTCAATAAAGTTTCCCCTTCCTGGGACAATGAATTCACGGTGTTCTTATTTCAATTTCCAGGAGTGTACTTCGGTATCTTGCTGGACCGGAAACTACTCTTGGGGGTCCACATTTAACACGTGACCTAAAAAGCAAACGCGAGGCTCAAACAACTCTACCCTACGCTTAACAGGCGTAGCACACTGATAGGAGGGTGTCTAGGTCCATGTACATGACACTTATTCGACCCCTGATGACGTACGCAGCCCGTGTCTGGGGATACGCTGCGCCGTCTGCAGCTCATACAGAACAAAGTACTCAGAATCATCAGAAATGCTCCGCACTACACACGCAACGCGGACCTTCACCGGGAATATCGGCTAGTTGCCATCTTGCAAGTATTCCAAAAACTCTCTACACGACTGTAGAATAACACGAGACACTCGCGTAACCCGTTTATCCTTTCTCTGGGTAACTACGACTACAACCATAGATGGAAACATAATAGACCAAAGACACTATTGGCAAGGAACTATTGTCCATGGCACGCTAACACGACAGTACTGGCGAGCCCCTGCAACACAGCTACTACTGGTAACCCCATATGCTCGACCCGCTGAAAAATAGGCAATCGCAGGGAAACCGTACTGTACACAGCACTCAAACCAGCCATACACACCCCCTACACAGTGAGCCGATCTATGACCGATCGCCCACTCATGTATGACGACCTTGAACTGCAGCAAGCCCCACAACGACAAAGGTAACGATGCACGATACCTCGCACTAACATAACCACACCTTGCATGCACTGCCGTAGCTAGCAAGCCGCTACTGTCCTTACTACCCGTCCTACTGTCGCAGAGGTTTTTTCCCTTGGCGCTTGCCTTGGCACTTTTCTTCCTCTACCCTTACAGCCACTACCCATCGATCGCTTTCGTCCACTTTCTATCTCCTGATGGACCATGTTAATGAGTAATCTTATCCAGACGCATGGATAACATCACAGCCCGCATCCTGTGACTCCTGATTCAAAAACATGTTATAGGGAGGTGACAGTAGAACTTTTGGTTTGGTCACCATGTTGGTGTGGGCGTGGAGGGGCCCCATCCTATGGGTCCATCCACAAATAAACTCTTTCAAACACTAGGACAGCAGAAGGCTATCCCCTGACTAATATACTCTAATAGTCTTCTCCTCTCTGTGTTCTACAGACGAGAAACGCGAACTCCCAGCCACAAGGACGGAGTTCAGATAACGTAAATATAGGCAGAAGAAGTGCTCTCAATTACTGAACGCTGCGTACTCGACGACGACGTCCAACTCGGAGGTGCAGTCCAGAATCGTATAGGTTCGCAACAGTACAGTGCCCAACCGTTCTAACTGTAAACTCTTCTGAGAGCAAAGGCAGCAAGTCCGTGTATACCAAAAAAGCTGCTAGCGAGCCACCGTCACACACGGGCACTCACAACAGAAGACCTCGTTTCTCTGCCGCTGGCTTCTCAGCAAGGCTCATATCCCCCACCCTCGTAATTCCGTAAACGAATCACATTTCCGAAACCACGGAATATTCTCCCTCTCTAGAGATTCTACCGAATGCCGACCAACCATATTTTAGTCTTTTGCCGTCCAGCGCGGAAAGTTTGCGAGGAAAACCCTATACTTGTACAATGGTACGCTTCTGAGTAAAAATCTTTGGAAATAACCCAGCCTGTGTGGTTTCCGAGGTGCCGCTTCTTCGTTCCTCTCACCTGCGTCCAAGATTTGCAGAGTTCGGAGGTATTCTCTGATTATCCTTCCGGCCTTACTACAACAGCGACCGGCCGCCCCTATATTGTGTCTTCGAGCTCAGGTGTCCAGACTGTCCGTCTTGGCACCTCCTGTGTCGAGCTGGACCACCACTCCAGTGTGGGCCTTCCACCCAGGGCTTGAGTTCCGCCTGCCATTTCATTTCCACTGTCGTTCCAACCTCTACTAGTATAGGCAATCATTCATTACGCCGTTCTGATAATAAAGACACTCCATCACGTTTCATGCAATAAGCGATAACAATTATTTACAAGGCGTACGTGACAATGTCAGTCTCCTTTATATGTTCATATATACGATGTACAACCCATCACATGATACCTAATTGTGGTTGTAGGTCAAAGTATGTGGATGAGTGTCTATAAGGTGCAGAATTATTGTCACCCTACAGGGTTGCACAGCTGATCATTTCCAACGGAACCTGAATCGTAGCTGTTCACCATCAACTGATCTCGTAGCGTCATTGAGGCATACGTATGTACGCTATCATTTCGTGGAACTGAAATTACAAATAAATCAACGATTGGTACACATCAGTTAATGTTATGTAAGGTCTTGCACGGCATAATCAAAAAATTGTGGCAGAGTTGTTACCACACAAGCTACTATCTTCCACTAGGTTTTGAGTTGTTACTGTAAAACAAGAAAGAACATCCTGTCGACGACAGGGTCATTAGGGACAGTATTGAAACAAAGATGGGTATGGAAATCCATCACGTTCATTCTAGCAGGAATTATCCCGGAATTTTGCTTCACTGATCTAAGCCGGCCGGAGTGGCCGAGCGGTTCTAGGCGCTACAGTCTGGAACCGCACGACCGCCACGGTCGCAGGTTCGAATCCTGCCTCGGGCATGGATGTGTGTGATGTCCTTAGGTTAGTTAGGTTTAAGTAGTTCTAAGTTCTAGGGGACTGATGACCACAGCAGTTAAGTCCCATAGTGTACAGAGTCATTTGAACCATTTTTTTTCACTGATCTAAGGAAATTTTTGTCTCATATGCGAATGCGCTACGGTCTTAAGGAAGAAAAAGTAAAAACCTGGTCCAAGCAAGACGATGCTCCGTCCTTATGATATAAATTTTGACGAGACGTTACTCTATCTAGTCTTAGATCGAAACCAGCATGGCGGTCAGCTGAGCTTTGTCCGAACGAAACACACTGTATGCAGGAATTATGGATGAATTCCAGAAAAGTGACACTTTTGGCAAATTGGAAACAAACTTATCTCTGCATTTTCGAGCAACGCTCTACCTGAGAAAATGTCATAGGCTGAGTGTGAAGTTTATTTTTGCTTCTACACTTACTTGAGAGGGCCACTGGCCGCACATGCACAGGGCTTCCAGCGATGCTGGATGATAGTATCAGGTTAGGCGATTCCTTTCTGGAGATTCTACCGCAGTCCGACGCTTTGAGCGGGCTAATAATACCTGCTAAAATAGAAACTCACGAAAGGCAGATCAAGGTCTACGTCAGCGAACACATTTCTACGAACGATTTACGTAATTTATTTAGCTTCGGTTCTCCGTTGGCTCGGAGAAACGAGGATGCTAAAATCAAACTTACAACAAAACGGAATTCAAATACATCACATCGTCATTCAGGATGGCAAGAAGGAAAATTACAGAAAAAGCAAGTAATCTAAACATCAGTTAATAGGTACAAGACGAAAAAGTGAACTTTAGAAGAAGAGGACTTTTATTTATGTTGGAGGTAGTAGTTGTTAATAATCCTGGAACTGTCGAGCTGACAGAAGCAGAACTGTGGTAGCTAGGAAGTACACACAGATATCAAGTTTCACACACAATCGTTATGTTAGATTGCCAAGTTTCGGTATGACGTAGCAAGTGAGATCTACGAGTACATGTACCTTCCTAATTTTCCTGCGTAAACTGTCAATTAGTTGCTTATAGCTGCAAATTAACATTTTGTGAAGATATAATTGAGATTCTACATTCTACATTTAAGCAGAGTGTCAATATGTGTTACTATATTTCTGTCTAAAGTATAATGACAATACTCTTGTGGGTGATTTTGAGTTGGGGACAAGACAGATATTGTTGCCAATTTATACCACATCTTAAGGGGCTTTCAGAAAAATAATTCAAATGAGAATTAAATAGACTATTAGATGTCATGAATAGGCCACTCAGAAATAGGCTTGTCGGGAAACATGAAGGTGCAAAAATAAAATCGATCTAAAGCGAATAGTTTTTTATTCAGCTGACATATAAACTTCGATGGATGTTGAAAAATTTCTAAACATGCGTGTACAATCATTAGAGGCATTTCACTTTCCCATTCCAAAGACGGGTCCCACGGAAAGATAAGAAAAGAAAAGAAAAACTAAAATGAAATGAACGTTAATATTTACAAAGAAAACTAAAGTTAATTAATTAGAGAGGGTCGCACAAATGACTCGCGAAAGACGAGTGCAGTTTTATGTTCACCCCAAAGAAATTTCCAGCAGGTTCACTAATCCTATCTACCATAAGAAAAAAAATCTACAACTGTACGGCCGGTCGGAGTGGCCGAGCGGTTCTAGGGGCTTCAGTCTGGAACCGCGCGACCGCTACAGTCGCAGGTTCGAATCCTGCCTCGGGCATGGATGTATGTGATGTGCTTAGGTTAGTTAGGTTTAAGTAGTTCTAAGTTCTAGGGGTCTGATGACCTTAGAAGTTAAGTCCCATAGTGCTCAGAGCAATTTGAACCATTTTGAACAACTGTACCATCCTGTTCCCACGCTTTAACAAAAAATCTAAAGGGTGAAAAAATTTCTGAAAGACGTGTCCGATGCGATAAACAGAGGTTCTGATGAACGTCAAAAAGAGTACACAACGCATTTATAATGTGTTGAGACAAACTGTTGTAAAGGTTTCACATACTGATGCGGAAATCTGTAAGGATTTGGGGTCAACAGCTGAGGAAGGACACAGAGATCCATTAAACTGGTCGTAACAGAGATATTTCATTTGCTTCACTAAACGAAGTGAAGCTAATGTTATGACAAAAGGAAAAAATCGTGGGAAGTTTATCGTCTTAGAGAAATAAGCAGAAATTGTCCCCGTTTCAGTTGGTATTTCTCGCCAGTTAGGGATCACGTCAGCATAACTACCTCTTTCCTTCATTCTCTTTTCTTCTCTCAACGGATCATTTGACGTCAGTTGGTTTTAGCTTTCTGAAAATCTTTCAATTTATTAACTTCTTGTCTGAATTTGACTATGCTGAATAGTCTCCTTTTCAGTCTTCGTACCTTGTAAGTCCTTACCTCACCATACATTTCTTTACCTGTTTTATGAATTTGGAAAAATGTGTGGATGTTCTTTATTGATCCGTCTTCCTTCATTGTCTGCTTATGTCCATTCAGTGTAACATGTCTCTTCCTGGTCTCATCTGTTATTTTATGACAGCATAAACATATTTAATAATTTCGACTCAGAATTCAAGTGTTTTCTTTTTTCTTGATTGGATCTACTATTTTTCACAAGAGTCTTTTATCTTTCTTTTCCAAATTTTCTAATGCCACTTTTCACACAGATTAAAGTAGTGTTTCGACCTGTAGATGATATTTGGTTTAACAACTGTAATATATTGCCTTACCGAGCGAGGTGGCGCAGTGGTTAGAGACTGGTCTCGCATTCGGGAGGACGACGGTTCAGTCCCGCGTCCGGTCATCCTGATTTAGGTTTTCCGTCATTTTCCTAAATCGCTCCAGGCAAATGCCGGGATGGTTCCTTTGAAAGGACGCGGTCGACATCCTTCCCTAATCCTATGAGACCGATGACCTCGCTGTCTGGTCTCCTTCCCCAAAAACAACGCAACCCAATATAGTGCCTTAATTTAACAACTTTGGGAAAACATTTTTTGCTGTACAGATGCCTCACTTTGAAATATGTTCTTTTCATTTTTCAGTTCCTTTCCAATTTTTATGTCAATATTTTCACCCAAAAACTGGGTGGTTTTCATGAAAGTGAAGCCAGTGTTGGTTGCAAACTTCATATATACTGCAGTGCATTAATACGGAACGAATTTACGCTGGAAAAAATTTGTTCCACTGTAGGCCTCAGGTGCTCTGATAGACGTATAGAAATGTTTGTGTATGTAATGTATTTGGAACGGAACATGCGCAGAAAAGATCAAGCAAATGAGAAATGCATAATCTTAAAGTTATTAATAACCGCCGTTTGCACTATTTGTTCAATATGAGCATTGAAGAAATCGAGAGATGCTGTGTCGCACCAGATTTACACCTGGTGGCCACAACTGGAACTAATTTTTTTCAGTGCAACTCATTCCGCATTGACACATTAGAATATCTAGCAAGTATTGCTGCTATACGATAATTACAGCCCACAACGGACCTCTTTGAGTAGCTGCAATTTACACTGAAGCGCCAAAGAAAGTGGTACAAGTATGCATATTCAATTAAAAAGATGTGTAAACAGGCAGAATAAAGCGCTGACGTAGTTGTTAGATTGGTTAGTGCTGCTACAGTGGCAGATCATAAAGTTTTAAGTGAGTTGGAACGTGTTGTTATAGTCAGTGCACGAACGATGGACACGGTATCTCCGAGGAATCTGGTAAAGCATCAAATCCCCGACATCGCTGCGGCCAGAAAAAGACCCTAAAAAAAAAAAAAATGCTCTGAGCGCTATGGGACTTAACATCTGTGGTCATCAGTCCCTAGAACTTAGAGCTACTTAAACCTAACTAACCTAAGGACATCACACACATCCATGCCCGAGGCAGGATTCGAACCTGCAACCGTAGCAGTCGCGCGGTTCCGGACTGCGCGCCTAGAACCACTAGACCACCGCGGCCGGCAAAGACCCTACAAGAACGGGATAAACGACGACTGAAGAGAATCGTTAAACGTGACGGAAACTGAACCCTTCGGCAAATTGTTGCAGATTTCAGTGCTGTGCCATCAACGAGTGTCAGTGTGCGAGCCATTCAACGAAACATCATCGATATGGGCTCTCGGAGTCGAACGCCCACTCGTGTACCCTTGACGACTGCAGGATACAAAGCTTTGCGCCTCACCTGGGCCCGTGAACACCGACAATGGACTATTGATGACTTAAAATATGTTTCCTGGTCGGACGAGTTTCGTTTCAAACTGTATGGAGTGGATGGACGTGTACGGGTATGGCAACAACCTCATGAATCTATGGACCCTGCATGTCAGCAGGGGCTGTTCAAGCTGGTGGAGGCTCTGTAATGGTGTGGGACGCGTGCAATTGGAGTGATATGTGACCCCTGATACGTCTAGATACGATTCTGATGGTAACAGATACGATTGTCAGGTGACACGTACGTAACCATCCTGTCTTATCACCTGCATCCATTCATGTCCATTGTGCATTCCGACGGACTTGGACAATTACAGCAGGATAATGTGACACCCCAGACTTTCACAATTGCTACACAGCGGCTCCAGGAACACTCTTCTGAGTTTGAACACTTCAGCTGGCCACAGAACTCCCCAGACATGAACATTATGGAGGATATCTGGGATGCCTTGCAACATGCTGTTTGGAAGAATCTCCACCCTCTCTACTCTTATAGATTTATGGACGGCGCTGCACGTTTCATGGTGTCAATTCCCTCCAGCACTACTTCAGAGATTTGTGGAGTCCATGCCACGTCGTGTTGTGGCACTCTGCGTGCTCGCGGAGGCCCTACACGATATTAGGCAGGTGTACCATGTTTCTTTGGCTCTTCAGTGTATAACGACCCGGTATTTAAAGTAGCGTGTTTTATTGATATTGTCATATTTACTTTTTAAAATTTTTGATGAGTTACTTTCATTTGTCACGTAATCTGTCGGTTCGAAAGATGTTTGCAGACTGTCTTTCTGACTATTTCCCTTAGACGTTGTCGTCTTTGTTCTGAATTTTTTTATGGCAGACAAAACTCTCTCACAGATAATTACGAATGTGTATTTCCACACAGAACGAAGTATTTTTAACAGGAATACTGATGTAATGGGAAGTTTTACGATAGGTGATGACAAAATGAAAGCTGTATGCAGCCGGAAAGACGTCAGCAGCAAGGTGCAGATTTTTTTATGCGTTCAGGTCAAAGTAGGGTCTTCTCTCTAGTTTAAGTAACTTCTATACTAAGTTTACAAATAAAAACATTTCAGACAGAACTGAGGGTAACGCACAATGACGTTTCAGTAATAATTTCTGCTCATATAGAAAAACGCTCATGGCACCAACTTGCGAGATGTGGTGAGCCAGGCTCGATGGATTAATGACCGTTGGTTTGCTACAGTGGCCAGCCAGATCATGGTTTTTAGGCGGTTTTCCACGCTCGTTTAGGTAACTGGTTGGGTAAGTCAAATGTACGCGTGTACACGAAAAAATAGGAAAGTTTACCACGATTAACAGACGAATGATGGACGTGGTTTCTCTGTTTTAGTTTTTCTATAGCAAAATTCGTTTTTATTCCTACTGTATGAGCTATTGTTCCGCGAGAAACGCCGGAATTCCGCAGTTATTCCTATAACGCCAAGTCACCTCCCCCTTCCATGCCTTCCTTTGCAACCCTATCACCTCCGTTTAGACTTGCACCGAGCTCTGCAGACAGTAAATGACGAAACGGGATTCCACTACTGTTACTTGAACCAGAAAGGAGTCCTCTTAGTCCATCGTAATGGAAAATTTAATCACAACTCTAAATGAGCGAAGGATTAAGTTCGTCATTTATGTCGTACTCCTGGATTCTGCAGCAGAAACGTCCGCTGTAATGAAATTTCTTTTATCAGCGTCACATGGATATCAAACGTCTTACAGCAGCGTTCTTTTACTAGAAAATGTGAATTATTTCTTCTTCAGCTATGTCGCTTCAATAGAGATTGCTCTATTAAGATTGTGAATAAGCAGCTTGAGAATGTACACACAAGTCTATTTCCGTGACCGTTTAGTTGTTTTCAGTAGATCTAATACTATTTTATTTTCACATCGCCACGCTTCAATACAAGTGTACTGTCACGTGTCTTATTCTTGACACATAATAGGTTATTTTTTCTCATCTGATTAATTTTTCAAGAATTCTTTAAGACGTAGTAAATATTAGCTACTAGCTTCACCTTACCCCTAACTCAAAGTTGTTCATGCCATTAGTTATAACTACACTTTAACGAGAGAGACATGGCAAAATATGTTACCAAATTAGAAGAATATATAAAATTAGACTAAATTAATTGTTAATAAAATATTTATTTTCAGCTCTAATCAAGTGATTAACACTATTACTCCTCTTCTAATAATTTCCGGGTATGCAGCCGGATCCCGTCGACATTCTGCCACGATATTTCGGCCCAGAGACGTCCGGCCATCATCAGGTGAGTATACAACTACCGAAGAGCCCAGGTGCAGTCGCGGTATTTATGCCGAATCTCGCGCATGTGAAATGTACTGTGCGAAATTTCAGAAGTCACAATATTACTCCTGTAAACTTATACAGAAAATTTATAAAAATGCATTAAAGGCTTAGTTGTGAGCTTACAAAGCAGCTCTGGAATTCAACGTAACGATTGTATGTGGAACTTGATTTATGTGTGTATCTGTCAGTAACTTTTTAGTAAATTATGTCCACCTTGCTAAATCATTCTTTTACTAGACGCACCCTTACGACACATAATGGTTCTTACAAGGGAACCTCCCCATCACACCCCCCCTCAGATTCAGTTATAAGTTGGAACAGTGGATAGGCCTTGAAAAACTGAACACAGATCAATCGAGAAAACAGGAAGAAGTTGTGTGGAACTACGAAAAAAATAAGCAAAATGTACAAACTGAGTAGTCCTTGAGCAACATAGGCAACAACATGGAAGACGGAAGTTCAAGAGCGCCGTGGACCCGTGGTTAGCGTGAGCAGCTGCTGAACCAGAGGTCCTTGGTTCAAGTCCCCCCTCGAGTGAAAAATTTACTTTCTTTATTTTCGCAAAGTTATGATCTGTCCGTTCGTTCATTGACGTCTCTGTTCACTGTAATAAATTTAGTGTCTGTGTTTTGCGACCGCACCGCAAAACCGTGCGATTAGTAGACGAAAGGACGTGCCTTTCCAATGGGAACCGAAAACATTTGATCGCAAGGTCATAGGTCAACCGATTCCTCCACAGGAAAACACGTCTGATATATTCTATACTTCTACAAAGTCTACGGCACTCGTTGCCATTCTTGCACATCTCTACATTTTGTGAGTGACTGTTATGGTTAACATTGTTACAGAGACAACTGTGAGTTGCAGCAAACATTTGAGCGGAGGATGATGACAGAATAACACAGTGTTTGATGATTACAAAGCACAGCACAGCAAAAGAGCCTAACCACATGTAAGTTTTCCAACCAAAAAAGGTTGGTGAACCATTACGTACCCTGCAAGTGAAAGCTGACACCGTTCTGTAGCGGGGAGCTACGCTACTGCCCCACATCATGTTTCAGTATATCAGTGATCGTTTTGAGCATTCAACGGTGTTTATTGGAATACAGTCTACGAAAATCTGTAGGGAGCTTTGGTAAAATATAGACAGCGAAAGATTATTTATAAGTCGTACTTAAAGTTCAGCTGTAAGAGGGAAGGAGACGTTGAGAAGGGAATGAGACGGAGTTGTGGCTTACTATCGATGTTATTCAATCTGAACACCGAGAAAGCAATGAAGGAAATCAAAGCGAAATTTGGAAAGGAAATTAACGTTCACATAGAAGAAATAATAACTTCGAAGTTTTCCAGTGACTGTAATTCTGTCAAAGATCAAACGCAACGAACTATATCGAACAAAATAAAGGAGAAAAAAAGTGGTAACGTGCTTGCCTCCCATGCAGATGGCCCGAGTTCGATTCCCGGCCGAGCTGCAGATTTTCTTCGCTCGCGGACTGGGTGTTGTGTTGTCCTCATCATCATTTTGTCCTCATGACCGGCACACGAGCCGCCCATTGTGTCGTCGACTGAAATAAGACTCGCATTCGGCGGCCGAACACTCCCCCCACCCCCCCCCCCCCCCCACCCCAAACCGGGCGGGGCCTCCCGGCCAGCAATGCCATACGATCGCTTTTTTTGGCAGTGAAGTGAAATGCAGTTCGTTTAAATCAGGTCAAGCAGACGGAATTATGTTAGCGAATGAGACACAAAAGGTTGTAAATACGTTTTGCTATTTGGGAAGCAACGTAACTGATGACAGCCAAAATTAAAAGATTGTAATATGAAGACTGGCAATACTAAGAAAAGTGTTTCTGAAAAAGTGTTATTGGTTAACACCTGATACAGTTTTAAGTAATGAATGGTTTTGCTGCGATACGTACTGAAAAATTTCTCTTGAGCTTCAGGCCGCTTCAAAATGTTTAAAATCTAAGAACGTTCGACTAAGTACTCCTCGACCATTGTAAGTGGTGCCTGTTGTGTGATGCCGGCTGCCATTGTTGTTCATGTTCGCTTCTGTGAAACACATCACTTCTACTGATCAAGTTCTTAGAATTCTTGTTTGCTGAACATATTTTTCTTGGTTTGGTCCATACTATTTCCTCCAACAGTATGGGAAGCAATGAGCTTGCAGTAGAAGACACATGTTGTAAAGTATCAAAATGAGCAAGAGCTCACAGTTCTTAAGGTACTCGACGTCAACTATATATTTTGTCTTGTTTTGATGTCATCCCTGAGAGTTTGTCAGCAGTTTTCTGGCACCCTACATAGAGGCGCTGCCGCCCGTGACGTCACTGTTGCCCAGTCCATCGTCATATTAACTAAACGTTTGGTTTCAAGTCCTCCGCACCCATTTCAACCTCCCGATGGCCAGATCTGAGCATGCCCATCTATACCTACATCTACATCTACCTGTATGTGTATCCACAGCTCATTCGACCTGTAATTTAAAAAGTGTCATGATGATCTCTCTATTGGTAAGAGATTCCGGATTAGTCCCCCATTCCGATCTCTGGGTCGAGACGGCCAACAGGGAGGTGATCGGAAGAAAAAGATTGAATGACTAACGAAAAGGTAACGTTCTACGAGTCGGGGAGTGGAATGTATAATGGGAATAGGATTCGGTAGGAATTGGTAGCGAGGGCAGAGAGTGATTTAGTATTAGCTGTTCATTGATAGGGTAGTTCTTATCAGAATCGGCAGCAAACCAGTGCCAACAAGAGATATGCTGACGTCGCTGTTGGAGATGTAGGAGAGTTTTACCTCAATTCTTTTTGAAAGAATAAACCGCCATTTGACTGTATATCGCTGTATTTACCTTCTGCACTATCTAGATTTCGGCTTTTATGCCACTATTTATGACCGAATAAAATGGTGTCTTCCTCACTGTGGTACTAATGGTCCTTTCCTCCTCAACCTCCCTCACTATGTTCCTACTGGTCGTTCCCCCATCACTACTCACACCGCTCCTTAGTGTCCTAACCATCCCGAAACTGGCATTCGTAATTTGTACCTCGATCGAGCAACATTATCACCATTAAGTGTCAGAGATCATCCACCATCTCTAAGGAAAGTAGAAAGAAGATAACCATTTCATTCGGATGTCAGTATTAATTCCTCAATCTCTTTCTTATTATTGTTATTGTTATCTGTCACTTACTAACATTTTCCTCCTCCTACAGTGCAGCGGATTCCTGGTGATAATGCACCTGACCACTTGATTTATGAGAGCCGTTCGGTTTTCCACCCCACTTACCTGATTCGATGGACTTTACCGGTGATATATTACCAGACGATGTAAAAGAAATGTTGTTCTATGATCGTGAGTTACCATTATTACGTACGACTGAACCACTATTCTTGCTGTTACAGTGTTTCTGTTCACTGTTATATACAGTCTAAATGTGAGCGATACCAGATCTGTAGGTGTTTGCATGTCCTCCGGTCACGCAGCTGTGGCCGAGCGGTTCTAGGCGCTTCAGTACAGAACCGCGCTGCTGCTATGGTCGCAGGTTCGAATCCTGCCTCGGGCGTGGATGTGTGTGATGGTCTTAGGTTAGTTAGGATTAAGTAGTTCTAAGTCTAGGGGACTGATGACCTCAGATGTTAAGTCCCATAGTGCTTAGAGTCATTTGAACCAATTGAACCTCCGGTCACGAGTTTAATAGTGTTTGAAAATACTCAGTTTAGCGGTAAGAATGTTGTGCTTTAATCGTACGAGTGGTGACAGTTACGTGAGAATTTCTCAATCGTAGCTTCTCTATTCAGTGATCAAACTGCATCCCTTGTGTTACTGGGTTGTGGCACAGCGTGTGTCTGACTGTTGGAAAGCTATTAAAATCATCAATGACGAGGATAGATTAGATTACACCGATTTATAGGAAGCGACATTCAGAATGATGGAGTGCGCAAGTTCAGCAATTCAGTGGTCTGTAAATGGCCATGTGGGCTGATGAGATTATATTTACAGATTGTCTGGCAACGTTCGATATGCTCATTCAAAACTGGCTAATGAGAACACTTCTGGGAATGTATTTACAAAAAGTTTGGTATGTATTGTGAAGCTGTGTGGAGAATGTATGGTAAGTCAGTGCTACCTGATGTCGATATAGAAATACGTGCAGACTTGCAAATTTTTATCTTCCCATAATGTTACCCGCAATGACAATGGAAAATAAATGAGTTGTAAAAATATTCTTTGTTCTTTATTTCTAGTAAAGAATCAGTGATATTGTAGCTCCCTCTGCAGTGTGTGTATTTGCGCTAAGAAGAATGAGAAAGCCTCGATTGCCAGCTGACCCTAGCTATATAATGGCTATGCAGTTTTACGCGCAATGAAATCACCGATAATAAAACGGGTGTTTCTACCATGTTGTTGGAGAGCATTATTGCCGAGGGGAGATACGAGGGAGTGTTCGTTGGTAAGACAGTAGAAAAGAGAGCTACCTTGGCTGCGCTTGTCTCCACGAAGCTAAGGTAGCTGTGCATTTGATGGTGAACTGTGGTTAAAGAGTCGAAAATCACAGATACTGCGAACACTGGCATTCATAACAAATTTCAGGCGCTATGAGCTTTCCTGAGAAAGACACTGCGGCGTAACATCGCTGTAATCAATAATTGGAAGTAAATGTTTGTACACGTTTTTTTCAGGCCAAGAGGGAAGAGCGTTTCATATTTTCGTAGGGCAGGGAGATATTCTGATGCTTTCTTGCACATTGCAATTACACACATCGTCTAAATTGCCGTCTAAGTTGATATTTGTCCCTTTTAGGGTTAAAAGTGGTAGGGATTCCCGATATTTTGGGTTAATGAGCCTGGAATGACCAACCAGTACCGCTCGGGTATTGGATTGATTGAACTATAACTCTACATTTTGCGCCGGTTTTGAAGGTGAATGCAGCTGCGTTCAGGTTTTTTGGTTTTGCACTTAGATGAAAGTGGAGATCATCAGCTTACATGTGGTATCTGTGGTAGGACAAAACTGATTACACATTATTTACGTGCAATGAAAAGAGTCTAGGACCAAATGCCGAACCCACGGGGACGCCTGTCTACCTACCTGCCTCTGTAGTGACAGGGAGCATATTTGTCGTAAATTTGTTGGAAAATCCGTAAAGTTTCTCATTTATGTCCAGAAGATGTCCCCTCAAACATATCTTGCGCCTCAGTCGCAAGTTCTGATAAATTAATGCTTTTGAAGTCTCCGTATGTAGTCAGTTGCGGTTTCTTTCTGGGACAGTTTAGCGAGTATGTCATGAAAATTATTTCGTAGGTGGACATGTCAGGTGCAGATATTTGAGAGTTACGAATTATTATGTTCGGTTATTTCGCTGCAAATATATCTAAGACTGAGTCTGCTGACTGTATGAGGGGTAGGAGTAAGATGAAGTAACGACACGTTTGAAGAAGGAGGCATCCGTTTAAACTTCTCACTGGAAGGATTATTGTATTGATCTGTATTAGTGGCGCCAGCTACAATTATATGGTCGTATGTCGATTCGAGACCCCAAAGAGCGGTTTGGAAGCAGGCAAATCAGCCTACCTTAGGATGTTTGTAGAGTACGCATATCAGACACAGAACGCATATCAGACACTTTCTGTTAAGGGACTTGATCTCCATCAACATATATTCCACTTGTTTATCTCCATTATTGTTGGATGTATATAGTACAGAACATTATAAATCAGACTGTATGTACACCCCTACACCTCCCTCTCGTGGGTTACATTTGTCGTGTCTTAAAAAGATGTAGCTGTCTAGAACTTGTGGGAATACTGACTTTGAGCCAGGTCTCTGATAGAAATACTACAAGGAAATACGCGTTGTGAGGTCGCCTCAACAGCAGGAATTTTCCGAAGACACTGAGCAACAACGTCGCGGTATCCTGAAGTGCGTAAACTTTTTGGATGACGTTTGGGTGATGGATGCTACTAGGGAAAGCACATACGAAACTTACAAACACCATTTCAGCGTCTGCTGGAGAACAAGCTCAATTGTAACCCTTTATGCAGTAGCGGTCACTCTTGGGCCACCTTCCAGTCAAAACGGTGCTGCGTTTGCAACGCTAGGCTCGGTTGTTGACCAATTAGCATTAGAACATTCGTTTTAGACCCACTGCTCAGAATGCAGACAACTGTGAATTTGAACGCCTCCCCATTGGCCTCGATGTTGCATTTGACTTCATGGAAGCAATGTGTTTTGCCCTAGATGAGCATAAGCACCGCACCACGCTATATTTTTACGTCACCGCTCATGGAATAGCAATGGCTATTAGTAAGAACCCCCAATTGCATAGAGTCATGTTGGCAGTACAGAGTGGTTGAGCAGAGAGTCTCCCGAAAGGATCAACCCAGTGCATAGAAATTAATCTGCTCTGATACATCAGCTTGATGTTGTCTGGGGAGTAGTGTTGTTGTCTACCGACGATGCTGAATGATACGTCGTTATTCCACCTCCGCTCCGTGGTCTCATACCTCTGGGGGATTTCGACGGTGAAAGCCTTAGCTCAGCGCCATGTTTACTGGCCAGTTATAGAGGGTGCAACTGAGCATGCAGTGCATACTTGGCAGGCTTACGCTCTCAATCAAGCCTCCTGAACAAAAGGTTTTTGCTTGTTGCCCCAGCCTAAACACTCTCGGGGCTGGGTGCACATCGACTGTGCGGCCCTTATCAAGTGTGATGTGCTTACTGGGGATGAATGTGCTCTCTGATCTCCCCTATGCAGTACAAGACTTTTCTACGAGCACACACAGCACAGTAAGAGCACTTGCTATCATTTTCACCACAGAGGGACCTCCCTACATCTTAGTATCTGAGAAGGGACCATGGTTTGGTTCGCCATAATTTGAGGCTCTCTGCCAACGCAGTGGAATACCGCACCTGACCCCACATTTTCCAAACGGCATCGAACTATGAAGTGGAGAGGTTGGTCAGAACTTCAAAGCACAAATGAGGAAGGCACTGGGGTCGATGCTCACCCGCTCACTGACGAAGCTTGCCACATACCGGTCCGTCCCAGTCAACCAACGAAGCCCAGCTGCCCATGTTCTTGGACCTACTGCATCAGGCCCTGCAGACCCCAAGCACACGTTCCATACCGCACTACAAACAAGGTCCGTCGTATGGGCTCACACATTCAGTCGGCAGCTGGGTTGGGTATTGGGCGTTGCTCTCGACCGTAAGAGCACCAAATCTTCCTCGTCGTAGGAGGACAGGAGCACTTGATCATTCGCTGTAACCAACTGTGGCTGCGACATTCGCAACATCCCTTCTAGTTCCTCAAACAAGCACAGGGAACTTCCAACCCCACCATTCTCAGCGACGACGCTTTCTGGCCGTTCCCGCCGACTCCTAGTGCTCCTAGTCACACCGTGGACGCGGCCAGAGGGCACTTAGGATCTGCGTCCACGCCATCATTACCATAGGTGGAAAACTAACTAATACGGGACTGGCAACACACGGTGGTTGAGTTACTTTCTACAGCACCGCATCGCCGAAAGTCTGAATGTCTAGAAGCAGTCGCAGCCTCTTTTAGACCAGGCAGTATGTTAACATGACGTCACGCGGATGGAAACTCCAGAAATTGAAATGCAGTTGAAATCACTGGCACGGACACCCTCACAACCCACCCTGTTGCCTCAATAGGCGAAATAAAGATCGTTCCCAAACCTAGGCGCCGGTTAAAGGGAGGAGAGTTTTAATATCGTCGTTTGATTCAGATAACGATACTGAGATGAACGCACCAGTGTTGGCCGTCCAGAGTTGTTTGATTTCACGGCTGCACCGCGAGTGGCTCGGACACGACGTTATTGGGCAAGACACTCAGAGCATAGACTAGGAGACAAGTGAGCGCGCGTTCCTTGGCCAGCAGAGTTTACGTTTATATCTGAAGCTTTCTGGCCTCCGACGTTACTGTTGGACATAGAGTGACAAGCTTGTGCCAGCTCATTCTCATGGTTTGTGATTCAGCTTACAGGCTACCGATGATTCTTTTGGGTTTGCGCTTGTTTTTCCTCTCGGTTTGCATTTTCAATTCGGTGTCGGATTTGCTGTCGTCCACCTTGTTCTTTTCGGCCATTTACTGTTTTCTCTGATATCGCCTTGAAGCACTCCCCACCTGGGTGGTGCGTTACTAAGACTACGATGAAAGGATCATTGTGGTTCTCGCGAAGGCCATTATGCTCAGCTCTTATCACGTACGATGCTGGCAGTTTGTGGGAGAACAGGCCTATGGCAAGTTTTTCGACGGATTTCTTCTGCCGTTTCATTTGGAATTTTGTGAAATGCTTGTTCCACTCCACTTTCTGTATCAGCGAAAGAGATACTCCATGGCAATGGGTTAAAATAAATCCCTTCTTAATTTCCGATATGGCATGCGATTAGATGTTTCTCGCTGTCGTGTTGATAACGGTGTCTTCTGTGATACGTTCTGCCTTTGCTGTTGTTGAACCCGGCTCAATTTCCTTTGCTACACCATCGTGGTTTTCTTCTGTGACTTCTGCAGTGTCTATATGGTGTCTCGCGATGGCAAAATGATAAATGGTCTTCTCTTCACGGTGGCGTAGTTGTAATAGTAGAGAGCTTAATAAATTAGACTTCTTAATGAGCAGCTCCCCAAGGCGTTTAATGCTGTGCCACGTTTTCTCCCTGTAGAGATACGTAATATGCGAATGCATGGTTTCGCGGGGTTATACACTGGCCGGCCGAAGTGGCCGTGCGGTTAAAGGCGCTGCAGTCTGGAACCGCAAGACCGCTACGGTCGCAGGTTCGAATCCTGCCTCGGGCATGGGTGTTTGTGATGTCCTTAGGTTAGTTAGGTTTAACTAGTTCTAAGTTCTAGGGGACTAATGACCTCCGCAGTTGAGTCCCATAGTGCTCAGAGCCATTTGTTATACACTGATAAAATTCTCTCGAGCTTCCAGCTATTCCAAGTGGCTTCAATACCATGAGCTTTCTACATAGTATCTTTGGCTATTGTCAAGTGTTGATTTCCGTGTGGTTGCTATTGCCTTCTTTTATAACGGCGTTACTTCCTGCGAAGTCACTGGTTCCCAGTATAGCGCCTAACAAGGTAATGTTTTGGTTGCAAGACCGCTGCGTCCGCTTCAACCTAACGATGGCCTTATTTAGAAGAAACTTTGTAACGAAAGGTAACGTTATGCACGGAAGGAAGGTCATGGCTAAGAACCCACGCGATGAATTCATTAGAAAAGGTTCTTATATTGCAAAAGGATGTGGATGGAAGCCTTCCTTCGCCTTTTCGGTAGAACAATCCTTGCTTCCCCTTGAAGTGATTCAGGGAAACCAGGGAAAAACGAAATTTGGATGGCCATACTGGTTTTCATCTGATCAGTCCTGTATTGACTCCTGGATTGGCACTTCACTTGTCTTTTAGTAAGTGGCTGCCACTGTGATTACAGCAAACAAAACGAGTATGCAACTGAATTCATGTGGTACTATTTCTCAATCGTAACCTTTCTTCAATAGTGTAAGAATTACCGAGCAGTTCGACACCTGGTTGGCCTTGACGGCTCCACCATTAGTTACTCTCAAGGAGACAGTGCAGCTATCACATACCATTATTTGAGAGAGATAAGTGCTTCACAGAGAGGTCTTTAGAGATCAGTTCTTCCTCCTCCCCCCCCCCCCCCCCCCAAGACTAATACGCTGCGTTGTATCAACACCGAATCGAAATAATAGGGCAGGTGGCGCCACCTCTGATTGCGGATTCGAGTCCTGTCACGGTCGCCACCTTAATAGTATTTCTTCTTTCTGTTTGATGACAATAGCGATTAATACCAAAAATGAGTTCAAATGTTCAAATGTGTGTGAAATCTTACGGGACTTAACTGCTAAGGTCATCAGTCCGTAAGCTTACACACTACTTAACCTACATTATCCTAAGGACAAACACACACATGCCCCAGGGAGGACTCAAATCTCCGCCAGGACCAGCCACACAGTCAAAAACTGAGTCTTACCTTTTATTTTGGCTTTAGAAGAATGAAAAAGGTAGTTGGGTAGCTCTTAAACGACGATCGTTTTGGCTTTAGGAAATGTGAAGACACTAGGTAAACTGGATAATCGAAGTAAAACTCACCAAAAATGAAGACACATTCATTGAATTTGTTAACTCAGGAAAAGGATTAGGGAATATTAAGTGATGGAAGATGTTGAAATCGTGACAAAAACAGGAGTAAGATAAAGGGACAGACGGGTAAAATAAAATATGTTCAAGAAGTTGACTGTAAGACAGGTTGTAAAATGGTTCAAATGGCTCTGAGCACTATGGGACTTAACATCTGAGGTCATCAGTCCCCTAGAACTTAGAACTACTTAAACCTAACTAACCTAAGGACATCACACACGTCCATGCCCAAGGCAGGATTCGAACCTGCGACCGTAGCGGTTCCTCGGTTCCAGACTGAAGCGCCTAGAACCGCACCGCCACACCGGCCGGCACAGGTTGTAAGTAAAAAAGAAAGAACAATATCTGTGAAAGAAAGGTTAAAGAGTGGTATTTAAACTCTTGGTCAAAAGATATCAATATTAAGATCCGCTGATGACGTTACTATCCTCATTGAAAGTGAAGAAGAGGTACAGTTTATTGCTGAGCGGAATGTACAGAATAGTGAGCACAAAATATGGATTGAGAGTAAGCCGAAGAAAGACGGAAGTAATGAATAGTAGCAGAATTTGTATTGAAAACAAATTTGACATTAAAATTGGAAGTAGACGAACTTAAAACCCTCTGCTCCCTATGAAGCCAAGTAACAAATGATGAGCTAGGCAAGGACGATATAAAAAGCAGATTAGCCCAGGGAAAGAGGGCATTCATGCTCAAAAGAAGTCTGCTGGTATCAAGCATAGCTCTTAATTGGAGAAAGAACTTTCTTGTTTCGAGTGTATGATAGTATGGCAGTGAATCATAGACTGTGGGGAAGCCGAAAAAGAAGAGAATGGAAGTGTAAGACGTGTGGTGTTACAGAAGGACGATGCTGCAGAATGAGCAAAGAAAACACATGGAAAGGAGAAGAGGGAGAGTGACAGGTCTTGGACAAAGACATCACAGAGAAAATTTTGTGGTGCTATATAGGGAACTGTAGAGGGTAAAAACATTGGAAGAAAATATAGTGCAATACGTCCAACAAATAGTTGAGGATGTACGGTGGAAAAGTCACTGATAATTAGGAAAGAAAGTAAGTTCTTTAGTTTCGTTAAATATTCTATACCTGTGTTTGTGCACTTTGAATCTAGAACTAGTAAACTTGAAATGGAAAATTTTGCCATGAAATAACAGAGTCTAAAGGATTCAGTATCTCCTAGAGATTATAGAAACGTTGTAGCGTATCTAGTCACATTTCTAACCGGAGACAGAGAGAGAGAGAGAGAGAGAGATGTTTCAAATGGCTCTGCCCGAGGCAGGATTCGAACCTGCGACCATAGCGGTCGCGCAGTTCAAGACTGAAGCGCCTAGAACCGCTCGGCCACACCGGCCGGCTAGAGAGAGAGAGAGAGAGAGAGAGTTTCAAATTTTTTTTCGCATCGCATCCACATGTTTTCTGTCATATGACCGTTTTTCCCAAAACTGTCCTTTAATTAATATGAAATCAGAGTTAAAAATCTAATCATATCAGAATAATTAATCGCCAGTGCCTAATGAGATGCATATCAGTACCAGTGATTGCAAGTAGCAAATGAACGTAGATTTCATTTTATACTTTTTGGATATTTCATCTAAGTGAGACGTCACTCTGAAAGCATTTTATGTTGAGGTGGGAGCAAACAGTCGCGGCCTGGTCGCGTAGGCAAGCAGGAAAGCCCACTCTCCCGAAGGGATGAGGAGGCAGCCGCATAGGTCGTGCCTCTTTTAAAGAGACACCGCATGCCGCCAGTCACTTAAGTCGCAATAGCAGTTCCCGTGAGGCAACCAGCAGAGACTCCTTTAAACTCGAATGTGGGAGGATGAGATACGTTGTTTTGAGCAAGTCCTTGATAGGACGTCACTTTTGTGCGTTAAACGTAGAAAACAGGCTTTCTTCGAAATACACAGCTCCCGGAGATAAGATTGGAGCGTGGAGTGAGAATCCCCTGTCAGGCCACCTTTGTCAGTGTTAGTCACCACCACAGGCCAGACACTGAAGAACCCGAATGTTTAACAATACACGAGCTGCCAGGACTGGCTAAAGTAAATAAATTAACGGTTAGAGGGAGAAACACGACTGTGTTGTCGGGGAGACACCTCACTGGTGACAGAGAGAGAGAGGGAGAGTGAGTGAGAGAGAGAGAGAGAGAGAGAGAGAGAGAGAGAGCAGAACGCTGCTTTCCACCATCAAATATTAGGGAACGCTTTACTGGCTAACCACCTGAATTCAGTCAGAAAAGAGCCCAGCTTCTTGTAAGAGATCTTGTTACTGGTCGGCGCTTGGAATATCTATAACTCAGTCAACTAAAATGATTAACGAACAAAATGCGAGAAGTAGAGTCTTCCTTCTCAGCGGCAGATGGAACAAAATCACCTCAGCTTCATCTTCATCGCCTGACGCCTTTGCCAACATTCAGTGCGACTCGGCAACCGAATAGACAAGCACCTCTTAGAAATATTTCGGGCTGAGATGCTTTTAGCAGCGAACACGTACTAGCGGAAAATCTACTATTGATTTTGTAGCAACTTCAGCTTCCACCTGCAAATTAACACTGTGAGACCCAGCAATGACAGTCAGGTGGTTTGTAGGAACAGTCAAATCATTTCATTAGTTTTCAAACATTATTCTGAAGACTTGCTTGCAGATTTTTACAATCAATATGCTTTCAACTCTGTCCGTGGATGCAAACACATATCCTTCCATAGCAATATCTACCTTTTAATGCTAAAATTTCAGCATCACGGTATGTCTTATGAATATTATTCTCTTATGCTGTGGCAGGATTATTAGAATCAGTTTCCCAACTCTTCAACCAGATGTGCCATGGTAATAGTTCGATACTGTCGATATTTGGCAGAAGAATGTCTTGTAATTCTTGTTTAATTTAAAAGATAACAAGTTCCATAATCATCATTTTAAGTGTCTATGATTTGCTGATGTCAGATTGCAGGGGCAATTGTATAAAACGCACACACATAGTCTGGCACTTTTTCTCCTTCTACCCCTCTGGATGGCTAAGTAAAATTTGACTGTAGAATTATAGATGCTGAAGTGAGCTCGTAATTGTGAGCTAAAGAACTCAGGACGAAAAAAATACACGGAGATCCAGGGGGAATGGTCAATATTCAGGGATCAGACAGGAACGACCATTCGAAGTAAAAAAAGTCAGCCGTCCGGACTGGTCAAGCGGTTCTAGGCGCTTCAGTCTGGAACCGCGAGACCGCTACGGTCGCAGGTTCGAATCCTGCCTCGGGCATGGATGTGTGTGATGTCCTTAGGTTAGTTAGGTTTAAGTAGTTCTAGGTTCTAGGGGACTGATGACCTCAGACGTTAAGTCCCATAGGGCTCAGAGCCATTTTGAAAAAAAAATCTTATAAACAATGGTTCTGAACTGCATACCTTTAGAGGTTGTTCATCTTTGCTACGTGAAACTCATCTCCTCTACTGAACAAGTGCTCATTGCTCTCAAGGTGTGCATTTAGAGTCCATGTATATTAAACAATTTTTTCTTGTTTTGCTTCATACCACCTCCTCCAAAAATATAGAAAGTAAATAGCTTGCAGTAGAAGACGTTTATTCCATAGTATCTAAGAAGATGAAGTGATCATAGTTTGTAAGATATGCCTTATAGATCCCAATTTTTACGAAACTATTTTGCTTCAAATGGTCGTTCCTGTCATACGCCTGAATACTGTTCATTCCTTCTGCGACACCCTGTATAAATGTTACTGTAAATCACAAAACAAACGTATTAGTTTATGTCACACCCCGGGAAGGTGTAATATGACAGCATACAGTACTGCCGCAACACTCCATTACATCAAAGGAAAGATTCATTGTGTCTATGGAAAATTGAATGCTTATGAAAGACTGCGGAGATTGGTTCTTGCACTCGGGATCGAAACGTCGAGTCCTGCCAAAGCAGAACAGGAACGACAGGTCAGGTGACGCCCATGCCGCCTCTTCTGGCACCGCCTTATATCGAAATTCCATCTTCGAAGCAACCGCCGTCGCCCCACGCAGCGCGCAGCATTCTATATCGGCTGCGCCACATGCCTGACAAAGTGAGCAGCGCTTCTGGGAAGTGTTCGCTACGGATGTGTGCAGTTTCGTGTCTCCGCGTTCGCTAGTGATAGGAAGACCTACCGAAGTATGAAGTGTTTCCGGCGTCACACTCACGGTGCACTGTGTTTTAACGTCCTTTCATTTGTAAGCTGATGGGAGGGACGCCTTTGGTCTACTGAGAGACTTACCCGCCGTTTTAATCATGACGAGACAATGGCACTACAATGCTTGACATTTTGTGTGGTGCCAGGACCTTTGCCCAGTTTAACTACACGGAGATTTTGATGTGTTTATAGTCTTTATTTACTTGAAACACTTTTTTAGTGAATATCCACATCCGTAGCTACGCTCATCATCTGTTCGGTATCGATTCGTTTTGAAATTGCGTACACACGTTATCACAAAATGATAAACTGTGGAAATGAATTTAATCTGAAAAGCACTCGGACTTCTTTTATAAAATTTTGCAGGTCCTATTCCGGAAATACTAAGAAATCGAAAATAGAGCAAAATTTCTCCCAACAATGACTTCGTTAGAATTACGAATCGGTTCCGTTTATGAATGATGACTACATTTACATTTATTCAAAAAATCATTGAATTAACGTGGAGCGTAACTTTAAATCAGTAACATGACAGACATTTACACCAACTCCATTATTACTTCGATGATATTAATCACCTATTCAAAGGATCCCCCCCCCCCCCCCATGAACCACGGACCTTGCCGTTGGTAGGGAGGCTTGCGTGTCTCAGCGATACAGATAGCCGTACCGTAGGTACAACCACAACGGAGGGGTATCTGTTGAGAGGCCAGACAAACGTGTGGTTCCTGAAGAGGGGCAGCAGCCTTTTCAGTAGTTGGAAGGGCAACAGTCTGGATGATTGACTGATCTGGCCTTGTAACAATAACCAAAACGGCCTTGCTGTGCTGGTACTGCGAACGGCTGAAAGCAAGGGGAAACTACGGCCGTAATTTTTCCCGAGGGCATGCAGCTTTACTGTATGATTAAATGATGATGGCGTCCTCTTGGTTAAAATATTCCGGAGGTAAAATAGTCCCCCCATTCGGAACTCCGGGCGGGGACTACTCAAGAGGAAGTCGTTAACAGGAGAAAGGAAACTGGCGTTCTACGGATCGGAGCGTGGAATGTCAGATCCCTTAATTGGGCAGGTAGGTTAGAAAATTTAAAAAGGGAAATGGATAGGTTAAATTAGATATAATGGGAATTAGTGAAGTTCGGTGGCAGGAGGAACAAGACTTCTGGTCAGGTGACTACAGGGTTATAAACACAAAGTCAAATAGGGGTAATGCAGGAGTAGGTTTAATAATGAACAGGAAAACAGGAATGCGGGTAAGCTACTACAAACAGCATAGTGAACGCATTATTGTGGCCAAGATAGATACGAAACCCACACCTACTACAGTAGTACAAGTTTATATGCCAACTAGCTCTGCAGACGACGAAGCAATTGAAGAAATGTATGATAAAATAAAAGAAATTATTCAGATAGTGAAGGGAGACGAAAATTTAATAGTCATGGGTGATTGGAATTCGAGTGTAGGAAAAGGGAGAGAAGGAAACGTAGTAGGTAAATATGGATTGGGGGTAAGAAATGAAAGAGGAAGCCGCCTGGTAGAATTTTGCACAGAGCACAACTTAATCATAGTTAACACTTGGTTTAAGAATCATGATAGAAGGTTGTATACATGGAAGAACCCTGGAGATACTAAAAGGTATCAGATAGATTATATAATGGTAAGACAGAGATTTAGGAACCAGGTTGTAAATTGTAAGACATTTCCAGGGGCAGATGTGGACTCTGACCACAATCTATTGGTTATGAACTGTAGATTAAAACTGAAGAAACTGCAAAAAGGTGGGAGTTTAAGGAGATGGGACCTGGATAAACTGAAAGAACCAGAGATTGTACAGAGTTTCAGGGAGAGCATAAGGGAACAATTGACAGGAATGGGGGAAAGAAATACAGTAGAAGAAGAATGGGTAGCTTTGAGGGATGAAGTAATGATGACAGCAGAGGATCAAGTAGGTAAAAAGACGAGGGCTAGTAGAAATCCTTGGGTAACAGAAGAAGTATTGAATTTAATTGATGAAAGGAGAAAATATAAAAATGCAGTAAATTAAGCAGGTAAAAAGGAGCACAAACGTCTCAAAAATGAGATCGACAGGAAGTGCAAAATGGCTAAGCAGGGATGGCTAGAGGACAAATGTAAGGATGTAGAGGCTTATCTCACTAGGGGTAAGATAGATACTGCCTACAGGAAAATTAAAGAGACCTTTGGAGATAAGAGAACCACTTGTATGAACATCAAGAGCTCAGATGGAAACCCAGTTCTAAGCAAGGAAGGGAGAGCAGAAAGGTGGAAGGAGTATATAGAGGGTCTATACAAGGGCGATGTACTTGAGGACAATATTATGGAAATGGAAGAGGATGTAGATGAAGATGAAATGGGAGATACTGCGTGAAGAGTTTGACAGAGCACTGAAAGACCTGAGCCAAAACAAGGCCCCGGAGTAGACAACATTCCATTGGAACTACTGATGGCCTTGGGAGAGCCAGTCCTGACAAAACTCTACCATCTGGTGAGCAAAATGTATGAAACAGGCGAAATACCCTCAGACTTCAAGAAGAATATAATAATTCCAATCCCAAAGAAAGCAGGTGTTGACAGATGTGAAAATTACCGAACAATCAGTTTAATAAGCCACAGCTGCAAATTACTAACACGTATTCTTTACAGACGAATGGAAAAACTAGTAGAAGCCGACCTCGGGGATGATCAGTTTGGATTCCGTAGAAATACTGGAACACGTGAGGCAATACTGACCTTACGACTTATCTTAGAAGAAAGATTAAGGAAAGGCAAATCTACGTTTCTAGCACTTGTAGACTTAGAGAAAGCTTTTGACAATGTTGACTGGAATACTCTTTTTCAAATTCTAAAGGTGGCAGGGGTAAAATACAGGGAGCGAAAGGCTATTTACAATTTGTACAGAAACCAGATGGCAGTTATGAGTCGAGGGACATGAAAGGGAAGCATTGGTTCGGAAGGGAGTAAGACAGGGTTGTAGCCTCTCCCCGATGTTATTCAATCTGTATATTGAGTAAGCAATAAAGGAAACAAAAGAAAAGTTCGGAGTAGGTATTAAAATCCATGGAGAAGAAATAAAAACTTTGAGGTTCGCCGATGACATTGTAATTCTGTCAGAGACAGCAAAGGACCTGGAAGAGCAGTTGAACGGAATGGATGGTGTCTTGTAGGGAGGATATAAGATGAACATCGACGAAAGCAAAACGAGGATAATGGAATGTAGTCGAATTAAGTCGGGTGATGTTGAGGGTATTAGATTAGGAAATGAGACACTTAAAGTAGTAAAGGAGTTTTGCTATTTGGGGAGCAAAATAACTGATGAAGGTCGAAGTAGAGAGGATATAAAATGTAGACTGGTAATGGCAAGGAAAGCGTTTCTGAAGAAGAGAAATTTGTTAACATCGAGAATAGATTTAACTGTAAGGAAGTCGTTTCTGAAAGTATTTGTATGGAGTGTAGCCATGTATGGAAGTGAAACATGGATGATAAATAGTTTGGACAAGAAGAGGATAGAAGCTTTCGAAATGTGGTGCTACAGAAGAATGCTGAAGATTAGATGGGTAGATCACATAACTAATGAGGAAGTATTGAACAGGATTGGGGAGAAGAGAAGTTTGTGGCACAACTTGACCAGAAGAAGGGATCGGCTGATAGGACATGTTCTGAGGCATCAAGGGATCACCAATTTAGTATTGGAGGGCAGCGTGGAGGGTAAAAATCTTAGGGGGAGTCCAAGAGATGAATACACTAAGCAGATTCAGAAGGATGTAGGTTGCAGTAGGTACTGGGAGTTGAAGAAGCTTGCACAGGATAGAGTAGCATGGAGAGCTGCATCAAACCAGTCTCAGGACTGAAGACCACAACATTAACAATTCAAAGGATGACACCCGAGACAATACAAAAGGCTGATCAGCTTCACAGTCAGAGTCATAGAGACCCCAAAATGGAAAACGTTATCGGGTTTATAAATCAAAAGGAAAGGTAATTTTTCGTGGTGTAATTACTTTGGTTTTTAGTTGTCTCTTTAGATATATTACGCTGATTACTGTCATATGATAATTATATAATAAAATACATATGATACATGTGAAAAATGGATGCTACACAAAGGCCTTTCGGGGTAACTGTGCACTAGAATTATCCCTCTGATTCACAGTGCCTATGGACACATAGTTTGCCATCCTAACTGTGCAACGATTCAGTTTTCAGTCAGCACATAGGTACATTGGAGATCACAGTGGATTGGTAGCACTGGGGAGATTTAGAAGAAAAATTTGATGTACTGGGCTTGGTCCCAAATTTCAATTAAATGTGAAGAAAAATATTAAAAAACACAATTATATACCTCAGAATCTGTCAAGAACTTGTGTAAAATAAAATATAGACAGAATTGTGGCACAGGACACCACAAAGAAGGAAGACAGACTCGTGCAGGTGAACAGTGAATAGTTCCATAAAATATCACTTTCTTGTCACTCCTGAATAGTGGAAGGAAGCAGCTCTTAAGTTTTCTCCGCACCGGTTTTTGCAAAGTTTATTCCAGAATATTTTACGGTCACATACGACATTTCACTAAGAAAAAATAATGTATTGTAATGTTCAGTATGTCCTATAACAAAATGTAATTTATAAAATAAATTTCGAATATACTTTCCAGTCGACGAAAAGTAAATGTTATTTATATTTCTAGTATCATTTAGTCTCATTCTGTAGATGTAACACACGCTGTAAAATAAGCAGACAACTTCGTAATCAGTGCACTGGGTCAATAGGTGCTCTCTGCACCCAATAAATATTTTGTAGGTAATTACATTTACTAGAAATTTGGATATTTTATTTGTTTACAAATAAATTTTGGAAGACATTTGTAAAAAGCGGTATATTCGTAGCTCATTCCTGTAGAAAACGAATACCGCTCTTTAATTCGATTCATGATGCACAGTGTTCTATAGCAGACTGTGCAACCATCAATAAGCAATTTACTTTAGGATAGCAGCAATTCTCCAACATTTTACTCCTTATTGATTCATTACATGGCACAGAATTCAATAATTAAATGCTTCTTCATTTCGACTTTAAGTGATCACAACATTTTCTATCTATCGACTGACAGTATAAAACCTCGCACCATGTTACTTTAAGTTGACTTGCAGAATTCTTAAATGGGCGTATTCTTGTCGGATGGAACACCATTTGTTACCCCGGGATAATAGTTTTCAAACAATGGTGAACTGTAAATTTACTTTCAGAATCTTTTCTTAAAGAATTTACTTTATTTAGTAGCGATTCATCAAGAACATTGGCACATTTAATCACACTAGGTGAACGTGGAAGTAGTTGCCATGGAGTAACTGATGAAAATGAAATTACCTTTAACAAATGGGAATTTTATTATAAAAGCCCTTTCAAAAACAGATTTAAACTTTATAAGAAGAAAAGCATCCTCGAAATATCAAGTTACAATTTTATTTAGAATCAGAAAGAACAATATTGATAGTATGAGACTTCGGGCTGAGAAGCTTGCCGCTCCCTTTCAATACGGCCGTAGTCACGACTGCTGACAACAACTTCTAAAAGACTACACTGGTGAAAATCTGCAGCACACCAGGTTACTTTAAACGAAAAATTTTAACAACTCACACAATCACATTAACTATGCACCCCGTAAGAGGGATGGAAATGGTACAAACACTCACACTAAGAAATTATTTGCCACCTTAAGTGCAATTTGTTTTTAAAAGGACTCTTACGGTGGAAGGGTGGCAACTTTATAAAAATGACTATTTAAATAAAACCCATGAAATAGTTGCAGGTTGCTGTTTTCTTCTTTGTAAGTATTAACCTACATCCATGAAATTCAGACTTACATAAAATGTACAACATGCTCTACATTACACATATCCCGCCGCGTAGGATGATAGGCAAGATAAAAACATATTTCAGGAATTCGGCCGTCACTTCAAGCAATAAATTCGTTAACACACCGAATCCGACAAACATGACAGAGGCAGCTATTAAACGTACGGCAGACCGACAGACAGACCGACAAATGCCAACAAAAGACAGGAGAGCAAGCTGGGGACGAGACTGACCAAGAAAACAAGTAGAATTTAACAAGTAAATGAAACAACATATCAGCAATCACTAACTTCTAATGAACGGCGATGTCTGGCGAAGACCTGGCGCCCCCACCCCCAAATCGCTCTCCCGAACCGTCCGCTGCCAGCCGCTTGAACGGACGCAGGAAGGCGCGACGATCTCTCGTCTCACGGCGTCGCAGTTCGCCCTGGCCAGACCGATGTCGTGGGTTGACTCCTGCTGCTCTGGTGTCGGCCGCGAAGCCACTACTTCTCGCTATACTGCGCGGCCCACTGGCTGCCACGTGGCGACCTCGCATGCGCGGACGCTCAAGACGGACAAGGCATCTTGTGTCTCAGTGCACGACCGACCAACCGATCGATCCAACCGGCCTTAAAGGTCGATCCGAACGACAGACATCCTGGCACTCAGACGGCAGACCGACACTAAGCGATCCCTCGGTCGGACCCACCCCTGCAGAGGACACATGCCCTCAGGCTACCCGACATTCCTGCACCGGGAAGAGACTGACCTACCGATGAATGCAACTGCAAAAGTCCATTGCCTGAACAAATTCTAGCAGACTGGAGGCCTAACACATACTAGCACTCCGGACGACAGACAGACACTGACTGACCCACACTGACCCGGCTGACCAACTTACCGACTCGCCGAGACTGACAGACTGCCCCCAGACTCACTCCGACTGACCGACTGCCGAGCTCATAGCGACCCTTAAATGCACGTGAACAGGCAGCCTTTCCCCTTTTCCACCAGAGTGAGACACCAAAGCTACGATTGCCACAGCGGTTCCACCGCCAGAAACGGAGGGCGACTGCTTCACACTACGCGCTGCGGCGCGCTCTTCAAAACAGCAATTTTCAACACTTCTCGAATGGTAATGTTAGTCGTGTCTCAAAGAAGCATGATAGAACTAGACATATTATCATTACATGAAACGGCATTGTAGAGATTACATACACTGATCAGATAAAACATTAGGACCATTGACCTACTATCGATATTAATCCGTCCAGGTGATAGCAATGTCACATGGAGAGCAAAGGAAGGCCCACGATCTGTCTGACTGAGGGCAGATTGTGTTGGCCTGGAGGCCTCGGCACGAGCATTTCGGAAACTGCACGACTTGTTGAGCGTTACAGGAGTACTGTGGTGACTGTCTCCAACACGTGGCGAAACCCAGGTGAAATCACGTCCAGACGTCTTGGAGTTGGACAGACAACCCTCATTACAGACGTCGGAAGTTGTAGGCAGAAGAGAGTAGTGGAAAATTGTGGCGGAATTAACATCAGTATTTAATGCTGTGCGGACTAAAAGTGTGTCTGACCATACAGCGCAGCGAACACCGCTAATGATGGGCCCCCACAGCCGACGACCAATGCGTGTACCAATGTTATCACCACCATATCTGCAACTACAACTGAAATGAGCACGTGACCACCAGCACTGGACTTTGGCGCAGTGGCAGATCTGATGAATCCCGATACCTTCTCCATCATGCCGATGGGAATGTGCGAATCTGTCTTCTTCCAGTAGAACAGCTCCTTGATACCTGTACGGCGGGATGGAGACAAATTGCGTGTCTCCAATATGGTCTGGAGAACATTCACTTGGGCATCCATCGATCCAGTGGAAGTCGTGCAAGGCAACATGACGGTGAAGGGGTATGGTACACTGGTTTCAGACCACTACAGCTCTTCATGTTTCTCGAATGGCAGTGGCATTTTCCAACAAGATAATGCGCCATGACACAAGGCCAGGAGTGTGATGGAGTGGTTCGAGGAACCAGTGGCGAGTCCCAGTTGATGCGCTGGGTCCATAACTGGCTACATCGGAACCCGATCGAACACATCTGGGATGTGATTGAACGTGGTGTCAGAGCCCTTTGCCCTCCTCCATAGAATTTACGGGAATTCGATGTCTTGGGTGTTCAGATGTGGTGCCAACTCCCTCGAACGACCTACCAAGGTCTCACTGCGTTTATGACACGACACGTCGCCGCTATTATCAGCGCCAAAGGTGGTCATACGAACTATTAGGTGGGGGATGTTAATGTTCTGGTTGACCATTCTGGTATTATTCGTTAATTGAATAAGATGATGCCTCCTCTAGGTCCTCCCCCCCTCTTCCCCTCCTCACCGTCGGAGGTTCGAGTCCTCCCTTGGGCATGAGTGTGTGTGCTGTCCTTAGTGTAAGTTAGTTTAAGTTAGATTAAGTAGTGTGTAAGCCTAGGGACCGATGACCTCAACAGTTTGGTCCTGTAGTACTTACCACAAATTTCCAAGCTTTTTCCCTCTAGGTAATAAAAATATCTCCAAAAACGTTTAGAAAAAGTTGAGCTCTTAGCAAGTATTGTAAATCCTCTTGAGTTATGTAATAAGAAGCCCATCAGGTAAAATTAATAACACCTGCAGATCATTCGCTGATAATCATGTTTTCCCTCGAAGTCTTTCGCGACGGAATGCCTGAAAGAAATCTAGGTTTACAAGACGCATCAGAGTCAGTGAAGTTGCCACAGGAAACTGCCTTCAGGAATAACTGTAAACAAAGCCAAAATCATGAAACACTCATATCATGTACAAAAATACCAGCTCACAATAGCTCTAGCTAAAAAGGAGAAAATTATGATGGACCTACAAAACGCACACAGTCACGTATTAACTGTCTCGGCAACTTTTCAAAGCTACAAAGCGACAAGAAGCTGCAGAAACAGTAGATTAGGCTGTAGGGAGGGAACATGTAAAATAAGGTGGTATTCAAAGCTCTAGCGGATTTCTTGTCAGGCACTGCTCTAGCAGATGAAGAAAGACGTCGAAATGGGCTAAAGAAGTGAAAGCGGTCATCGTCGGATACACTTAATTTTTTTCTGTGGGGATATCAAAGTCAAATGAGGGTCTTTGGAAGATTCACTGCATCTCTGTCGTCTCGCAAAACATGATTGTGTGAATTCTGATAATGGACAACACTGTATAGGAAATGTACTGCTTCCGCCGACTGAATTGTTATTCTTCTTCTTCTACTTCGCGGATGGATCACTTAGGACTACGCGTAATCAACAGATTACGTATGTCGGTTAGTTTTTCTTTCTTCTTCCTCAAAACCCTGTGTGTTTGTGATTTTTCTGATTTCATTTGTCATATAGATTGGAAGATCCTAATTTTCTCAGGTGTTTTTCCGTCTGTTTGTATCAGTTCGGTCTTGTAGTTTTGTTCTTTAAAAATGTATGGATTTTGTGTGTCAACCTGTATGAGTCCATTCTTTCTAAATACCCCATGAATTGGATTCTTCTCATCCGCATTGTGTCTGTTAGTTTAGAGATATTTTTATATATTTCTGCATTGGGTTTTGGATAATGCACACCATCCTTAGATCTTGGTCCTAGGATTTTCCTCATTATTTTACGTTGTTTCACTTCTAATTCCCCTTTTAGTGTACTATGTTGAAGGTTTAGTGTCTCAGATGCGTAGAGAGCTTCGGGTTTAATTACTGTTGTGTAGTGTCGTATTTTGCAGTTCCACGAGGGACTCTTTTTGTTGTAAAAGTTTCTTGTTAACTGAAACGACGAGGATGGGATACTTTTGTGATGGCTCCCAAACCCAAGGTCCCCGGCGAAATTTTGGGGCAGCCACCACAAATTGTATAAAGCGTGGGTAGTGACCAAGATGTAGCTATGTCTGTTGGCCGAAAAATAATTAATGACAAGAATTGCGCCAGCTAGAATGAAGCGATAACTTATCTTTATTTCTGACGAAACGTGCACCAGCAATACAAGTCCAAGTAATATCCAAGAGTAATCCGTTTACTGAGCCTAGGCGAATACAATAGCAAATATCACACTGCAATGGCTCCTCCATAAACTCCACGAAAGGCTAGCAATAGGCAATCGACAATAGACTGCCCGTCTTGGGGCCAGCGCTCCCCCTTATATTGCAAATGGCAGAGGGCGCTGCGGACCCGAGCTCAGCCATAGCGCGCCCTCTTCCGTCGGCGGTAACGCCCTGAGACGCCGACGGCCACGACAGGAACTGTGGCCAGCGATGTCACGGTCAGGGCGCGCGTGCGCGAGTTGGTTGGTTGGTTGGGTCCGTGGATACAACACTTTAAACAGGGGAGTTGAGTTTGATCGAAGCTAAGAGCCGGATGTGTTGGTAGCCATGATCGGGGACAAGTATATATACAGCGACGCTCAAAAGCGATGAAGTTGAGCGCTATGTAGGGCAGTAGACAACAGGGCATTTTGTGAACTGTGAACAGACTGTCGAGTGCCGTGATCGCGACATGGGAATTTTATAGTGATGTGTTGCAAAATCAGTCATTAACGGCCGCCCTTACGTAAAAGCCCCTAAAACTGCATTTTAAGTGTTTAGTCAATATATTGAAGACTATTCGAGGAAAAATAGAAATACACTACTTGTTCAAATTATAAATCAACGTAAATGACTCAATATTTTTAAATTTCGCCGCAATACCTGCGTGCATCGTTTTGTATATTTTATTTCAGCTTGAAAATTAAGTTTACGACATGTGTGAGCTGGCACCCTACGACGAAAAACGTAGCCAAACATTGAGACCAGCCACATCTCTGTGTCCCTCAGTTAAGCTGAGTGTTGAGTCTAACAAATATACAGGGTTGTCCATTGATCGTGACCGGGCCAAATATCTCACGAAATAAGCGTCAAACGAAAAACTACAAAGAACGAAACTTGTCTAGCTTGAAGGGGGAAACCAGATGGCGCTATGGTTGGCTCGCTAGATGGCGCTGCCGTAGGTCAAACGGAAATCAACTGCGGTTTTTTTTAAATAGGACGCCGATTTTTTATTACATATTCGTGTAGTACGTGAAGAAATAGGAATCTTTTAGTTGGGACCACATTTTTCGCTTTGTGATAGATGGCACTGTAATAGTTACAAACATATGGCTCACAATTTTAGACGAACAGTTGGTAACAGGTAGGTTTTTTAAATTCAAATACAGAACGTAGGTACGTTTGAACATTTTACTTCGGTTGTTCCAATGTTATACATGTACCTTTGTGAACTTATCATTTCTGAGAACGCATGCTGTTACAGCGTGATTACCTGTAAGTACCACATTAATGCAACCAATGCTCAAAATGATGTCCGTCAACCTCAATGCATTTCGCAATATGTGTAACGACATTCCTCTCAACATCGAGCAGTTCGCCTTCCGTAATGCATTGACAATGCGCTGACGGATGTTGTCACGCGTTGTCGGTGGATCACGATAGCAAATATGCTTCAACTTCCCCCACAGAAATAAATCCGGGGACGTCAGATCCGGCGAACGTGCGGGCCAATCCACTTGTCATGAAATATGCTGTTGAATACCGCTTCAAACACACACGAGCCATGTGCCGGACATCCATCATGTTGGAAGTACATTGCCATTTTGTCATGCAGTGAAACATCTTGTAGTAACATCGGTAGAACATTGCGTAAGAAATTAGCATACATTGCACCATTTAGATTGCCATCGATAAAATGGGGGCCAATTATCGTTCCTCCCATAATGCCACACCATACATTAACCCGCCAAGGTCGCTGATGTTCCACTTGTCGCAGCCATCTTGGATTTTCCTTTGCCCAATAGTGCATATTATGCCGGTTTACGTTACCGCTATTGGTGAATGACGCTTCGTCGGTAAATAGAACGCGTGCAAAAAATCTGTCATCTTCCCGTAATTTCTGTTGTGCCCGGTGGCAGAACTGTACACGACGTTCAGAGTCGTCGCCATGCAATTCCTGGTGCATAGAAATATGGTATGGATGCAATCGATGTTGATGTAGCATTCTCAACACCGACGTTTTTGAGATTGCCGATTCTCGCACAATTTGTCTGTTACTGATGTGCGGATTAGCCGCGACAGCACTTAAAACACCTACTTGGGCATTATCATTTATTGCAGGTCGTGATTGACGTTTTACATGTGGCTGAACACTTCCTGTTTCCTTAAATAACGTAACTATCCAGCGAACGGTCCGGACCCTTGGATGATATCCACCAGAATACCGAGCAGCATACATAGTACACGCCCGTTAGGCATTTTTATCACAACAGCCATACATCAACACGATATCGACCTTTCCCGCAATTGGTAACGGTCCACTTTAACACGGGTAATTTATAACGAAGTAAATACGGTCCGCACTGGGGGAATGTTACGTGATACCACGTACTTATAAGTTCGTGACTATTACAGCGTCATCTGTCACAAAGCGAAAAATGTGGTCCAACTAAAACATTCGTATTTCTTTACGTACTACACGAATATGTAATAAAAAATGGGGGTTCCTATTTAAAAAAACGCAGTTGATATCCGTTTGACCTATGGCAGCGCCATCTAGCTGGCCAACCATAGCACCATTTGGTTTCCCCCTTCAAGCTAGACGAGTTTCGTTCCTTGTAGATTTTCGTTTGACGCTTATTTCGTGAGATATTTGGCCCCGTCACGATCAGTGGACCACTCTGTACATATTTTGATACCATAGCACGTGGGGGCTCAAGCTAACTACACAAACTACAGTGCGTAGTTCCCAGCACTGTCGTAGCAGACTGATTCTACATATGCCGGATGAATGTATGTACGCAGACATCTCGAGAGTTGGATCCCCTCCTTCGAAAGCGTCAGATTGCAAAGCCTGGGCTACTCTCAGGGTGGAATCTCCGTCTTCGAAGATTGTGTCTGTCTGTCTGTCTGTCTGCCCACCCGCCCACCGCTCGCTGCTGTAGCTGTTGGTCCGTCCGCCTGCCTGCTCGCCGTCCGCCGCCGCCGCCGCTGCCTGCTTTCCGTCCTTCCGTTCGTCGCCGTCCATCTCCGCCGCCGCCTGTTGTCCGTCCGTTCGTCGCCATCCATCGCCGTTGCCGCCGCTTGCTGTCCGTCTGTTCGTCGCCGTCCATAGCCGCCGCCGCCTGCTGTCCGTCCGTCCGTCGTCATCCATCGCCGCCGCCGCCGCCACCGCCGCCTGCTGTCCGTCCGTCCGTCGCCATCCATCGCCACCGCCGCCGCCGCCGCCGCCTGCTGTCCGTCCGTTCGTCGCCGTCCATAGCCGCCGCCGCCTGCTGCCCGTCCGTCCGTCCGTCGCCGTTCGTCCGCCATGAGTACTCCCACCTCCACTGTCACCTACACCTCCCCCTCCCCCTCTTCCACAGTCACTTCCTGGAGTGCCGCCCCTGTCCTTCCTCCTTACACCTCACCTCCCCTTCCCCCCCCCTTACCCATCCCCCTATCTCCTCCCCTGCTGTATACTCACACCTCTACACCCTTCCTCCAGCCTCCACACCCTCAACAGCTCCCACTACTACCCCTGCCTGTGTTGCCGCCTCTGCTGCCACCCCTAAGGTGGTCGGCTTTCCCTCTCTCACCCACCCCGTCACTTCTTCATCTGCATCTCCTGCACGCATCACGTCGCGCCGAGCCACCCTCGCCATGACTGAACCGGCTGCTTCTCCCGGCACCTCCACTACGCCTCAGGGATCTGCTACCCGCCACCTCCCTCTCCTCCCTGTCCCTCTCCACTCTTCCCAGCCTCCAGTCTCCAAAAAACACCAAAAGCGCGTCATTACCGACTCTGCTCCCGCCACTTCCCATAAAAAGTCAACACCACCTCCCCCTCCTCCTGTCGTCTCCACGGACACAACCCCTCCTCCAGCCACCCATCCCTGGCACCCACCCTCCTCACCTTTGTCCTGTCAACTCCCGATTTTAAGTTCATCGATGGCCGTACCCTCACTGTGGAGATACGGAAGTATTTACCTGGTGCTCCCATCCCCCAACTCATTCCTTGCAGGGACTCAGTCCTTATCAAGTCCCTGTCCCCATCCTTTCACCCGTAAACTCCCACGAGTTATGTTTGGCCCCTACGCTGACACCCTTCCTTTCCTCATCCAATCCTCGTCAGCCCCAGCCTCCTCATTGCCCCCCCCCCACCTACACCACTGTGATCACCAAGCTCAGCCCGGTGCTCACAGAGGATGAAGTGTTGGTGGAACTGAACGCGGACCTGGACATCTGCTCTGCCCGCCATGTCCACAATGCCTCAGGTCCCACCTACCTCATGCGGGTCTTCTCAGAGTCCGCCCCCTCCATTGACCATCTCCTCACCCAAGGTGCCCTGATATACCACCGTCGCCATCCTGTTGAATCCTCCAAATCCCCTCCCCAACCCTACCATTGCCAGCGGTGCCTGATGTACAATGACCACCTGACTTCCAACTGCAAACCCGCCCCCCCCACCTGTCCCCATTGCAAGACCTCCCACTTTCTTAAGAACTGTCTCAACCTCGCTGCTCCTCCTTCCTGTAACACCTGCAATGGCCCCCATCCCACCTACTCCCACAAATGTAAAGCCAAACGCCCTCCAGCCACCCCAGTTCGCCCCGTTGATCCCCCTGTCCATCCCAACAATTCCTTCCATCCACCCCCCATGGCCGAGGACATCATCTGGTTCCTTACCATTGTACTCCAAAACATTCACCCTTTTCAGCGCCCCCACACTTTCCAACAAATCTCCCTTGCCGCACGCTCCATTTTGCACCTGAACACCTTCACCACCTACTCCCACAACCAAGTCCATTTCACCTTCACCCACCTTGACACCCTCTTCCCTTCCCTCTTTTCCCCCCCTCCTTCCCGCCATGGTGTGGCAAGAGTATCGCATCCTCTTCCAGAACATTCGGTCCTTCCGCTCCATCAAATACCTACTCATGCACACCCTCTCCCACCACCAAATCGACACCTTCCTCTTAAACAAAACCTTTCTCCAGCCCCACCATTCTATCCGCACCTCTCCCTATATCCTCCACTGCAGTGATGCTCCTGGTCCTCATGCGCAGGGTGGAGTCACAATTGGCCACCTTAAGCATATCCCCATCCAGCCACAACCTCTCCTCAATGAGCCCACTGAACACCTTATCCTCAGCGTCTTCTTCCCCTCCCTCACTATTACCTCTGCCACCATCTATTTCTGCTCCACTGCTCCTCTTCCTCTCTCACATTGACCGCACCTTCTCCAGCTATGTGATTGCCGCCGACCTCAACATCTATAGCCGCACTCCTGCCACCCTTCGGCGGTGGCATCAGTTCTTTTTCACGATCCAAGGTTCCCCTTCCCCAGCACACCTGACCCAAAAGTGACACCACCCCAGATGTTGTCATTGCCTCCGCCTACCTCGTTGGGTGTATCGCCGTCGCCGTCCTTGACCCCACAGGTGGCTATCTCCTCCCTGTCCTTCTCACCATAACGTCTGCTCACTGCCCCCCTCCGGCTCCGCACCATGCACCACCTCCCAAGGTTGTCCACGACTACCACCGTGCCAACTGGGATGCCTACCAGGACTCCATCTCCACCCAGGTCCAAAGCCACCGTCTTAACTATTGCCATCCTGACGACATCATCCATGCCCCGTCCTTCCTTCAGCAGCTAATTAGTGACGCCGTGGAGGCCCATGTTCCTACTAAATCCATCCACCCCCACCGTCCCACTCTCCCTCCACGGGCTGTCCTCCTCCTCCGTGAATCCCGCCGCCTCTATCGCTCCTTCCTGTGCACTCGTGACAGGGATACACTCCAACGCTACTGGCGAAGACAGCGCCACGTACGGAACCTTATTACAGCAACGAAACGCCGAGACTGGCGCCAGACCTACACATGACTCAACGCCACTCTCTTTATCAACTCCTCCAAGTACTGGTCTGCCTTCCATCGCCTTACTGGTTCCCTTTCCGCTCCCCACTACCCCCTTCTGCATAACGATCGCCCCCTTCCTGACAACCTCAGTAAGGCCAACCACTTTGCTTCCCACCTTTCCAAGCATTCCAGAGTCGCCGAGCAGTTCTAGGTGCTACAGTCTGGAACCACGCGACCGCTACGGTCGCAGGTTCGAATCCTGCTTCGGGCATGGATGTGTGTGATGTCCTTAGGTTAGTTAGGTTTAAGTAGTTCTAAGTTCTAGGGGCTGATGACCTCAGAAGTTAAGTCCCATAATGCTCAGAGCCATTTGAACCACCTTTCCGAGGTCTTCTCCATCCCAGATACTCCCTACTTTGATTGTTCTCTTTCCTCCACCGTCAGGGAACGTGCCGATACCTCGGTCGCTCCACTTGCTCCTAGTCTCCACTACTTGGGGCAGTTGCCCCCCTCCAACATAAACACTCCCATCACAGCACAAGACATTAAACTTATCCTCTGGTCCAAATGCAACACGGCCCCTGGTCACGACTGTGTCACCTACTGCCACCTTCGAGAAAGCCCCTATTCCTTCCTGACTGTCCTCGCCCATCTCTATAACGTCATCCTCTCTACTGGCTTCTACCCTGACCTGTGGAAGACCTCCTGCGTCCTCTTATTCCTCAAACCCAACAAACCCCCTTCTGCCGCCTCTTCCTATCATCCCATCTGCCTCACCTCCATCTTCAGTAAAGTCTTCGAATCCATCCTCTCTCACCGTATCCATCAGCGCCTTACTCAACACCACCTCGTCCCCCTTACCCAGTGTGGCTTCCGACCCTCTTTCTCTGCTGAAGACCAACTCCTTAACCTTGTTTACCTTCTGTCCCTCCAGCTCAACTCCCGTCGCTCCGCCATTTTTGTTTCCCTTGACCTCCAAAATGCCTATGACCATGTATGGCATCCTGGTCTCCCCTTTAAACCCCAAACTTGCGCCCTGCCTATCAATTTTGTCCACCTGGTCGCTTCCTTCCTCCCGCACCGTCCTTCCTATGTCACCCTCCACAACACCAACTCCCGTATCTTTTACCCCATTGCTGGCGTCCCCCAGGGCTCTGTCCTCTCCCCTCTCCTTTATCTCTTGTATACGGCTGATATGCCCAAGCCACCCCCACTGGTTCCACCTTTTCCAATATGCTGATGACACCGCCTTCCTGTCTCTCTATCCTACCCTTCAACAGTCCCAACATACCCTCCAAACCCACCTTAACCAGTTCACCACTTGGTGTAACCAGTGGTTCCTCTGTCTCAACCCCTCCAAAACCCCATACTTGCCTCTTTCCTTCCCACATTCCTCCCTACCTGGCCCTCTTCAGCGCGCCCCCCGCCCGTCTCCCCCCTCTCTTCCCCTCCCTCCCTTCTTCCGGTCTTCCTCATCTCCTTGCGCCTGGCAGGTCCTCCGTTTCGATCATCATCAGTGTGCAACGTCAGTGTTGTGTTTAGTGCTGTTTCTCCTGTGCATCAACATGTGTGATTTTAATTGTGTACTGCCTTGAGGTTCGCTGTCAGTGTTTGTTATACGCTACGCCATCTGTCGATACTTTTTATGCTCCGGTCTTACTGTGCCTTGTGTTCTTTTAATTGTAGCGGTGTGTGGCTTTTTGTGTGCGCTACTTTTTTACAGTTTTTTATCTCCATTTGTCCGCCCCGGTAGCTGAGTGGTCAGCGTGACAGACTGTCAATCATAAGGGCCCGGGTTCGATTCCCGGCTGGGTCGGAAATTTTCTCCGCTCAGGGACTGGGTGTTGTGTTGTCCTAATCATCATCATTTCATCCCCATTGACGCGCAGGTCGCCGAAGTGGCGTCAAATCGAAAGACTGCACCCAGCGAACGGTCTGCCCAACGGGAGGCCCTAGCCACATGACATTTCCATTTATATCTCCATTTTACAGTCGCCCCTTCTTTTGTCTATTGCCTTCCATGATGTTCCCCCTTTTGTTATATCTATGTTCACCATATTCTCTCCTTTGTATATTTTTCACTGTCCTGTATTGTTTGTTCTATGTCTTTCGGCTGAAGAGCAGAGCATATGCTGCTGCCAGCCCGCCCCGATGGGGAATTGAAATACAATAAAGAAAAAAAATGCAAATATGTCTTTGTAAGAAACATAGTTCAAGCGATATGATACTGTAAACATTGCGATACGGAAAAAATGTGGCATCCCGCAAATATATTATTTACTACTACAGCACTCCTACAGTCGTCGACTTAAGGAAATCCCCGACACCTCATAGCACTTTTGACAGTTTTCAACAGCGAAGTGCGAACCGCTGTAGGCGAAATCAGTAGTCTTCTAAGAGGCTATGAAGAGGTGATCCCATAGAGTTATTTAGAAAGTCGCCTGAAGAAACTGCACCCAACGTACAGAAACTGTGTGGAATCATCTCACACCGAGTCAACTGCCGGCGCACATATAAGATTTCGTTTTCAATAGAAAATTTGCAAAATGAATACGTGGGAAGTTCCGGGTTTTGTCAGCTAGTACTCAATAAAGGTAACTAGGAGCACTAGCAGGAAGTTTCTAAGGAGATAAATAAATATTTATGTGTAGAAGCAAAATGCCTTTGGACCACCATTATTCAAATAAATTTCGTAAAAATATTTATTCATAAGAAAAGGAATTAATAATTTGTCAATTATCAATTACAAAACCATCGTTGCTGTGAGACAAACGGAGGTGGCAGGCAGAAGAGTTGAAGAGAGAGAGCTGTAGTGTATTTTTAGCAGGCGATGGTCATTCTGTTGTCGGCGAAGCTGACTGTTAAGCGGCGCCTCGTAACAGCGTGAACGCAGCGGGCGGGCGTTCTGGAGTCGGATGGTCTCACCTCTCGTGGGTTGGCGGCGCGACTGCGACAGGGGAAGTGCCTCTTTTTGGCTGCTAATGGGGCCGCAAGTCCGGCTCACAATCAGACACCCACTGGGAAGTATTGCTGTTGCCATCTCGGGCACAAGTCTCCCATGAAGGCGACCACCTTGAGTTCTCCAGAGCTATGTCATGTTTGTGGGGATGTATTCGACTGAGTGGCTCATATTCGTCTCCTAGCCGATCACATTATCGTTCAGTATCATTGTTAAAAATTTTTGTAGCTTAAAAAATTTCCAGTTTCTCGCGTTGAGAAACGAGGACCACAAGCAGACCTTATTGTGGGTAGGATTCATTCAGTGGGCGAGCTCCGTGTCGCCAGTAAAGAACAAGTGTTGTGTACCCCATCTACTCGTATTTGTCACCCCCACTTTCTCCTCTAAAATCTCCTTTCTCTTCAGTGCGAACTTTCTCAAACTTCCTCTCTGCGAGAGGGCAAGTGCTAAAAGGCTTTTTATAGGAAGCGTTCTTTCCCTTAGAAAATTGGATGTCATCCACTTCGCACTTGCGGCCCACGTGCTTTGAAAGCATCGAACTGTTCCCTACGCCCCTTGATGTAACACCGTGTCGGTTCTGCTCAACAGCACAGAAAAACATTCTGGCGTACAATAGCATGGATGTCCCAGAGGGCCGGCTGAGTGGCCGAGCGGTTCTAGGCGCTACAGTCTGGAACCGCGCGACCGCTACGGTGCAGGTTCGAATCCTGCCTCGGGCATCGATGTGTGTGATGTCCTTAGGTTAGTTAGGTTTAAGTAGTTCTAAGTTCTAGGGGACTGATGACCTCAGCAGTTAAGTCCCGTAGTGCTCAGAGCCATTTTTTTTTGTCCCAGAGGAGGGGGCTGGGGATTGCCACACTGCTATCGTTAGGATCATTGGAAACTTCAAACAGTAGATTTAGCTGCCTCAGTTACCGTTTTTTTTCATGAAATATGTCACTGTTTCAGCATGTACCTGGAACGGTAATTTCTAATTTTTTTTATTAGTATCTCAGCTGTAAAATTATTAAGAAAGTGTTATATTTCGTCTGTTTCATGTATATGTGGACTTCACTTCTTTCAAGAAGTCGACCGTCACGTTTCAGCAATGTTGGCCGGAGCACTATGCACAGAGCTCAGGTAAATGTGCGGTTGTGGTATAAGTGTACCAGGTTTCATTTTTTGACGAGTGAATTTCATCCGTTATGACCAAATGTGAGGAAGAACGGCGGAGGCTGAGGAGGGTGAAAGGGGTGGTGGTCTTAACGCGGTCTGTTTCCTGGGCTGAACAGTTTTTGTATGGTATGTACAAATCCTGTGTAGCTTGAACAGAAAGTGCCAGATGTGTATGTAGTATGTGCAGTTCCGTCTTCAATTCCATTTGCTGTCACCGTGCAGATCATAAAATAATGAAAACTTATGCCGGACCGCGACCACAACCGGAGTTACCACTTATCGTGAGCGTCACCTAAAGCTTTACAATACCAAAGGGCAGATTCCATGTATGTTTTGAAATTTCGAGTTAAACTTAACCCAGTAATTTAAGTCTCTGTAGTAGGTGTCACTTCCCTAATGAATCTCTTATTCAGTATACCCAGGTTCAATTGCTTTCTTACCCATCAGTATCTCTTTAAAAATTATGCAGCGATTAAAAGACCTCGGCAATGAACGAAATATGTATTTCTTTTTAATTTTTTGTAATGGTCATGAAGTCGGTAGTAGGCATCAGTGAATGTGTGTTGATATTGCTAAGAGTGTGCCAAAAGAGAGTTTCGTTCTGGAACTACTTTCACATCGGCACCTCTATAAAAGATTGTTGTTAACACAGTTCAACAACAATTAACTAACTTTGTTTCTTTTCAATAGTTGTTTGGCTGGGAGTAAGTACTTCATCTCCGCCACCCTCCCTAATTGATAATGCGCTTTATGGAAAATATATTGGCATTGCTAGGGTTATCCACTTTGGCTGCCCATCCAAGCCTCCTGGATCTACCCAAACTTTTATGAGTCACACTGTCTACATCTCTACACCATAAACCGGTACGTTCATCTGTTAATGCTCGCAGACCTTATTCTGTATTCCAGCACCAGTCAGACCGATGACATTATAGTCTTGTGACCACATTGGCACGTAATATTTACTTGCACGTCCATGCCTAACAAGCTAAATATTACACGCCGAGGCGGGGATAAGATGATAATATAATGGGTCTCAATTCCATATAGTCACGTTCTCAATGGTGCGGGAATACAGGTTAAGGCTTCGAGCAGCAGGTGACGAATGCAGGGGGCTATAGAGATAGGGGGGGGGGGGATATAGACATTGCGAGATATAAGTTTATGTTAGTACGGAAAGTGCGTACAGATAGCCAAAGTGGTTAACATGATCGCTAGCGATAAGCAGTATATCTGTGTTCGAATCCCGGTCCGACACAAATTTTCATAGCTCACTAACAGATAGTATATCCATACCCAACACAGCTGATCCCTAAATACTCGAAGACAGCGAATTTATTTCGATTAATTTCGGATGGGTGTCAATAGTCATTAAAGTCTGTTCATGTAAATAGAAGTAAATAAGAATGGAACTTAGTAATTTTTTCTTACTGATAAATTAATAGGTAATAATTTGACTCTCATACCAAAGATCAATTTGAAAAGTATTTAAGACTGACGGACAAAAGAAATTTACGCTCTTCGTTTATTAGTTTTAGCAATAGTGATCTTTCGTTGTTCTCATGTCCTGGCGATAAGACATGTCGTGTAGTTACTACTAAAATTGTGATAAATAATGAAAGCAAGTTTTGAAACAAGAAGGTTTTCTCATTTTCGATACCATGAATCCCAGCTCCTGTAACTCTGGAGGACTTTTATTATTTTAATTTTATATGGAGAACTTAGATGGAGGCAACGATCTTCACGACAATAGAGGTACGTGAATGAGTTCGTCTCTTTCCCAAAGTGGCCACCAATGTCAATTTCAATGTTTAGGTCATATTTGCCGAGACATTCAGAACCCTTCTTTTCATTTAATTACGAAGTCCGATTCTTTTCTTTCTTAGAAGAATAAATGCATTTCAGCCACAATTCTTTTTACCCAGGCCACGGGGAATGATAGTACTTAGAACGTACGTGCCTCTATCCCGATTGTACACTGTATTGTAACAGTATTGTAACACATCGTACACTATCTAGGGTGACAGTCCATAGCCGTTTATTGTGGGCTGGGTTACGTATGCGTCGTCCACTTCTCCGCCTACCTTTGACGAATGTGCAGAGACATGCTATACGGCAGTGGTCTGGTCACTGGGGACGGAAGAGCGTCAGGTAGTGCTTTCTGACGAATCCACGTTCTGTTTGTTTGGATATAATGGCTGCATTTTGTTTTTCATTAATTCCTTACCTCGCCGATTCTGCAGAGACCCCTCATTTCTTACCTCATCACTCCATCTAAGTTTCAACATTCTTCTACAGTACCACAACTCAAATGCTTCGATTCTCTTCTGTTCTGGTTTTCCCACAGTCCATGTCTCACTGTCATATAATGTTGTGGTTCAAACATACAGCCCGCATCTCGTGGTCGTGTGGTAGCGTTCTCGCTTCCCACGCCCGGGTTCCCGGGTTCGATTCCCGGCGGGGTCAGGGATTTTCTCTGCCTCGTGATGGCTGGGTGTTGTGTGCTGTCCTTAGGTTAGTTAGGTTTAAGTAGTTCTAAGTTCTAGGGGACTTATGACCGCAGCAGTTGAGTCCCATAGTGCTCAGAGCCATTTGATTTCAAACATACATTCCCATAAATTTCTTCCTCAAATTATGTTCTGTGTTTGATACCAGCAGACTTTTCTTGCCCTGGAACGCCCTTTTTGCCAGTGCTTCTTACGTCCTCCTCGTCATCCCATCATGGTTTATTTAGGTGCTTCGTGATCCCCAATTCTGATATTAAATTCCTCGCTGTTCTCATTTCTACTACGTCTCATTACTGTTGTCTGTTTGGGACTTCCCCTTAACCATATTGTGTGCTCATAATACAATAATGTTCATTCTATTCAATAGGTCCTGTAATTCTTCTTCACTTTCACTGAGGATAGAAATGTCACCAGAAAATCTTACCATTGACGTCCGTTCAACTTGTATTTTAATCCCACTTTTGGATCTTTTGTTTATTTCTGTCATTGGTTCTCTGATGTGTAGATGAAGCAGTTGGGGTGAAAGACTAAATCCCTGCCTTAAACCCTGTTTATTTCGAGCACACCGTTCTTACTGTTCCCTCCCGGTTCTTGTGTATATTGTATGTTACCTGTCTTCCTCTACAGCTCATTCCTATTGTTCTCATAAATTCGAACATCTTGCAGAATTTTATATTGACGAACGCTTTTCCCAGATCAACAAATGCTACGAAAGTGTCTTGGTTTTTCTTCAATCGTGCTTCCGTTATCAACCACAACGTCAGAAATGCCTCTCTGGTGCCTATAACGTTTCTAAAGCAAAACTGAGCGTCATCTTACACAACCTCTTTATTCTTTTCCATTATTCTGTGTATTATCCTTGTCAGTAGCTTGGTCACATGAGCTGTTAAGCTAAGTGGGCATAATTATCGCACTTGTCGACTCTTGCTATCTTCTAAATTGTGTGGTTGATGGTTTTCCGAAAGTGTGATGGTATATCGCCAGTCTCACACACTCTACAAACCAACGTGAGCAGTCGTATTTTCCACTTCTCCTAATGATTTTAGAAATTCCGATGGAGTGTTATCTATCCCTTTCGCCTAATTTGATCTTAATTTGTCCAAAGTTATTTTAAATAATGACTCTTTTTCTAGTCGAATCCTGTTTCTTCTTTCGACTCCTGTTTCTTCTTCTATCATGCCATCAGGAGAGTCTTCCCTCTCACAGAAGCCTTCTGTACTCTTTCCACCTATCCGCTCTCTTCTCTAGATTTGACAGTGGAATTTCTATTGCATCCTCAATGTTACCGCCCTTGATTACAATTTCACGAAAAGTTATTTTGACTTTTCTATTTGCTTAGTCGGTCCTTCCGGCAGTCATTTCTTTTTAGATTTCTTCACGTTCTTCGTGTAATCATTTTGTTTTAGGTTCACTACTCTTCCTACTGACTTGCATTTCTGTATTCCTGAATTCCATTATTCTACTCGTTCATACTACCAAGCCCAAATTCTCCGGCAACCCTTTCTTCTACCCCTTCCTCTACAACCGCTTTCCAGTCCCCCAAGACTATTACATTTTCATATCCCTTTACGTACTGAATATCCGTTCAGTATACTCATAAAATTCATCTCTCTCTTCATCTTCCGCTTCCGAGTTGTACATAAATACCTGAACTATTGTCGATTTTGGCTGCTGTTGATTATGATGAGAACAACTGTATCATTGAACTGTTCATAGTAACTTACTTTCTGCCCTACCTTTCTATTCGTTATGAATTCTACTTCCACTGTACCATTTTCTGCTGCTATTTGTGTTACCCTATACTCGTCTGGCCAGAAATCCTTGTCTTCTTCCCGTTACGGTTTACCGCGTCCCCACACTACATCTGGATTGAGCCTGTGCTTTTCCTTTTTCAGATGTTCTAGCTTCCCTACCACGTTCAACTAGTAGAACGTTATCCTTTCGTTGGCTATTCAATGTTTTGCTCTCGATCACTTCTCCTTGGAAGTCATATACCGGAGATCGGACAGGGGCTACTGCAGAATCTTTTGCCTATAGAAAGTTCGGCAAGATACTTTTCCAATTACAGGCCACATGTCGTGCGGATACACATAATGTATAGATGCCGTTGATCACTGCTGATTCATCCGCATTTTAGGGGCAGTTTCACACCTTGAGGTCAAGAGAGTGCCCTGAACGTACGTCCGCTCCCCTGTCCTATTTCACAAGACCGTTGGCAGAACGTGGATGATTTCTTATGATGGAGGTCTTCGGCTGCCACTGCTGATGATTTTAATTCAAATTTCAAGCAGTGAGTGGGTTCGAACCTGGTACCCAGGACTGTTGCTAAGAGACAAACTCAAGTGGCAGGTGGACTGTGATGGCAGTGTTGTAGTACAGGTCACCTACTAGGTCCACACAAATTGGTTCAATAAGTGCTGGGGTGGGCTAGAGGCATATACCGGTGGCTGCTTTGGTAGGGTGGGAAGTGCGAGTCTTTCATGCTATAAACGTGTCTTGATTTTTCTGCCTTGTTTTCATTATCAACCGTAACGTCACAGCTTACACCTCCAAATCCCAACTGACTTTCATCTAACAGATCCTCAGTTTTCTTCTCCATTCCTCTGTATATTATTTTTACCAGCAACTTGGATGAATGGGCTGTTAAGCTGGAAGGAAAGATGGGATCTGGCATCTCCATGTTTTATGGTCTGTGATACCGTACATTACTGTGTGTACCCGAATCTTAAGCAAATTATACGGCGGGGTTGCCACTTGTTCTGGTAATTGGGTACAAATTATCAACTAGTGCCGGTGCTCTTCTGTATGTTCCTTGCTAACTCGTGAAGAAGCAATAGAAAGCAGACCAGTATGGCGACCCATAGTCTGATTTCTTCTGTTTTCTCAAAATCTATCTCCTTAGCCTAACGCCCAAGTCATTCTGTCTTGTCTCCCATTAATTTGACCCTGTCGCTGCTTCACTTCTGTAAGCAACCGCTCGTGTTCTGAGAAAAGGATGACCAAAATTCCCACTTCACCTGTGGTCTGAGCGTGATCTTCTAAATGAATTATGTAGCGACCCACGTACTGTTATGACATGTAAAACTGGTGTCAGATGTGGGGTCCAGGCTTCGATTCCTGGTTGAGTAAATTTACTAAGAACTAAAGTCCCTTAGAGTAGGAAACACAGGATTCTCTCTTAGGAGAACTAGTAAGTCCCGTCGTAGGACGAACCGAATTGGGCATTCGAGGTATACTGCGTACAGTGACCAGGCAGAGAAGTTCTTCTTAGTGTAAAAAAGGAGAGAAGCTAGAAAGAAGGAAGAAGCAGCATTCGCCATTCCGTGTCGAAGAATTACCAGACCACAGCGAGCAGCCCTGCAGTAGAAAACGAGACAGGTCACTCTCGCAACATTTACGACAGCAGACGCCGGGTCCACCGACACTGGAATCAGCGACACGTGTGTGTTGACCGCACCGAACTCCAACCTTACGCCTGCACGAGTCGTCAACACAGCAGCCCGCACGACAGACGAAGTGGGTGAGTGGATCAGATCAAAGTATTGAAACGAGGTGTACAGCTGCGAAAAAGGAAGAAAAAAACGTCGAATTTCAACCTGGAAGGTGGTGAAGTGTCTTGTCTGAAGCATTAGGAAATTTCTAACAACTGTGACCTAGCAGCCATAGTCATAACAATCTATCAAAATTTGTTAAAATTGGGATTGTGGGCGCAGCTCGATGTAAACTACTCGTACGTGAACTGACAGCAATATGGGCGGGTGTGAAAGGAGTTTTGTTGGAGAATTATAAGCCAAAATGGATTTTGGATTACCTTGCTCGTTTATTATTCACTAGCAGACGGAAAAAGGGCGGAAGAACGACCGAATGTAAGAGTCGCGTTGACACATTACAATACCAAGTTCAAGAAGTTGCCTAGGGAGTCGTGTTGGCATCAGACACGATCTGACTGGGAAATAGGAGCAACCAACGTTCATACAGATGAGAGGATTAAAACAGTCGTTAGAGCAATAAGAGAGGATCTAACGTTTGCACAAGCAGTATATCTAGCACTGACAGAAGATGTATCCATCGCGTCCTGTAAAGAAACGTTCGGTGAATCCAATCACCCGAGAGATTACTGTTTTAGGTTTAGGAAAGAAGCCCACCATGCGAAGCACATTACTATGGTAAAACACTCTAGGAAAATAGATGCCATGCAGATGAGTAGTAGCAGAACAGATAAACGAGCTCACCATTCTCCCTCACCGAGGAGAAGGATATAGGGAACACTATGCAGAGGTCATCACAGGGAAATCTGCAGTAAGCGGCTGACGATGTGTCGTCCATACGATCTTGAGAAGTATCCAGAGCCATGTGGTCAGGCGAAACCCGTGATATGTTACCTTTGTAAAGAATCAGGTCACTTAGCCCGACAGTGTAATGCCGAAGCTAGGCTAGCGTATACGAAGACTTAGAAACGGGGCAAGAGTAAACAGTCGACCCATGCAACAAAGTTGTGCTTACTAAACTGCTAGGTCCGGAAAGATTTTGTAACTGTAAGATGAGCGCAGGGAAAAGCGAGAACCACAAGTTTCATAGTAGACGGTGCGGCTCTGGTGATTTAATAAAGAAATCAGCTTTGAAGCGTACGGTTGACAGTAACTCCGTCGAAAGAATAAAACTTAAAGGGATCACTAAAGAAGTAACCGAGATGCACAGAACCGCAATGTTAACGCTGAGGACAGATGACGGTGTGTGGGTGTGAAACACAGGTTTCAGGTAGTGCGGGACGAGTTAGATGCCCCGTATGACGGAATTTTAGGCAAAAACTTCTGCGAGAGTTAAAGTGTAATCACAGATTACGCTTAGAAGACACTATGGATCAAGGGCCGTCTAGCCTGGTTACGACCACAACAGGAGCCGGACCATGGAATCTTGTGGACCGGTAGACAACCGCACCGAGAGAAACGGGTCGCGAGGGCAAATGCGACGACAGAGATACAAGTGGGAATTCAGGTAGGCTCGAACTTAGAGCTGAGAGAGAAGAGATACATCAAAAGCGGGGAACAAGATGAGACAAAAAGCGATATGACGCCGCATCTAAAGGGAACGAGGAACAAAGATGAGCAGCAGACAGAAAGAAAGGGGAGTGTGTGGGATGTTATAAGAATATGCGCACAAACAGTAAATATTTTGAGGGTAAAAGTACATAACACAGATCTGACAGAAAGAATGGTGGAGAAGTAGCAGCTGAAAACGGTAGTGTACTTACCTGCAGCCTTAGTGACTGTGCAGGGAGGCACTTGCGTCGCGAGTCCTTTGAACACCACAGAAAAAGAGGTAATATTCGAATGTCCCAAAGAAAAGATAGAAGCAGTGACAGAACTGGGAGATGGCGAGGAGCACCGCATACGTAGAACAGTTGGACTAAGAGACGATGTCACAAATTAGCAGATTAAAGGGAATGATCTAAGTCGACCACTTAAAGAAATAAGAAAAGAGTCCTATTATTAAATTATGTATTGCATATCACGATGTATTTCACTTGCCCTGGGGACGATTGAGGTACACGGAAGCGACGAAGTATGAAATTAACTTGAAACCAGATGCGCAAGGCTAAAAAAATGGCTCTGAGCACTATGGGACTCAACTGCTGAGGTCATTAGTCCCCTAGAACTTAGAACTAGTTAAACCTAACTAACCTAAGGACATCACAAACATCCATGCCCGAGGCAGGATTCGAACCTGCGACCGTAGCGGTCCTGCGGTTCCAGACTGCAGCGCCTTTAACCGCACGGCAGATGCGCAAGGGAAAGTAATAAATATCCGACTATATGGGCTACCTACCAGTCACAACAAGAAACCCGCCGAAACGAAATAATTGCGCTGTTACGAGAGGCTGCCATTACACCGAGCACAAGTGGGTGGAGTTTGCCGTCATTGATCATTCTCAAGAAGATAGACGTTCCAGATAAACAAAATAGGAGAATAGTTGCGGAATATCAGATACTGAGTAACATTTGAGACTTTAGATAGCTAAGAAAAAGCCAAGCACTTCACCACATTGGACTGTGCAAAGGGTTACCACCAGATACTGTGCGCCCGCAGCTCGTGGTCTGGTGGCTAGCGTTGCTACCACTAGATGATGGGGTCCTGGGTTCGATTCCCGGCTGTGGTTGGGGTTTCTCTCTGCGCGGAGACTGGGTGTTTGTGTTCATCATCATCCTCATCATTTGTGACAGTGAGTAACTTGGACTGTGAAAAAAATTGGACTGTAAAAAATTGGGACTTTGTACGGGCGCTGATGACTGCGCAGTTGACTGCGCAGTTGACTGCCCCACAAACCTAACATCATCACCACCAGATACTGTTGAATGAGGATGACATAGAGAAAAGAGCCTCTCTGGTTCCGAAGAACATTACAAATATATAAGATTACAAATGGGAATAACAGATAGTGGAGGCACTTTTCGGAGACTGTTGAACACTGTATTAACTGGACTTCAGAGCACAAAATATTTGTGTATTTAAATGGCGTGGTCACGTTCAGAAGTTCGTTAGAAGAGCATAATGCAAGACTTGGAGAAGCGTTCGAGAGGTTCTGACGGCGCTACTTAAGATTGAAAGTTGACATGTGTGAGTTACTACGGAAAGACATGCTTACTTAGGGCACATACTATCTATAGAAGGATTAAAAAACGGCCCAGAAAGTTGCGCAGTATTAAAGAGTATCCAAGAACCAGCACAACGAAGTAACTAAAAGGCTTTGTAGGAATTGTGCCATTTTATCGCTGTTATATCAAGAACTTCTATGAAATAGCGAAACTGTTACATTAATTACTGAAGAAAGGATTAAACTACGAGCGGTTAATCAAAGAGGAAGTAGCTTTCCAGAAATTAAAAGAGGAAATAGTAAGTCTCAATCTTACAATTTCTTGATTTTACAAAAGGGTTGATAACTATAACGGACGCTGGCAACCAATCGATCGGTGCCATATTGAGCCAAGGGCAATTAGAACAGGATTTGCCATCAGCCCATTGCATCCAGAACGCTGAACATCGTCAAGATAGGATAGAGTACGAGGGAGAGCATTTACCCATAGTGTGGGTGCCGGCCGCGGTGGTCTCGCGGTTCTAGGCGCGCAGTCAGGAACCGTGCGACTGCTACGGTCGCAGGTTCGAATCCTGCCTCGGGCATGGATGTGTGTGATGTCCTTAGGTTAGTTAGGTTTAAGTAGTTCTAAGTTCTAGGGGACTAATGACCACAGCAGTTGAGTCCCATAGTGCTCAGAGCCATTTGAACCATAGTGTGGGCAGTGAAGCACTACCAACCTGATGTGTACGGAAGAGGATTCAATTTAAGTACTGAGCACAAGCCCTTGAACTGGTTGATACACATAAGTGATCTGTCACCAAGATTAATAAAATTTAGGATTAAAGTGACAAAATACGACACTGAAATAATATACAAAACGAGATCGCAAAACAGAGGAGGAGATAGATTTTACGCATACCAGAAAACCCTGATGCAGTTATTAGAAATGTGGAAGAGTTCAACGAGAAAGAACAAGACAAACAGCAAGCAGTGACTAGTGAAGAGGAGAAGTGAGCTATTCTGAATGAGTTTCACGATTCGCCAATAGGTGGGCTTCCTTAGTCCTAGCCGACATTACTGTGTCGGCTACTGTGGGTTTCAGCATCAATACAAACAAGGAAGGAGAGAAGTTGAATTGGCCGGTAGCGGAATTTCTAAATCATCTGTAGAAAACGCTTTCAAATTAATTGAAAACTTCATTTCTGTTAAGGGGAGAAAGAAAACTTCCCGTACTTCCTACATGCAATTACTCTGTCAATCTATTACTACTCTCAGAATGCGGGATTAGTACCGGCTTCCTATTACTCAGTACTGATGCTCTTGAAGTCTGCGAGCAACTGGGGCCGACCAGCAATGGGCGGCTGATTAAATCAACATTGACGGGGCGGTACTGAACCATGTCTTCCTGGAGGTGTGTTGTTGTCCCGTCTTCCACTGGCGTGCGGGACAGCGCCTTTTTGATACCATTTCGCGGCGCTGCGTTGGTCGGCGTGCAGTCAGTGGTTTAGGGCTGCACATTCGTCATGTAGGGAGTCATCTTAGGACAAAGAGGGGGGGGATATAAGGGTATGGAGGGAGAGGCAGGAAGCTGGGTGGCGTGAGGTACCAGGAGCCGCAAGTGGAACCGAGCCCCCGGCCGCGCCCAGACATCCCTCCTGCGCTCTGAGAGGAACGTCGATCGGAAAACCCTGGAAAGGCACCCACCCTCTTCCTGATTGAAAAACAGAGAGGGTGGCGGCGATGACGACGATGACGGCGCCGGGTCCTTGGTGGGCGCCGGGACGGCCTCCGAGGAAGTTGAGTTGCTGCGGCGGCGACGACGAGGAGGTGCAGTTTCATCGGTTCCGCAGGTGGTGCCGTTGAGGCACTAGGGGGCGGCCGCGTCCACAACAATAAGCCATCGAGTGTTCCGAAAGGGACCAGTAAAGTCAATATGCACTCGTTTCCACGGCGATTGAGTCTTTGGCCAAACAGAAAACGTTAGTGGGCGGGCCGATAGATTTTCAGCAAAAGCGCGACACTGTAATGTCATCTGCACAATGTAGGCATCCATGTGCGGCCACGTACCGTGCCGACGCGCTATTTTGTGTGTAAAATTCCCTAATGCCCTTGGTGCATCAATCGCTACACATTTTTTGCAACACTTTAGAAATAAGCACACGTGAATGTCCAGAGTCATTTTGCAATAAAATCACACTGTGCTGGACGGAGAGGCTATGCCGACGAGTAAAATATAACCACGCAAAAAAAATGCTGAACGTGTTTCACTAAATTAGGATGTAGTGCAAAAAAAGGTTCAGGTCAAAGTATGCTTCAAAAAGGTTCAGGTCAGGGTATGCTTCCGTGGCATGTGCTATTTTCCTGTAGTGTGGTGGAAAAGTCTGTAAAAGTTCAGTGCCCTGCGCATCGATCTGACAACAAGATACGACAGTATAATCGAATTCAGAATCAGGACCAACATGAAATCGACAACGAATATTAGCGTTTGAACGCTTCGACGTGGGCCGGTGCAGTAATAGTTACTGATACAGTGAAAGTAATAAAGCTCAACGTTGCAGCTTCCGAGCCATGCTTGGCGGAAGGATGAAACGAAGGCTGAAGTTTCTTACAGTCCGTCGCTATGAAAACTTCCGACCAAACAGATAATCGTGAAACTTTGTCACACCGTAGACAATAGAGAGCGCTTCCTTCTAGATTTGGGAATAGTTACATTGAGTCTTGGTCAATAACTTGGAAGCAAAACCAACCGGCCTGTCCTCTGAACGGAATCTGTGCGAGAGCACAGCTCCGATTTCCGTACGAAGAAGCGTCCACTGCCAAAACCACAGGCTTAGCGGCATCGAAATGAACAAGGCATCTGTCACTCAACAAGGCATTTATTAGTTTCTGGTATGCTTCCTGACACTCTACGGTCCAAACAAAAGGCACATTCTTCCTGCGCAAACGATGTAACAGAGCCGCGATCTGGGATGCGTTGCGTATAAACGGGATATAATATGTCGTTTTCCCGTGAACTGATAGCAATTCCGTCACATTGCGCAGGGCAGGGAGGTTCCGGATGGCCAGCAATTGTGAGTGAAGAGGATGAACACCCTGGCTATTGAGAACATGGCATAAGTACTGAAACTGAAACTGGAAGAAGCACATTTGTCCAGGCGACACTTCAAACCTGCAGCTGAAAGCAGTTGAAAAAGCAGAAGAACGTCACTAATATGTTCCTCCGGTGTACATCCTGACACCACAATATTGTCCAAGTAATACGAACAGAATGGAAATTTTATAGTAATATGGTCTAAGTAGCATTGGAAAGGGTAATCGCAAAAATTTGAACAACCCTAAATGTGTGTCGTGTAACTCAGATTTTGAAAAATAGCGGCCTGCGACATACTTGTCCATTATTTCTTCAGGGCGAGGCAACGGATAAGTATCAATTATTGTTTGTGGATTCACAGTGCATTTAAAGTCACCACAAAGACGAAGTCATCCAGAAGGCTTTTGTAAGATTACTAAAGGAGAATCCCAATGACTAGCCTGAATAGGAGCAATAACACCATTTTCCTGCCATTCTTTAAGGTCACTTGCAACTTTTTCTCTAAGTACATGAGGGACGGGACGAACCCGAAATGACTTAAGTTGCTCATTGTCCCTTACAGCAATGAGCGCCACACAATTATTTGCTCTGCCAAGTCCATCAGAATATAAATCAGGAAACTCTGCAATCAATTGAGTATCACTGTATTTTCTATTAAAAGCAGAAAATACATTGTCCTGAACAATAAGGCCAAACAAATCGAAGTCTCGCAAACGCAAAGTTGGAAATGTCACAGTTCTGGTGTGAGACTGGAATATGGCAGGGGAACAACATGTATCAAGCAGTGGAATCTTCTGATCGTCATACACGGTAAGTTGCAAGCAAAATGTCAACTGTGGCGAGCTCAGCTGCTCATAAGTGGCACGATTAAGCAATATAACGGAAGCACCAGTGTCTAACTAAAGTCGCACACAATGTCCAGTAATGACTATCTGCACAAACTATTTGTTTGACTGTTGTTGCACAGCACTCGCGGGGATGAAGGCACATCCTGGATTTGGTCATTCCTAGTGCTGGCAGTCGGTGTGGAAAAAAACTACAGTCACTGAGCGAGAAGGTGCTCTGTGCTTACGGGAGCGAACGTGGGTAGAATTCTTTTCTGTTCCAAGCAAACAGACTGTACATGACTTAACTTCCCACAAGCAAAGCAAGTAGCATTGCGCGAAACGAAGTTTTGTCTTTTATGGATGGAAAAGCAGCGGGGACTTGATATCACAGCAGACACATGCGTTGACACAATTTACTCTGGCAACAGCGTGGTGACCCGTTTGCGAGCAGTGGTCGGTCGCAAGGCCGTAACTGTTCGTCACTTCGCATTGCACTGCAGACGGGAGCTACCTCAAAGTCTTCCACAGCACTATCACATGAGTCCTGAAGTTCAATAATTCGTAACACTTGTTTCAAAGTAGGTTCAGAATATTTATGAATTTGTTCATGAATCCTTCCGTCTGGCTCATTGGGGGTAATTGTATCGTGAACCATTGCGTCACTATAGAACTGTCCACAGCTGCATTGAAAACGGCACTGTTGTGTCAAGTCCTGAAATTCAGTGACCTACTGACAATATGTCTGTCCTGGATTTTTCCCATATCTAAAGAATTTGTAACGAACTGGAGCATCCTCTACCACATCCTCGTATTACACTACTGGCCATTAAAATTGCTACACCAAGAAGAAATGCAGACGACAAAAGGGTATTCATTGGACAAATATATTATACTAGAACTGACATGTGATTACATTTTCACGCAATTTGGGTGCATAGATCCTGATAAATCAGTACCCAGAATAACCACGTCTGGCCGTAATAACGACCTTGATACGCCTGGGCATTGAGTCAAACGGAGCTTGGATGGCGTGTACAGGTACAGCTGCCCATGCAGCTTCAACACGATACCACAGTTCATCAATAGTAGTGACCGGCATATTGCGACGAGCCAGTTGCTCGGCCACCATTGACCAGACGTTTTCACTTGGTAAGAGATCTGGAGAATGTGCTGGCCAGGGCAGTAGTCGAATATTTTCAATATCCAGAAAGGCCCGTACAGGACCTGCAACATGCGGTCGTGCATTATCCTGCTGAAATGTAGGGTTTCGCACGGATCGAATGAAGGGTAGAGCCACGGGTCGTAACACATCTGAAATGTAACGTCCACTGTTCAAAGTGCCGTCAATGCGAACAAGGGGTGACCGAGACGTGTAGTAACCAATGACACCTCATACCATCACGCCGGGTGATACGCCAGTATGGCGATTACGAATACACGCTTCCCATGTGCGTTCTCCGCGATATCGGCAAACACGGATGCAACCATCGTGATACTGTAAACAGAACCTGGATTCATCCGGAAAAATGACGTTTTTGCCATTCGTACACCCAGGTTCGTAGTTGAGTACAGCATCGCAGGCGCTCCTGTCTGTGATGCTGCGTCAAGGGTAACCGCAACCGTGGTCTCCGAGCTGATAGTCCATGCTGCTGCAAACGTCGTTGAACTGTTGGTGCAGACGGTTGTTGTCTCACAAACGTCACCATCAGTTGACTCAGGGATCGAGACGTGGCTGCACGATCAGTTACAGCCATGCGGATGAGATGCCTGTCATCTCGACTGCTAGTGATACGAGGCCGTTGTGATCGAGCACGGCGTTCCGTATTACCCTCCTGAACCCACAGATTCCATATTCTGCTAACAATCATTGGTTCTCGACCAACGCGAGCAGCAATGTCGCGATACGATAAACCGCTATCGCGATAGGCTACAATCCTACCTTTATCAAAGTCAGAAACATGATGGTACGCATTTCTCCTCCTTACAAGAGGCATCACAACAACGTTTCACCAGGCAACGCCGGTCAACTGCTGTTTGTGTATGAGAAATCGGTTGGAAACTTTCCTGATGTCAGCACGCTGTAGGTGTCGCCACCAGCGCCACCCTTGTGTGAATGCTCTGAAAAGCTAATCATTTGCATATCACAGCATCTTCTTCCTGTCAGTTAAATGTAGCCTCTGTAGCACGTCATCTTCGTGGTGTAGCAATTTTGAGGGCCAGTAGAATGCTCAGTGAGGGTGGAAAATAAATCTTCAAAAACTAGCAACTCCCGCCAACTAGTCGGGCATAACTTCTGAGCGAGGCGGTAAACTCCTGTGCCGGCCGTTGGCAAGAAATAAGGAAGTTTCACAGTACCTTACACTTGTGTAGCACAGTCATCGTTGAACTGAGTTTAGCATTTGTTCCATTGCTCTCGGTTTTCACTGAAAGCTTGGGACGGTGGAATGCACAGAGGCGGTGCTATGGATGTGGCTGAGTGTTGTGGCGGAGCTGATGCCTGTGCATTAATGAGCTGCTGGACTTCCGGCATCAACTGCGACATTTGTTGGTTCTGCAACTGAATAGACTGCATTAGATCAAAGCCAGCAGCAACCAGCGGCATAAGCACAGGTGATCTAGAAGGCAGGTTAGAGGCCATTTTAATGAGAAGAGCGCCACGACAAAGTAATTATACACAAAAATCGAAAACCTTGCCTCTAGTCTGCAGTACGGCTCTGAAAGAAAGGAGGGAAATATTAGTGACGCGCTCTGACGGAGCGGCGAAGAGCGAACGCAGCTTTGGTTCTACACTACTGGCCATTACAATTGCTACACCACGAAGATGACGTGTTACAGAAGCGAAATTTAACTGACAGGAAGAAGATGCTGTGGTATGCAAATGATTAGCTTTTCAGAGCATTCACACAAGGTTGGCGCCGGTGGCGACACCTACAACGTGCTGACATGAGGAATGTTTCCAACCGATTTCTCATACACAAACAGCAGTTGGCTGGCGTTGCCTGATGAAACGTTGTTGTGATACCTCGTGTAAGGAGGAGAAATGCGTACCATCACGTTTCCGACTTTGATAAAGGTCGGATTGTAGCCTGTCGCGATTGCAGTTTATCGTATCGCGACACTGCTGCTCGCGTTGGTCGAGATCCAATGACTTTTAGCAGAATATGAGATCGAGGGGTTCAGCAGGGTAATACGGAACGCCTTGCTGGAACCCAACGGCCTCGTATCACTAGTAGTCGAGATGACAGGCATCTTATCCGCATGGCTGTAACGGATCGTGCAGCCACGTCTCGATCCCTGAGTCAACAGATGGGGACGTATGCAAGACAACAACCATCTGCACCAACAGTTCGACGACGTTTGCAGCAGCATGGACTATCAGCTCGGAGACCACGGCTGCGGTTACCCTTGACGAAGCATCACAGACAGGAGCGCCTGAGATGGTGTACTCTGCGACGAACCTGGATGCACGAATGGCAAAACGTCATTTTTTCGGATGAATCCAGGTTCTGTTTACAGCATCGTAATGGTCGTATCCGTGTTTGGCGACATCGCGGTGAACGCACATTGGCAGCGTGTATTCGTCATCGCCATACTGGCGTATCACCCGGCGTGATGGTATGGGGTGCCGTTGGTTACATGTCTGGGTCACCTCTTGTTCACATTGTCAGTACTCTGAACAGTGGACGTTACATTTCAGATGTGTTACGACCCGTGACTCTACCCGTCGTTCAATCCCTGCGAAAGCCGACATTTCAGTTGGATAATGCACGTTGCATGTTGCAGGTCCTGTACGGGCCTTTCTGGATACAGAAAATGTTCGACTACTGCCCTGGCCAGCACATTCTCTAGATCTGTCACCAACTGAAAACGTCTGGTCAATGGTTGCCGAGCAACTGGCTCGTCACAATACGCCAGTCACTACTATTGATGAACTGTGGTATCGTGTTGAAGCTGCATGGGCAGCTGTACCTGTACACGCCATCCAAGCTCCGTTTGACTCAATGCCCAGGCGTATCAAGGCCGTCATTACGGCCAGAGGTGGTTGTTGAGGGTACTGATTTCTCAGGATCTATGCACCCAAATTGCGTGAAAATGTAATTACATGTCAATTGTAGTATAATATATTAGTCCAATGAATACCCGTTTATCATCTGCATTTCTTCTTGGTGTAGCAATTTTAATGCCCAGTAGTGTATAATGCCGGTTGCCAAATGTTGTGTTGGGTACTGTGGTAGTTAGCACCGGCGCAAACACGGAAGTAGAGAAATCAGGATGGCCGGTAGCACGAATCCCAAATGAACTGTGCAAACACTTTGAAATTAATAGAAAACTTTATTTCTATTAACGGAAGAAACAATACTTAAATTCCTGTGCTTCCAGTACCTCCTACATGCAATTACAATGACAATGTATTAATACTCGCAGAACGCAGGCTAAGTATCTGCTTCTTATTACTCAATACTGATGCTATCTAAGTCTGCGACCGAACTGGGGCCGACCAGCGATGGAGAGCTGTATAAATCAAGGCTGAAAGGGGGAGCTGAACTCTGTCTTCCTGGAGGTGTGGCGCTGGCCCTTTTTCCATTGGTGCGTGGGTCAGCGCCTTCTTGATGCCGTTTCGCGGCACTACACTTGTCCATGTGCAGTTGATGCTTTACGACTGCACAGAAATACCTAACCAGGTAGTCTCCCATTGCGCCATTGACGTATACGGACCAATTCAGGTAACAAAGAAAAATAACAGACGCATCCTAACATTTCAGGATGCCCTCACGAAATTTGTTGTAGCAAACCGTATAGTATAACAGGATGCCGACACAATAGCGCGAGTGTTAGTGCTAAGAATTATTGGCAATTGTGGAATCCCATCAGTATTATTGAGTGACCAAGGGATAAACTTCGTAAGTGGGATCTTAAAGAGGGTTTGGCGCGTACTGAAGATCCAAAAGATTAAATCTTGTGCATACCGTATTCAAACGAATGGAGAATTCGAAGGACCCATCGAACACTAACAGAATATCTAAGCCACTACGTGGGAACGAAGCAGGAAAATTGGGGTGAAGGGATACATTTTGCCATTTTTGTGTATAACACTACACCACTGTCATCAACTGGTTTCTCTCCATTGGGGGTGTATTTGGAGGGAATATGCAACATACCCAGGATCCCATAGCGGTTACGTAAGGGAACTAATGGAAGTAATGGGCCAGATGCATTAGATGCCAAAGAATTTTAACAAGGAATTTAAGGAGAGGAATAAGGAGTATTATGATCGCACTCAAAATCCAAATTCAACGCAGGAGACAAAGTATTACTAAATGACGCAAAATGTGAGAAAATGGCTGTAACAGAAGTTAAGAAGTCCATGGAGAGGACGTCGTATGGACTTGTTGGCCAAATGTAATACTCCAAATAACGAATAAGAAGTTCATAACAGTACACAGGAACTGGTTAAAGAAGCTCATTTAAATTTATACATGTGAGGTTGTGCTAAGTCGAGTTGATGTAATCTGGAATATAAAGGACGATAAATAGGCCAAAATCTATCTTAAAATTGATTAAAGAGAAATTTTCGGTCATAATTTTCATCGTCCCGCCACCCCCTCCACATCTTTCTTCTTCTTCTTTTTTTTTTTTTTTTTTTTTTTTTTTTGTTACAAGGTAATGCTACATCTAGGATCAGTCACGTAAGACGTAACACCAGTTTTATTTCGTGAACGTTTGTATGCATTGAAACGAGATTTTCAGCAAATGATAGTGCGGTAAAGGTCATGTACTTCGCTAAAGTATCTCAACTCTTACATCGATTGAGATACTGAAGTACATCTACATCTACATCTACATCTACACTTATACTGCGCAAGCCACCCAACGGTGTGTGGCAGAGGGCACTTTACGTGCCACTGTCATTACCTCCCTTTCCTGTTCCAGTCGCGTATGGTTCGCGGGAAGAACGACTGTCTGAAAGCCTCCGTGCGCGCTCTAATCTCTCTAATTTTACATTCGTGATCTCCTCGGGAGGTATAAGTAGGGGGAAACAATATATTCGATACCTCATCCAGAAACGCACCCTCTCGAAACCTGGCGAGTAAGCTACACCGCGATGCAGAGCGCCTCTCTTGCAGAGTCTGCCACTTGAGTTTGTTGAACATCTCCGTAACGCTATCACGGTTACCAAATAACCCTGTGACGAAACGCGCCGCTCTTCTTTGGATCTTCTGTATCTCCTCCGTCAACCCGATCTGGTACGGAACCCAAACTGATGAGCAATACTCAAGTGTAGGTCGAACGAGTGTTTTGTAAGCCACCTCCTTTGTTGATGGACTACATTTTCTAAGCACTCTCCCAATGAATCTCAACCTGGTACCCGCCTTACCAACAATTAATTTTATATGATCATTCCACTTCAAATCGTTCCGCACGCATACTCCCAGATATTTTACAGAAGTAACTGCTACCAGTGTTTGTTCCGCTATCATATAATCATGTCTATGTTAAGGGTCAGTTGCCACTCCCTGCACCAAGTGCCTATCCGCTGCAGATCTTCCTGCATTTCGCTACAATTTTCTAATGCTGCAACTTCTCTGTATACTACAGCATCATCCGCGAAAAGTCGCATGGGACTTCCGACACTATCTACTAGGTTATTTATATATATTGTGAAAAGCAATGGTCCCATAACACTCCCCTGTGGCACGCCAGAGGTTACTTTAACGTCTGTAGACGTCTCTCCATTGATAACAACATGCTGTGTTCTGTTTGCTAAAAACTATTCAATCCAGCCACACAGCTGGTCTGATATTCCGTAGGCTCTTACTTTGTTTATCAGGCGACAGTGCGGAACTGTATCGAACGCCTTCCGGAAGTCAAGAAAAATAGCATCTACCTGGGAGCCTGTGTCTAATATTTTCTGGGTCTCATGAACAAATAAAGCGAGTTGGGTCTCACATGATCGCTGTTTCCGGAATCCATGTTGATTCCTACATAGTAGATTCTGGGTTTCCAAAAACGACATGATACTCGAGCAAAAAACATGTTCTAAAATTCTACAACAGATCGACGTCAGAGATATAGGTCTATAGTTTTGCGCATCTGCACGACGACCCTTCTTGAAGACTGGGACTACCTGTGCTCTTTTCCAATCATTTGGAACCTTCCGTTCCTCTAGAGACTTGCGGTACACGGCTGTTAGAAGGGGGGCAAGTTCTTTCGCGTACTCTGTGTAGAATCGAATTGGTATCCCGTCAGGTCCAGTGGACTTTCCTCTGTTGAGTGATTCCAGTTGCTTTTCTATTCCTTGGACACTTATTTCGATGTCAGCCATTTTTTGTTTGTGCGAGGATTTAGAGAAGGAACTGCAGTGCGGTCTTCCTCTGTGAAACAGCTTTGGAAAAAGGTGTTTAGTATTTCAGCTTTACGCGTGCCATCCATTGTTTCAATGCCATCATCATCCCGGAGTGTCTCGATATGCTGTTTCGAGCCACTTACTGATTTAACGTAAGACCAGAACTTCCTAGGATTTTCTGTCAAGTCGGTACATAGAATTTTACTTTCGAATTCACTGAACGCTTCACGCATAGCCCTCCTTACGCTAACTTTGACATCGTTTGGCTTCTGTTTGTCTGAGAGGTTTTGGCTGCGTTTACACTTAGAGTGAAGGTCTCTTTGCTTTCGCAGTAGTTTCCTAACTTTGTTATTGTACCACGGTGGGTTTTTCCCGTCCCTCACAGTTTTACTCGGCACGTACCTGTCTAAAACGCATTTTACGATTACCTTGAACTTTTTCCACAAACACTCAGCATTGTCAGTGTCGGAACAGAAATTTTCGTTTTGATCTGTTGGGTAGTCTGAAATCTGCCTTCTATTACTCTTGCTAAACAGATAACCCTTCCTCCCTTTTTTTATATTCCCACTAACTTCCATATTCAGGGATGCTGCAACGGCCTTATGATCACTGATTCCCTGTTCTGTACATACAGAGTCGAAAAGTTCGGGTCTGTTTGTTATCAGTAGGTCCAAGATGTTATCTCCACGAGTCGGTTCTCTATTTAATTGCTCGAGGTAATTTTCGGATAGTGCACTCAGTATAATGTCACTCGATGTAAGTATGACTTTTTTTAAACAAAATGATATAACTTTTCCAACGGGGTCAGATAGCACTTGAAAAGAAGAGTAGTGTGATATAATGCTTGTTAATGTTGACATTGAAACTTCTCTCAAAAGAATACCAGAAAAGTCGAAAATTGGAAATTAATGCGGCCAGAGGCAGCTACTGCGCTGTAAACACCGCCCAACAGAGCTCTCATCCGAGGCTACGTCATTGTATGCAGCAAAGACAGGCGTATTCTGCTAAAATCTCTTTTCATATACGATACAGATACAGGATCAGCTACGATTTTTATATACGGAACTACGGTATATGCTAGTTCTGGCTCATCAGATGGGTCTTCGGAAAACTACACTCCTGGAAATAGAAAAAAGAACACATTGACACCGGTGTGTCAGACCCACCATACTTGCTCCGGGCACTGCGAGAGGGCTGTACAAGCAATGATCACACGCACGGCACAGCGGACACACCAGGAACCGCGGTGTTGGCCGTCGAATGGCGCTAGCTGCGCAGCATTTGTGCACCGCCGCCGTCAGTGTCAGCCACTTTGCCGTGGCATACGGAGCTCCATCGCAGTCTTTAACACTGGTAGCATGCCGCGACAGCGTGGACGTGAACCGTATGTGCAGTTGACGGACTTCGAGCGAGGGCGTATAGTGGGCATGCGGGAGGCCGGGTGGACGTACCGCCGAATTGCTCAACACGTGGGGCGTGAGGTCTCCACAGTACATCGATGTTGTCGCCAGTGGTCGGCGGAAGGTGCACGTGCCCGTCGACCTGGGACCGGACCGCAGCGACGCACGGATGCACGCCAAGACCGTAGGATCCTACGCAGTGCCATAGGGGACTGCACCGCCACTTCCCAGCAAATTAGGGACACTGTTGCTCCTGGGGTATCGGCGAGGACCATTCGCAACCGTCTCCATGAAGCTGGGCTACGGTCCCGCACACCGTTAGGCCGTCTTCCGCTCACGCCCCAACATCGTGCAGCCCGCCTCCAGTGGTTTCGCGACAGGCGTGAATGGAGGGACGAATGGAGACGTGTCGTCTTCAGCGATGAGAGTCGCTTCTGCCTTGGTGCCAATGATGGTCGTATGCGTGTTTGGCGCCGTGCAGGTGAGCGCCACAATCAGGACTGCATACGACCGAGGCACACAGGGCCAACACCCGGCATCATGGTGTGGGGAGCGATCTCCTACACTGGCCGTACACCACTGGTGATCGTCGAGGGGACACTGAATAGTGCGCGGTACATCCAAACCGTCATCGAACCCATCGTTCTACCATTCCTAGACCGGCAAGGGAACTTGCTGTTCCAACAGGACAATGCAAGTCCGCATGTATCCCGTGCCACCCAACGTGCTCTAGCAGGTGTAAGTCAACTACCCTGGCCAGCAAGATCTCCGGATCTGTCCCCCATTGAGCATGTTTGGGACTGGATGAAGCGTCGTCTCACGCGGTCTGCACGTCCAGCACGAACGCTGGTCCAACTGAGGCGCCAGGTGGAAATGGCATTGGCAAGCCGTTCCACAAGACTACATCCAGCATCTCTACGATCGTCTCCATGGGAGAATAGCAGCCTGCATTGCTGCGAAAGGTGGATATACACTGTACTAGTGCCGACATTGTGCATGCTCTGTTGCCTGTGTCTATGTGCCTGTGGTTCTGTCAGTGTGATCATGTGATGTATCTGACCCCAGGAATGTGTCAATAAAGTTTCCCCTTCCTGGGACGATGAATTCACGGTGTTCTTATTTCAATTTCCAGGAGTGTATTTCAAATGTGTGCACGTTTCCAAAAACAACAACAGTGTCGACAGGCAGTTTTTCATTTTAACTCTCCCCGTTGCTGCTTACTTCTCAAGGGCAGCTCTATCCATAGAAAAAAAGAAACGAAACTACTGCACTAAGTTTCTTAGATTTGGAAAAAAAGTGCCTTAGATGTCTTTTCCTGGAAACGCTTGAATACTTCTTGTAGGTAAAACACCCTCCTTGGCTAAATGTGTCTATAGATACTACATGAAATTGAAATTAGACTGGATACTCTTTAAATAAACTAAACATTTTGCTCAGAATGACTGAAGAGTTGTCACTCACAAAAGAAATACACTCCTGGAAATCGAAAAAAGAACACATTGACACCGGTGTGTCAGACCCACCATACTTGCTCCGGACACTGCGAGAGGGCTGTACAAGCAATGATCACACGCACGGCACAGCGGACGCACCAGGAACCGCGGTGTTGGCCGTCGAATGGCGCTAGCTGCGCAGCATTTGTGCACCGCCGCCGTCAGTGTCAGCCAGTTTGCCGTGGCATACGGAGCTCCATCGCAGTCTATAACACTGGTAGCATGCCGCGACAGCGTGGACGTGAACCGTATGTGCAGTTGACGGACTTTGAGCGAGGGCGTATAGTGGGCATGCGGGAGGCCGGGTGGACGCACCGCCGAATTGCTCAACACGTGGGGCGTGAGGTCTCCACAGTACATCGATGTTGTCGCCAGTGGTCGGCGGAAGGTGCACGTGCCCGTCGACCTGGGACCGGACCGCAGCGACGCACGGATGCACGCCAAGACCGTAGGATCCTACGCAGTGCCGTAGGGGACCGCACCGCCACTTCCCAGCAAATTAGGGACGCTGTTGCTCCTGGGGTATCGGCGAGGACCATTCGCAACCGTCTCCATGAAGCTGGGCTACGGTCCCGCACACCTTTAGGCCGTCTTCCGCTCACGCCCCAACATCGTGCAGCCCGCCTCCAGTGGTGTCGCGACAGGCGTGAATGGAGGGACGAATGGAGACGTGTCGTCTTCAGCGATGAGAGTCGCTTCTGCCTTGGTGCCAATGATGGTCGTATGCGTGTTTGGCGCCGTGCAGGTGAGCGCCACAATCAGGACTGCATACGACCGAGGCACACAGGGCCAACACCCGGCATCATGGTGTGGGGAGCGATCTCCTACACTGGCCGTACACCACTGGTGATCGTCGAGGGGGCACTGAATAGTGCACGGTACATCCAAACCGTCATCGAACCCATCGTTCTACCATTCCTAGACCGGCAAGGGAACTTGCTGTTCCAACAGGACAATGCACGTCCGCATGTATCCCGTGCCACCCAACGTGCTCTAGAAGGTGTAAGTCAACTACCCTGGCCAGCAAGATCTCCGGATCTGTCCCCCATTGAGCATGTTTGGGACTGGATGAAGCGTCGTCTCACGCGGTCTGCACGTCCAGCACGAACGCTGGTCCAACTGAGGCGCCAGGTGGAAATGGCATTGGCAAGCCGTTCCACAGGACTACATCCAGCATCTCTACGATCGTCTCCATGGGAGAATAGCAGCCTGCATTGCTGCGAAAGGTGGATATACACTGTACTAGTGCCGATATTGTGCATGCTCTGTTGCCTATGTCTATGTGCCTGTGGTTCTGTCAGTGTGATCATGTGATGTATCTGACCCCAGGAATGTGTCAATAAAGTTTCCCCTTCCTGGGACAATGAATTCACGGTGTTCTTATTTCAATTTACAGGAGTGTATTTATCTTAACGAAAAGTAGCTGTACACTTTACTTAATCATGTCCTCAGATTCTATCATTCACTGAAAGTCTCATTTGTAATTGCCTTTCTAGAGACTGAGGGACGTATGGAAACACAATGGATGATATTCCATTCCTTGCTGCGGCGATTCAATGGCGCATGTCGTCTGGCTTAGTTGGGACTTCATGATAAAGTGCATCTTTCAGTGCTCACCATAGAAAGAAATGAAGAGGAGTCAAATCAAGAGACCTGTCTAGCTGTTTTATTGTACAATTCTGTCCTATCCAAAGGTCAGCAAACTTTTGGTTCAGTATCTGCGATGCAACACGGGTTGTTTGAGTTGGGCAGCCGTCGTGTTTAAAACACATACACTGTCGTTTATGCACTGGTAGCTCGTCTGGAAGAACACACAGAATGTTCGTAAGAAAGCGTGCACACGTATTTTCTTTTAACATCCCTGGTATGAAGTAAAATCCCACAATGGACTTTACTATGATGTCGCACCATAGGATTTCGCCTCAATGTCGTTGTAATTGTACCTAACGAAGTCAGCGTGGATTCTTTATTGCCCAGTGGTGTATGTTACGTAAGTTTACATTACCATGGTTCCTAAACATTGCTTCATAGACAAAACACACACGTTGGATAATCGTAATATCGACTTCCAAGTGATGTAGAGCAAACCAAGTAAATTCTAAACAACTTTAGCCGCGCAGGGTGGCCGAGCGGTGTGGGGCGCCTTGTCACGGTTCACACGGCTCCCCCATTGCCCCCGTCGGAGGTTCGAGTCCTCCATCGGGCCTAGGTGTATGTGTTGTCCTTAGTGTTAAATTAAGTTAGAATAAGTAGTGTGTAAGCCTAGGGACCGATGACCACAGCAGTTTGGTCCCGTAAAACCTTACCACAAATTTCCATATTTCAAAACGACCTTCGAAATCACGTCCTCCGAGTACCTGGTGTAGTGACAGGTGATAAGGGAGAATTTGTGTCGATGCAAGATGCATGTGACACTCCTCTGGGTGATCCCATATTCCTTGCCTGTCGCTAATAGCAGTATGGAAGTAGCGAGTCTGACTTCTCCTCGTTGGTGCACGTGTTTGCATGCAACGAATTTTGCAGTAGAAATAATCTGCCGACAGACGACACAGTTCCTGCTAGTTCTGCAGTGCACAAACGTAAACAGTCGACAGACTTAATACAACGACGTAGCGGGGCAAGAGCGTGTTTACAATGCAGCAGCCGATTAGAATATTTCTCGGATTCTTTTGTGAAGAGTTTCAACCTTTACCAATATTTATATCACTGTTCACGTCTTTTGAGGCACTTTCAGATGCCAAAAAATTAAATCATTTTATATGAGAAATCATACTTCCTTCAATATCCTGATCGACATACGAGTAAAGCCACTTTATCACGTACCAAAGTACATGCCCCTTAGAGTACTGCCATTTACCGAAAACCTCGTTTCCATTCTGGAACACCTCACGCCTTACTTGACTGACCCTGTATATTGTAATGTGACTATTTTGATCCTCAAGCTACAAAGTTACAATTACCAAGAATAAGTAAATTTATATCTATTTCGCAACAACAATCCCCCAACCTGACAAAACCAGAATCGATGGCTGTCTACTGTTCTCTGTCTTATGAGTAACGCGTGAAAATACTGTCGTGGGTCTCTCAGTTACCGAAGAAGTAATCTTCATTGAATGAATCTGATGGTGTTCAGCAACCAGCCAAAAAATGGTTTTAGGTTAATTTGTTTCAAAAAGTACCGTTATCGGTTTCAAATTTTTTACAATTCATTACACACGATTTTTCCGTGCTTTCGTCAAAACAAATTATACATTGTTTTCCGTGAGTTGACCTGGGTTAAACAACAATTCACAATTACAAGCCGGCCGCTGTGGACGAGCGCTTCTAGGCGCTTCAGTCTTGAACCGAGCGGCCGCTACGGTCGCAGGTTCGAAACCTGTCTCGGGCATGGATTCGTGTGATGTCCTCAGATTAGTTAGGTTTAAGTAGTTCAAAGTTCTAGGGGACTGATGACCTCAGATGCTAAGTCCCATAGTGCTCAGAACCATTTGCCATTTTTGAACCACAATTACACTACTGGCCATTAAAATTGCTACACCACGTAGATGACGTGCTACAGACGCGTAATTTAATAGACAGGAAGAAGATGCTGTGATATGCAAATGCGACCTGAGCGGAGTGACTACACTGGCAGCTTGAACTAACATATGTAAGCAACTGATGTGCACTGGACCAGTCAGCTGTGAGCAGGCAGTGTTCAGTAGTGGGCGTGCGATGGTGTCGTGTAAGAAATGGCATTTGAGTAACATGTGTAAATCAAGTGCTCAAGATAGTATCCAGGATATTTTGAAGAAGAGACGAAATCAAATGAGCGTTTGGCGTCATTGGACGGGAGGCTCCTTACGGGGCAGGTCCGGCCGCCTTGGTGCAGGTCTTATTACATTCGACGCCACATTGGGCGACCTGTGCGCCCGATGGGGATGAAGACAACACAACACCCAGTCCCTGAGCGGAGAAAGTCCCCGATGCAGCCGGGAATCAAAACCGGGCTCGTAGAAAGGCAATCCGTCACGCTCACCACTCATGTATCGGGGCGGACTGAAGAAGAGATACGTATGTGCAACGATTGTGCCGCACACTTCGACTTCCTCACAACAGCAACGATGTGTGGGCGCCTGCCACGCCTTGATTGAAATGCAAAATGTAGACGATTATATCCCGGAAAAAATCATCCCAGGTGACAAAACCCGGTTTCAACCAATATGAACATAACACACCACAAAACAGCAAAATGCAGAAATTCGCATGAAAAGTAAACGCTTTGATGGCGTAACCGGCAGCCAAGTCAGTATGACGCAAAAGTCGATCGACGTTCGAAAGAAGGACTTTTACTACACTTCTACATGGTTATATGAACGTTCTGTGCGATTTACGCACGTGGGGGCAGCCTATATACAGCACCTGAAGCATGATAATTAGCATGAACGTACGCCCGAAACTTTATGGGCTAGTAGATATACACCAATTGTAACAGGTGGTATTTTGAACTTTCCACATATGGAACTATGTTGTCCTATGATGGCAAGTTCTGCTGCTGAATATTTCCCCTAATGTATGCCCTATGAGGTGCGTAGAAAGTAAAAGGTTTCAGAATTCATGTTCGTGTAACATTTACCTCATCTATGCGTGAAGAATATTTCCTGAAATGTTGGTTGTATATATTTTATGATATGTTGTGTGTGTGTGTGTGTGTGTGTGTGTGTGTGTGTCTGAGTGTGAGTGTGTCTGTGTGTGTGTGTCTGAGTGTGTGTGCCTGAGTGTGTTAGTGTGGTTATTCTTTTCTTTTTCACTAATAATTTCCTTACGATGTTGCTTTTCCCCTTAGCACCGTATACTCGTATCTCATCATCTTCACCTCGTGTGGTTGATTTCCTTCTATTCCCTTAGACATGTGTTACACGCATTTCATTCCACCTGGCTTCCTGGCTTCGCTTCGTAAACAGTCGCTTCTGAGCCGTGTAGTCGGCTAGTGATTAATTAGGCCGCTAATGGCCAACCGCAGTGCGCACGTATCTCTCATCTGCGCGCCACCGTGAGAGACCACTCAGGCCGGCCACGCATACATCTATCTGCCACGTGTTTACAGCCTGGCAGTTTTCCTGGAACAGCGCGTCCATAACTCCATCTGCCGTGAAAGGGCAGCGTCCACTCCCTTTACGTGTCGAAGCACACTCCATTTTGAGGCTGTAAGTCAAGTGTCGCATTCATAATCCATACCGACCACTTTCTCTGTCACCGTCACAACGAACTGATACTTGTGTCTCCAAACCTCACAACGAATTATTTGTGTCTTCAAATTAAAGACTAATGTCATGTATTAGATATTTTATTATCACATTCTGTGACCTGCAACACAAGTATTGGCTATTGCTAAAAACATTTCTTACTCGCTATTTATTTTCTTTGTAGTCTCTTGTGATTGCATTGGAATATATTTGTATTTGATTGAAGAAACTCGATACGCCTGCTAAACCCGCTGGGTAGAACAGGTAATTAGGATTGTGGAAAGGGCCAAATAAGGTTAGGGTCAGTTTCACCTTCCAATTGTAATTTAATAACATTTACAACCAAAGTGGCACATCACCGAACCTTTACCAAACGCAACTCTTTCACGGCTGAAGGTCTCCAAACAAGAAATCTTGACAAATCAACAAGATAAAAATCCAGTTCAAATAGCAATAAGATAATAAAACAAGAACAAAAAAAAACATGTATCACAGCTACATGGAAAGCCTCAAAGCAAAGTAGATAAAACAAGCATATGCAATGTGCAATACAAATGTCTGAAGGGCACAATTAAGTATCAAAATTTTAGAATATATTGCCATAGACTTTTAAAGGCAGAACGCCACAATATGTAAAAACAATAAATCGTAAAACTCAAGACAAAAATTCAATAAAAAAACAAAATAAATTAAAAAAAACATATATCACGGCTAACTGGAAAGCCTCCAGGCCAGGCAGATAGAACAAACATACGCAAGGTCCAGTACCAATGGCTGAAGGGCACAATTAAGTTTCAAAAAATTTAAAATATATTGCCATAGACTTTTAAAGGCAGAAGGCCGCAATGTTTAAGCTTGAAAGATAATTTTAAGAGTAATGTTGCAAGACTGAAAGCCCACAATTAATTTGGCAAAATTTTTAAGAAAAAAGAAAAAATAACCATAAGCCTTAAATTTTAAGTGGTTGAACACAGATAATTAAACACGGGTGTGAAAGACAAAGACAACGGCACTCAGAAGACTCCAGGGAGGTCGGTCTGCCCTCGTTCACCTAGGAGAGACAGGTGGTGAGCACAACTACACTTGATGCGTCGGAACCCAACCAGCGGACAGCCACGAACCGACCGACACAACGACTTGCTTCCCATCAATCAGTATATAAGAACTCAAACAGAAAGGTTACAAACATGATAATTTACAAGGAGTATGTATTAGCTGTCAGAATTACACACCATGTTGGACAGCGACAACAGGTGAGGAAAGGACGCTGCCTGAAATTACGTTAGTGACCATGGTAGGTAACCGGAACACTAACAGCCACTAGGCAGAAAATTCCGCTGGTACACTTGAGTTTGAAACACGGTAATATAGTTAACTTCACCCAAAAGAACACTGCCTGAATTTACGTCAGTGCCCAGGGCAGGTAACCAGAACACACAACGCAGAAAATTCGACTGGTGCACTCTAACTGTCGTCAACCAATATAATTAATTGCACCATATGGCGGCTAAATTTCAGCAGTAGAAACACTCGGTGTTGCTCACAGGAAAACTACCTCAATAGCAAACCACCGAAACGAGCCACCACAACATGAATGCGCGTGGCTTGGGTAGTTGAAACCACTACTCAACTTTTACGTCCTGGGCCGACAACCACGAAGCTCGTAGCGAACGGACAGCTCCACACAAGCTCCGACACTGCGCAGAGACCGGCAGCGGACCCAGCCGGCTGCACCGCGGGGAGATAATTTCCCTCGTCCGTAACCGACTGCCTGCTGGTCCGTCCGCGACTGCTGCTCCGTCGCGACTGCAGTGCTGGGGCGTCTCCCACTCACTTCCAAACATACGACGGCGGAAATACTGGGTCGGACCCAACCATGAAGAGGAAACACGCCCACTGGCTGAATGACATCCCTGCAGCAGGAAAGGACCGACCCAAGTTCCACAAGATGGTAATTGAAGGGGACCAGAAGCTCTCAGAGAACCAGTTATGTGGTGTCACCGCCAGACACCACACTTGCTAGGTGGTAGCCTTTAAATCGGCCGCGGTCCATTAGTATACGTCGGACCCGCGTGTCGCCACTGTCAGTGATTGCAGACCGAGCGCCGCCACACGGCAGGTCTAGAGAGACGTTCTAGCACTCGCCCCAGTTGTACAGCCGACGTTAATAGCAATGGTTCACTGATAAAATACGCTCTCATTTGCCGAGACGATAGTTAGCATAGCCTTCAGCTACGTCATTTGCTACGACCTAGCAAGGCGCCATTATCAATAGATATTTAACTTGTGATGCCTGTACCGTCAGACCGATGTACACCACTTATGGATTAAAGTTAAGTATTACATCCACTACGTACTTTATTTGCTACTATTAATTCCCTTAACTGTTCCAGACCTCGCGCCAGCCTGCGTGAGCTTAAGCGCGTGCCTTTCGGCTTCCTCTCATAGTGACTTGGCTGTCTTTCCAAGTCACAACAAGTTACACGTCGGCCGATGAGAACGAGCACTGCCCTCAGACTGCCGACAACACCTAAAATGGTCTTCAATGGAAATAACGGTAACTACACACACAAGCTGACAAACACCTGCACGAAGACCTGAACGATACTAACAGTAACTAAGCATGAAGACAAATCGGGAGTAGATGAAAGCACACACACACACACACACACACACACACACACACACACACACACACACACAGCCGACTTATGAACGATCGGCGAGCCAAAACGGCTCGTCCGGTTGGACGACAGACCGACGATCCACCAAGACCATGGCCCGGCTCAAGTGATGCGAGGTGGCAATGATCGGGCAAACCATGTCGACGCAGACCTCACAGCTCCAACCCGACTGCACTAGTGCCGCATTGCAACTCCCCGACTGGCAGGTCCGGACTGCGCTCCAACTGACTGGCAGCCCCGAGCTCGCGACGCGAACTCTCGTCATGACAGACAACGACCGGGAAGTCATAGCAGTCGAGCAAAGATACTACGAGAGGTGATACATCGATACGCGCTCTAGCGCTGGTCACGGTCAGGCAAAGCAGCAACTCAGTGACAGTAGTAATTTAAATTAACGTAGGGAAGTGGAAGTACCTTAAAAACAGGATGCAAAATACATGATGGCGGGAATACGAGCCACGTACGGCGCAAAAGTCTCTCCAGATAGTGATATCCCGTAGTCTGCAGTTGGGGAGTGTGTATCAACTTGTTTCACTGCGAAAGTGCGTTTTCTCACCAGCGTTGACTTCTGCTAATGAGGATGTAAAGGCGTAATTGTGGTCTGAATCACAGCAGTACGTTTACTCCCAAAATAGCACACTCTTGAGGAGAAACAGTATTAATGATAGTGAGCTCTCCTTCAAGATTTCAATGTTATATACTCTGAATTCCATAAAACATAACTTCCGTATTCCGTTTCCAGCAAACACGACTAGAATGCTCAAAGACAATCGAATTCTATCCAACGTTTTTATCAATTGTTATGTTTATGCACAGTTTCCAGTTCAGGATGTCAGTCAGTTCCACATGGATGATTAACAGATTTTTGGGTGGCATAACGGCAAGATGTGGTATGCTTTATGGATGTCCTATCACACTTTCTACGTGAGCGCCTTGTCAGTATCAAGTATCCATCGCCAACACAGGCTTTTGACACAAAAAACACACAAACCACAGCTTACACGGTCTTGCGGAAATGTAAACCTGCAGTGATGAAATCTAAAGCGAAAGATGTACACGAGACCTTTGCGAATATTTGACTAGAAAGATGCGGCTTTTTTGCAGCTGCATATCCTGCACAAGTAATTAGCGTTGGGTTTGGGCATTTTTGTCGCACTGCGTACTGCCTCGTTGAAAAGAACGGCGACAACTTTATTTCGTCTAACTCTGCAGTGCCCATTCGTTAGTCATCCGGTCCCAACAAGCTAAGTCTGTTCTCCGTTTCAGTCACCTCAGTCACCAAGTACTTGTCGATGCTGTTAACTACATGTTTCCTTAATAGTGTTTAGTTGTCGAATTTTTAGCATCAGATATTTACCATAAATTAAATGGTACGCTGCTGTGACATTTGTAAACTGCGTAAAAGTTTTCGAAACGTTAGGTGCAAAAACGTAAAGACATTTTTCACAAAAGTCTGTTTTTAGAGACAAAAGTGCTTTTGGACGAGGGCTCTACAAATATAGTTTACATATTACGCTTGTTAGTGCAATTAAGCAACAATTTGCCCATTATCAGTAACAAGTTTTCAGGGTCTTTACCACGAACGTAAGTCGTGGTTGTTAAAAGAGGGAAGGATCTGACAGTTGGACTTGGATGAGAGGCGTGTAGTGCGTTTGACTGGGCGATGGCTGGACTGTTGGTATCGCTGCGGAAGGCTCCCGTCATGCTGGCTGGCCGTATCTGCCGCCGGCGACCATAAAGTCGGCAAGGCGCAATGCGTGTCTCTGACAGTTGAAGTAGAAGTGGCTGAACCATTAAAACAACACCAATCTCTGTATTATACATCTGTGTATATTTTCAGCAAGCCACAGGACGGTGCTTGGCGAAGGGTACCCTGTACCACTAATAGAAGTTTTCTTTCATGTTCCACTTGCAGATAGAGCGAGGGAATAACGACTATCTATATGCGTCCGTAGCGGCCCTAATTTCTAGTATCTTGTCTTCGTGCTCCTTGCGCGAACTCTATGTCGGTGGCAGTAGGATCGTAATGCAGTCAGCTTCAAATGCCGATTCCCTAAGTTTCCCAATTAGTGTTCCTCGAAAAGAACTACGCCTTCCCTCCAGGAATTCCCACTGGCGTTCCCGAAGCTTTTCCGTAACACGTGCGTGTTGTTCATGCCTATGGGTAACAGATATAGCAGCCCGCCTCTGAACTGTTTCAACGTCTACCTTTAATACGACCCAGTGCAGATCCCAAACACTCGAGCACTACTCAACAATAGGCCGCACTAGCGTCCTATATACGGTCTACTATACAGCTCAACTACACTTTCTCCAAATTCTCCCGATACACCGAAGTCGCCTTCCCTACCACAATCGTCATATGCTCGCTCCTTTTCATATAGCTTTGCAACGTTACGTCTAGACATTTAAACAACGTGACTTCGTCAAGCAGGACACTACTAATGCTGCATCCGAGCATTATGGCTTTGGTTTTTCTACTCGTTCGCATTAAATAAAATATTTCTACATTTAGAGTCAGCTGCCATCCATTATGGCAACCAAAAATTTTGTGTAAGTACTATAATCCTTCAGTGACTCATCTTCGACGCCTTCCCGTACACCACAGTATTATCAGTAGACGACCCCAGGTTGCTGCCCACCCTGTCCACCAGTTCATTTAGTCCTCCCACACTTCCTTTGGGCTCTTCTGGCGATGCCCTCGTCTCTGATGAACACTCCCCGTCGGAAACAAGACACTATGTTATGTTACTTAAGAAGTCTTCGACCACTAACATCTCTGGGAACCTATTCCGTATTCTTGAACCTTCGTTAAGAGTATGCAGTGAGGTACAGTGTCACTTGCTTTTCCGATTTATAGAAATATAGAGTTTACTTGTTGCCGTTCATCCATAGTTCCCAGTAGATCATGTGAAGAAAGGGCAAGTTGAGTTTCACACGAGTAATGCTTTCAAAAACGAGCTGATTCGTTGGCGCAAGCTTTTTGCTCTCTAGAAAATGTATTATATTTCACAAGAGAATATGTTAAGGAATTCGGCAACGAACCGTTTTTAAAGATATTGATGTGTAATTTTGCGAATTCGTTCTTTTACCCTTCTTACATATCGGAGTCACCTGTGCTTTTCTCCAATCGCTTGGAACTTTGCACTGGGCGAGATATTCACGATAAATAAGTAAATTACCGATGCCGTAGGACACTCTTTACAAAACCGAATTGGGATTCTATCCGCACCTTTCGACTTGTTTGTTCGTTATGTTGCCGGATCTCCAGCCCTTCCCCTAACCCGACACTCTCCCTCATCTCTCTAAGCCAGCTTCCTTAATATGATGGACTGTTATACTATTGGGTGTGGGATATAAGGCTTGGTGGCGTATATGACAGATTTCCGATCACCCTTATCGGAAAAATCACTTGAGTCTTCTTATCAGTATAATTCGTTCACAATTTGTTATTCGTATTGCTATAATTTATTAGCCAATTAGACCACCCTTCTCGTTACCACTATGATTCATTATACTGTTAGGACTACAGTCTTCCTTTTCACGATAATGTATTACCCTGTTTATTATCACTAACACTATGATGTACACTGAAGAGCCAATGAAACTGGTACATCTGTCTAAAATCGTCTATGGCCCCTGCGAACAAGCATAAGTACCGCAACACGACGAGACATGGACTCGAATAATGTCTGAAGTAATGCTGGAGGGAACTGACACCACAAATTCTGCAAGGCTATATATAAATCCGTAAGAGTACGAGGGGGGTGGAGATCTCTTCCGAACAACACGTTGCAAGACGTCCCAGATATGCTTAATAATGTTCATGTCTGGGGAGTTTGATGGCCAGCGAAAGTGTTTAATCTCAGAAGAGCGTTACTGGAGCCACTGGGTAGCAATTCTGGACGTGTGGGGTGTCACATTGTCCTGCTGGAATTGCCCAAGTCCGTCGGAATGCACAATGGATAAGAATGGATGCAGCTGATCACAAGGGTGCTTACCTACGTTTCACTTGTCGGAGTCGTATCTAGACGTATCAGGGATCACATATCACACCAACTGCACACACCCCACACCATTACAGCTTTAACAGTCCCCTGCTGACATTCAGGGTCCATGGATTCATTAGGCTGTCTTCATACCATTACGCGTCCATCCACTGTACACAATTTGAAGTCAGACTCATCCGACCAGGTAACGTGTTTCCTGTCATCATAAGTCCAATGTCGGTGTTGACGGTCCCAGGCGAGACGTAAGGCTTTGTGTCGTGCAGTCATCAAGGGTACACGAATGGGTTCCGAAAGCGAATGTCGATGATGATTCGTTGAATACTTCGCACACCGACACTTGTTGACGGCGCAACATTGAAATCTGCAGCAATTTGCGGAAGCATTGCGCTTATGTCACGTTGAACTGTTCTCTTCAGACGTCGTTGATTCCGTTCTTGCAGGATCTTTTTCTGGCCGCAGCGATGTCGGAGATTTGAAGTTTCACCGGATTCCTGCTATTCACGATACACTCGTGAAATGGTCACACGGGAAAGTCCCCACTTCATCACTACCTCGGAGATGCTGCGTCCCATCGCTCAGTCTCACTTAAATCTTAATGTAACAACCGCCAGACATTATTTTCTTATATAGGCGTTGACGCCGTATTCTGCCTGTTTACATACCTCTGTATTTGAATACGCTTTTCTATAACAGTTCCTTTGGTGCTTCAGTGTGTGATGCAAGAAGGTTGCTTTTGATCCAAGATGGCAGAAAGTCAAAGTCTTACCAAGTTGTCGGACATGTGATGTGTCATTTAAGTTCACGTTCAACGAATTATTCCACCACCAGTCCCCGCCCACAATGGCTGTCACTATTTCCGTGGGGTTGCGGTCACCTAGCAACACGATTCATTCGCAGTGTCCGGGCATGCTAGTCATCAGATAGGCTCGGCACTAATGCTTTACACACAGCAGCGATAGTGACTAAGTGTCACCAGAAAGCTGCCACTTCCAGACAGAACAAAAAACTAACTCTCACAGTCTAATGTATTAACGCCTTCCTGTTACCACTGTTCGTTGTGATTATTCATTGTGTGTATATGTGTTATCATTTATTGTTTCTCCCTCAGCACAGGGGCTCCACGATGCATTGGGTTAGACCAATACATGAGGAGCAGTCAAAAGACCACGTCGCAGATGGGAAAGAAGTAAGTAAACCGCTTATTATTTCAAAAGTAATCATCATAACTGTATACAAATTTATCCCATTGTGTGTCAAGACAGTGAATACATCAACTGAAAAATGATTGCAGTTGCCTACTGAAACATGGCTCAAATGGCTCTGAACTCTATGGGACTTAACATCTGAGGTCATCAGTCCCCTAGAACTTAGAACTACTTAAACCTAACTAACCAAAGGACATCACACACATCCATGCCCGAGGCAGGATTCGAACCTGCGACCGTAGCGGTCGCGCGGTTCCAGACTGAAGCGCCTAGAACCGATCGGCCACTCCGGCCGGCCCTACTGAAACATGATAGCACCCAGGCATTCACCTCTTCGTCCGAGGCAAGTCGAAGTACACGAAGGTCTTTCTTCGTGGCTCCAAAATTGTGGAAATCGGTTGGGGAGCCATTGGGACTGTATAGAAGATTTCCCTTCGAAAATTCTGCCCACATGTTGCAAAGATTGTTTAAGCTGCGTGAGTTTCGCTGAGAAGCACTTACAAATCCTGCATAGACGCACGACCTCTCTCCATACGAATTCCGTGTTTCTGTAGCCCTGGAGAAAGACATTCGATGTCTTCGACATGCTTCAGTCGAAGAGATGCCAAGGTACAATCATGGTTCCGTAGGCAACCGCGGACAATTTTCCAACAAGTCACAGGCTATCTTGTCTCACAGTGGGGTAATTGCTTTAACAGTTACAGCGATTAATTTTGAAATAATAAACTGTTTATTTCCTTGTTTTCCGTCCGTCTCGTTTTCATTTCACTGTTCCTTATTGCAATACATGTATTCATGCAATACCGAAGTCTACTAATACTGCTCCCATAGGTATTAAATATACATGAGGTAAATTTATAGACGAAATACCTGAGCATATCCTTGATTCTATCAATTGGAACGCAACACAGGGTGAATTTAAGGCATATAAAAAACAATTATTTGCGAAGTATTGCTGAGGATAAAAACTATGCATTAATAATAACTGTATAAAATATTTAGTAAAACAAAAAAGGCTACAAAATTTTTATATCTTTCCGTCAGTCCTGTGATCTTTTATTTCCAGTACCGTTTAAAAATATATAAAGCAGCACAGTAATCGTAGCTCAGTCAGTAGTGTCATTGCAGATGCTCATACAAGACATACGCCCTTTACCAACCTCTCCCCAGCTGGCTGAGCTATGCTGACTGCTTATTTTTAAAATGATTTTAAGAAAGAAAACCACATTTTAAGAAAGAAGAACAATACAATGAAAAAATTATTTTACTTGTTGCTTTTTAAAACCCTCACAGCACAATTACGCAGGATGATATCCATCACTTTGACAGTCTCCATTCAAATCATTAAGGTTATAACAGTAATCATACTTAGAAATAAACATCATCATCATGGTGAACGTATCATTCTGAAATACTGGAGGTAAGTTGTGGAAGCTATGTGGTATGTTACGTAGAAAGGGAACAAATGACTGTCAGTTGTATTCAAATTATTACATTCTTCTGTAAGATTTTTGTAAATTTCAAAAAGCAGCTTACGCACATTCTCAGATTTGAGCCATTCAAACATGTAACAACTGTTAACACTCTCTATTTGAATCCATAATCTTCCAATTGCATCTTCGTGACATGGTTGCGAATAATTTGTTTCAGAATGTACAGGATGACAAGCACTAGTACATTTCATTAAAATGACAATATCTTGCAGTCATTATTCCCTTTCAGCAGTAACTTACTGGATGAATTCAATGTACTGAAATGTGTTTCAGTGTTTAGAACCTGTAGTTTTCATTCGTTGCTGTCCATTAAATTAACAGACAAAGCTATCACTCTGCGCCTATGACATTTCGTTAAATATCATAATATAAATCATTTGCAACAGTATCTGTTATGGTGGCATGAGCGATGGTGACGAACTGGCTGTAGAGCCTTGTGTATGTTTCTTTTATACCCAAAGCAAAGATGATATAGCTGTACATTTTTTTCGTTGTTAAGTTGCGTACACTGTTGCGAAGGATATATGTTAACAACAGCTGAAAATTCGTTTCTCCGGACGTATAAAAGTTTTCATATAGTGAACACCTCGAAACGTGGAGCAGCAGCACCTACAGCAGTGCCACATTCCTCCTCTACGCAGCTGTCATGTAAATATTAGCGACTGTACTGGCAGCAGTAGAATGGAGTCGTATGTACGTGGTGTGGTGGCACCGCCAGACACCACACTTGCTAGGTGGTAGCCTTTAAATCGGCCGCGGTCCATTAGTATACGTCGGACCCGCGTGTCGCCACTATCAGTGATTGCAGACCGAGCGCCGCCACACGGCAGGTCTAGAGAGACTTCCTAGCACTCGCCCAGTTGTACAGCCGACTTTGCTAGAGATGGTTCACTGACAAATTACGCTCTCATTTGCCGAGACGATAGTTGCATAGCCTTCAGCTACGTCATTTGCTACGACCTAACAAGGCGCCATTATCAATTGCTATTTATATTGTGATGCACGTACAGTCAGACCGATGTTCACCAATTATGGATTAAAGTTAAGTATTCCAGCAGCTACGTACTTTTCTTGATAGTATAATTACTTTACCTGTTCCAGACTTCACGCCCGCCTGCGTGAGTTAAACGCGTGCCTTTCGGCTTCCTCCAAACCCCGTGAATTGGCTCCTGCCAATTCACAACACGTGGTGTTACAGGTATAATTGTAGATATTAAAGATCACAGGTACGTTAATATGTACCCACTTCGTGTGTTAGCTGTTTCTTCTCTATGTCTGAAAGTCGTCCGCCAAACATGTCACATATTTACTACCTGTTGTTTGTTGTATGGCTGTAACTGTACCGCTAAGTGGAGTACGCCTGTCAGTATATACTAACAGCTTAGCGTCCAATTTTCAAAACCTGATCTTCTGCCCAGGTGAAAATAATCATTAATGGCTTGGTCTTGCCACATCTACTTGGAGGTACAAACCTACATAAAGTTGTACCACTGCTAACAGCTGTAATTATTAATCTGCAAATGAAGTAAATACTGATATAGTGTTGTGCAGTACACTGTCCTCAGTGACTAATAGAATATCTGTACTTATACTCTGTATTATTACTTTTTCTTTCATCCTACTCATATTTTGTATATATGAACTGTTTTCGAAATAACTCTGTATACGATGCACCTGTGCTCTTACTTTAAATTTACGCATTCAAGTGAGTGTATCGACTCAGACAGCCCCATAATTAATCGCTGGACTAATTTGATTCATCTGATATTTTTGAACTTCAGACGGTTTGTTATTTCTTGTGAGTTTTTTCTTTCGTTGCCTCGCTCTCGTAAGGTACGGACGCCTCGGACACAGACCATACGAACAATTAAAGGTTGTTGACAGTGATTAATGTTTGTTACACACAGCATTCTTAGCTTAACTCCTCACTCGGAGCGAAGCACTGGGTGTATAGCCGCGCTGAGCAGCACACAATGCTGACGACAATATGCGCAACCGCCATCTGGTGACGTTTAACTTTTTTTATAGGCTTTATATTAAATAATTGAAAATACTGTTTTTTGAATCTAGTTTATGGTAATAACATGTCAACCCGTAAAACTCTGTCTGTGAAACTCATTGCCGGCCGTTATGGTCGAGCGGTTCTAGGCGCTTCGGTGTGGAGCCGCGCGACCGCTACGGTCGCAGTTTCGAATCCTGCCTCGGGCATGTATGTGTGTGATGTCCTTAGGTTAGTTAGGTTTAAGTAGTTCTAAGTTCTAGGGGACTGATGACCTCAGATGTTAAGTCCCATAGTGAGCAAAGCTCAACGTACTCAGACAGTTTTCTCTTTACTTATTCTGATCATCACTAAACTGACACACAATATTTTAACGCAACGCAATTTGACTTTCAATAATTCATACAAAAGAATGGCCTGACTAACAATAACCAATACTTTCATGAATCACTTACCTCACAAAAATCTTCGTTACTCGTACTACTGCAATACAGCGAGCACCACTACTGCCAGCCGAATAAAAGATTCTAACTACTGAAGGCACTAAATAGTGATAGGCATAGTTAACAAACGAAAGATTTTGATAGAGAACAAAATGTATTTGTCTGTATAATGTTCAAAAGTCATCATATATATATATATATATATATATATATATATATATATATATATATATATATATATATATCATCTAATTTCCTTTTCCTGGCGGACACATGTCCATATCGTCCGCCTATGGTAACCTCTCAAAACTCTGGCAGCTCTCTCTCCACATCCAACACTGCTGGCGGCTCACCTCCAACTGCCCAACACTGAGCTAGTGCATATTTCAACAATGAGTCCAACCAGCCACAGGCTGCACACAGCGCAGTCAGTGATTTTAATACAGAGCGCTATGTGGCGTTACGAACATAAGAACCTAAACAGCCTACTTACAACCCTAAGGCGTCAAGGAATGAATAAAAAGTCGATGGACGGTATGTGTGTATATGTGTGTGTGTGTGTGTGTGTGTGTGTGTGTGTGTGTGTATGTGTGTGTGTGTAGTCCTGGGAGGGGGCAGCAAAATAGCAAAGCAAGGAGGCAGGGGGTCGTCTTCATGTTCTGTTCTTATTTAGTTAACATATATATTGCTGGCACACAGCATACAATTCACATACCGTCTCATTCAAAGTAATGAGGAAAGTTGAAGTTTTAATGAAACGTCCATTGTCTGTGTTATTAATAGAATTTGAATAGTACCGTACAAATGGTGAATAGGTCACTTAGTAAGAAGTTATCAGCTGGTGAATTAATGACTTGCATATAACGCATTTCGGTATAACCAGTTATCAGATATCTATGAAATAGAGGATACATAGTCATAATAAAACAGCAGAACTGCCATATCGTATCACAAGAATATCCACAGTTTACAAGTACAGGGAACATACCAGATACATCGGATTGTAGAAATGAACTGAAGTTATATGATACATTCATAACTGCTAATGGCAGATTGATGGTTGTAGAGTGATAGCCGCATCACAAAACACAACACTACCGATAGGCGGCGATTGTGTACCTGAGGTTGAGCTACACAGCTTCAAGTGACAAACAAATATTAATGTGCGACAGTTATTCTTTTGAAGAATTACATAAAGTCGTATAGAACAGAAAGATCCATCTGTCAATATAAAATATACACATAACTGAATAGGTGGCTTGTAGCACCATCATGCCAGGTAACATTTTTAAACTAATTTTGCGTAGGTAAAATAAGATAACCTTTTAGAAAGTGTACAGATGTTTGGAATGGCGTCCTTCCACGATGCCCAAAATTATAACTGGTGAACCGGATAACATCCTGAGAAATTAAACACAAAATTGCTGTTGGCTTAAGAGAGCCAGTGCAACCAACATAGAAACTGGCACAACTTTACTTTTCATAAGCAAAATAATGAATCTCGCTTAAAAAAATACAGACATATGTAAGATAATCATTTACTTATAACATTGTAAAAAGATGGCACATGAAAAATTAAAAGGACGATCTAATCTACTATTTACACCTGTTATTTTGGTGCCCTAATATGTGTGTTGTGGAAAGACTAACAGACATGATACAGTAAAATCACTACAATAAAACTGTACCTCAGACAACCTGAAGATCGTAACATCGTGAGATAAGCGTAATTAGTCAGTTATAAAATACATAAAAATAGAAAGCAAGGTGACTAGATAGGGACTGCAGTGTGTCAAAAATTACGTAGCCTATGCGCCAATCAACATGATTCGCAATGCTGAATGAACAGTTACACACAGCTGCCTATAGTTTTTTGATATTTTTAACGATGTACTGGTTACGTAAATTTTGACACACCGCAGCTCCTATCTAACCAGCTTGCTTTGTTCTTATTTTATGTAAATTAGAACTGACTAATTCTACGCATCTCAACATGTTGTCTGATGTACAGTATTGTTTTTCGGGTTTTAATACGTTATATATTGCCGGCCGGGGTGGCCGAGCGGTTCTAGGCGCTACAGTCTGGAACCGCGCGACCGCTACGGTCGCAGGTTCGAATCCTGCCTCGGGCATGGATGTGTGTGATGTCCTTCGATTAGTTAGGTTTAAGTAGTTCTAAGTTCTAGGGGACTAATGACCTTAGAAGTTAAGTCCCACAGTGCTCAGAGCCATTTGAACCATTTTTGAAGTACATATATTAGGGCACCAAAATAAAAAGGATTGATATTAATCTGTGCTTTTGATTTTCCATGCTTCAACTTTGTGAAAAGTCTTAAGCAAATGATTATCGAAGCAAATTCGATTGTTTTAATTATTTAATATACAATTGTTCCAGTTTCTAGGTTTGTCGTATTGATGGCCTTAAGTCAACAACAGTTTTGCATTTAATACTTTCAGTTGTTATCTGGACTAGAAGTCACAATTTTTGTCATAGTGGAAGGAGACCATTGCAAACATCTATACAGTTTATAAAAGAAATCTTGTTTTACTATGTAAAATTATTTTAAAATTTTATCTGACACGTTGGCGCTATAAGCCACCAATTCAGTTTTGTGTATATTCTATATTGACTATTGAATATTTCTGTCTATATGATTTCATGTAATTCTCCAAAAACTTCATAGCACATTAACACTTGTTTGTCACTTGCGCTGCGCCATTAAGGGTACATTATCACCGATTATCAGTAGAATTTTGTTTCATGATGAACGTTTGTCAGTCTGCTTTTGACAGTTGCGTATGTGTCATATAATTTTAGCAGATCTGTGCAACTCGATGTATCTGGTATGTACACAAAATGGAGAAGAGAAAAGATAGAGATAATTAAATGATGCGTTAATAGTTCAGAGGGAAAGTCTGAATCTCTAAATTCAAAAGATGGTGTTCGATAACAATATAGTCGTAATACACTGAAGAGGCAACGAAACTGGTACACCTGCCTAATAACGTGTAGGGTCCCGGAGAGCACGCAGAAGTGCCGCAACGCGACGTGGGATAGACTCAATTAAGGTCTGAAGTAGTGCTGGAGGGAAAGGACACCATGAATCCTCCGGGGTTGTCCATAAATCCCTAACAGTACGGGGGAGGGGGGGAGGAGGGAGTGGAGATCTCTTCTGAACAGCACGTTGCAAGGCATCCCAGATATGCTAAATAAGGTTTATATCCGGGGAGTATGGCCGTGAGCGGAAGTGTTTAAACTCAGAAGAGCATTCCTGGAGCCACTCTGTGGCAATTCTGGACGTGTGGGGTGTGGCATTGTCCTGCTGGAATTGCTCAAGTCGGTCGGAATGCACAATGGACATGAATGGATGCAGGTGATCAGATAGGATGCTTATTTGTTACCCGTCAGAATCGTATCTAGACGTATCAGGGATCCGATATCACTCCAACTGCACACGTTCCACACCATTACAGAGCCTCTATCAGCTTGAATAGTTCCCTGCTGACATGCATGGTCCATGGATTCATGAGGTTGTATCCATACTTGTACACGTCCATCCGCTCGACATAAATTGAAACGAGACTCGTCCGACCAAGTAACATGTTTCCAGTCATAAACAGTCCAATGCCGGTGTTGACGGGCCCGGGCGAGGCGTAAAGCTTTGCGTCGTGCAGTCATCAAAGGCACACGAGCGGCTCCGATAGCCCATATCGATGATGTTTCGTTGAGTGGTTCGCACGCTGACACTTGTTGATAGCAAAGCACTGAAATCTGCAGAAATTTGCGGAAGAGCCCCGTTGGACGATTGTCTTCAGTCGTCTTTGGTCCCTTTCTTACAGTTTTCTCCGGCCGCTGCGATGTCGGTGATTTGATGTTATATCGGATTCCTGATATCCACGGTACACTCATGAAATGGTCGTACGGGAAAACCCAACTTCATCGCTTACTCGGAGATACTGAGTCCTATCGCTCGTGCGCCGACTATAACAGCATGTCCAAACTCACTGAAATGTTGATAACCTGCCAGTGTAGCAGCAGTAACCGATCTAACAACTGCGTCAGGCACTTGTTGTCTTATAAAGGCTTTGCCGACCGCAGCGCCGTATTCTGCCTGTATTTGAATACATATGCCTATCCCAGTTTCTTTGGCGCGTCAGTGTATATTCAACTCTGAGAGTTCTTTCTGTTAAAGGGATATACAAATTGCACCATAGCTCGCTTTAAATGTAACGGCATACAGCTGGCATACAGCTTTTTGCTGGATGTAGTCTATCATGAGTTAATGAACAAATTGAGAAGTTATTTCCCTGTGACTATGTTATGTTTCGAGACAAACCCACATTCGTGAATACCACTGGCCGTGCGACACAGCAGTGCAGTGCAGACGACGCTGAGTCGGCTGTCTTCCGAAATGTTATCCAATCTGTCCGGCCTCGCAGCTGCTACCCTACCGTAGACACGTGTGGCGGTGCCCTTAGTGCTCTGGCAGGCAATAAGATTGGATGGACCGCAGACAGTCGTAAAAGGCGGCACCGAGCCGTTACGCCTGCTTGCCGCGGACTGCTAGGACGAGCCAACTGCTGCCGGCGAAACTAGCTGAGTACGCGAGCTACTGGCACTCTGTTCCGATAAATTTTACAGTAACTGACACTTTTAGATAATTCTCCGCACTTTTTTAATTCGATTACATGTTTCGATCACTATGGATCATCTTCAGATCAAAAACAAAGAAAGACCATCATCTAATTATTTGAACCATTGACCGCAGCTGCCAAATTCAGTACTCTCATATGCTGTTAGGAGCAGACAAGACGGGTTGCTTATGCAATTACTTGGGTAAATTCTACTTTTATGTACAATCTTTCTTTTCCTACTGTTGTAAAATATTAGATGACATATATTTATTTTTACTTTGTTTTAGATCTGAAGATGATCCAGAGTGAGTAGGAAAGAAAAGAATTGCACATAAAAGTAGAGTTTACCCAAGTAATTGAATAGCAACGCGTATTGTCTACTCGAACTACATATCAGAGTACTATATTGTCCAACCGTGGTCAATGTTTTAAATAGGTAGATGTTGAAGTTGGGAAATAAAGTAGCGAAAACTGAATTAGCATCTGAAGATATTCAAATTTCACAATGTGAATATCTTCAGATGCTTATTCAGTTTTCGCTACTTTACTTCCAGTTTCTAAAATCTACCATTTTGTTTCCCTTTTGTAGTTTTACGTATCGATTCATATCTTAAGAGATTTTTCGGTTACTGACTTTTTGGAACTGTAGTGTAAGACCCTCTCTTACTGACACCATAGCATCGCTGTTACTACCTATCCTTCCCCCCTCCCCCCTCCCCCTCCCCCTTCTGGCCTTCTTTGACCGCTCTAAATCCTCCCCCCCCCCCCCCCCCCCTCAGTTCGTTTCATTCCGCACATATTTTACTTAGCATTGTTCGAAGCTATTAGTGTTTCAACGAGATTTTTACATTATTATAAGTTGCATAATTTTAACATGACCTCTCTTGCTAAACTCATGACATCCTCATCACTCCCTCCCTGTTTTCTTTCTCCTGCTCCGGTCAGCCTCACTCCATTTCCCCTTTCTCCCCTTACCCCTACCTCCTTGCCGCGGACTGCTAGGACGAGCCAACTGCTGCTGGCGAAACTAGCGGAGTACGAGAGCTGCTGGCACTCTGCTCCGATAAATTTTGCAGTAACTGACACTTTTAGATAATTCTCCACACTTTTTTAATTCGATTACATGTTTCGATCACTATGGATCATCTTCAGATCAAAAACAAAGAAAGACCATCATCTACTTATTTGAACCATTGACCGCAGCTGCCAAATTCAGTACTCTCATATGTTGTTAGGAGCAGACAAGACGGGTTGCTTATGCAATTACTTGGGTAAATTCTACTTTTATATACAATCTTTCTTTTCCTACTGTTGTAAAATATTAGATGACATATATTTATTTTTACTTTGTTTTAGATCTGAAGATGATCCAGAGTGATCGAACCACGCAACATAATTACAAAAGTGTCAACTGAGACGAAACAATAAATGTGAATTATCTTAATTATCTACTCATATACAACTGCTGAATTCTCTCAAGACGATTATGTCGCTATTGTCTACAGGAACTGTTGAAAGTGTTTGCTTGTTGCAGGTCTCGCGTTACTTACGGCTAAAGCATCTGGGCAGTCAGACGCTTTAGCCGTAAGTCCTGCTGACATTTCGCAAAATAAACAAGTAATGCTTTGATGTTAACAGAAGTTGATGAATGCTCATAAATACAGTAAAAACATAAATGTATATATGCAATCACTATCTCTTTTGTGTGGGATAGCTGCTAATAAATATTCCTCTGAAAGTGTACGATTGAATGCTATTCTCAGAACATGGCTACGTATGACTACGCTCCATTTTATTAGGATACGTGTACTCATTTCTGTGTGTGAGGTGACATGTGAAACGCATTCAGAGAGTTTTGTTACGGGTTTTACACCCACATTCAGATGCTTAAATACATTGGAGCTCGAGAAACTCCAACCAGTCTTTTGCTAGCAAAGTTCGCTAAAATGTAGGAATCGCATTGATTGATTAGCGGGGCACAGAGTCCCAAAGTCATTTGCTGGAAACAATGAGAATGTGCCTTAAAAATACGATCATGGTTAGACGTATTGTTTAAAATTATGTGTTGTTAATGAATGATAAACTTGGAATGAGAACATGTTTAGGATTTAGTTTCATCATGGTTTGGCTTTCTTTTAGAAAACATTTAATTCTGCCCATCAGGTCGAGGTCGGAAATATCAGTCTAGGGATTAAAACTCTGCCTTTTTATCTCGGAGGCCCATTACTCAAAGAAATGAGATCATTAGTTCTCAAAAAGTTAATTTAACGGTTTCGGTTTGAATTGCAATAAAATCCAGTGAAACTTGTTTTTTCGTAATACACTCGATGCACATGTAGAGAAAAATAAATGATTACAACTTCAAAAAACTGAATGATTTATTCAAGAGAAGGGGCTTCGCAAGCTGAGCAACTTCGTGACGAGTTGGTCCATCTCTGGCCCTAATGCAAGCTGTTGGTAGGTTTGTAATTGATTGACAGAGTCCTTGGATCTCCTCCTGACGGATATCGTGACAAATTATGTCCCACTGGCGCTTTAGACCGTGAAAATCCCGAGCTGGTTGGAGGGTTCTGCCCATAACGCTCCAGACGTTCTCAATTGTGGAGCGACTGGGTGACCTTACTGGCAAAGGATAAGGTTAGGGTCTTACAAGTGCGAAGACAAGCAGAAGAAACTCTAGTCCTGTGCGGGCGGTCTTTATGTTGTTGAAATGTGAGTCCAGGGTGACTTGCCATAAAGGGTAACAAAAGAGGGAGGGCGGTGAGGTAGAATATCGTCGACTTACCGTTGTGCTAAGGGTGCTGCGGATAACCAAAGAGATCCTGAACAGAAATGGCACCGCAAATGATCACTCCTAGTTGTCAGGTCGTATGGTGGGCGACAGTCAGGTCGAAATCCCACCACTGTCTGTACATCTCTAGGCACGTATTCGATCTGGAATATCATTAACTGGAGCGGAATTGACTTGAGTGATAAGTCTGACTTAAAACTGGATCTAGATGTCTGTCTGTACATGTACATCACATCATTGACTTCCGTCCTATTTGGATAATTGCTTGGTGGCGTGTAGTTCGTAATTTCTGGTATCTCAACTCTTGACCAGGGCTGTATGAAGAGGATGGCGAGCTACGCTACCGGCAAGGGCGCATAGTGGCGCAGAAATGTGTCGAAAAAATAACAAGAAAGGACGTCGGTTTAAAAATAAACTGGGAGAGTAAAAAAGTTCTCCTATCCCCTGTGTTTCTACTGCCTTTTGCGTACGAGAAGAAGCCTTTTGCTCGCCCACCACTTGCGAGGTAATGGGCGAGCTGTGGTACCCTGGAAATATTTTGTGTTCGGATTTGGTGTGGCCGTGCGGGGCCTCTCATCGAGCCGCTGCCGGCAGCAACCATGTGGTGCCGAACGTTAGCTAAGCATGAGGGGCAGCCCCAGCGCGTGGTCCAGCCGCGTGGCTGGGAATTCCATGGTGATGCTGTGTCGATGAAGGAGACTCGCCGGGAGTGCCAAAGATGGTAGACTTTGTGAAACCTTAATGGGAGACATTTCACAGGTCGTACAGAAATTAATAGTAGCCAGATGAATCATGATACCTCAAAAAGAAATGTAGATTACCATTATTTGCATGATGATTCTGACGGCATAATCAGATTTTCAATACCTTCATTAGTTTAAAGTTTAGTATCTGACTGTAAATTATACAAATAACAACCAGCAACGAATTACCAAAATATAAACGGTTCATCCAATTTTGTCGATCGATGTGTCTTCAGAAAGCTATTAGTGATTAGGGAGACTCGATTTTTTTCTCTTCTGATGTGAATCTTATTGTTTACATTTCATATCAGTAAAAGGCTACACTCCATACAAATATCGTCAGAAAATACTTGCTAACACTTAAATTTATGTTCGATGTTAATAAATTCCTCTTTATCAGGAATGTTTATCTCGCTATTGCCAGTCTACATTTGACGTTCTCTCTGCTCCAGTCATTATCAGTAATTTTGCTTGCCAAATAGCAAAACACATCAACTACTTTTAATGCCTCATTTCCTAAACTAATTTTTTTTGCATCACCTTATTTAATTTAACCAAAATTTCATTAACTTTGTTATACATTTTTGATATTCACCTTATAAGATATTTTCAAGAGAATATTCATACCGTTCAGCTGCTCTTCTAAGTCCTTTGCCTACTTAGTTAAATTACAGTTTCATCGAAAAGCCGTATTCTTTTAAATTTATTCTCCCTGAACTCTTACTCCCGTTCCTAATTTGTCCTTGTTTTCTTTCGCAGCTTGCTCAGTGTAAAGATCAAATGACTTCTGGGTGGGGCTATACACACCTGACCCATTCCTTTGTTAACTACTGCTTCCCTTTCATGTCGTTCGGCTCTCATAGCTGTTGTCTGGTAACCATTCTGCCCACTACCTAAGCAGGGCTAATCCCTGATTCGCTCCGTGGCTTGGAACTGTTTCCTAACGCAAAGGGAGTGTCCTGTTTTGTATCTTCAACGACACTTCAGATAAGCTTGTAGGCTTACTACATCTGGTCGACCTGTCCTTGTACGTGCTTGCAGCAAAATGTCAAGGCCAAAACAACGAACCAGTGATAATGAGTGAAATTCAGTACGCAGATTCTTCAGTAAATCGCCAAATTAGTCACCTTTATACCTCGTCACCTTGCTAATGACAGAATGGAGAATAATTCAGGTTACAAAAAATCGAATAAGTAAATTATTGCAAAATTATTGATACTATCGTGGCCTCTCGTTTACGTATTGCCTGTTGCCTAGTGTCTTAATATCTTCGACCGACATTGGGTTAACGATTTTCCTGACATTTGGCCAGCACGAGGGCTGCTGAATCATCAGGAAAATGCGTCAAACAATCTCGTGGTATTGTTATCAATTCATTTTTAAATTCTTGTTCAAAAATGCCGCTATCAATAGAAATGCATTTTGGAGCTCTTGTAGGTGCTGTGTTGTTAATAGTAGCTGGCAACTGCATTAATCTTTAAAGTGCACACAAAGGTTTAGGAATGCATGAGCAATGTTTACTTTGATTGCAAAAAAATGGTTCAAATGGCTCTGAGCACTATGGGACGTAACTTCTCACGTCATCAGTCCCCTGGAACTTAGAACTACTTAAACCTAACTAAGGACATCACACACATCCATGCCCGAGGCAGGATTCGAACCTGCGACCGTAGCGGTCGCGCGGTTCCAGACTGTAGCGCCTAGAACCGCTCGGCCACTCTGGCCGGCGCGATTGCATTTTCAGCCTGTAGGTATTAGGCTTTGACAGACATCGCAATCAGTGAGCGCCACCATTAACAGTAGCCTGTCGAGGACCTTCTAGTGGTTAACAGAGCAAACGCAAGCAGTTCCAGGACAGGTGAAACCGGGAAAAAGCTGAGAAATGATGGAGCTGCTATGCGCATACAGGCGCACTTAACAAGCTGTCGCCACCGCCCGCAGTAAGCACATTCACACTTCAATGACGAATTTAGTTACACTCCGAATTTCACGGTTAGGTTTAACTTGGCCATTGGGGCAGACTCATATGCACAACTATACTTCTATTCCGAGCTTGATAAGCAATCATTGTTGTCGAGTTGGGAATTCTGGTCAGTTAATTTTTAATATATTATGGAACTGAACTTAACTGTAACGTACTCTCGATTTCCAAAACTTTGCCCACCATAGGTCATTCCAATTTAATCTTTCTTCGTTTATTATTAGTTGTACTACATCTGGAGTAAGCTTTTAACCGAATTATTTGACAACGTTTAAAGAAGGTCAATTAGAATTTATTTTACCTTTAATTTCCTTTTCGTAGTTAGTAATCCCTTAGGACAATAAGTGAAAGTCTGTGATTATCCCCCACCCATCGTTCCATTGCTGGGCCAAAAATTAGCGTTTAATAATCCTGTAGTGCACAATTTAATTAGTATGTTTCTTTGGGCAGAAATCTAGGTAGGCAAGTAGCTAGCACCATCAACCTCTTTCTAAGAGAACAGGGGTTTTGCATAATTTTGCGTACCCTGACAGGATTTGAGATTTTTCTGTGATCTTTTGGGAAGCAGTTAAACACATTCAACGGTAGTAAGTTTAATTTTTTTCTTATTTAATTGTGAAGTGTTTGACATAGGTTTGAACTTCGTTTTTACAAGTTTAATCTGCCGGGGCCAAAGCTTAACGTATAAATTTTTCTCACGGCTTTTCTCTTGTATTGTGGATTCTGTTCCACATCTGGTGAATATTGGCGTAACTTTAGAGTTGGTTTATATAGGTGTCTAACGAATTTCTTTGTTTAGTTTTATTTGTAATTTTAATGTGACAGATTTTCTCACAGATATTTGAGTAGTTCATGGTTTAAATGAGAACCAGAAACCAGATGAAGTTCGGTTCTGAGCGACAGTGTGTTTCAAATGTTTTTCTCGACCATTTCAACGTTGCCGTCGCGGTTCTGATCACCATCGCAGAGGTGTTAAACGAAGGGGTGAAATGTGAGTAAGAGTGGGAGCGCTGGGCACATTAGCGGTAAAATTTGTAGAACGGGACATCATTAACCCATCTTACAACTCACCTGAATTTCCGAGTTCTCTCCTATTTTTCGCATTTGTCGGCACCTTATTGCTTGAAGCGTCACCGAGCACGAGGATGACGTCACAGGCCGCCACGCATTTGCCCACTACAGACGAAGGTTGGAGACACCTGTGAGCTAAATTCTGAACTTCTGCGTTGCAACTGCAGCCAATTACGGTGTTTCAAAATAGTGACATTTTAACTTAGATGCGCTGTGTACGCTGCAGGACACAAATAGCACTGAAAATCAGATAATTTTAGTTTAAAAGTTACTCTTTACACATAGTGTTAATTACCAGAAACAAAATTTCCTGCATGATTATCATACTTCTCTATGACAGTCAGTGATCTAGCATATAGTGCCATTCTGAAGCTGATAAAAGACGCAGAAGGTGTACAGATGATACACGGCCCTCCCCCCCCCCCCCTCCCCAAATTCTGTAAGCCCCTCCAGATCCTTGATCGCCATGGTTCAAATGGCTCTGAGCACTATGGGACTTAACTACTGTGGTTATCAGTCCCCTAGAACGTAGAACTACTTAAACCTAACTAACCTAAGGACATCACACACATCCATGCCCGAGGCAGGATTCGAACCTGCGACCGTAGCAGTCGCGCAGTTCCGGACTGCGCGCCCAGAACCGCTAGACCACCACGGCCGGCTTGATCGCCATGCACTCCGCCCCGTCTTCCGTACACGCCTCCCATCCCCCATGTGGATCCTCTACGACCTGATTCCTTTCCCCCATCTGCTCCTATTCCTTGCACATATCCGTGTACTCTACACCCCCTGTCGCCTTCATCCCCCTCATCCCCTGGTTGCTCCTCTCCTCTCCAACCCCCGCCCTCCGCCGTCCCTTCACCGTTGTGCCCCCCCCCCCCCCCTCCGTCACTACACCCTTCATCGCCTTTCCCAAGGTGGCTGCTGTCAACTCCCATCCCGGATGTTGGCCTCTCTCACTCCATTTATCCCTCCTGTCAACTCTGATCCTCACCTCCCCCTCCCTTCCTCTGTCCTTTTCCTGGGCTCCCTATCTCTCCCTCCCTTCCATCCTGTTTTTTCCCTGCCTACCCTGTCTCTGCCTCCCTTCTCTCCCCTGAGTCCTTTTGCATTTCCTTCCTCTGCCTTTCCCCATTCTCTCTCGCGTCTGCCCTGCCCTCCTTATGAGTCCTCTCCCTCCGTCGGTTCTCCCCCTTCGTTTTTCCTCTCCTCCCCCCTTTTTCCCCCCTCATCTGTCCAGCCCCCCTCCCCCATCTGCCCCAGGCTGTGGTGTGTCATCTTTGTGCCGACTTTTTAGTGCTGTGTTTCCAGTGAGTGTTAAGTGTTGTGAGTCTTTTCTGAAGTGTTGCGGACGGAAATCGTACTGTGGGTGGGTCTGATTTTTATCTCTCTTGCGAATAGAAACCAGACTGTCGCCGTGTTTTTTAATTGTCTGTGTACTTTTTACTTGTCTTCTTTCTGTGTATTTTATTAGCATGGCCAACCTTTGTTTTATGTTTTGACTTTCCACAATTTTCCGCCATTTTACAATTTAAGTCTCCGTTTTATTACCTGCTTTTATTGTTTCATATCTTCTTTTTCTGTTTTAAAAATTCTGTAGGCTGAAGAGCTGTGTACTAAGCTGCTGCCAGACCGCCCAATTGAGGGGGGGGGGGGGGGGAATTCATTAAAGGAAAAAAAACAGATGATACAGTAGACATTGCAATTAAGTTGAATATTTTCAAGATGATAGAAGTTACTAAAGGATAAGCTAAATTCATACCCGTTGTCAAAGGGTTTCTCAGAAAAAATTGTTACCTTGGGTTTTTTGGATAAATAAGGTTTCATTGCATATTACTACATTTTTAGTGCCACAGAGGTATCACTCTCTTCATTAATTCAGCTGAAAACTACCATAAAGAAATTCAGGTATGTAATCAAAAGAAAAACGCTGCCCGATCCGTCTTCTCGCCATCTCGGTTAAATCCTCGATGGAATAATCATAGTTGCTTATTGTTTGGAACTCCAAACTATTTTAGTAAAGTCTCTGATAAGAATCGAACATTAGCACTACTGACGTGGATTCGTTCCGTTGCTTAAACCGGCCAACATGGCAAAACTTGACGAAGCGTTGTTGTTGTTGTTGTGGTCTTCAGTCCAGAGACTGGTTTGATGCAGCTCTCCATGCTACTCTACCCTGTGTAACCTTTTTCATCTCCTAGTACCTACTGCAACCTACATCCCCCTGAATCTGTCTAGCGTATTCATCTCTTGGTCTCCCTCTACGATTTTTACCCTCCACGCTGCCCTCCAATACTAAATTGGTGAAACCTTGATGTCTCAGAACATGTCCTACCAACCGATCCCTTCTTCTAGTCAAGTTGTGCCACAAACTTCTTTTCTCCCCAATCATATTCAATACTTCCTCATTAGTTATGTGATCTACCCATCTAATCTTCAGCATTCTTCTGTAGGACCACATTTCAAAAGCTTCTATTCTCTTCTTGTCCAAACTATTTATCGCCCATGTTTCACTTCCATACGTGACTACACTCCATACAAATACTTTCAGAAATGACTTCATGACACTTGTTATTATTACAATTATTATTATTAATGTCATATGGCATTGAGAACGTTGTTAAATGGGTGTAAATTGTATCTGAAAATTAATCCTTAAATCAGGGAATCATGTAGCAGCTCTCAGTGTCAACTCACCTTTTGCTGTGGCTAGCTCTCCGCAATAAGTCTCGTTGTGTGTTCCTACGCAGCACAGTAAAATGTAGCACTTCGCTTTCAGAACAACTCCTTTCTTTTTTTCCCTTCATCTCAGAGTAGTATTTGCAACCTAGGTCCTGTATTGTTTGTTGCATGTATTCCAATCTCTGGCTTCCTCTACAGTTTTTATCCACTACAGCTCCCTCTAGTACCCTCATATTTTACAGATCTCCTACAAACCTCTCCCTTCTTCCCATCTTCTCCTTTTTTCTTTTCAGTTCCTTTGCTCCCCAATACTCTGGAGAACCTCCTCATTCCTAGCCTTATGAGCCCACCTAAGTTTCAACATTCTTCTACTTCATCACATCTCCGATTCTCTTCTTTTTAGTTTTTCCCATAGTACCTGTTTCACTGCCATACACTGCTGTGTTCCAAACGTACATTCTCAGAAATTTGTACCTGAAACTTGGCCTGTGTCTGATACTAGCAGACTTCTCTTGGCCTGGAATGTCCTTTTTCCAGTCCTAGTCCTCTTTTTATGTGCTCCTTGCTCTGATTGTGACGGGCTTTTTGATTGGCAGGGAAGCAGAATGCTTTAACTTCATCTATTTCGAGATCACGAATCCTGATGTTAAGCATCTTGCTGTTCCAATTTCTATTACTTCTCATTACTTCCTTCTATCTTCGATTTGCTCACAATCCATATTCTGTACTCATTAGACTGTTCATTCCATTCAACAGATCCTATAATTCGACTTCACTTTCACTGAGAACAGCAATATCATCAGTGAATCTTATCATGGATATCCTTTCACTTTGAATTTTAATTGGACTTTTCCGCTATTGATTTTTCAATGTATAGATTGAGCACTACGGGCGAAAGCCTTTTTTAATCCGAGCACTTCGTTCTTGGTCTTCCACTTTTATTAGTCCCTCTTCGTTCTTGTATATGTTTATTACCCGTCTCTCGCTATAGATTACCTCCATTTTCCTCAGAATTTCGAACATCTTGCACCATTTTGCAATGTCGAATGCTTCATCCAGGCCCACAAATCCTATGAACGATTCTTGATTTTTCTTTAGTCACGCTTGCATTATCAACCGTAACGTGAGAATTGCTTCTCTGGTGTTTTCATCTTTCCTAAAGCCAAGCTGATCGTCATCTAACACATCAAAATGGTTCAAATGGCTCTGAGTACTATGGGCCTTGACATCTGCGCTCATCTGTCCCCTAGAACTTAGAACTACTTAAAACTAACTAACCTAAGGACTGAAGAGCCTAGAACCACTCGGCCACAGCTGCCGGCTCTAACACATCCTCAATTTTCCATTCTTCTGTATATTATTCTTGTCAGCAACTTGGGTGCATGAACTGCTGAACTGACTGTGCGATGATTTTCGTACTTGTCAGCTCTTGCAATCTTCTGAAATGTGTGGCTGACGTTTTCCCGAAAGTCAGATGGTATATCACCAGACGCATACTATAAGTAGGCTGTTTAGGTTTTTATGTTGGTAACGCCACGTAGAGCGCTGTGTGAAAATCGCTGACCGTTCTGTGTGCAGTCTGTGGCTGGTTGGACTCATTGTTGGAATATTCGCTTGTGTAGTGTTGGGCAGTTGGATGTGAACATCCCGTAGCGTTGGACAGTTGGAGGTGATCTGCCAGCAGTGGTGGTTGTGGGGAGAGAGATGCCAGAGTTTTGAGAAGTTACTATGAACGGACGATCTGGGCGTGTGTCCATCAGAAAAAGCAAATTTGTAAGACTGGATGTCATGTACTGATATATATAATGACTTATGAACACTATTAGGGTAAATACATTGTTTGTTCTGTATCAAAATCTTTCATTTGCTAACTATGTCTATCAGTAGTTAGTGCCTTCAGTAGTTAGAATCTTTTATTTAGCTGGCCGTATTGGAGCTAACTGTATTGCAGTAGTTCCAGTAACAAAGATTTTTGTGAGGTAAGCGATTCATGAAAGTTATAGGTTATTGTTATCAGGGCCAAACTCTTGTAGGGATTATTGAAAGTCAGATTGCGTTGCGCTAAAAATGTTGTGTGTCAGTTTAGCGTTGATAGGAATAAGTAGAGAGAAAACTGTCTGAGTACGTTCAGTTTTGCTCAGTTGTTTGAAAATCAAATAACGTAAGAGTTTTTCCAGCACTGTCATTCTTTACATACAAAGAAGAAGTTTCAATACATTCTACACACCAACGTAAATAGTTGTCTTGTTGCCACTTCCCCTAATTAGTTCAGGAATTATGATGGAATGTTATCTGTCCCTACTGCTTTATTCGATATTAAGTTTTCCAAAGCTATTTTAAATTCTGCTTGTAATACTGAATCCACTATCTCATCCCTGTCGATTCCTTTCTTCCATCACGTCATCAGAGAAATCTTCCCCTAACACAGGCCTTCAGTGTATTCTTTCCAACTATTCGCTCTCTTCTCTGCGTTTAACAGTGAAACTCTCATTGCAATCTTAGTATTACCGCCCTTGCTTTTAATTTCACCAAAGGCTCTTTTGACTTTCCCATGCTGACTCAGAGCTTCCGACATTAAATTTGTTTCGCTATCTTCACATTTTTTATGCCGCCATTTCGCCTAAGCTTCCCTGCACCTCTTATTTATTTCGTACCTGAATTCCTGTACTTCTCTGAACATTTTTACACTTCCTGCTGTCATCGATAAATTGATGTATTTCATTTTTTACCCATGGTTTCTCTGCAGCTACCTTCTTTGTACCTACGCTTATCTTTTCAACTTCCGTGATTGCAATTTTTAGAGATGTCCATTCATCTTCAACTAAAATGCGTACTGAGCTATTCATTATCGCAGTATCTATAGCTTCAGGGAACTTGAAATGGATCTCTTCATTCCTTAGTCCTTGCGTGTCCCACTCTTTGCGCACTGATTCTTCCTGAATAGGCTCTTAAACTTCAGCCTACTCTTAAGCATTATCTGCTACCTCATTTCAGAATCTCTGTCTGTTCGTGATGTAATCTAACAGAAATCTTCCCGAATCAGTTTATTGCAGAGCTCAATTAGTCTTTCTCCTCTGCCATTCATAGTACCAAGCCCATATTCTACTGTAATCCTTGCTTACACTCTTTCCCGTACAACGTCATTCCAGTCCCCCACTGATATTAGATTTTCATCTCCCTTCACGCACTGCATTATTCGTTGAATATCCTCTTATGCTTTCTCCGTCTTTTCATCTTCTGCTTGCGAGTAGGTACGTATACTTAAAATATTGTTGGCAATGCGACTTTGCCGTTGATTATGATGAGAATATCCCTATCACTGAACTGTTCACAGTAAGTCACTCTCTGCCATACCTTCCTATTCATAATGAATCCTAGGCCCGCTATAACATTTTCTGCATCTGCTGACATTACTCTATACTCATCTGACCGGAAATCCTTGTCTTGTTTCCATTTCACTTCACTGACTTCCACTGTATCTAGATTGAGGATTAGCATTTCCGTTTTAGATTTTCTAGCTTCCCTACAACGTTCAAGCTAGTGCAACGTTACCCTTTCGTTGGTTATTCAATCTTTTCAACTCCTCCTCTTCCAGGTCTGACCACGTCTCGCATGTGACATTCGGGTACCGTTGAGTGTCGAACATTCACGTCTCAGACGAAGAAATCCGACAACCTGGTCCGTTGGGGCTTAGATGGTCGACCCAAGTTGGTTTGTGACTTCCGGCACATACCTGGTGGATTATGGAAAGCAGTTGTTATGTGACAGCCTCCTTAACGATTAGCACCTTGGCAGCAATTTTTCTGAGGTTTCCAAAGTGACTATCGTATAAAAGAGACTACAACGGAATGGGAATTGATCTAACATTGTCATTTATAGCCCTCGTGCCTCATGCAGACTTACATTTTAAATATCTAGTGTCGTCTCACTGTAGTGGTCTGGAAGTGTGGAGCTGCAAACAGTATGTCCATATTCGTTCCCGAATTAAACGACATAGCTTACAATTTCTTTTGAATACACAATTAGATTGCTAATCCCAGTCCAGTAATATGTTTTTCTTCGTTTTGTTACTTGTCTACTCCCATTATCATATTTTAATGGAAATCCTGAAAGTCTACTGGAACACGATGCACGACACCCACAGAAGCAAAAAAAAATGGTTCAAATGGCTCTGAGCACTATGGGACTTAACATCTATGGTCATCAGTCCCCTAGAACTTAGAACTACTTAAACCTAACTAATCTAAGGACATCACACAACACCCAGTCATCACGAGGCAGAGAAAATCCCTAACCCCGCCGGGAATCGAACCCGGGAACCACAGAAGCAGCTCGTTTCGAGTTGAAAACCATAGTGATGCCGTTCGTATTTTCTGTGATTTCCCCATGTCACTGAAGGTGGTTTCTTGAAAAGGGCACAGCTGATTTCCTTCCGCGTCCTTTGCCAGTCCGTATTTGTGCTCCGTCACCAATGACCTCGTCGTGGATGGGACGATAAACCGGTGTTCTTACTTTCTTCGAGGTGCTTCGTCATTTTTCATTTCATCACAAACGTTTGTCCTAAACTACTCACAACACGTGTCCTCGGAGTCAATCGCGGTGGCATGCTTCACTAGTAAACCTTGCGGGATGTAAGGTCGTGGTCCATGAAACTCTTCAGCTCCTAACGTTTCGTCCAGTGCTTCGCTGGACATCTTCAGAGGGGTGTTTCTCCTCCGGTGAGTCGGCAAGACTCACCGGAGGAGAAACACCCCTCTGAAGATGTCCAGCGAAGCACTGGACGAAACGTTAGGAGCTGAAGAGTTTCATGGACCACGACCTTACATCCCGCAAGGTTTACCAGAAGATATGTCATCCGGTCGTGAAAGCCTTCATACTATGATGCTTCACTAGGTTTACAAACCGCGTCATTTCGATTAAAACACTCTAGGTAGCTCTCTCCGCCATCGTTATCAGCAGTTAAAATCATTGACTGCCGGGTCTGCACGGTGTTCCGCTTATAAGTATGTAGTGACAGCTTCGGGAACCCTCCAGAGGTGGCCAGAGCGGCGCACGCGAGGAACGCAAGTTGGGCAGCTGCTAACGGCTCCGTCCAACGCTCAGGACCGTGGACGTAACATGACGCGTGCTGCTAGTGCCACGTTTGAAGTTGCCACTCCCGCGTGTTCAGAGAAAATGGTTACAGCAAGTAAGAAATTGCAAGAGCGTTCAAGGGTCACCGACGAAAGATGCCTCGTGATTCGGTGGAAGAGGCCAAGCTAGCTGCGTATCTTTCATACTGTGGAGCTACTACTAGCAAGATAGTGCGCGTCCTGAAGAGACAAAGACTGAGAACTGTGTTCCGGCCCTGCTACAAGGTAAGAGATATGTTACGCCCCATTAGAGACAACGGAGGTCTTAGAGTTCATGGCTTGTGTGGTGTCCGCTGTGAATGTGGTAGCATTTGCATAGCTCAAATAATTCACATTGTTGTCGAGCGTTGCGCAGAGCATTCACGAAAAACGAAGAAAACGTGATAAGTCGGCTATAGTTGATCATTGTCTAGAAAACGGGCATAAAATACAATTTTAAAACGGAGAGCTTTGGCTCGGACAACATCATAATGGGATTCTGTTATCAAAGACCCGGCCGAAATTAGAATAAACGGCAACATTTTAGAAGCGAAGAGGGGTACACACTTACTAGGGCATGGGGGAGGACTCTGGACCCTGAGCGAAAGCAAAGACGTAGGCTTGACGCTTGCAGGGACGCGGGAGCGTGAGCGGCAGTTACAAACGTGGCGCCGGTCCTTCGAGTGGAGGCCAACGAGAAAGACTCGAGGGCCTCGTCCTTGCACCATGAGACGTCACTCGGCTTCCGCGCATGGTCCACTCTGGCTATCTATATAAGCAGAACACCGTGCCAGCCCCATCAGTCAGTGATTTTAACTCCTGATGACGATGGCGATCGAAGGCACGAGTGTATTATTCTGAATGGCGCGGTTTGTAAACTGAGAAGATGTTATTGGAACTCACGATAAGTCTTGGATTCCTTTGTAGTTTTGGTTCATTTTAATGTTGCTCACACTAAAACTGCAAAATCAACCGTCACATGGCCAACATTTCGTCCAAATGTCTTTCATCTGTCAAGCTTTACATCAATCCGTTACAACAGTTAACCGAAAAGGAATACAGTGGTGTTGTTCGATGGATACATTCTATAATGTTTGTCTCTCAGAGGGATTGCTGTAGGTCACTTCGACGCAATTTTTCCTTTACGTGTTACCTTCCTCATATCGTCGAAAGCAGTGTATTGACTATTTGCTTCAACTCTACAAGGAGCTTTCCAGTGGTACCTACCAGCTCTCAATACCTCTATATCCTTAACATCCGTTTAGTTCCACAACGCTCAGATTGTTTCTTAACTTACACCAAATGAAGCACTTATTAGATTTATTATGACCCAATATTCTTCTTATGCACTAAAACCTGATGAATGTCTTTGTGGTTCACCTTTCCGACCAGATGGATATAGTGCCATCCATTTTTCTACGTAATAAAAAGCGTAAAGGAATATTAAAGGCTATACGGCTGGTCCCGGCGGAGGTTCGAGTCCTCCTCGGGCATGGGAGTGTGTGTTTGTCCTTAGGATAATTTAGGTTAAGTCGTGTGTAAGATTAGGGACTGATGACCTTAGCAGTTAAGTCCCATAAGATTTCACACACATTTGAACATTTTTTGAATAATAAATTTCATTAATTTATTATTAATCTGTACATTTAAGTTCGAGTGCTGAGTTATCACCTCACAATATTAAAAGCTAAATAAGTCAGTTGTGACATTGTTTTTTGTAGGAGACTAAATGCTACCTGAGCACCACATTTCCACGATGATTTATGATTTTGATTCATAATCAGTATTTGTATTAGTTGGACATTCACCTTATGACATACTCCTTAATCTCCTTACAGAGGAATCATTTGTCAGCATACGTCTGCTTGTTATCCTTGGAAATTAACATGAGCGTAATAGTTGATAAGAAACTGGTGTGTAACTCTTCTACTCAGTAGTGCTTCCAGTAGAAAAAAAAACTGCCGAAGAGGCAGACTTCATCTTTATGTTTGGTGACGAAATTTCCTGATTTAATGAAGCTCTGGCTACTGAAATCGTTGTTGTCAGTTCTAAAATAATTGATTTACAAGGGACAGTAATAGAATACACCAGTCGATCATACAAAACTTGCACAGTGATGTTAAATATGCGATTGTATTTAACTGCGATGCTATACCTTAACGCAGAACCTACATCACACGAGACGAGTAACCTGACAATGAGGAAACAAACTACACAAATATAAAAGTTACACCAGTCAGAGTAGCACGATTAACATTTCAACATATCTAGGTATACTTCTCTAGGGTGAATCTATGAAATGATGAACTGACATGAATGACTCAACTACGTACTTCTAAACCCTCTCTTCTCTAAACTACATTCAGCGCAGATCTGAATATGAGAGATAATCAACATTAGTTTCTTCGTATTGTAGTTCCCAGCGTCACGGAGAAGGTTGGGCTCTATGTCAATGATATACAACATGATACATGGGACAACTACATAAGTCCAAAATCAGGAATCAATTAAATCAACAGCACAGAGATAATGTGTAAATTAACTGAAGGTTATGATTGGAGCGGTTAGATGGTTTTAAATAAGGACGAGAAACGAAGAGGAAAGTCAGGTAAAGTCTCCTGCATTAATGTGTGTTGATTCTATTGAAGGAAAAGATATACTGGAAATAATAAGTGCAACTAATAACACATAAATATGTGGTACATGTGAGTTACATATTATGAGGAATTTCTCAATAAACAGAGGAACTATTTAAGAACACAACTCTCAGATACGAATTTCTGATAAATAATACCATGCAACTTCGGCTTAGACACGAGACAAGTAATAAACATGATATATATTGTAAATGAGGCGTCTACAAAAAAAATAAAAAAAATTGCAGTGACTGCAATAAATTTTATATTGGATAGAGGGGTAGAAATTTTAAAATTAGATTCAGGAAACACGCGCATCCGCAGAGGAAAATTGCGTTTGGGCTACCCCATATAGAAAACAAGCATAGCGTAAGATAGGCGACAACATGTAGGTTGTACATGCCGCGCTTATTGGCCAGCTATTGAACGTTTTAGAAGAAATAGATGTCTATGTGTGCAAGAAACACCACCCCAATAAAGTACTGATTGAACAAAACTAATTCATATCGAATGCTTATTGATCATTACATAATAGGTTGTCTTTAAATTTTATTTTACCTAACCTAAATGCTTTTAAATTTAGTACTCAGCCGCACACCGTTAACGTCCTCACCGATCGTTGAAGCATGCAGCATTGTCATGTCAGCTATTGTAATAGAACATTACGAGAGAGAACCCATAATCTCCCGAGATCTGAGATGATGTAAGGAACTGTAACCTCTACGTAAACGTTTCGTTATGTTTTTGTTTTAAACTTCTGCTAGGACTCGCTCAGCTTTGTAACTGAGGATAGTTATATCTGATTCAGACTACAATACCTCTTGTAATATCGTAATTATTCCTTTTTTTTAAGCTGGATTTTAAATGTTTTGCTTTTATTCAAAATTCGTTTCACGGATTGCGATCATTTTAAAAGAAACATTGCTATGCAGGACATATACTGGGATTGAAATTCTTTTATTTCTTCATAGAGTTACGCATCACCCTGTTAGCAACGAATCAATAACTATTGAGAATGCTGATTCACGTCACTGCTACTGCAATTAAAATGTTTCCACTTTCTCTTCTTACTAGCCAATTAAAATAAGTAACATTCAATCTTTCACTCTAGTGAGGGACGGAATATACGATGACAAGTTTTCGTGTGCTCGCTGCACATATTCGTACGTTCGTTGTTTGGTATGCTGCTTCTAATGCACCTCACCATATACTCCGCATGTCACAAATACCTATACGAGAGATGGTATTTTAAAATAATAACAAGTATTTTATCACAAACCTAACTAAGTTTGTTTCAGATTTACTTTTATTATATTATTAACTCGGACTAAATTCGCTTATGCAGAACTCCATGTCTTTTATTGTAACACACATTTGTAAACTTTGCCTGCAGGAAGTAACACCTAGCTGTCAAGCCTCTTCAATTGCTTGCGCTGTAGATGCAAGCACGGTCTGCGGTTGGTGACCCACCACCTTTGGTCATTTGTATTTACCTTAGATTATATGTTTTTATATCATTTGAAAACGCCTTTCCTAATTACAAAATTTTTATACTTTATTTGCTAGTTTTGGAACACAGGTGTATTGCTTTTTAGCTGCTTCCGAGGTCACGTACGTAAATTCTTCTACCAACACTGTTATTTGCCCTCACAATGTAAGTCTGAAATTCTTTTTTGTCTTTTACTGACGCATTCGTACATGATCTCATAGTCACACTCTGTTATACGACATGAAAGAGAAAAAGTTTTGCGCCAAGGATTGTTCTGACTGCCGGCCGGGGTGGCCGAGCAGTTCTGGGCGCTACAGTCTGGAACCGCGCGACCGCTACGGTCGCAGGTTCGAATCCTGCCTCGGGTATTGATGTGTGTGATGTCGTTAGGTTAGTTAGGTTTAAGTAGTTCTAAGCTCTAGGGGACAGAAGTTAAGTCCCATAGTGCTCAGAGCCATTTGAACCATTTTTTAACTGTTTTGACTTCTGTAAATATTTACGTACATGGCGAAAGTTGGCAGGAGTCAATATGCTGATTACACGGGCATAAGCTTACTGAACTCTTAATACAAATTACATGCTAAAATCTTAAGAAAGGTTGCTCTTAAATATGGAGCAGTATGGATCCTGTACAACTTGTATTTTCACAACTACCCAGATGCTCGAAGAAAGAAGCGATGTAACAAACTTTTAATTTGTTCATATCTAAAATATTTTTAGTAGGGTTGAAAGCGCTTTACTGGCGAGACGTATCAGCACACGACTGTATGGAACAAATTCTGTAACAATAAAAATGCATGAAACATTTAATTACAAAGCTAACATTTCTCAAAGAATCAGACAAAGTTAACCTCTGGCACTGCCTATAATATATATAAGAAAACTTTTAGTCACTCGCACTAATAATCATGCGGCAGTGTTATTCATGGATGATCGACTTACGAGGAAACTTCAGAATTACGAGGGCATGCTGAAAAGTAATGCCTCAGAAATTTGTATATGAAAACTTATAGCTTTTAAATAAAACAAACGTTACAAACAATTCTGTCAGAGGAATATCCGCAAGTGAGCATTATACCAGAGGTTTAAAATATGACTACAGTTGTAAGGTTCATTTATTTAGAACACGACCGGTTACGGGCACTTATAAGCCCATCGCAGGTGTCGTACTGAAAATAGCAAGAAACGGGAGATAATTTTTACACGCAGCAATACACATAGAAAACTAAAAGTTCCATAAAAAATTTCACAAGCCACCGGTCGTGCTAGGTCATGTAAAACCTAAGTCGATGCTAAAATGACACCAGACAGCACTGCGGACGACTACCTGGGTAAATAAATATGTAAAGAATAGCAGGACACTTGCAGTTGTTGGTGTGACTCTGAGCGCCACGGTGGACGAGTGCAGGACGCGGATTGTGCTACCAGCGAGCGCAGAGCAAGGAGCAGCGCAAGCCAAGGAGGAAGCGGCAATGGCACTAAACGGACACATTGAAAGTAGGGTCAGTTTAAAACCTGCTAACTAGAAGTTGACAACTAATCGAGACTTAGATAGGATAAAACCCGACACGAATTTTGCATCATGCAAAACAGGTAAATTCTAAATTAGTGAGGACATAGAAAATGAAGCAGCAAAATAATGCGCCATAGTCACGGGATCAAAAATGAAAAACCTCCAAACTTCTGCTAAAAGAAGACATTTTACAGCTCTTTAAAATAAAGTGGCTGGACCTTGCAGACCTCACTATGGGAAACAGGCATGTGCCATACATTCGTTAAGCTTAGTTAAAGGCCACAACCGTAACGGCGAAAAACACTGACCCAGTTCAGAAATACACATGTATGGCGTACAGTAATTAGAAACTAGAGAGAGAAGGAAATAAAAGAATTTAGAGGTATTAGTTTTGAGCACGCCCATGTAAAATGGTTCAAATGACTCTGAGCACTATGCGACTTCTGAGGTCATCAGTCGCCTAGAACTTAGAACTAATTAAACCTAACTAACCTAAGGACATCACACACATCCATGCCCGAGGCAGGATTCGAACCTGCGACTGTAGCGGTCGCTAGGTTTCAGACTGTAGCGCCTAGAACCGCACGGCCACTCCGGCCCGCACGCCCTTGTAAGCTATGCATTTTGGTGGTAGAGAATTTAACGTTTATTAGATGCTGCACTACACTTTCAAGTGACACAGATACGTGATACCATTTTCAACATAGCTACTAAGTCCTTGTAAATAGTGGTCGTAGCGTTCTGCCAATCTTTCAGGTCTTCGACGACTGATATGCGCTCTTAGCTCACGGAGACGTTCGGGAACCACTGTGTGAACGTTATCATTGTTGGGAAACCTCTTTACCCTCGGATGTTCTTTCGGTTTACGTAAAAGAAGGAAATCGATTGATGTAAGATTTGGACTTCCCGATCACTCACACCTGTGTGTCCTTTGCATAACTATTGTCAGCATTTCATTATGGCTAGACGCGATGTTGCATTTGGTCCATGTACCGCCAGAATTTCACTTTGAATCTGTGTACAATGGAGCCTTTCGCTTATTTGAATATTACTATCCCGCGTACTTCAGCTTTGGTGTACCTTTCCAGCTGCTGAGTCATTCCGATCGCACACTGTAACGGACCCGTTATCCAAACCGCAGCAGAGATGTTTCTGAGAAAGCCGATTATAGTACTCCCCTTTGACAACGAGCTACTCTTCTCTTTCCGCAATGGTCTTGCGTGGGACGGTTGAGTAACAACAAAACCAGCGGCTGTATTTGAAAATAACGTCGTTTATTCTTTCTAATACATGCCACCAGTTTCGACACCATATGGTGTCATCCTCAGGACCCGAACGTGACCGACCATCCACAAGCGTTTTCATGTGCAATGAACAGATTCGTACGCAGCGCGCCAAAATTAACTGGACTCCGTACCTTCCGTGGAAACAACAAGACAAGCATGGTCAGACGAAAACAGCAACATGCTGGGTTTCTTGCCACGGAAGGTATGGAATCCAGTTAATTCTGGCCCGCTGCATAGGATTCTGTTCGTTGCACATGCATGGCACATGGACGGCAGCTTACGTTCGGGGCCTGAAGATGACACCATGTGGTGTCGAAACTGGCAGCATGTATTACAAAAAAATAAACGACGCTATATTCAAATACAGCTGCTGGTTTTGTTTACATTATTCAAATATTAAGTGTCTGGCTGTAGTCCTACGTTCTTTGATGGATTACCAGAGATGTGTAACTCCAGTTCTAGGTCCCTAATATAATAAGTAGTTCAAAGGACGAAACAAGGAAGCTCTGCATAAATTAAACCACATTGTCAAGGTGTATAATATGAAAATGTCTACAGAGAAAAGCAAAACAACGGATTTTTACGATAAACAGCATTCCTAGCAAACATTTTTACTGAAGACCAAATTCCAGCAAGTCCCTGAATATATACGTTTGGGATTTTGCACAACCTAACCTACATCATAGCATTACTACATCAAATTTACGAAACTGAGATGTCTCATGAGAAAAGCACAATGACTGCTGAGGCACAAAATAAGAAAAGACTCTCTACTTATGTTGTATAACGTAAATGCAGCACTATTGCTCTATAGCAGTGAAAACTGTACTTCAACACCTGCGCAATATAGAAGGTTCGACATTACTTGACCACAAAAGAAGTGAAGACGTACGAGATGAGCTGGAATCAATGATGCAACGACTAATCACAGCAAAAATTAGTAATCCACACGTTTATCTAAAACTCTGATGAACATGGCAGCATGTATAAGGAGCTGGCACATGTCTAAACGCCAAACCCTGGAACTGACAGTGGCGATTATCAATTTACGAAAACCGTATCAGATTTCGGATACTTTCAAATATAATAACTCACATAGCAGACTTCACCGGGCACGGCTGTCGCATCAATGGAATACGGCCGTAAAGAACTTCACCTCATTGTCAATTACTGTGTGAATCTTTCTCAGACATCACAACTGCCGTTATAAATATATGAAAGGTTATCATTTTCTCTGCCTGTTCCTACAACCTTTTCTCTACGTCTTTCTTTCTTAGTATGTGTTTTGTGTGTGCGTGTGTGTGTGTGTGTGTGTGTGTGTGTGTGTGTGTGTGTGTGTGTGTGTGAGTGAGAGACAGAGAGAGAGAGAGAGAGAGAGAGAGCAGGAGAGCGGGAGAGAGGGGAGAGGGAGAGACAGAGAGGGACCGGTAGAGAATGTGACACTCGAGTAGTAACCTGTAAAGACCGAGAAACGGCCCAGCTGCTAACGTTTCCTTCGCAGTTACTGCTAGAGACTGGCTGTAACCCCGTGAGCTGCATCACGCCAGAGTTAGACGAAACGTGTAAACGGAGCGGAAGTCGATCAGCGCACATTGGTTCACTGAATAGCTGCGCCAGCCGCTGCACTGCAATTCCCCTGGCTAGAACTACCGCTCCGTGCAATACCAGGCGATGCGAGCGAAATTACGGCCGCTAAAATTGGATCAGCTTGCCAAGGGCGGCCGAATATAGCGGAAATATTTTACCCGATCGCTTTTTCTGGAGAAGTTCGACAAAAAGCAAGTACTATCGAAGCGCATATTTTACTTTCCAGCACAAGTCTTACGCTACTTATATAAAGGCCATAAGAAGTATTACATAAGAAGCACAACTTTTACATAAAGCTGTTTCCGGGTACTTTTGTTTGTCAAAAGAAATGGTAGCTGTGCTCTGAAATAAAAACTCCCAAACCGCTGATCCGAGTAAAGACTAATATCACTTTTTAGCATTGTCGAAGGTATATGAACACAAAGTTCATTTTCAGATAACTAAACGCTTAAGTGCAAATGCGCTGTTTGTCACCATCAAGCATTTTGTAACATTACAGCACCACACACAGTCTGCTTCGAGACACCGATGAACTGAACCTGGTAACTAACTACTGATCTCGCTTTGTAGATATTTAAGTTGGATAGCAGGTTTCTCGGTTCCTTTAGACTCTAATCAACATAGCAGATTTAAAAATAGCGCTTACAGTCTTATACGTACACATCTTTAATTATAAGCGAGAAGAAGAATTTGAGAACATATAATTTGTTATATTTTACAGTTCCAGCAAAGCAATTACATGAAAGGTCAAAGGTACATCTACCTGATTACTCTGCTATTCACAATAAAGAGCTTGGCAGAGGGTTGAATAAACCAGCTTCAAGTTGTCTCTCTACCCTCCCACTCTCGAACAGCGTGCGGGAGAAACGAGCACTTAAATTTTTCCGTGCATGCCCTAATTTATCTTGCTTTATCGAGATGATCATTTCTCCCTATGTAGGCGGGTCCCAAGAGGATGTTTTCACAATTGGAGGAGAAAACTCGTGATCGAAACTTCACGAAAAGATGTCGTCCCAACGAAAAACGCCTTTTTTTTTTAATGATTGCCACTCCAACTCACGTGTCATTTCTGTAGCACTATCTCCCCTATTTCGCGATAGTACAAAACGAGCCGCCCTTCTTTGAACTTTTTCGATTTCATCCGTCAGTCCCACCTGATGCGGATCCCACAATGCACAGCAATACTCCAGAATAGGGAGCACAAGCGTGGTGTAAGCAGTCTCTTTAGTAGACCTGTTGCACCTTTTAAGTGTTCTGCCAATGAATCTCAGTCTTTGCTTTGTTCTACCCACATTATCGTTGTGATAGTTCCAGTGTAGGTTATTTGCAATTGTAATCCCTCAGTATTTGGTTGAATTTATAGCCTTCAGATTTGTGTGACTTATCGCGTAATCGAAATTTAGCTGATTTCTTTTAGTACTCATGTGAATAACTTCACATTTTTCTTTATTCAGGGTCAATCACCAGTTTTCGCACCATAGAGAAATCTTATCTAAATCATTTTGAAATTCGTTTTGGTCATCTGATGACTTTACAAGACGGTAAATGGCAGCATCATTCACAAATAATCTAAGACGGCTACTCACATTGTCTCCTATGTAGTTAGTACAGATCAAGAACAATAGAGGCCCTATAACACTTCCTTGGGGAACACTGGATATTACTTCTGTTATAATCGATGACTTTCCGTCTATTACTACGAACTGTGACCTTTCTGACAGGAAATCACGAACCTAGTCCCACAACTGAGGCGATATTCCATAGGCACACAGTTTGGTTAGAAGATGCTTGTGAGGAACGGTGTCGAAAGCCTCCTGGAAATCTAAAAATACTGAATCAATTTGACATCCCCTGTCGAAGCACTCATTACTTCAGGAGTATAAAGAGCTAGTTGTGTTTCACAAGAACGATGTTTTCTGAATCCGTGCTGACTATATGACAATAAATCGTTTTCTTCGAGGTAATTCATATTGTTCGAACACAGTATATGTTCCAAAACCCTACTACAATTCGGCGTTATTGACAAGGGCCTGTAAATCAGCGGATTACTCGTATTTTCCTTTTTGGGTATTGGTGTGACTTGAGCAATTTTCCAGTCTTTAGGTACAGATCTTTCTGTGAGCGAGCGGTTGTATGCAATTGGCGGCCGGAGTGGCCGTGCGGTTCTAGGCGCTACAGTCTGGAGCCTAGGGACCGCTACGGTCGCAGGTTCGAATCCTGCCTCGGGCATGGATGTGTGTGATGCCCTTAGGTTAGTTAGGTTTAATTAGTTCTAAGTTCTAGGCAACTCATGACCTCAGAAGTGCTCAGAGCCATTTTGTATGCAGTTGCTAAATTGTATCAGCATACTCTGAGAGGAACCTTACTGGTGTATTATCTGAACAGGAGACCTTGCCTTTATTGAGTGATTTAAGCTGCTTTGCTACACCAAGGATATCTACTTCTATGATTCTCATGTCGGCAGCTGTTCTTGATTGGAATTCAGGAATATTTACTTCGTCTTCTTTAGTGAAGGAGTTTTGGAAAATCGTGTTTAATAAGTCTGCTTTAGTGACACCGTCATCAGTGACTTCACCGTTGTTATCGCGCCGTGAAGGTATTGATTGCGTCTTGCCACTGGTGTGCTTTATGTATGACCAGAATCTCTTTGGGTTTCCTGCCAGTGTCCGAGACAGAGTTTCGTTGTGGAAATTAATAAAAGCATCTCGCATTGAAGTACTCGCTATGTTTCCAACTTCTGCAAAACTTTGCCAATCTTGGGGATTTTGCGTTCTTTAAAATTTGGCACGCTTTTGCGTAGATTCTGCAACAGCGAATTTTTTTAATTAGTTTATAACTGTGTGAAAAATATAGAAACTTAAAAGATTTTAAATTCCAATTTCCACCCGAGATCATAGCACAACGACTTATAGCTTCCCACCACTTTCATGTTTTATTGTAACTGAGTAATTAAAATCGCTTCCAAAAACACGTGTGCATGTGACAATAAATACGTGATTCCTGACTTAGTACCTTTAAATTTTAGCGAAACTTCCGAAATATTTCTTGAAAAATGAAATTTGTTGGATTGTCTTTAATGATACTGACAAGGTTTACGTAGTGTGTTACAGGTCATCAACAGGGTTTAATGAAGAAGGCCAGAGGTGCAATAGAGAGACGTCTTTCAAGGACGAGTACTATGATCGCCATTACTTTGCCAGTGTAGTGTAATGAGATACTTGCTTTGCTGTGTGAGGCCTCTTCCAGTAGGACAGCCACATCATATGAAACATATCTAGCCGGAATAAGTGCTTTTAGTGACAGAAGATAAAGCGACATCTGATTTAAGCGTTGCAGGTAAACCCCACACCTGCTTCCACGACAATTCACTGAATTGACAGAACTCATAGAACGTCTCCTAAAATCGTGTCGGACCTCCCTTTGACCGACTCTGTGTAGCAGCTAGACGTGGCATGGACTTAACTAGTCGCTGGAAGTGCCCTGCAGAAATATTTGCCATGCTGCCTCTACACAGAAGTCACAAAACTCGTGGGATAGCGATATGCAGTTATACAGATGGCCGTAGTATCCCGCACAAAAGGTTAAAAAGCGCACTGTATTGGCTGAGCTGTCATTTGTACTCAGGTGATTCACGTGGAAAGGCTTCCGATGTGATTATGGCCGCTCGACACGAATTAACAGACTTTGAACGCGGAATGGTAGCTGGAGCTAGACGCAAGGGACATTCCATTTCGGAAATCGTTAGGGACTTCAGTGTTCCGAGACCCACACCATTAAGAGTGTGCCAGAAAACCTAATTTTAGGCGTTAACTCTCACTACGGGAACGCGGTTCCCGACTGCCTTTACTTAACGACCGAGAGCAACGACGTTTGTGTAGAGTTTTAAGTGACCTAGCCGTAGAAATCAACGTGTGACGTTCGACGGAATTATCCGTTAGGACTGTGCTGCAAAATTTGGCGTTAATGGTCTGTGGCAGCCACTCGAGTGACTTTGCTAACAGCACGACGTCGCCCGCAGCGCTTCCCCTGGGCTCGTGACCATATCGGTTGGACCCTAGATGACTGGAAAACCGTGGCCTGGTCAGGTGAGTCCCGATTTTGGCCGGTAAGAGCTTACGGTGGTGTTCGAGTTTTGCACAGATACCACGAAGCCATGGACACAAGCTGTCAACACGGCATTGTGCAAGCTGTGATGGCTACATAACGTTCTGGGCTCTGTTTACATGGAATGGACTGGATCATCTGGTTCAACTGATCCGATCATTGACCCGAAATGATTATGTTCGGCTTCATAGGGATCATTTTCTACCATTCATGGACTTAATATCCCCAAACAACGATTAAATTCTTATGGATGACAATGCGCCATGACACCGGGCCACAATTGTTCGTGATTGGTTTGAAGAATCTTACGGAAAGTTCGAGCGAGTTATTTGACCACCCAGAAAGCCAAACGTGACTCAGATCGAATACTTATGGCACATACTCGAGAAGTAAGTCACTGCACAATATTGTTTAGCAGCAACACTTTCTCAGTTATGGACGGTTGTAGAAGTAGCACGGCTCAATATTTCTGCAAGGGACTTCCAGCGACTTGTCGTGTCCATGCCACATCGAGTTTCTGCACTACACCAGGAAACACGAGGTCCGACACGATATTAAGAGACATCCCACGCCTTTGGCGCCTCAGTGTATACTTCCCCCACTGATGGCTGCCTAAAAAGGCGGAAAATAGGGCACATTACATTGTGCAATACGCTATCTGACGCATGTAAATTGATGGAAACGCCCACAGTAGTGTTTTAGACATCCAGGTGACACCTAACGAACTGCATGGATGAAACGGTTCCCAGGTAAGCTGGAGGAAGTAAGAAGTTTCAATGGCGATTAACAGCGGTGGTACCGCATCTCCTTCTAAACCACTGGATTGATTTCAGCCAGACTTGGTACACGTATCGATTACTGTCTGGGAAGAACCACTGTGGAATAAGAACACCTACCTCTGATAGGAGTCACGGAGGGAGTGAAAATGAAACGTAGGTTCCGACGCTCAAATAAGCAGACTATATTCATTCAGTGTTTGAAAATGAGAGCATTTAGTGACTTGTATAAAACTTTCCACGTAATTCCAAACCCTTAGGAGATTTTTGCTCGCACACATCCGCTCAGAAAATGATGAATGGGAAACATTTTCGCTGTTCATGCACTAAAACTGCCTTATCATGCATGACCTTTAAATTTATTACTCCTTTGCTAATGACTCTATTCGCAATGAATTATGCCGACAATACTCACACATCTCACTGAAGTTACATTCAAAAATACATCATTGCATCACGCATAGAACAGCAGTTATGGCGTCATAAACAATGAGATGCGTGATAAACTGTCGCATCATGAATAATGTGTTAATAATGTATTACTTCTTTGTTAGCAACTTCTTTCGCAATACATTCAGCAAACAGTGTCCACCTCTATCAACGGATGTACCTGCGAAATTACATCATTGTGTGACAAATAGTTCAGGAGATACGACGTCGTAAGCATTTAGTTGCGTGAAAACGAAACTGAACAGTGAAATTCGCTAGAAATACGTATGTAGTATGTATACAAATATGTATGGACCTTGCCGTTGGGGGGGAGGGGGGGGGGGGGAGGCTTGCGTGCCTCAGTGATACAGATAGCCGCACCGTACGCGTAACCATAACGGAGGGATATCTGTTGAGAGTTCAGACAAACGTGTGGTTCCTGGATCGGGCACCAGATTTTTCAGTAGTTGCAGGGGCAATAATCTGAATGATTGACTGATCCGGCCTTGTAACATCAACCAAAACGGCCTTGCTGTGCTGATACTGCGAATTGTTGAAAGCAAGGGTAAACTACTTACCTATTGTATGGTTGAATGATGATGGCATCCTGTTGAGCAAAATATTCCCATTCAGTTCTTCGGGCGGGGTCTACTAAGGAGGATGTCGTCATGAGGAGAAACGAAACTGGCATTCTACGGATCGCAGCGTGGAGTGTCAGCTAGAGAATTTAAAAAAGGAAATCTATGTTTCAGTTAGATACAGTGCGAGTTAGTGAAGTTTGGTGGCAGGAGGAACAGGACGTCCGGTGAGGTGAATATAGGGTCACAAATACAAAATCAAACAAAGGTAATGCAGGAGTGGGTTTAATAGTGAATAAGAAAATAGGAAGGCGGCTAAGTGACTATGAACAGCATAGTGAAAGTATTATTGTAGCCAAGATAGACACGAAGTCCACAACCACCACACTAAAACAAGTTTACGCGCCAACTAGCTCAGCAGACGATGAAGAGTTTGAAGAAATGTATGGTGAGACGCAAGAAATTATTCAGATAGTTAAGGAACACGAAATTTAATAGTCATGGGGGACTGGAATTCGATAGTAGGAAAAGAAAGAGAAGGAAAAATAGTAGGTGAACATGGACTGGGTTCAAAAAATGTTCAAATGTGTGTGAAATCTTTTTGGATTTACTGTTAAGGTCATCAGTCCCTAAGCTTACACACTACTTAACCTAAATTATCCTAAGGACGAACACACACACCCATGCCCGAGGGAGGACTCGAACCTCCGCCGGGGCCAGCTGCACAGTCCATGACTGCAGCGCCTGAGACCGCTCGGCTAATGTCGCGCGGCTATGGACTGGATGAAAAGAATGAAAGAAGAAGCCACCTTGTACAATTTTGCACAGAGCATATTTTAACTATCGTTAACACTTGGTTTGAGAATCATGAAAGAAGGTGTATGCGTGGAGGACACCTGGAGACACTGGGGGGTTTCAGATTGATTATACAATGATAAGACAGAGATTTTTGACCCACACATTTCTAGAGGCAGATGTGCACTCTGACGACAATTGATGGGCTATGAACTGCGGATTAAAACTGAAGAAACTGCAAAAAGGTAGGAACTCAAGGAGATGGGACTTGAGTAAACTGAAAGAACCAGCCATCGTTGAGGGTTTCAGAGGGAGCGTTAGGGAACGATTGACAAGAATAGGGGAAAGGTGTACAGTAAGGAAGAATGGGTAACTTCGAGGGATGCCTTCTAACGTGGACCATAAAGCGTTTCGAGAAGCAAGTTCTGAGCCTCAGGTTAATTGTACAAGAATCTTCACGCATTAGAATTTAACAACCGTTAGACCTATAACGTCGCACTGACGCCTGTTATCTTTGAATATGTGTAGATCTTTGCATAGTCAGTCTGGGGCTTAGAACCTGTTACAACGCGTCGTTCGTCATGTGTTTTATCACTAATTATATCTATATATATGAAGACAGTAACTGTTCTCGAAAGACCAGAATACTGTTATGACCGTGCAGCTTTTCCCTGGAATAAATGACAACCAACTGAAACCCTCAGCTGCCGACAGGTGTTGTTGATATGTCTCGATGTGGACAGCTGAAAATGTGTGCCCCGACCGGGACTCGAACCCGGGATCTCCTGCTTACATGGCAGACGCTCTATCCATCTGAGCCACGGAGGACACAGATGAAAAGCGCGACTGCAGGGACTTATCCCTTGCACGCTTCCCGTGAGACTTACACTCCCAACTGTCCATAATTCTACATAAGTAATGAACCTTATAGACATTTGCCCATTCACTCATTACTCGCACACGCTTTGGCGATTCCCGTAAGAATTTGGGCAACCTGTGCGCATTCGCACAGACGAATTCTTACGGGAATCGCCAAAGCGTGCGAGAGTAATGAGTGAATGGGCAAATGTCTATAGGGTTCATTACATATGTAGAATTGTGGACAGTTGGGAATGTAAGTCTCACGGGAAGAGTGCAAGGGATAAGTCCCTGCAGTCGCGCTATTCATCTGTGTCCTCGGTGGCTCAGATGGATAGAGCGTCTGTCATGTAAGCAGGAGATCCCGGGTTCGAGTCCCGGTCGGGGCACACATTTTCAGCTGTCCACATCGAGACATATCAACAATACCTGTCGGCAGCTGAGGGTTTCAGTTAGTCATCACTTATTATATCAGCTTGAGCCAAAGATTCACTAGAAACTAGAAAGATATTGGAGCATCTCATGACGTGCTTAGCGCAGTATAGACACGAAAAAAACATCGTTATTTGAATTCCGTGAATTTCATAGTTATGAAGGATGAAAAGCCAAAGCGGAAATGGAATTTCGAGGGCGAAAGATAAGAATAGTGTTATCTGAGAGGCAGAGGAATTAATGGGCGTATTACTTCGAAAGATTTATACAGAGCTGGGAACGTTTATCTGCACATAGTTTAGAGTTGTAGGTACGAGCCGTAAAAGAGAAAGACTGCTGCCTCTGACCGCTGTACGTGAAATTAGGTTCGTCTCCCGAGGGAGCGCTGACCACCGTATCTGGTCACGGAAGGGCTAAACTGTGCCACGGGGCACTTGCCATTCTGTCGGTTATCCGGCTTTTTGCAGACGTTCATATTTCACAGCTGATAAAGTTTAATGGGCGAGTGGGGAGCGGCGGCCATTATCTGTTTGGGAGGTGGGCGAGGTCCCGTTCGACGAGGCCGGCCGATGCCATCGCGGCGCCATCGCTATCAGCTGGGCTGGCCAGCTCTCTGCCAGATTGGCGCGCCTGGGACAGTGCTCTGAGGCCTTAGTTTTGTGTGGCCCGTGTGTTAATGTCGAGAGTGCGGTTTCTGTACTGTAAAAGCAACAGGATGTCCACTTGTCTTATTATTGCAATATGGATTTCGCTGGCATTTGTAAGTCAGCTCCAGACATCGAAGATAGTGATCGCTGGGGTTGAGTCATAACAATATACATCTTAATCACTTTATTTTTTGTCGTCAGTCTTCTGACTGGTTCGATGCGACCCGCTACGAATATCTCTCTTGCGCCTACCTATTCATCTCAGAGTAGCACTTGCAACCTACGTCCTCAATTATTTGCTGTATGTATTCCAGACTCTGGTTTCCTCTACAATTCATACCCTCTACGGCTTCCTCCAGTACCAAGGAAGTCATTCCGTCATGTCTTAACGTATGTCCTGTCATCATGTCCCCGCTGCTCGTCAACGTTTTCCGGACATTCGTTTCCTCTCCGATTCTGGGCAGAACCTCCTCATTCATTACCTTATCAGTCCACCTAATTTTCAACATTCGCCTGTTGCACCACATCTAAAATCCTTCGATTCTGTTCTGTACTGGTTTTCGCACACTCCATGTTTCACTACCACTGCGCTCAAAACGTATATTCTCAAATTTTTTTCCTTAAATTAAGGCCTACTTTCGAGACTAGTAGACTTCCCTTGGCCAGGTATGCTATTTTGGCAGTGCTAGTCTGCTTTTGGTGTCCTCCTTGTTCCGTCCGTCATTGGTTACTTTGCTCTATAGGTATGAGAATTCCAAAAAAATGGTTCAAATGGCTCTGAGCACTATTGGACTTAACATCTGAGTTCATCATTCCCATAGAACTTAGAACTGCTTAAACCTAACTAACCTAAGGACATCACACACATCCATTCCCGAGGCAGGATTCGAACCTGCGACCGTATCGGTCGCGCGGTTCCAGACTGTAGGGACCATTCAACAAATCGTGTAATTATTCTTCACTTTCACTCAGGACAGCAATGTCATCATCAAATCGTATCACTGATATCCTTCCACTTTGAATTTTTTCCGACTTTTGAACCTTTCTTTTATTTGCATCATTGCTTCTTCCATGTAAAGATTGGACAATTGGGGCAAAAGACTACATCCCTGTCATACACTCTTTTTAATCTGAGCGCTTCGTTCTTGATGTTCCCCTTATTATACCCTACTGGTTCTTGTACATGTTGTTTATTACCCATCTCTCCGTAAAGCTTACCCACTTTTTCTCAGAATTTCGAACATGTTGCACCATTTTACACTGTCGAACGCTTTATCTAGGTCGACAAATCCTATGAACGTGTCTTGACTTTTCTTTCTTCTTGCTTCCATTATCAGCCGCAATGTCAGAATTGCCTCTCTGGTGCCTTTACCTTCGCTTAAACCAAACTGGCCGTCATCTAACACATCCTCAATTTTCTTTTCCGTTTTTCTGTATATTATTCTTGTCAGCAACTTGTATGCATAAGTTGTTCAGCTGATTGTGCGATAATTGTCGCACTTGTCAACTCCTGCCGTCTTCGGAATTGTGTGGACGATATTTTTCCAAAAGTCAGACGGTACATTGCCAGACTCATACACTCTACACACCAACGTGAATAGTCGTTTTTTTGCCACTTCCCCTAACGATTTTAGAGTCGTCATGACTATCAGACACTAATGCTAAGAATGTGTCTTTCTTTCTCTGTACCTAGCCATCTGTGCCATTTGGTTGTAATTGCTGCACATCTTTTCACTGCTAACACTTTTAATATCAATATTCTGGGCTTGTCTCTTGAAATTTTCCCCAGAATTTTCCTTTCAAGCGTTTTCTTAATTTTTTTTTTTATGAAGCTGCTATGTCAAATTAAGTGTCCAGTTAATTTAGTTTTTCTTCTCGTATCATGTTAAATAAAGTCCTTTTATCCTTAATTTATTTTAATACACTGTTTTGCAAAAGATAAGAATGAATGGAATGTAGTCGAATTAAATCTGGTGATGGTGCGGGAATTGGATAAGGAAATGAGACGCTTAAAGTAGTAAAGGAGTTTTGCTATTTGGGGAGGAAAATAACTGATGATGGTCAATGTAGAGAGGACATAAAATGTAGACTCATAATGGCAAGGAAAGCGTTTCTGAAGAAGATAAATTTGTTAACATCGAGTATAGAGTTAAGGGTCAGGAAGTCGTATCTTATAGTATTTGTGTGGAGTGTAGCCATGTATGGAAGTGAAACGTGGACGATAAATAGTTTGGACAAGAAGCGAACAGAAGCTTTTGAAATGTGGTGCTACAGAAGAATGCTGAAGATTAGATGGGTAGATCACATAACTAATAAGGAGATATTGAACAGAACTGAGGAGAAGAGAAATTTGTGGCACCACTTGACTAGAAGAAGGGATCGGTTGGTAGGACATGTTCTGAGGCATCAAGGGATCGCCAATTTAGTATTGGAGGGCAGCGTGGAGGGTAAAAATCGTAGAGGGAGACCAAGAGATGAATACAATAAACAGATTCAGAAGGATGTGGGCTGAAGTACGTACTGGGAGATGAAGAAGCTTGCACAGGCTAGAGTAGCGTGGAGAGCTGCATCAATCCACTCTCTGAACTGAAAAACAAGACAACAACAAACAAGAACGAAAGTAAATTTCAAACGGTGTGCCACTATTAACTAACATAGCTCGACGAAACTTGAGTCTTGCATAGAAAGAACTGCTACAGTACAGCACAGTGCTGTACAGAAGGTAACTGTAATAGATACGCAATGAGACTAACAGAAATGACACTTTTATTGAAGTGAAATAGTTACACTGAAGTCCCTGAAACGTACTCCCATGCTGGCCACAAGGCTGGTAGGGAGCCCTTGTGGTAGGGCGTGGTTGGCAACTGTTGGATGGTCGTTGGTGGCGGTGCTGCAATACGTCTCCTCCAACACATTCCACAGGAGTTCGATTGGATTTAACTGTAGAGAACGGAAGGCCAGTCTCTTCGCCGAAAATCCTCTCGTTCTAGTTAGTAGCTTCTGCATCTGCGCTGTTCGATTGGGTCGCGCATTGTCATCCGTAAAACTGAGATCTGGACTCCTTCTCACGTACATGTTTTCGCGGGTACATTCCGTCCTACCCTCAGTTTTATCGAACAGCTCAGATGGAGGAGATCCTGGAACGCGAGGATTTTCGGTGAATGTGCTGGAAAGATGCACGACCATCCAGCACATTTGAACCCTGCTGGTGCGGCAATGGAACGCCCTGCCACAAGAACTCGACCTTGTGGCCTGTACTGGACCGCGATGCAGAGCACGCATGGTCATTGATGGTGACCACATACGCTCGTAAGATCAATGTCACACCTTTCGTAGTGTCAAGAGGGCCATCGTAAATCGTAGTGCCTTAAATTACTGTTGTTCGAAAATAATTTCATTTCTGTCCGTCTCTTTGCATATTCCTCTCAATTACTTTTGTAAGTAGGCTGTTCAGATTCTTATGTTGGTAACGCCACGTAGCGCTCTGTATGAAAATCGCTGACTGCGCTGTGAGCAGTCTGTGGCTGGTTGGACTCATTGTTGGAATATCCGCTAGTGTAGTGTTGGGCAGTTGGATGTGAGCAGCCCGTAGCGTTGGGCAGTTAGAGGTGAGCCGCCAGCAGTGGCGGATGTGGGTAGAGAGATGCCAGAGTTTTGAAAGGTTACTATGAGCGGACGATCTGTACGTGAGACTGTAAGAAAAAGGAAATTTGTAAGACTGGATGTCATGAACTGATAATTATATTATGACTTTTGTACACTATTAAGGTAAATACATGTTTGTTCTCTATCAAAATCTTTTATTTGCTAACTATACCTATCAGTAGTTAGTGCCTTCAGTAGTTAGAATCTTTTATTTAGCTGGCAGTATTGGCGCTCTCTGTATTGCAGTAGTTCGACTAAAGAAGATTTTTGTGAGGTAAGTGATTCATGCAAGGTACAGGTTATTCTTATTAGGGCCATTCTTTAGTAGGGATTATTGAAAGTCAGACTGTGTTGCGCTAAAAATATTGTGTGTCAGTATAGTGATGATCAGAATAAGCAAAGAGAGAACTGTCTGAGTACATTAAGTTTTGCTCAGCTACTTGAAAATCAAATAACGTAAGAGTTTTTCCAGCACAGTCATTCTTAATTTTCTAAAGGGAAGTTTCACGTTCTGTACTTTACTGTATCACATCTACCTGTGGTTCAAGTTTTATCGAGCTATGTTAGTATGAAGTGACACAAAATGCGAAAGTTAATTTTGTCCTTAAGTTTTGACAAGTCTACATTTTCTCATTACATTTCCTGTCAGTCCAGTAAGTTTTTGTGGGTCTTCTCCGTATCAACGTGTCTGTACCTTCTGATTTGTTTCCTTTCTTGTTTCCCCAGGGTTCACCCGTCGCTACAGTACCTTAAAATGCACCAAGTATATGTTGCGATGAATTTATTTCTATTTATTTGTGGCCACGATTGGGAATTGTGACTGTGTGTAACTATTAATTATTTGTATTTTCTGCTAGCAGTCAGTTGTTTATTTTGTGTATAATTTAACACACTACAACACGTTTCGAGCATGTTCTGATCATTTTCAGGTGTTTATACAGTGGATCGTTACTTAAGAATAAAATATCTTAAGTAACTTCTTCTTTATTGTTCGCCTGCTGGTGTTGTTATTGGGAGTTCGGGTGGACGACGACGGGGGGGTGGGGGGAGGGGGCAGAAATAGATGTCTTCCTTTTGTGTGGAACTGTGTCTCTTTGTTTATTTGGACTGACACCACAGCATGTGTGGGATGCAGACAGTCTGGCACCAGCTGTTATGGAGCGAAAATCGTGTGACGCGTTTTTGGTTGACAGTTGTTTCCTTACGATTTTGGCACCCGAAAGCTTCGTTTGCATCGTTGGCACGCTGTGTAACGACTTCAAATGGACCTAGAAGTTTTTACTACAAAATCATAGTTTATGAATACTGCATTGGACAGTTACAATTATTAGTTTTATCTTTTTCCCACACACGAATTGTAATTCTGTGAAATCAAAGGAAGGATGTGTGATTGATCTAGTATCAGTGAACTGCATAATATCTTTGATGGATGATAAAAAGCGATTGTCGACTGTTATTCAGTTCCCTGCGGCATCCTGAGCCAAGAATGTAAGCATCTATTTTCATTCACTAGTGTAATTTCATTAGTTGATTAACAATTAATTCAGATAATCACTTGTGTTATTTCAAGCGGTTTGACACTGTATCTTACAAGAATCTCTTTGTAATTCATTACAATTTGGTTGTATTACGTTAACTAGAACATTCAATCAGACCCCAATAGCCGCAGATCGAATCTTCTTAAAGTAAAATCTTATTCTAAAAAGCAAATTTACATTTTATGAAGCAGATAATAACCAGATCTTTTATAAGTCAATGTCCATTCAGTGCGGTAATTCGGTACTTCAAACTTCTGGGGCGTGGTCAATTATTGACGTACTGCTACCGATTTATTTTACGCCCGAGTAGGAATAGATGAATAAAAATTATACAGGGCTATCATCCTAATTTAGAATGAAAATAATCAGTTGAAGAATCATTTTAAATTTTAGCAGTTCTGTGTCTAACTGGAGCCAAATTAGACACTTTAGTCATACATAATGGCATTGTTAATTATAATGTTTCCACCCACCCATGTCTTAAATACAATTTCAAACGTTAATCAAAGAAAATTTTGTTTCCCCAATGTGCTATTTACGGAAACGTTGTAAGTAGTGCCATAATGCGTGGTTCGATTCACATAGGTAATTTTATGTAATTATATATATATATATATATATATATATATAAATAAAATTTTACCCTGCCTATGTACTACAACTTGGTCCACTTTTACATGCTCTACGGCTATAACCGCTGCCGGAGAAATTATTCACATTATTGTTGTAAGAATTGAGAGACAATAAAAGGCTGAGCAACCGGCATAATTTTGACTATTTTAAAGAGTTTGTCTCAAACAGAAAATTTATCTGGCTACAGCATTGCAGCACAGCGCGAAGGTAAGAATAACTTCTAGTCTCGTTTTCCTTTGCTGTTCGCATGTGATGTCTTTCCCTCAGGAGAATCTCTTACAAAACTTGTCAGTGCTCATAGTGACCGAGTACTAAATTTTATTATTTTAAAATTTAAATGTTTATTTTCCACAACATGGCGGAAATAGTAATGTGCAGACGTGATTAGAGATATTCTTGCTGTATCCAGCTTTCTGGGCAACTGAAGCTATTGAATGTTCTCAAACATTGGAACAGTTTGAACAAGGTTCCCTTGCTATGTACTGGTCGCGAGGTATTCAGGCGCGATTGCATCAAGAGGTTTTCAACCCTGAGAGATATAGTAACAAGAATGGTAATTTACGGAAATTTTTTGAGGAGTACTTGCGTAAAATAAAGCAATGGGGTGAACCCATTTCGCAACCAGTTGTATTGAGGATACAACAAACTGATATACCTTTTGATGTCAAGGAAAAGCTCATCAATGTACTTGTGACTAGCGTGGAATATTTATTTTCTGGGCTGGGTCCTCTGGTCCAACTGAACCATCATTAACTGGAAATGGTAATGGTCGGCTACGTGGAGACCATTTGCCGTCATTCGTAGATGTCATGTTCCCAAACAACGATGGATTTTTATGGATGACAATGTGCCATGACGCCAGGCCACAATTGTTCGCGGCTGGTTAGAGGAAATTTTCTGGAGAATTTGAGCGACCGATTTGGTCACCTATCGAACATTTGTGGGATATACGAGTAATTGAGGGGTCACCTCGTGCACACAATCCTGCACTGGCAATTATGGACGGCTATAGAGGCAGCATGGCCTAATATTTCGGCAGGGGACTTCCAACGACTTGTCGAGTTAATGACACCTTGAGCTGTGGCAATACGGAGGACAAAAGAAGGTCTGCCACGATATTAAGAGGTCACCTCAATGTACTATACTCGTATAACAGACGTTAGCGCTCCTGACACACTCAGATCCTGCGGCATGTATACGTCGTCAGCACTGGAGGCACTGTATCTCATGGAGATGGGACTAATCTGTGGAGCAAATGTTTTTTCCATATGCTTGGGAGTCAATGAACCGATAGGGCAGCAAGCTTTTGTTAATTTGTAAAATCCTGCTGATGGCTTCCTACCAAAACGTTCTTGCGCAAATTATCCTTCCAGAATAACCGGAGAAGACCATTCGAACGGAAAGGCTTTTTTAACACCTGGAGACATTTCAATTCGAAAGTATATAAATGAGAGATTACAGTCAGCCTGAAAATCAGTACCTAAATACTGTAGTATTTCGGGATCATGTTGCTAAGGCTTCTTGATCCGTCACTGGGTGGGTAGATGTATTTTTATATCAATAAACATTGGAGAGTTAGTGGATTGTCAATTACTGTTAACTCTAAACAATGCTAAAAGTGTTTTATTAGGGCACATAACAACAGTCAATGGTGGTCGACATTTTGAACAATGATCATTAGGTGTAAGTGATGCATTCATCACCTGCTGTGCTGTACAGTGTCAGAACAAATTTAACACAATTTGATAAAATTGTATGTGTTTCACAAGGGTTGTGCGCTCCTTTGTATTTTGTCCCGCACATTTTGTTGTTTCCACGTGACAGACACTTTCGCTGATGTGATGGTGTTTTTACAAGAACAAAGCTAACTGGAATAACAAGCTGAAAAAAATTATAATTATACTATTACTCTGTAACGAACTACTGGTGACCATATGTCATAGATACCAAAATTATCAGAAAATAAAAACTGCGGATTTCTAAATAATAGCACTGGAGAGAGAACAAGTCACTCTCACTATTCTGCACATTCAAAGGTACAATTTAAGTTGATTTTTCACCCAAGACGTTGTGTTTGTGAGATGACGGGAAGTTATCAGGATGAACAGGCATTGATGGAAGCGTGTACATTGTTAATGCATGTGGGATCTTTATGGTGGTTCTCCTTCGAATTGTATTTCTCTGGAGCTGAGAAGAGGCAGGCAATTTGGTCATTTAACAGTATATCTTGCAGTGGACGTTTGGGGCTTGAGAGCCATGTGCAGCTATGGAAAGGAACATCTCAAAGCACTTACTGGAGACAGAATGCTGGAGCAAAGAATTTCTCACACTGCTGTGCAGACAATGCTTTCTGCCAAAGAGGGAAAAATCAACCTATCTGGACCTACCTGTTATTCGCCTCCCTCCACAGCAGGGGCAGAGGTACAACAGAAATCTTGGTCGCCCGGCCAATGCGTTAAGACAGTGTTGTGTACACCTGTTGTGAACAGGGATGGCGGTCATAAAAATTTGCGAGTTTCCATTGTCACCCTGCGCCACACACTATCGATGGTACAGTTAGGTGGTGTCGTCCCTTGGCCTGTAGAGTTTTTTGGGAAGTCTAAGGCCTTCAAAACAATTTTAGAAAGAACACAACATTTGTGGTGGCTTTGAAATAATCTATGTTGGGACACAAAAGCACTTCTCTTACACAAACTTAAAATAACACGCTGCCTAAAGTGGCAATGGGAAAAAATAAGTCGGGAGCACGACGCCTCCTTCTCTCTGAGGTGCAGAAATCTGCCAGTCAGGGACTGGCTGCTTCTTCTGACAAGAGAAGAATATTGTAAACTTCGATTAGGATTGGCTGATGAGTAGAGCAGATGAGTTAGAGGGGAGACATAAAATTCGTGGAGACTAGTGAAACTTGATCTTCTGATTTAGACTCCAGTCTGGAGAGGATGCTGATCTTGACTTTTGTTATAAGTAAGGTGCTCTTGGGACACTTGTCCTGAGCGTGACTTCGCACTAGCGCTGGTCTTGACCGGGGAATCTGTAGTGAGAACTTATCTGCACCGACAGTTTAGACTTCAGTAATCTTGGACAACTCGCTGTGCCGAGGGAAATCATATACACCATAGGACTGCCGCTTTGACTTTTGATCTCCTTGTGTGCATTGCCGTATAAGGGAATGTCACACGCTGGAATCTGCCGAGTTTTCAGGGCCCCATTTGCGAGTTATGGTGATTCAGCTAACAGATCACTAGCCACGACTTTGTGCATTTTGTGCCCACGACAGGACACCTGAAACATCGCCAAACATCGAGAAAAGGGATATTCTATTGCTGCTCCGGCTTGTTAGGGCAAACAAGATCAAAACCTCGCCACTTGTTCTCAGCTGCACCAACGTAGTATAACTTCCTTGTAGAATAAATCCATCAAAGTCTTTTGAGTGTTAGATAATTTCAGACTACGTTATCCACGTTCTGAGGCAAAGAAAGAGTTCAGTCAGACAAACCGTAGTCTTTGCCAACGGGCCACCACTCAAGGGAGAGTTAATTCTTCGTTGCGTAAATGTACTGCCATCTGGTCATGTTTTACTATTGTCATCTCGCCTAACATGTATCTTTTTGTCGTATTTTATAATCAACAAACTTGTGCCATAAGTTTTAAGGAAGATCAGTCCTGTTTTGATATGTTAATCATCCACCAACAATTGACTAAAATAATGACAGGGCCACCATTTAATTATTTCAGTATTCAAGGATACTTGGATTCTGATTAATGCGATAACCTCTAATGCAGGCCAACAACAACAAACACAGTCAAAGGGCAAAATCAATTTAACAACAACAAACACAGTCAAAGGACAAAATCAATTTAACAAATGCGCTGGGCAGGTAGTCAAGTGGAAGGTTCACTAGTTAAAGTGATTGCATTCAGGGCGGTAATTCAGAGCCGCCTGTCATCTTCCAAAATATACGGCAAGTCCAGTGTAGTCTTGAAAACTTGACAAGAAAATGCCAGTGAATTTAACTAACAACGCACTGTACTAATGCATAATTTTCTCAGATGAATTACCCTCACCACTTAGAAGTAAAAGCGTTGAAGATTCTGCAGGCAATTTCCAGGAACGGGTTACCTTCTAAAGCAGAAGATGTGGTCTAGTTATAAAGTACCCCTTTCCATGTTGTTAATTCGCCCGATTGCTTTCCTACACAAATGACACAAAAAATAAACACCGTCTGAACAGGTTTTGACGGCCCAATGGTACCGACCGACCGTTGGTCATCCTCAGACCAGAGGCGTCACCAGATGCAGATACGGAGAGGTATGTGATCAGCACATCACTCTCCAGGCCATTGGCAATTTAAGTAATCAGTGTCGCTTCTTCTCAGTCGAGTAGCTCCTGAATTAGCCTCACAATATCTGATTGCACCTCGCTTGACAACTGTACGCCTGAGACCCAGATGGTGACACATCCAGGCGCTAACCAAGCCCGACAGCGCTTAACTTAGGTGATTTGGCGGGAATCGGTGTTATCACCGGGGCGCGGCCTTTGGCAAATAAATACACAGTAGAAATAAATGAATGGTGAGAAAGGATATACTTACTTCCAGAATTAGCCCTGGTGCTTTTTCCTAGAAAAAGATATTGCTTCCATGAAAGGTGAATAACGATTATTAACTATTCGCCAACCAGGTTTGAAGCCAGACCCTTTCTTGTCGGAAGGAATGCTACCACCTGCTGCGCTATTCAGATATGCCACACTGGCTGTCTCTTCTTGTACCCCTCTTCTAATTTACAAATACCAGAAAGGCTTTTCATGAAACTTTGTTCTGAATACTGAAATAGTAAAAAATGTCGAAAACAAAATCAAATACTTAAAACCAAATTCGACAACACAAAATGTGTTATCCTATGGAAGAAAAAAAAAGGAAGGAGATTATAGATTGCCACGACTAGCCCGTTGCTTACTCCTGGATAATATTTCAGGTCTGTTCACGCGCCAGATGAGGCAAATCCCAAATGTTAACAGCATTGGATGACGAAAAAAAAAACCATTTTCCTTACACGAGGCGCATATGTTAACAGAAAAACAAATGCGTTCAGGCACTGCACAGTAGTTACTAATTTTATTCAGACAGAACTGGAGTGGAATAAGAATTGGTCGTAGCCGTTGTTCCACATATTGCGCTGCGTACGAGGCGTATTTGAACAAACTTGTAAAATATGGTGATGCGAAGTGACAGCGCAGACCTTAAATGCCAAAGACCTAACGGAAATCGTATTGCGCGACAATTTTGTGTTAAATTCTTGAGTCTGTTGAAATTTCTGTTTTTTTTTCCCTCTTTTACTGCCAATTTTAATCACACTTAGTTCTGGATGGAATCCGTGATATGTTAACACTTTCGTGGTCTTCCTACAGACGGAAGTGTCATTACGTCCAACCCGAGACCATAAGAGAAGCAATGAATTGTTTTCTGCTAATCATAAGAAGACGTTTCAGGTGTATCAGTGAAATCTATTCTCTCCAATTTTTCGACATTTTGCTGCGTCGATTACAAGATTTTTATAAGTAAACCACCATCTTTTTTTAAAATTTTTGGTCTATGATTGGTCTTGATATTCCTGAAGACAGATATAAAGCTGAGGAAAGTGTAATCAACTGATACTTATCACTTTCATTATTTTATACGACTTTGTCACAGCATTCATTGCTTGTACGAGCGACTCTGTCTCTTATTCACTCGAAACGATAAGCTGCAGTGTGCATGAAACTTGACTAAATGGCTTTATATGCAGAAATTTAGAGGATAACAAGAAGTTTCATCTTCGCATCAGCTACGACTTTCCGTATAGTATTATCTATTAATGACGTCTCCTCTACACATTCACTTGAGGTAGACTTCGAAATTTTGCGACTTTCTTTACTGTATTATTTTATGAATCTGCACAACGTGGTTGAAGAAATGTGCAGATCAGTATTGTTCATCTGACTTTCTATTCAGACCACCCAGTCTCGCAGATCTCCATTGGTAATGGTGCATTGACTCTCACAAGCAGTTCTCAATCTTTTGAATAGTTTTCCTTTGATACTTTTGCTAGGTTTATTTTGGTGCATATTTCATGCTTCGTGTAAATCTTTCTTCCGTTTATACATTTCATGTTTAGATTTTAAGAATTGGAACTGGCATTGCACATTACTTATGTATAAGCGTTTTCTACCTCCCTCATATAACTAAAAAATATATAGCCTCTTCTTTTAGACTGAAAGCTGTTACTGTACACGTTTCCTTTGGAATTGGAAGGCACTCTGCTTTTGTTCTGGATTTATTTCCTGTTTGCTGTAATTTTTTCATAGTTGATAAAGAAATATCGACATCATTCGAATGAGTGCCCAACAAATTAACTAGTATATAACAATATATAGATCTTCAGGAGATGCACGTGATTGAATGGCATACTGTGTTATTCATAATTCATATTTGCAAGGTTGACGACATTAATTGGATTCCACAGTACTTTAAACCTTTGGAATCTGCACAATGACAGATGCTATTAGAAGCATGTACAAGGTAATCACAAAAAATTAGTTTATCTTCGTTTTTAACAGTTAGTGATACTGCAAAGGCAATCTAATTATAACGGATGTTAAACGAGTTGCAAATTCCAGCGAATAGTAACTATGAACAACCGTAACAGACAGTCTATCAACGGAAATTGAATTTCGGGTTGTACCATGTGATCTATTTACTGCTGTGCCGCCAACCAAGGATGTGTACTCATTGCCTTCCGCAGGCGCCGTCTGCTACAGCTACGGAAGGGGTACGCCTGGCGAGCTACGAATTTGGCAAATTTCAACATTTGCAGTGTGTCTTAGCAGCAAAAAATTTTGTCATTGTGTTTCTTTCGACATATTCTTCCTGTATAAAAAACTTCGCGGCAGGTTTCGACGCGTCGGGTTGCACAGTTCCTTCGTTAGAGAAGAGTTGCCAGAAGTCTCACAGATACTCAAAGGTCTTACATCTACTAGCTCAGAAACCACCTAACCCTCTTCCATATGACCACCGCTGTTTATGAAGCTGCCAATATGCCATTGAATGTTGTTCATTATGAAAGGGTGTAACTTGCTGAGGATGGTGATAGAAAGTGCCTTGTAGGCTACATTCAGGGGCCTCTGTAGTTACTACATTGCGTTTTGATTCCTTTCTTGTATGATGGGCATATTACAAACAATTTCCATTTTTCTGGCAATATCTCACTCTTCCCTATCAACTGAATCAATTTAAATAATTATAAGTGTAAGCTGTTACCTTCCTCCTTGATTACTTTGCCTGTTCTTCTATCCTCCTCTGAGTCTTTGTTGTTTCTGAGTCTTTTGATTGCAATCTTCACACTTACTTCTGTCACTTCCCATGGTGTTCGCAGGTAGCATCCCATCTGGATCTGGGTGATTCAAAGATTTTGAGAAAGATTGTCTCCGTCTTTCTACAATGTTTTCTTGTCCTACTTGACATATATTCGTTGCTGTCAAAATGGACATCCATCAACTGTATAATGAAAAGACGACAGCGAAAATTGGTGCTGGACTGGGACTCCAGCCCAGATTTCCCGATTATCGTGAGTGGTGGCCTTACCATTAGGCTATCCAAGCACGCTTCATGGCCAGACCCAAACTTCAACATGTCGTCAACCATGTGTCTACAACCTGCTCTATTACATCCATCATGTGAATCCCAGTTTGGCGACGTTTCAATTGAAAGTCGCCTGCCCAGTGTCGGCGGATAAATGCGACATTGCAGTTCCTGTGTTGTTTACAAGTACAATGAAATTTCCTTTGGACATGCAGTGTGTTAACCGTAAGACGGCAGAGTTGTGAGGGGAGTGTGGGGAGAGGAGGAAGCAAGCATTGGCTGGCGAGGGGCTGGGAGCCATTGGGGGGAGGGGGGCAGGAGGGGGGGACAGGGCACGCCTACCAGTTGCAGTGCTGGCACTACAAATTGCGCGTCATGCTTATACGAAAGCAGACGAAAGGCTTGGAAGTAAAGTAAAACTCGCTTTAAATGTTGTTCGTAAACGAAACTGAAATCGTCATATACATTAAAAGGTATATATATAAAAATGAATGTATGTATGTTTGCCTACTTTGCGCTCACAAACCATTCATCCGATTGCAATGAAACTTTGGTGAGTTGTTCTCCGAACAATACACACACATCTGCTACGTAGGCCTACCGGTAGGGGTTGCTGGCGACTCCCGAGATGGGCCAGCAACTGCCTCTTCACTCAATTTGATAATGTTTAGCACAACTGCACAATAAAAAGAGGCAGAACAGTACAGCACAAAACAATAACGAAGCAGACGACAATGGCTACCTTGTACAACACAGTCAGCTAGGTAATGTTGGCAGCAGTCGAAATTGCGTGCCTACCGAAGCCTCCCGACGTTTACCGACTTCTACCGATTCAGGAGTAGGGAGAGGTCTGCCATCTAAAAGTTTACACACTGTACATGTATGTCACTACGTTTTCGTTGGCGTACGCCACGACTATCTTGACGAGGTGTGCAGCAACTGACCTTCCCACAGTCCTTCATCAATACCGTCATGCGCCTTCTGCGAGGCGCGATTTCACATGTTACGATCAATGGACGTACAGTGGGTACAATCACTGTCGCCTGTTCTGTGAGGCAAGGATGCCCCCTGTCAGTGATTATGTATTGCCATGGACCACCTGTTACACGGCCTATCATGCCGGCTGCAGGGACTTACGTTGAGAGACCAAACATTAACATGTGGACTTCTTAGTGCCTACATCAGACGAAGTCCAAAGATCACCAGACTGGATTGCTTAATACGGTGCTACAGCCGGAAGCCACGTGAACTTGGAGAGGTCTGGGGGGATGGTGATCGGCAGCGAACTCCTTGTATGAAGCTTGCCCCGCACCCACTCCGAGATGTGATCAATGTTTGGGGACCATCACTACGCCTGACAGTCGATGGACGGCGCACATTACCAGCACTCCTTTCCTAAAAGGCTTACATACGAATGTCCATAGCAGCTTGTAAGTAGGCTGTTTAGGTTTTTTTATTGGTAACGCCACCTCTGTATGAAAATCACTGGCTGTGCTGTGGGCAGTCTGTGTCTGCTTTGCATTGTTGTAATACTCGCCATTGTAGTGTTAGGCAGCTGGCTGTGAACAGCGCGTAGCATTGCGCAGTTGGAGGTGAGCCGCCAGCAGTGGTGGATGTGGGGAGAGAGATGGCGGAGTTTTAAATTTGTCATGAACTGCTATATTTATATATGATGATATCAAGGTAAATACATTGTTTGTTCTCTATTAATATCTTTCATTTGCTAACTATCCCTATCAGTAGTTAGTGCCTTCCATAGTTTGAATCTTTTATTTAGCTGGCAGTAGTGGCGCTCGCTGTATTGCAGTAGCTTGAGCAGCGAAGATTTTTGTGAGGTAAGTGATTTGTGAAAGGTATAGTTTAATGTTAGTCACGGCCATTCTTTTGTAGGGAATTTTGAAAGTCAGATTGCGTTGCGCTAACAAAATATTGTGTGTCAGTTTAAGCACAGTCATGTATAATTGTTCAAAGGGGACGTTTCATAAACTTATTTAAACAGAAATTACGAATGCATTGTTATAATGAACAGACGACACAGTGTTGTTAGTTGTACATTCTTGCTTGTTAGTTGCACGATTACGTAACGACTATCAGGCTTACATACTTAGGACACATACTGGTACTGCTAATGAGATTTTAATGCAACATTTTGGTTTACTTGAAAATACATTCTGGGTTTAAAGTACTTTCTGTGAGATACCAGAGGACACAGTGGTTAGTTTATGTGACAGCTACACGATGTTATCACGACGCTACTAATGAGTGACAATTTACAATGTTGCTTTTGCAGTGTATCTGTTTTATATCTGCACAGTTTTCTGAATTCTTCTAGGAAGAAAAACATGTTTTAGTAGTAACTTTTGTGGTATAGCAACAATGAGACAGCCTTTTTCGTGGCATAACAATACGTTACTGTACAGTACTTTCTTCATCATGCCAATAAGCATAATAACTACGATATCTATACGCAAAGCATTTCACTTTTGTTTATCATGTGGTAAGTACATTGACTTCTGCAGAACTTAGCTTTCGGAGGACGATAACTACGACACTTCCACAGAGATTATGTTGCGACAAGATGCACAGTTTAGCGCTACAGTACACGCATTTGAGTGATCAATCTTATACTTGAAACACTTATTTTTAAATATTTTTTTAATTACAAAGAAAGTTTTCTGTGATACATTTCATTCCATTGCTGTAATTTGTAACACCTGGGAGTATAATTACATTTATCGTCAGGGGGGTACACGCTTACTTTGTGTACCATGTGTGTGGCAACCACAAGGAACCCTAGCTAATATGGTATTTGCTTATACAACTTTACACATCGGTACCATATTTCTCTAACACACAAATTACACAGCTATCTGATCATGTAACTGAGAGATAAACTTTTTATTACATCAGTGACATATGTTTATGCAATTACAGAGTTGGATTACTTCACACTTACGAAATTGTATTTTGTCTGTACTGTGTGAACTGTTCATATTTTTTTTTGGAACCATTGTGATACTATGAGAGCTTTGAATGATGTATTTGGTATGGATTCATGATTTTTAAAGTACGTTTGAGGCAGATGACACTTTTGACATGAGCAGAGAATTTTTTAATTATTGGAGGAAGCTACGACGATTTTGAGATTTGACTGAGGTGTTATGATGTTATTTTTACGACGACGATGTGTATTATGCTGCTGAGGTATGTTTATGATTAACAGGCTGATGCTATATGAGTTATTTGATTATGATACTTATCTGTTATGATGCAATATTGAAGAAGTGTCGACGAATAAGGTAAGGAGTAATGAATAGTGGTTAGGGACCCTGACTTGTGAAAAAGGATGTTGGAAACCGAGAATCGTACTTTAAGGGTTATGAAATGTGTGTGTAAATGCGTGACTGTATCACAATGCCGGCGAAAATTTTTTTTGGACACTTATATTTATAGGATTTTCTTTCTACAGATTTGCAACGCTAATTCTTGACCTGTGAAATATTTTTGTGTGAGACTGTCACTGTAGCGGAAACTGCTGTCGTAAATATTTCCGTAAGAAAGTTAAGTGACCACCTGCACGTAATGCATCGCGGGCACCCACCTGGGCGACAGCCGCCCGAAAAAAAAGCCATTAGCCTTTCAGCGGCACAGGTAGAAAAAAAAAGGGGACGCCATTAACCTCGCTTCTGACATTCCTTTGTAGAAAGCATCGCAAAAACGACACGGTCGAACTTGAAAACATATGATTACACTAGCTCTTAATTTACGATATTTACTGAAATGCCTAATGAAATGACGAGAAATATTTTTACATCTGCACACCTGATTATGACAAGCGTCTTTCTACGAGAGTTGAGAGAGTTTCTACTAATTTATGAAATGTCACATGACTATTGAATGATATTTTTATGCTTTGCTTTTCATAGTTGCTTATTTCATTTGATATCTGGTTTCCAGCTGGGTTGCAGCATTGCTTTTATAAAATGAAATGCATTTGCTAATGTAAACACTTTCTGTCAACAGATCTATTAAATAATTATTTTATGATCCACATTCTTTAAAAAAGGAGCACTTGGAAAGGAAAGAACAATAAGAAGGAACTAGTAACAGTAACACATAATTTTCTTTTCAAGTACATGGTAATATTTCTTTTTACAATCAGTTGTTGTGGTGCACCACTTTAATTACATAGATATTAAGATGTGAATATACATTTCCCTTATCTGCATTGTTGTTTTTACTGTAATATTTTTTCTGCTTGAGCTATGTCATGTTTAGGTATAAGTTACTGCTGTTTGCCAGGCGTAGTGTTACTGAATTTGACTTTGTGTTACTCTGTTAAGCCAATTTTACTACTCAATTATTTTTATTGTTGCTGCACATTGGCTCATATTAGTTGTAATGTTGCATTGCTTGGTAATTTAGATTTACTGTAGCTTGCTTTGCAATTTTCCATTTTTTTTGGTCATTGTTGTTTGTGTTACTTATTTTGTGCTGCTGCACTGCCTCGTTCCTTAGTTTAGCATCTGAGCTCAGTAGATTTAAGTTAGCTTAAGAGGGGGTAGACTGTATAAGAAACTGACTATGGAGAATAGGTAAAGAATGCATTGCGAAGTTATATGAAAACGATTTGGGCCCAAATGAGTATTGTACAATCAGAAATAATTATTTTGAAAGAAATATGAACAGAATACAGAAAGCAGGCTTAGATAGGACTTTTTGGGAATAATGATGAACAAAGGGAGATCTCCATGCAAATGCAAAATACTGCAGTAAAACAAACCCTGTCCTTTCCCTTTTTGTGTTATCCCACTATATGTTTGTGTACCCATGTGTATTTGTTTTCTTCCTGTCTCTGTGTACTGTTTCATAGAACATTTTTCTCTTCTAATACTAAGTTACATTCACTATGATGAGGAATACTGTTATCCTCAAATACAATTGGCATTAATAATGTGTTATTTACTTTGTAAAGATGTTTAGACATTATTTATTCTGTTTTGTGTTAATGCTCATGTGTGAAGTTGATGTTTCGAAAGTTATTCTGATCTTTTATGTATGTACTCATGTCATAATTCCTGTAACACTGATGTATATGTCTATTTCTATTCTTTTGTAACGCCTGTTTTACTACAAATGTTATCTGTATTGTTATGTTCTTTAATGATGTATTTTGTACCTTTGTAATTGTATTCTCATGTTATAAAATTGTAATTGACACCAGTTCATCTTATTATTAACTTGTAAGTTAAATTTCACTGCACACGTTTCTGTTGGTCATAGTATATGGACAATATGTGAGAAGTAGGGACTGTTAGTGTTTGCACGTGTGTTAATAATTCAGCAAGGGACTGGATAACAGCATTGTTGGTTCTAAGGACAGTTCCGAAAACTTTGTGAGTGCACAAGTGGTGGTTTATGGACTTTCTGTATTATCCGCAAGACTCTTCAGTGGTGATTGTGCACCTGCACAGTCACAACTGATGGCTGCTGGCCATCTCTACAAGGACTACAGTGGGTCTACATCTTTGGTGGCCCACCAACGCCATTATTTCTACAAGGACTACAGTGGGTCTGCATCTTTGATGACCCACCAACGCCATTATTTCTACAAGGTCTGCAGTGGGTCTGCACCTCTGGTGGCCCACCAATACCATACTCTCTACCAGGACTACAGTGGGTCTGCTCTGTGATGACCTACCTACCAATATTCTTCCAAACTACGACTGACTCTGCTGTGGGTTTGCTCTGTTGTGGCCCATTATCTGTCAGCATGTCAAGAGTCAGCACTGTCTTTCCGTTGGAAGGACAACACTACTTCTTCAAGACTGCATGGAAATCCACTACTTCCGTGTGCATTTTCTTTTACTGCTCAGACTTTGAGAAAAACACTGCAATTTTACTGTGACGAATGATGAGGACTGTCTTTATGGACTGTGAGAAATTTTTAGCTTTTGACCAACATTGTATCAATAAGTGTGTGCATTTGATTTCTTTGTTGTATCAATAAGTGTGTGCATTTGATTTCTTTGTTATTGTAATAATGAAAATTTTTTTTCAAATCTGTATTGGCCACTGCCCAATCCAATTTGCAAAAATTTTTTGTGGGGAGCATGGGGGCTATGTAAGTAGGCTGTTTAGGTTTTTTTATTGGTAACGCCACCTCTGTATGAGAATCACTGGCTGTGCTGTGGGCAGTCTGTGTCTGCTTTGCATTGTTGTAATACTCGCCATTGTAGTGTTAGGCAGCTGGCTGTGAACAGCGCGTAGCGTTGCGCAGTTGGAGGTGAGCCGCCAGCAGTGGTGGATGTGGGGAGAGAGATGGCGGAGTTTTGAAATTTGTCATGAACTGCTATATTTATATATGATGATATCAAGGTAAATACATTGTTTGTTCTCTATTAATATCTTTCATTTGCTAACTATCCCTATCAGTAGTTAGCGCCTTCCATAGTTTGAATCTTTTATTTAGCTGGCAGTAGTGGCGCTCGCTGTATTGCAGTAGCTTGAGCAGCGAAGATTTTTGTGAGGTAAGTGATTTGTGAAAGGTATAGTTTAATGTTAGTCACGGCCATTCTTTTGTAGGGAATTTTGAAAGTCAGATTGCGTTGCGCTAACAAAATATTGTGTGTCAGTTTAAGCACAGTCATGTATAATTGTTCAAAGGGGACGTTTCAAGCTCGGTGCGATCTTTGAACATGATGCAGCGGGTGGCTGATGTGAAAATCTATCTTTACGATAGGATAGCTATCCTCTTCCCATTGCCAAAACTGACAGCAAGCAGTGTACAGGTGGTCTTTGGCTACTTGTGAAGAATGATCATCAAAGTGCCAAATGATGCGCTCAGTCTCCCTACCGCCGAGGGTGGTCCCGGAGTAGTCAGTCTGAGGGGCAGAGCAGCTGCGTTACACGTCTACATGTACATGGATACTCTGCAAATCATATTTAAGTGCCTGGCAGAGGGTCCATCGAATCACCTTTACAATTCTTTATTATTACAATCTCGTATACAGCGCGGAAAGAACGAACATCTATATCTTGCTGTACGAGCTCTGATTTCCCTTGTTTTATCATGGTGATCATTTCTCCCTATGTAGAAGAGGGGAAAGTTGGTGATTGGAATTTCGTGAGAAGATTCCGACGCAACGAAAAGCGCCTTTCTTTTAATGATGTCAACCCCAAATCCTGTATCATTTCAGTGACACACTCTCCCCTATTTCGCGATAATACAAAACGTGCTGCCCTTCTTTGAACTTTTTCGATGCACTCCATCAATCCTATCTGGTAAGGATCCCACACCCCGTAGTAGTATTCTAAAAGAGAACGGACAAGCGTAGTGTAGGCAGTCTCTTTAGTAGAGCTTACATTTTCTAAGGGTCCTGACAATAAAATACAGTCTCCGGTTAGCCTTCCCCACAACATTTTCAATGTGATCCTTCCTATTTAAGTTGTTCGTAATTGTAATTCCCATGTATTCAGTTAAATTTAAGGCCCTTAGCTTTAACTGATTTATCGTGTAACCGAAGTTTAACGGATTCGTTTTAGCACTCATGTGGATGACCTCACACTTTTCGTTATTTAGGGTCACTTGCCAATTTTCGCATCATGCAGATGTCTTTTCTAAACCTTTTTGCAATTTTTTTATTCTTCTGATGGCTTTATTAGTCAATAAACGACAGCGTAATCTGCAAACAACAAAATACGGCTGCTCAGATTGTCTCCCAAATAGTTTGTATAGGTAAGGAACAGCAAAGGGCCTGTGTCGCCATGATGATGCAGATGTCGAGTCGCCACCAGTCCAGCATCACGGGAACTCTGATCGAAGAACTGGCTCCCATCTCTTACTAACCAACAACTGCAATGGTGCATATTTTCCCGACACTGTCTCACCTTAGGGAGTTTTTTCTGGTCTTCAGTTACGTCAACGTTGACCTCCCGAGTGGGTGGCTGCAGAAGGTTTGTGGTGTTTATTTCCGGATGATGCGAGGCCATCCCCGAAATCCGATTGCAAGCCACATTTCCTCGGTTAGGTGGCCGTTGATCTTCCGTTCAGTGCACGGCGCTCTCCGTGCTTCAGAAGCCAGAATTGCTTGGTATTTGGTAGTCAACCACAAACACATTAAACGCCAGAGACTCCATTCCATGTGTATGGCAGATTCTGCGTTATGTCTCCAGTGTCACCTACCGGATACCATCTGGAATGCAGATCTGCCGTGGAGGTGTGGTGGCTGACGAGACTGACGCTGGCCCTTGTTCAGCGTCCGACCCCAACTGCAGTGACGCCAAAATCCCTTCTTATCCAGAATAGGGGTATGATGTGCTATCTATGTACTAAAGTACATCAGTGATATGGGATGAAGACAAGCATTTTCTCGATTTTTGGATTTCCCTATCGGAACGATTCTCTCGCCTGCGGCGTCAGCCGCTCTACCGCCAACACTTAGCTAATTATCTGAGTAGTACCTGCTTGGATCCTCAACGAAGTTGGGGTATACCGGGTATGGATGTCTGGATGTCAATTTTACGAACCAGAACAACTGACAGAATCGTACAGACCCTTTCTTATGAACATGTGCCCGGCCACAATGGTGGGTTACAAGGCTCCGTGGACACTTTGGTTCTGTAGCCGCGGGTGTAGTGTCTCACATTGGTTCCGTCGAAAGGGCGGCCTTTACGTTGTATTTGTGCTCTAATTTTGTTTTTTCTTTAACCATAGAATGGCACAATTGTGCAGGTAGAGATGTTCTGTTCGTTGAAACCGCCTTCCTGCTGCGCATTTAAAAAATGGACGGGGGAGGGATAGTGGTCGGATATCTGGTTTCGACCCCCGCCTACCCTCTCTCACCGGCCTGAAGCTGACTGCTTTGCCAAAAGGGGCCGACCGCTCGCGATAAGCGGGAAATCCGGGTCCGAGTCCCGAGCGGTCACTAATTGTTATCCATATTCGCGACTGCAAATATATTTCGTGTATTTTATAACGGCTGTAGTCGTCGCACTGCCTGTTCCTTTGGACATCCGTGCATGTCCGAAGGAACATTGCACTGCACATCTAAACAACAGAGGCACTAAAATATCTTTCCGTATCATTTATCAAGTTGGCGTTCTTATCTCTAATGAAAAACGCTGGGCTCTGAAACCCACGTTTCCGATTTTTAATATACTGGAGAAATCGTCTTGAACTCTTGATGTGGCTCTCTGTCGTATGTACGTCTATCCATGTTGTTGATATCCCATCATGTTCGCTGTATGCTTCACTCTTTTTGTCATGCAATATATTTGTTATTTTACGCTCCAGATTCCTGGGAGGTTCCAGGATCTACTTATTTATCAAATATTGTAATGTGCTAGAACGTTTTATGTATGTGCAAATAGCATCAAAGTATGTCAATCCACGCAGTTCAGCCCCATGAGTATTTCAAGCGTGCTACTTGAACGTGCCTTACGTTGTATTAGTTCTTGTTGAGGGCCCTGCTACAGTAACTGGTAATCGATTCCGTATTCCACATGATCTACTTTGGTGGAGACGTCGCGTTTCTCGGACTTTGAGACCTCGGTGTCTCCAATAAGACTACGGTGGTACACAATACAGACAGTCCATTCCTCTTTCGGTCTACGTAGTCAAGATACCAATGAATACAAAGGCCTCTGTAAGCCAGATGTACTTGAGGTAACTAACAGAGTTACTGGAGAAGTTAGCCAGGATTCGACGAGACGGGTGTAAAAATTCGATCTTGCCGGTAAATATAAAAGTGTGACGTCGTAATGCGTTTCGTCACGTATTGTTACTTCAACAGTAGAGTCCACCAAAGACTTGAGGACAGCTAGGAGAAGCTCAAGAAGTGGGACAGATTACAGACGGAAGTTAAGAAGACGACTTCATCGTGCAGCAGGTTTGCATTACCGTAGAACAACTAAAGAATACAGCACTGTCGTACGTACAGAGCGTTCGGTGGCTGCGTCACACAGTGAATCCGAGTATGACGGAAGCTATAAAGTTTCACACGAAATGAAGAGCGTGTCATGTGGCGTCTGTCAAGCGCTTCTTTTGAAGAATATCATCCCAACATATGACTTCAAATAGTGCCAGCACATTGAGGCAATGCACCGGAGAAGTGTGCAAAGAAACACATTCGGCAGTCGCCAAACACTATACCGACAACAGTCATAAAAGACCATGTAGGCATCGCATCGCTGATATAGTAAACTGCTAGAGGAGAATAAAGGCGACTTATCCCGTCTATTAACGCAGAATCTAAACGACCAAAGGTAGCAGTGTTGATGCGCGAACTTAGTCAGGAGAGGGCATCATCATTAGTTCTAGAAGAGGTTCGTCCATCGAATGTCTACATGGCACGCCAATTTCGAGGAATGTAGTCGTAGGGCCAGGACTTAAGCTGTAATTGCCGGACAATATTAAGGTTCTCAATGAGAAAGATACGACTCGCTTCTCTGCCAATTCTAATACCACGCGGAGACATGTACATTTGTAGATAAGAGGACAACACGCAGGCGTTTCTCCATTATGTGTGCCGTGGGCATGCTGAACCATGCGGGCTCTAACGATTTTGTTTTCCGACGGGAGGTGTAATCTTTGACTGATAGTCACGTCGGGAGCTAGAGGGCGTACGAAGAGTTCGCAAGAAGCGTAAGCGGAGGGTGTTCGGAACACCGGAAGCAGTATAGAAGTGATGGCTCGGCCATGCACCACGAAATGAACTGCATTACCGAACGTTGGTGTGTTCGGTATTCCGAAATTACTGTTTAGAAGTCAATTGAGGCCAAGCTGCTGAGCGAAGGTTTTGTATTTGTCTTCAGGTTTCATTGAGTAAAGGCATTCATGGCGTGAAATAATTTTTCTAATATCATTTTGGAACGCCAAGCACTTTCGATTTGTGGTAATTGTAGTCTTAAGTATTATGTAGCGTCCTCATTCTGGAAAAAATAATTAGTATACTTTGTCTCCAAGAAAAGTTTGTGTGTTTCTTAAGTTGCAAAGCTGATGTGCAGTCTGCAATACATTTTATTGACATTACAGCGCCTTGTGTAGCGCCTGAAAAGTCGTTTCATTAAGGAGTTTAATTCACAAACGGCAGTTGCCGGTCTGTTACATGGAAATTTTTTATTTCTTTGTAGTTAACAAAATTAATATGAATTTTGCTGCACAGATGTCTGTTGCATTCCTGAAAGTGCTGCAGTTATTAAACCTCAAGCCAATATTTGCTCTTCAATTAATCCTGTTTAATTAAGTACAATACATTTCTTATAATATTTAACATAGAGTTTTCATCGTTGCCAGCTGACGGTTCAAATGGCTCTGAGCACTATGGGACTTAACTACTGAGGTCATCAGTCCCCTAGAACTTAGAACGACTTAAACTTAACTAACCTAAGGACATCACACACATCCATGCCCGAGGCAGGATTCGAACCTGCGACCGTAGCGGTCTCGCGGTTCCAAACTGACGCGCTTAGAACCGCACGGCCACACCGGCCGGCTCCAGCTGAAGGAAATCGTGTTTCCAGATTCAGAGGACATTGAGTTCCAACCGATAAGAGCCAGTCTTGTGAGAGGCAATCAAAGACAACAGGCAGCTCTGAGAATGAGCTCCTTTAGCAGAATGCAGTCAACATTTCATCCTTGGATGCGATTTCTTGCGAGTGTCACAAACAGTCATAGGCTGGAGCTCAAGATTAGTGAACCTACTACAACAAGTTCACGCAACAACGATAGTTTTGAGTGATCATCTACCACTGAATACACATCTCGCCAACATCAGTTAGGCGCTCAGTTTAACTGCGAAGTTCGAGTTGAATGCCAAAATGCACTCAGCCTCACTGAAGTATTCTATATGCCCGTCACAACTGAGAAAGGTTATTTCTGTGCTAACAAATGTCATGTACAAATGCAAGAACCAGTGCAAGAAGTGCCATTGACGGAGAATCGTGCAACTCTACCCAACGGTGGAATCAAATATCCAGAGGTCAATAGATGCTGGCTACCCAGTGTGGAAAACGATATCACACTACAGATTATACCTCCCCCCCTCCCCCCACCCTCAATCAGGGTACCTTGAATTGAATTGTCTGTGATTGGGAAGGGAGTATATAACACAGCAATTCTGTGACCTACCAACTTTTTTCCTTGCAATTTGCCAACCGGAGAGGCCGTGCTGTTCTAGGCGCTACAGTCTGGAGCTGAGCGACCGCTACGGTAGCAGGTTCGAATCCTGCCTCGGGCATAGATGTATGTGATGTCCTTAAGTTAGTTAGGTTTAATTAGTTCTAAGTTCTAGGCGACTGATGACCTCAGAAGTTAAGTCGCATAGTGCTCAGAGCCATTTGAACCTTGCAATTTGGCTTTCCGATGTATTTTTTCTATGAATCAAAGTTCATATACAAGTGTAGTAATGTTTGTATGATGGAATGCAACGTTTCCTCAGTGTAAAGTTAAAAAAATCGTTGTGAGGTAGTATAAGTAGACACGCTAGCTTTGTCAGGAAGATGAGATATTGTCAGAGAGTACTGTACAGTGAACTAGTAGTTACATTATCGTTGGGCGCACCAGCAGTTGAATTCAGTGCAGAGCGGAACGTAGGAGCGTGTTGAGAGAGACAGTTGAGTCAAGTCGCACTGAGGCTTTTTTGTTCAGAAATGGTCGTAAAGCAGTGGTGCTAAAGTATGTAAGGGTTCGACGTGCGTTTGATGTGGGCGGACAGAGTGCAATCCATTAAATGGGTACAGCATAATTACTGCAAGAGGATGGAAATTAACGTGAAGAGTACTATGGACCAAGTTTCATTTGTTACGGAGCTACAAGAAGAAGAGCCTGCGCCACAATGCCTTACATTGGACCGACGACACCTCAACCTGAAGCAAGATCACAGTCTGAGGTAAGATCCAACAAATTACTTTGTCAGACTTGTATAGAGCTAGCTTCGTCGCAGTTCATTTTCCGTTTGAATAATCTACGTCTACATCTACATGACTACTCTGCTATTCACAATTAAGTGTCTGGCAGAGAGCACCAGAGTGATGATCTTCACTTTCACCTAAGACTGAATACCTAAGTAGGATCCATCTGGCTGCGTAGTACTTTGTTGTTCTATGATTATTACTAACTGATTTCCAAAGGATGCTACCTAATCGAATGGTATTTGTTTGCTGTGAAATATCCATCTGAAATCACGCGAGAGCAATATTTACCAGTTTTGTGCTGATTTCACCTTGCAAGAAAATCGAGTATTCTTACGTAAGTATTTCACCATTAACAGACGGTGATTATAATAACAGTGATTTTGCTCACATAGTGAGCTGGCGATCGTTAATTTTCTTTAATTCTCTAACTAAATCTCTAACATATTCGTAATTTAACCAGTTACTTTAATTCCGTTCAACAAATTTGATATTCATTTAACTTTAACCGAGTTTTTGCTTCTTGAGCTCATTGCTGCAAGTACAGAGCTCTGGTGATTCCGTTATAGCTGCATGTACGTTTCACGGATTTCATTAGTCCTTCGGAGTAGACGCCTTTCCCGTACACCAGGGAGCGTTAGGTACACGGTGAATTTGATTCCTAATTAGCCGGAAGTATAGAGGGTGGCTATAAGTAGGTCTCGTGAAGAAGGTGTTTGTACCTCGTGTACTGGCCCCTTACAAAATCGCCATTCTCATGAAATGGCACCTCACACCATCCCGTCAGTCCAAAAACATTCGAGACTCCTTCAGTGAAGAACAGAGAAAAGTTACGATGTTGATCTTAATGCTTCACGTGATCTACATATGTAGTCTCCGCCACCACCACCCCTCCCAACCACCTTAGTACAACGCATTGAGCGTTCATACAACCACGTGGAACTGTCTGAAGGGGCCTTCTTTGCGACTGCGTTCAACTCGCGCGTCAAATTCACATTTTATTCGGCCTTGATGCAGTTCGTCGCTTTGTTACAGTTTCGTATAGACAACACGAAGTCGCGTCACCCATGATAATTTTTTTCAGGAAAAAGGTGTTCTGGTTTTTCGTTTCAATCAAGTCGCGGCCAGGAGTCCACGAGTCGTCGTTTTTTGTGTGGTACAAATTTTTCACACACTTTTCTCTTCTTCAAAACATTCGTGAGAATGCTTTGAACACTTCATTTTGTGATGTTGAGTTCGCTGCTTCACTCTGATATGTAGCACAAAAACATTGACACACTACGACTTACCTCCATTACGAACACTGCCTGCCCACATCTAACTGGTCGAATGTACGTGTGTTGTTAAAAGTTTGTTGACAGAAGCTTCCACTGTAGTTGTTGAGTTGACGTCGCTCATAGGCCAGGCACAAAAAATCTTGGAACATTTTGGACGGACGGGGTGTCTGATGGGAGTGAGATATTTTTCCATTGTGGGTATGCAGAATCGCTACTAGCAGATCGAGGTTGGCGAGGCTCACCAGGGAAAGACTGTTTTCATAATATCTAATAGCTTCTATCAGTTCAAATACGCCTTTCATCTCTGAATGCATGAAAGACAACGTGACTTTTCATCTGAACTGAACAATTTGTTTCAGCTATTTGGTGCCACTGTTCATTCTTCGAAGATATTTGAAGAACATCTAAATCACTTGACGACTGTGCTGCAATCTGAACATTGTGCAGGGTGTAAGACAGCTGTAGTTGTCTTAATAGCGAATCCTCGGTGATTTAAGCCAATTTTAAGTCTGTTACTGGGAATACTGTGTGCTTATAATTAAAGTGCAGCTATACGCATAGGTTCAGTGCGGCTGTAATTATCGTATGATAGCGAAACTCGACGCAGATGATAATGTATTAAAGTGGAATCGATTTACTCTGGAAAGAAATTGTTCTAATTGGAGATGTCGGCGAGAGGCTGCATCTGTAAAATGACGTGATCAACAGTCGTTCACTGCAGTTCCGGTGGAATCAGAGCAACGTGTCCTATATAATCAATTTCAGATCAGGTAGAGGCCGAATGTGTCCCCGCCAAACACGTTCCTTTAAATATGCCCAGAGCCAAAAGTAACATGGATTCAGATCAGGTGATGTTGTAGGCCATGTATCTGGAAAACCCCTGGGGATAATACGTTCGAGGAAGGTTGTATTAAGTAGATGTTTCACTGGGCGAGCTGCATGAGTCGTTGCCACGTTTTGAATGAAAACAGCGATTTGCACACAGTTACGCTATTTAAAAGCAGGAATCACAAGGTGAAGGAGGAGCTCTCGATACTCTGCTGACGTCCCCGTACATCTGACAGGCTCTCTGGGCGTTCTTCAAAGGAGAACAGACCGAGAATAAGGGTGCTTGTGAAACCACACCACGCAGTAACGTACGGCGAGTACAACGGTTCTTCGTGCATAATACACGGTGTAACAGTTCTGTGTGTTCACTGCACCCTGTAGTGTGAAACTATGCCTCGTCGCTCCACAGAATATTGCCCTCTCACATACCATCACCTTCGACATATGCCAGAAACCGAAGAGCAAATTCAGAACGTTGCTGCGGTTGTCGAGGTTTTATTTACTGCACCTTCTGGATCTTGTACCGGTACGAATGTAATTATACCACAAAACATTCCGTACTGTTGACCGGGGAATTTCTCGTCACACTGCACGGGCACTAGCGCTACCCGGGGTACGTGCTGCATGGTCAGCCACGGCAACAGGAATCTCGCCAACAACTGCCCCCAGTATAGGAGGTGCCAGGTGCCAAATCAAGCTCTGCCGTGTTTACGAACTTCATTATCACTCCTTTAAATCATTGTCGGCAAACGGGCTCTGATCAGAGCTTTCAGTCGGTGATATTCTCTAAATGCAACACTGTAGTTCGATGTCGTTCAAGTAATTGTCACTAACAGATCACCGTCTCTCTTCTCGATACCCATATTGTTCATTCGCGGTATGGGTTGTCAAATGACAGCGTGGACGTCATAACATCATACAGTATAAGCGCCGGATTTGCACCTGGTGATCAGAACTGGAACTATTTTTTCCAACGTAAATCGGTTCCGCATCAACGCATTTGTATATCTACCGAGTTTCTCTGTCACACGATGATTACAGCCCACACTGGACCTCCGTGAGTAGCAGCACTTTAATAATAACGATTTTTCGTTAAACTGCCTCTCTATCGGTTGTGACAGACCAAGAGAATTTAACTACACTTATGTTCAGAAATAACAGAACGTCTTGAACGACTACAGATACGACTTTCTTTTTCACAGGACATATACATTAGGTTGTCTTGCAGATATGTGTAACATTTGAACCGCATGTTCAAGGTCAACATCGATATCGCGGCGCAACACCACCTACCGATAAAATGTGCCTGCTGCTCTTGTTGTCGCTGTAAACCGAAGACAATGTATCAGTGTGACTTGAGCAGACGTGCAGGACGCCCCACTAACCCATGCACGAACCGCACAGTCAAACCAGTGAGTTTGAAACAGGGCGCGTTTTTAGCAATAGATAATGTGTTGCCTCCATCCGGAAAATTGCTGCTCATGTGGTACGAAATGTCTCTGAAATGCAACGAGTGTGTGCAGAATGGTTCACGGAATGTCGTAGAACAGGGCGAGAGGGGTCAGGTCGCACCAAGGAGACCACCCTTCGAGAAAATCGATATTTCATCGGAATGGCATTGCAGGACAAATCTGCATCCTCCTCGGTTCTGGCGCAACAGTAGAGCAGTGTAAGACATGGTAGACTATCAGGGGTGACAGTCCGGTGCCGTTTATTACGTTATGGGTTACGTGCGCATCGTCCACTTCTCCGCCTAGTTTTGACAAATGTGCAGCAACATGCTAGACGGCAATGATGCATTGAACGACGTCACTCAGGACAGGAATGGCGTCAGACATTGTTTCCCGACGAATCCAACTTCTGTTTCTTTGAAGATGGCCACATTTTGGTTCACCGCAGACAGGGGGAGCGGTATCACAGTGACCGCATTCGCACAAGACATACAACGTCAACTCAAAGCCTGATGGTGGGGGTTCTGTAGGGTACAACCACAAACCAAAATTGGTGGGTATCCAGGGCACTGTAATCAGTGAAACCTGCGTGAGGGCATCCTGCGACCTACAGCTCAAAATGGTTCTGATGGCTCTGAGCACTATAGGCCTTAACATCTGTGGTCATCAGTCCCTTAGAACTACTTAAACCTAACTAACCTAAGGGCATCACACACATCCATGCCCGAGGCAGGATTCGAACCTGAGACTGTAGCGGTCGCGCGGTTCCGGACTGAAGCGCCTAGATCCGCTCGGCTACACTGACCGGCCGACCTGTAGCCATACCATTTCTGCACAACACCAGAAGCCATTTTTCAGCAAGATAATGCACAATCACATTTTTCTGTGCCTTCTTGGTGACACAGGATGTCAGCTTTCTCTCCCTCGATCACCAGTCTAGTCGCCAATCGAAAACGAGTGGGATGTGGTGAAACGACAGGTCCAGCATTGTGACCCCATGCCATCCATCACAGATGAACTGTGGAATCAGATGAACGCAGCAAGGAGGCCTTATACCCGTCGATGACATTACGCATCGAACAAGTTATCAGGGCCCATGGCGAACCCTGTGCCTATTAGGCAACAAGACACATGCTGAACGGAGGTGACTGATATGCCAATCGTTTCTGCAGAACATACTAATGTACACGTCTTGTTAACAGGAACGTCCCGTCTCTATTGCTGAGGGTGTTCTGTTTCTTTCTGAACGGGAGTGTATATACATGATTAAAACCTGAACAGGCGCAGTGGTTAGCACACTGGACTCGCATTCGGGAGGACGACGGTTCAATCCCGTCTCCAGCCATCCTGATTTAGGTTTTCCGTGATTTCCCTAAATCGTTTCAGGCAAATGCCGGGATGGTTCCTTTGAAAGGGCACGGCCGATTTCCTTCCCCATCCTTCCCTAACCCGAGCTTGTGCTCCGTCTCTAAAGACCTCGTTGTCGACGGGACGTTAAACAACGCTAACCTAAACCTAACCTAAAACCTGAACATGTAAAAACTGAAAAGCTGTAATGGAACTGGATTCCCCCATATAAGAATTATCTGCGCAATGCATATGTGGGTGCAATCCGTATAACATACAATGCTATGTGATAATATTGAAAAGCAAAAGGGTAAAATACATGTCGGTGACTATAAGATACAAGTACATGAGTTCAGCATTTAGTGAGAGGCGACTTGATTCTCAATGAAACAAATGTACTGTATCTGGTCAAAGGATGCACTGCTCATTGACTTACTTTGTGACGTTGAAAATTATAGTTAATCGAAAGTTTAACAGAGCTACTAAAGAAAAATGACTGGGAGGGAAAGCAGAGGAGAATTGCCTACGACCCTTAGACAAATAGCCCGTCAGCATGTTTTTAATTCGACATTTGGCGATATGCTGTCTATAGAGACCGTCTAATTTTATTCCTGGCCTACAAGCGATGTCAGCGCAGTAACTGGGGTGGCAGGCGGAACTAACACCTGTAAACCACAGAAACGCTTTCGATCAGTCAGTTGTGAGCAGCTAGAGTTAAGAAGTGTCATGCGATTGCCACACAGGGAAAGACAGTAGTGTCATCGTTACCGCATCACAAATCGCAATAGATTAACTTTTTTAAATGAAGTGTTCAAGACATTCACGAGAATTATGAAATGTATTCGCAAATTGCGAATACGATTATACAACAGTTACCGAAAAACTTATCACGGGTGACGAAGCTTGTTATTATCAATACAAACCCATCACAAAACCATCAGAAAACGACAAAATGCAAAACTCATATGAAGGGTCAATGCATTGACAAGACAAAGAAGATCTATCTGCTGGTTACATGAACGGTGTCTGGTTGGACGAGTACGAGAAGGGGGGGGGGGGGGAGGGGACTATTTATAACTAGAATACCCGAAGCCTTAAAACCACCCTCTTAAAATTTGCTCATTTTCCATGAAAGGAGTCAGGAAATGTGTGTTTCTTTTTTTTTTCTAAGGGGTTACGTAGAAGTCAAACAGACTGAGAGTCTGTAACATATCACTTTATTACGAGACATATTTTCCGCGAATTCCACATCTTTGAATATGGTTCAGAGACGCTTGCAGACATAGTTCATACATCGCTGTATTAAATTTCGTTCTGCGCGCTGAATATTAGAAAAAATAAGAAGCACAACGGACATTTTAAGAACCTTACTTCTGCGATGGATTTTGCATAGACCTAACTTCAGTATTGGAGATTACTGGATCGATGAGATAAAACAGATCTTAAAAAATATTTCATGGCAAAAGTTTAATTTAATTTAATGATCGTAGCAGTACGGAATGCCAACGGCCTTGCTGCAGTGGTAACACCAGTTCCCGTCAAATCACCGAAGTTAAGTGCTGTCAGGCTGGGCTAGCACTTGGATGGGTGACCATCCGGTCTGCCGAGCGCTGTTGGCCAGCGGGGTGCACTCAGCCCTTGTGAGGCAAACTGAGGAGCTACTTGACTGCAAAGTAGCGGCTCCGGTCTCGGAAACTGACGTACAGCCGGGAGAGCGGTGTGCCGACCACACATGCCCCTCCGTATCCGCATCCAGTGACGCCTATGGGCTGAGGGTGACACGGCGGCCGGTCGGTAGCGTTGGGCCTTCATGACCAGTTCGGGAGGAGTTTAGCTTAGTTTTTAGCAGTGCAGAACGCATTCTAAGATAATTTAAGTTTCCAGTGAACAAAGCACATAGATAATTGCTGATAACTTTATGTGTGAATTATTTACATATCCTGAATACTTAAGTTTTTGAGAAAGAAAAATGATTATAACCTAAGAAAGATAAATTAGGCTAACTTAAAATATCAATTGCAATATTTCGTAATCTTATATTGGAGGCTAGACTTTCAGACTTGATATTGAGAGTATTTTATTTTGATGTTCGATGAACGTAATCCACGTGCCAATTTTAAAGACACAGGTTATTCGTTGTAAAGCCTACAATAAATACAGGTTTTATGCAATGTCAAACGCCACCAGATAAGATGGGCGTTGTTAATCGTACTCAGTATTAGCACTCGAAACTAAAGTACCGCTACCGCTGCTCTCCACCAAAGGAAGACACCTGTCGTTTCATATCATTGCTTCCTGACGAGTATTTTGCTTTCGTTACAACCTAACGATTCAGGGGATAAGCTCATCAAATAGCTCACCAACAGAACTGAAGAAGCAAGACAGTTATGACAAATATAGACTTTGGACGTCCAGGACAAGCGCCGTGAACGTTATAAACTACACACCGACCTATAAGCTACAACTCAGACGACCCACTTTGTATTTTTACAGCTTTTAAAATGGGCAGGATGTCAGAAAAAAGTATTAAAACGCTGCTTTTACCCGTACCGAATCCCTCATCTGTTGTCAGACAGCCGGCTGGAGTGGCCGTGTGGTTCTAGGCGGCGCAGTCTGGAACCGAGCGACCGCTACGGTCGCAGGTTCGAATCCTGCCTCGGGCATGGATGTGTGTGATGTCCTTAGGTTAGTTAGGTTTAATTAATTCTAAGTTCTAGGAGACTGATGACCTCAGAATTTAAGTCGCATAGTGCTCAGAGCCATTTGAACCAAGCCATTTGATAGACATCAGTAATGGGAGTCAAGTGCGGTGATCCTACATCGAGGACAGAAAAGAGGAGAAAAGTCCACGTGCTCCCGATGAAACTCTATGTTATAATCCTGAGACGCAGGTCAGTGACAGGGACTTCTGCTGACAGTAACAGCAAGATCTGCCAGACGAACAAGGTACCTCGAGAGGACATGGGCACACCACCAGATCCACTAGCGCCGCCATATTAAAAACCGGTGATAAGATCCCGATCCAGGGAGCTCTGAAAAGCAGGTCGCTAGTTAGCGAGTAGAGCAGCTGGGGCATATACCAGGCGTCGTACTCCATGACGGAGTGACTATAATCGGAGTCTCACGACGTGCTTCACGCTGCTCGAGTCTTGCGTGCTATAAACATTAATGATTTAACATTTCTCGTATCTGGAAGCTTATTTGCTTACCGAATGACTTAATGTGTTGCAACGTGTAAACAAAATGACCCTCTGCGAAGAGTGGTAGTTCAGTTCTGAGCGACTTTTGTGAGTGCTCAATAACCGTTCAAATGACTCTGACAAGGGAACCTCCCCATCGCACCCCCCTCAGATTTAGTTATAAGTTGGCACAGTGGATAGGCCTTGAAAAACTGAACACAGATCAATCGAGAAAACAGGAAGAAGTTGTGTGGAACTATGAAATAATAAGCAAAATATACAAACCGAGTAGTCCATGTGCAAGATGAGCAACACAAAGGATAGATTCTACGCAGGAGCGCCGTGGTCCCGTGGTTAGCGTGAGCAGCTGCGGAACGAGAGGTCCTAGGTTCAAGTCCCCCTTCGAGCGAAAAGTTTAATTTTTTATTTTCAGACCATTATCAAAGTTCAGACACTCACATATAATCAACTTCGCTCTCCAAAATTCCAGGACATGTTCAGATTTGCTTGGACATAGGCAGGATTTGACGGTCTACACACTGAAAAATTTGAAACATATGTTTTGACAGAGCATAGGGGAAAGTGAGCGACTGCGAAACTGTTGGATTCATTTTTTGCAGTTTATGTGACAAACTATTATGGTTTCATCACTTTCTTGGGAGTAATTATCACATCCACAAGAAAACCTAAATCGGGCAACGTAGAAGAATGTTTTTACCCATTCGCCAAGTGTACAAGTTAGGTGGGTCGACAACATATTCCTGTCATGTAACGCACATGCCGTCACCAGTGTCGTATAGAATATATCAGACGTGTTTTCCTGTGGAGGAATCGGTTGACCTATGACCTTGCGATCAAATGTTTTCGGTTCCCATTGGAGAGGCACGTCCTTTCGTCTACTAATCGCACGGTTTTGCGGTGCGGTCGCAAAACACAGACACTAAACTTATTACAGTGAACAGAGACGTCAGTGAACGAATGGACAGACCATAACTTTGCCAAAATAAAGAAACTTTTTGCTGGAGGGAAGACTTGAACTAAGGACCTCTCGTTCCGCAGTTGCTCACGCAAACCACGGGACCACGGCGCTCCTGAGCTGAGATTAACCTTGATGTTGCCTATCTTCGCATGGACTTCTCAGTTTGTATATTTTGCTTGTTTTTTCATAGTTCCACACAACTTCTTCCTGTTTTCTCGATTGATCTGTGTTCATTTTTTCAAGGCCTATCCACTGTGCCAACTTCTAACTAAATCTGAGGGGGGTGCGATGGGGAGGTTCCCTTGTGAGCACCTTGGGACTTAACATCTGAGGTCATCAGTCCCCTAGACTTAGAACTACTTAGACCTAACGAACCTAGGGCCATCACACACATCCATGCCCAAGGTCAATAACCATGTTTTCAATGTAAAGCGTTAGTTCTTGTTGAGTACTATGGTAACTGGTGCTCGATTACAGATTCTACGACACTGCGTTTTTCAACAAAGTATACTTTTAACAGGTTACATTCCTTTAAATCTGGACATTGCCGGAGTCTACAGTAGGTTTATGCATCAATATACACAATCAAAGAGTAAATTACCTATGGAGTCTTATGCTTGTGACTGAAATAATACGATAAATTACCATAGAACCATGCAAGTGTACAGGTCACCACATTAAATGCAGATGGTGATTGGAAGTCTCTGTCACCCATGTATTATCTGACGAAGACGGTAAAAATTAGTACGTCAGCTAGTGGAGTCGCAACATCATTTAGTGAAAGATGTTCCTCGACACTATGTCATAGAAAAAGATGAAGTCACAATTTCCGTAGGCTTCAGTAAAATGCAAATTAGTCAGATGCACTCCAATAAAAAAATGAAAATGACATGTGTCTAATAGAGACTTATATTTATCGAACTAGCTACCGATCTTCACACGAGTGGCACTAAGTATCTATGACTGGATTACTTGTCTGGAGTACCAGTAATAAATAATGTAGGTACTCAAATTTTCCTCGTGAACCAGTCCACCTGTTAGCGAGAACTGTATCAGAAACCATACAGAGTTACTTGAGGTTATCGTTCACATACAAACAGGAAAACGCGACAGGGGATTTTAATTTATAGTGTGTATAGAAGATATGTAGAGGTGTATAGATCTGGTTAAGCTTGGCTGCTCTCTCGAGTTGCGGCGTCTGTTTAGTTTACTACTTCTACCGCCGGATACCGCTTCTTTTGCAGCTGACATGCTCCCAGCTCTCATCATTACCTCGACATGTCACTCCAAATGTCAATTAAATGTGCAATGGCCACGTATATTACACACTCATAATTATTAAAACTATAAATTATATATATAAACCTTCCTCACCAGTCAGTCTATCTGTTAGTGAAAACCGCATCAAAGTCCCTACGGTAACCGCTGAGATTAGCCTTCCCACACAGAGAGAAAAATTCGCCAGGGCACTTTACATGATATACACATAAATGTACATAATTAGCAACAATCTGGAGCATGAAGTCCAAACGCAAACACCTCACAGATGACATAAGACAATCTGAAAATTAAGGAACGTGCCGATCGTTTAATTAAAGTGCAAATCAATAACATACTCTACAATACATATCGAGCAAGTAATCGACTATATACTGTTGTAGTAACAGTGGACGATTTTTACGAGTTCATGAAGTAGACTGAGCTTTCAGGGGGGCCGGGATCCTTTGGTTGTAGGGCAAGTGCCGAAAATGATAATCTCGACTCAAATATTTTCAGTTGGGAACTCCTTTGCTGTTCACCCAACTCACTGGGATCTTAAAAATAAAGAACATGAGCTCTGCCATGATTAAAAGGTTACCGATGACACTTTAATTCTGTCAGAGACGATGTGGGACTTAGATCAATTCAGCAGGATGGGGTGGGTCTTGGAAAGAAGTTATAGCAGTAAAATCAACAAAAGTAAAACGAGGTAATGTAGTATAGCTGAATTACAGCACATGATACTCATAGACTTTGAGGCACTGAAAGTAGTAGATGAGGTTTACCATTTTCACAAGCAGAAAGAAAACTTTGGTGACGTGGATGATAAATCTCGGTATAACGAAATATTTACGGACATATTTGGAGTGTAAGCTTCTACGAAAGAAAGAATAGATGGTGCTGCAGAAGAATGCTGAAGATAAGCTGGATAGAGTGGCCAGTCAATGAACAGATGCTGGATCGAATCGTGGGGAAAACAAATTTATTGTACAACGCGACTAAAAAAGGGGATTAGTTGACGGGACACATCCAGAATCATCAAGAAATCGTCAGTTCGATATTAGAGGAAAGCGTGGAGAGGTGACAGAGGAGGATGTGGGGTTGAAGAGAGTGAATATTCCAAAATATTGACTACAGTAAGTAAATTCAAATGGACGTAAGCTGTAGTAATTATGCATAGATGATGAGGGTTGCACGGGATATCTAGCGTGGTGAGTTGCTCAATCGAGTCTTCGGAATAAGGAGCATAACAACAATAACTACACTTCCGACGTTTATGTGAAAACTGTAACACGTTTAGATAACTTTAAACGGTTTATTTCACTGTGCTTGCAGCTACTGAACCGTCAAGAGAGCTCCTGCAAAAAGTGGTTATTAATGTAAAGGTGACGTATGGTGTGAATTCTTATCGTTATTTTAATACCCAGTTTGAAGATAATGGACTATTGAATGCCTTTTTTTGGCTGAACGCAGGAATGTGCCAGAACTGCACATTGGAGAACTGGCGTGTAAGAGTTCTCTGAAGGATTTTAGCACTATGAATGTACACAGTGATCTTTTACTATCAGTATACACAAAATGTCTGAATTTTATAGCTCAGTAGTATCCCCGGTATAAATTGAGAAAGATTTTAACAAAAATGAACAAATACCTTTTACAAAATTTCACAGGAGCGGTATGTCTGCATTTATACTTAATTATATCCTTCTTAATGAACTGCGTCTGCTCTTCGCCCATTTCTTGCATCTTGCGACCTCGTCCATCTCGATTGCCCTTAGGTAGTATATCCTCAAGCATATATCTTTTGGCAGTAACCCTTAGTCTGTCTCCGGACACACCTGGAAGAATACCTATGAAGTAACTGTAGCTTAAATTAAAGTTTCTCTGAGGCATTTAAGTCTCTAATGTATTTACGATAACGTTGGAAGCTGAAGAAGTGAATTAAAATTTGTGCTGCTGCCGGGACTCAGGAAAAACTTAATTTAAGATCTATACGAACACATGTAGTACAGCACTTCCCCATTACGTCCAATGCTGGGGTGCAATTCCAACGTCGGAGAGCCCTGCTGATAGTGATTATAGAAGGGGAGATGTGAATTGGAGTTTGTTTGGGGGAGGGTATTTGACTTAGGAAGTTCGTGCAGCTCTGTTGGCCATAATGTTGTGGTGGCGTAATGGTCAGCACATCTGCCTGACAAGCACTAAGACCCGGCTTCAAGTCCAGCCCGCAGCACAAATTTTAATTCACTTCTTCAGCTTCCAGCGTTATCGTATAATCGTAGCTTGTTCAGATAGTTATATTCATTCTACAGATTTTTGCTTAGGTTACATAGATGAGAGACAGACAAATGAACAACGAATGCCCGGCACAGCGGGGCCATGAAACGGATCCATTCAAAAGTGCTCACTACACGCATTAAGACGTTTATCCTAGTGGGGGACGAGACGACCAATCGCTACTTCGTAAAACGCTGTGGGCCGCTGACGTAACCAGAACCGTATGACTCGTCAGACTGAAACCGACGTCCACGCATGTTTTTCTTCCGGTCGCCAAAGACGTGAAAATCACACAGTGAAAGACTCAGGCAGTGCGGGGGGTATTGTAGCGTTTCCAAATTAAATTGTTGACTCGTAGCCTTTGTCCTGTTGGCAGTGTTGGGGCGGACGTTATCGTGCAATAGGATGATTCTATCCGACAGCCTGAGAGCAAAGGGGGAATCCAACAATGGAAACACCCCACATCTCCCCAGCCAAAGAAATCCAAAGCTGTTGGCACAAGTCCGGCCAGGTCATGGTGGCCTCCTTCGACTGCAGGGGCTCTCTGCTTGTCGAGTTCATCGAGCCTGGAAGCACAATCACTGCGCAGCACTAAGAACACACTTTTCAGACACTGCGACACGTTAATAAGTCAAAACAACCAGGAATTCTTTGGGCGGAATCCTCCTTTTGCACGACAACGCCAGTCCCCACATTGCCACTCGGACGAAAGCTACACTTCAGCGATTTCGTTGGGAAACCCTGCTACATTCACAGCACAGCCCGGATCGCACCATGTGATGCTCACATCTGTGGCAACTTGAAGAAAGACGTGCCCGAACGTCGGTTTTAGTCGTACGAGGAAGTGCAAGAGTAAGTGAGCTTGTAGATCCGTCAGCGGCCGACCGCGTTGTAACAAACAGGAACTGAACGCGTCGGCTCCCAGTGGGATAAATGTCTTAATTCTGTGGTGATTAGTTTTGAACAGAACCATTCCATGATTCGATTGTGGCCTGTGTTCGGTTTTGATTTCACTGTCCCTTATAAAATGAGACTTAACCTGTTGCTTGTCTGAATATTGAAGTACATATAGGAACCTCTCGTCCTCTTTCTTCGCTTACATGGTATTAGATTGACACAGATCTTTATTCGCTTTTATCGTGTTCTTCCCTATGCGTCTTTTAGGGAAATTGACTCTCACATATCGTAGTAAGAAATTATCCTGTTTATCTTCTGCTTTATTCATACACTGGCTATCTCTAAAATGAATAAGATCATTGAAACCCAACCACTCTTCTTAGCATGTTTTTCCTTCGTTGTTTCCACATGGTTCAGTCTATATTCAGATATTCATTTGTGGGTGGAATGGTGCACTTCTTACTCTTTTGACACTGACGACTCCTGCGTTGTCTTCCACTTTCCTGTCCTGAAATTTTGCGGATATTCTGAATCTTCTAAGATGTTAATGATGTTCCAACTTATAGTGAAACAGTCGCCAAACATGAACAGAATTACCCGGGACAAAATGTATTGTTGTCCAACCATCGCTTGGCAGTTGTTTATCTTGTAGGATGTTGTTCCATTGCCCTCTAATGAACACATGCGAACGGAAACGCTATTAACTTTAACTTTTAAATTTTATATTCTAGGTTTCAACTGTGCTCTATGGGAGGAGGATTAGTCGAGTTTGTGGAAGCTTCAAAAATGTAGTTTTGTGAAAATTTGCTTTATTCAGGCGCCCCGTAGAACGGAAATATTCAGTTTTGTCGTGCGTTCTGTTAGCCAGTGTATGAGGCTCATATTAAGGTACCAGAATCCGTTGAAAACCACATTGCCAAAAAAAGACATTTGTTTAGTTTTGTTAAAAAGGTTCTGAACTTGAAGAGCAATCAGCGATGGTAACGGTGGGATAATACGAGGCCTGTTTTTTTAAGTAAGTACCGTTTTGAAATTAAAAAAAAGACGTGCTAGAATATCTCAATAATTTTATTTTTACGTGAAAGCCTGTACCTTAATCTACGCACTGACGCCATTGCAGTCTGATTCTTCCTTGTTTACGTTGTGTACTGAGTGTTTGAGATGCCTCCGATAATCGTGAGTCCCGCCGACTGTGAAGTACGGGCTGTTACAAGGCCTAAAAGCGATCTATATTCATCTTGAGATCTGTGCAGTTTGCGGATAAAAGATTATGAGTGATGGAATGGTAAGAAAGTGGGTGAGAGCATTTAAAGATGGGTGCACAAATGTGCATGATGAACAACGGAGTGGGCGTCCTTCGGTCGTTAATGAAAGTTTGGTCCAGGAAGTGGACGATAAGATGAGAGAAAACAGACGCTTCACGATTTCCTCCTTGCGGGATGACTTCCTAATGTTTCTCGTAATGTTTTGTATGGCATTGTGACCGAACACTTGAATTACCGAAAATTGTGCGCACGCTGGGTACCGAAAATTTTAACGGATGTGCACAAAACCAAACGTTTAGATAGTGCATTGACTTTTCTTGAGCGGTACCACAACGACGGTGATGATTTCTTAAGCCAAATTGTTACGGGCGATTAAACACGGGTAGCCTACGTCACACCAGAATCAAAGCAACAGTCCATGGAAGTTGAGTAAGGGCATCGTTTTGCTTCAAGACAATGCCCGTCCGTATGTGGCGAATCAGACCAAAGATCTCATCACATATTTTCGATGGGAAACTCTAGATCATCCTCCGTACAGCCCCGATCTTGCGCTCAGTGACTACCATCTGTTCCTGCACTTGAAGAAACACCTGGGCGGTCAGCGTCTTCAAGACGATGACGAAGGCAAAACAGTGGTGATTCAGCGGTTAACAAGTCAGGCGGCGGACTTCTATGAGGAGGGTATTCAATAACTGGTACAACGTTGTGGCAAGTGCCTCAATATTGACGGAAATTATGTAGTAAAGTAAATTAAGGTACAGGCTTTCATGTAAAAATAAAATTATTGTGATATCTTAGCATGCATTTTTTTATAATTTCAATATATATATATATATATATATATATATATATATATATATATATATAACAGGATATGGAGTTACTTTGAATTATGATGTAAGTATATTTATGAATATGTTACCCATTACTAAATAACACAGTTCCAGATGGACAGAGGTATTTACACATTCCCTTTTCTGTAGTTTGTGTTAATGTATTACTCTTTCTTTTCACTTTATTTTTTTTTTACATTTTATTTCATTTCATTTTATATAGATTATAATGGCCTTCAGACGAGATAGATACCTCACTAACGGAGAAATAGAAGAAATAATAAACAGTGACGCATTTTACAATGCGGTGTCAAGATGATCAGGACCATATTGATATCACCGTATGTCCTCCTGAAGTAGACTGTATGACCGACGAAGAAGCCAGGGGCTATTGAGGGTTCAAATGGCTCTAAGCACTATGGGACTTAACATCTGAGGTCATCAGTCCCCTAGATCTTAGAACTACTTAAACCTAACTAACCTAAGGACATCACACACATCCATGCCCAAAAGCAGGATTCGAACCTGCGACCGTAGCAGTCTCGCGGTTCCGGACTGAAGCGCCTACAACCGCACGGCCACCGCGGCCGGCAGGGGCTATTGAATTACATTATGTTGCATCAGAGAATAACGAAGAAATTTTATGTAAAACTTCACTGCCAAGGACATCCGTAGTTTCCAGAAGTAAATCGAAGAAGAGACATGTTACTGATGAGAAAAGAAATTGGAAAAAGACACCTCTAGTTTATACAAAGCTGTCTCAAGCTAGTGAGCAACCGGCCGGTACGGCCGTGCGGTTCTAGGCGCTTCAGTCTGGAAGCGCGTGACCCCTACGATCGCAGGTTCGAATCCTGCCTCGGGAATGGATGTGTGTGATGTCCTTAGGTTAGTTAGGTTTAAGTAATACTAAGTTCTAGGGGACTGATGACCACAAATGTTAAGTCCCATAGTGCTCAGAGCCAGCCAAACTAGTGAGCATGACATCAGCACAAAGAGAGAGGAATTGAAGGAACAACTTTCTTCCTTGACTCCGAAGGAGCTGTTTGAAGAACTGATGAACGAAAACATATCCGAGTTCATAGTGAAAGAAATTGTGAGATATGCAGTAAATATGAAGAATATGCAGGATTTTATCCTCACATTTGAAGAAGTGAATGTTTTGTCGGATTTCTCCTTTCTGCTGGCTACCATAAGCTCCCTGCTGAGAAGCTGTACTGGTCTGAAGATGAAGATGTTGGCATACCAATTATAAAGAGCTATGTCAAGGAATAAATATCAGAAGTTGAAAACATTGCTTCATTTTCAAGATAATGTCTTAGCCAATGAAAACAAACACGATCGCGGATTCAAACTTAGACCTCTCATGAAAATGATAAATGAATCTTTTCAAAAATTTGGAATATGTGAGAAAAATTTGTCAATTGACGAAATGATAGTCAAATACTATGGACAAAGTGGGCTGAAACAGTTTATCCGAGGCAAGCCTATTAGATTTGACTATAAGTTGTGGTCTCTTTGTGGAGTAAGTGGCTACTGTTTCAAATTTGATTTATGCTGTGGGAAGGATCCAGAAGAAACTGCAAGGGATGACCTACTATTGGGATCAAGAGTAGTCCTAAACATTCTGGACTACATTGAAAAACCCGAGAATCATTGTGTGTACTTTGACAATTTCTTCACTAGTAGAGATCTTCTGATTCATCTGAGAAATTTGGGTTTTCGAGCAACTGGGACTGTCAGAGACAATCAAGTTGGTGACCATCCACTACTGAGCAGCAACGAACTGAAAAAAGACAGTTCGAGGAAACTACTATGACTACCAGTTCGACAGGAATGGTGAAGTCTTATTTGTTCGATGGCACGACAACAGAAGCGTTACAATTGGTACAGATTTTGACAAAGTTGAACCTTTGGGAGCAGCTACGCGGTGCAGTAGACAAGCAAGTAAGAAGATACAAGCGCAACAACCTGCCGTTTTGAAGTCGTATAACGCGTACATGGGAGGTGTTGACTACCGTGACTGGTTAGTTGGGAAATACACGACGGTAATTAGAGGGAAAAATGTTACTGGATCTTATTTACACGTATGCTGGAAATGCCCCTCGTAAATGCCTGGCTCTTCTACAGACTACTACATGGGAAAAATGCACTGGATTTACTGGATTTCAGACGTGATGTTACAGTTACATACCTGAAATTGGACACTGGAAGACCGAATATTGGACGTCCAATGGAATACGCATCAAGTCAGTTGAGAGTGATACCAGACATCAGGTTTGATGGAATTGGTCATATGAGTGACAAAAGAAGCACGCAAAGAAGATGTGTAAGAGCTAAATGCAATGGGAAACCAAAAACATATTGTGTTAAATGCCGTGTAACACTATGTGTGAAGTGTTTTGTACCATTTCACATGAAATAAATAGTTAAAACTTGAATACAGTTTAGTATGCTATACGATACTGTTATATCAAAAATGGTTCAAATGGCTCTGAGCACTATGGGACTCAACTGCTGTGGTCATCAGTCCCCTAGAACTTAGAACTACTTAAACCTAACTAACCTAAGGACATCACACACATCCATGCCCGAGGCAGGATTCGAACCTGCGACCGTTGCAGTCGCACGGTTCCGGACTGCGCGCCTAGAACTGCGAGACCACCGCGGCCGGCGATACTGTTACATCCCTCCGTCCTATTTTGAGGAGAGGCATTACATCAGCACGTATAAATATTCTTTGGCTATTTTTGTACTTATTGTGGTTCATATACTATGTACATTGTAATTAAGGAATAAAAAATTCAGTTTTTTAAAAAAAATAATTTGGGACTTAATGGGTTAAAAAACACGCCTCGTACAACACGCAGAGCGCCGATCCCGGAGCGCTACCAGGATCTCAGAAGCCGCCCGCTGTGTCGCGTCTGCGCAGACGCGAGGATTCGGCCGCGAGAGGGCGGGCGGCCGCCCCGGCAGTGAGGCGTCGTCCAGCGGCAGACACGCGGCGGCCAGCATGCACTGCGGAGGGCGCCAGAGGGCAGTGGAGCGCGCGCACAGGAAGCTGCGCAGCGTGGTGCGCTCCGCGGAGCGCGCGGGCGTCTCCGGACGGGACCTGGCGCGCCTGCCTGCCGTCGTCAAGTTGGGCAGTTGCCGCGCGGGGCCCTGCGGCGCCGCCACCGTCTGCACGCTGCTGGCCGTCGTCGCGGCGCTCGGCGTCCTCCTCTACGGCGTCTTCGCCTTCACCGGCGACGCTACGCCGTCCACCATCCAGGCCGTCGCGGGCGGCTACTATGGAGGCGTAGTAAGGCCTTGCTTTTTGATATTTACTCTTAACCGTCCACATTAACTCGTAAAACCGATGTTTGAAGGATGGTTGTAGCTCCTCGCTAGGCCCGGTAAATATTTTTGCGAAAAATTGTTTTTAAGGTAATCTAAGAACAGGAGAGTGTGCTTGTTATAATGGTCAGTGGTAATTATCACTAAATAGAGGTGGGGAATTGCCTAAATGCGAAGAGAGAGGCTCGCAATGCCACAATTTGTTTCGTAACGTAAACATGACATTAGCTTCCGGTGTCTGCTACTACCAGTTTGTCACGTAAATTTGAACACTGTCGACAGGTTTGGTCTTCACATTTACAAATTCTTTTAAAGATCTTTGTGTACAGGCCATTTTAATGCCTTTCAAATGGAAACGGGTAAAATACTTTACTTAATTTGGATTTCAGACAAAGCATACACTTTTAGCATTGTGCATGCAGTGAAATACTTGTTTTACTCTGTCACACGTTAGAAACAGTATCAACTATTCTGCTTATATCCGAATCGAGCAGGGCAGGTAAATAATATACACTTTTTAAAGGCTGTGTGTTTGCTTAAGTTCTGATCCCGATGGAGGTTAGAGTCCTCCCTCGGGCGGGTGTGTGTGTGTGTGTGTGTGTGTGTGTGTGTGTGTGTGTGTGTGTGTGTGTGTTTGTCCTTAGAATAGTTTAGGTTAAGTAGTGTGTAACCTTAGAGGCTAATGACCTTAGCAGTCAAGTTCCATAAGATTTCACATGCATTTAAACTTTTTTTTTTTTTTTTTTTTTTTTTTTTTTTTTTTTTTTTTTTTTTTTTTTTTTTTTTTTTGCTTACGTTCTCAGAGTTTCTAGGGTCCTAAATTTCAAATTTTTGTCTGCTGTTTCATACACGCTTAGCCCATTTCGCCTCTGCCTCATAAGTTGCGGTAATTTTACTTATTACAACGCGAAGCTTCAGTGCACTTGCTGAATGATTATAAGGAAATCTAATTCGTCTGGCACATTTTACTTCCATTCTTAATTTCGTGCTGTAGGAATCCATTTACTGAAAAGACAGTTTTGGATGTCAGTATTTACATTTGTATTAAGATAACTTCAAGTCGAATAAAACGTGCTTAGACAGGTGGCAAGAGGTAGTGTTTCCAGGCTGCTGCGTAGTCACCAGAAAGTCATTTAAGTGGACACACACTTAAGTTCACATACCTGGTCACAGCTGGAATAGTGCTTGGCGGTTAGATTATCACGCAGAAATTTGTGGTCTTGCAAGTGCTAATGCACCTAAAGATTGGTTTAAAGGCCGTAAATGCCAAAGGACGATGCTATTTCTCTTGACCTGAGACAGTCGGCTACAGTGAAAGTATTGCAAGCAGCTTTCATCTGTGTTCAGCTGTTAAAGGACGAGGAGTGGTCCTGTGTGGCCAGGGCTCCACTGGCACTGTTTGGATCACATACAGTTGTTGCTCAGTTTCCTCAATTACATTAATTTTTCTAAACAGATATTACAAAATCAGAAGCTTCACTAAATCAGTGACAAATGGACCATCCACAATATGTTTATACAGGGTTGCCAAACGAACACTAATAATGTGCCAACTGGAATACTAGACAGTTAACTTATTTCAGCAGGTGCCTCCAAAATAATAATAAATTCGGAATTAAATCTTTGGCTTAGCGTAGCACACAAAATCCTCTAATTTGCAACTGTGCTTTTACTGATACAGCGTGCCGTAAAACACGTTTTGTAAACTTTGTCTATAACTACATATATGGGTCGACAGATCATGTTTATGCTGTAGCAGACGACTGAAAATTAATGAAAGATTTGAAAGTGAGTTTCTTCCGCAGCAGTGAGTGTGTAGAATCTAAGTTCCGTGTCGGCTTTCTGAATAACATTTTCGACTGCACGAATCTCTGGTGAAACTGATTAAGTCAATAAGACTAAATCAAATGAGTTGAGGTCGGCACTATGAGAGCCATTCCACATGACATCCAGTCGATGCTAGGGTGTCCAGCCAACGAACCGCTCTCTGAACGTCGTTTGAAGTAAACGGAAGACGTTCGCGATACGATATGGGCGCGCTCCATCCTGCAGAAACAAGTAGTTCAGAAGCATACGACGGCATCATTCTGGCGGTACAAAGTTGTGGTCCAGTACCTATCTGCATCTGTTTTCTGTGACCTGTCCCTCAACAAAACTGAGCCCAGTAATACAGTACCATTGATTGCGAACCTGTGACTTTTTGGGGGTATAGTAGAGCGGCAGGTTGAACATGAATCCTCAGAGTAACCCAATCGCGCCAGTTCTGTTTGTTGACGTACGGATGGAGATGGAATTGTGCCTCATCTGATCTTCGACTGTTTGATTTTTAAAGTCCTCAGTCATCATATTTGCAGAAGGATATCATTGCTAGACATCCCTGTCCGTCAAAGGTTGGCACAGGTGATTTTTTTTAAGGGAAAGTTTGTTTCCGTTATTCTCTGGTAAGTCCGATCAGACATCGGGAGTTTCTCTATTGCATATATTGTTGTAGTGGGCTCCTCACTAAATTGGTTCCACATTCTCTATGCATGCAACTGATAATGGTGGTCCTGAGTGGCTCTTCGTGGAATGGGATACAGACATTTCCAAACGGTTCATCAACCTTAACAAAGAACAGGGCATACGTTACATAAAATCCGTGTCAGAGAAAGCTTAAATTTTGTCACCGCACTTGGACTTCTGTTCTGTACTGCAGTCTCACCGACAAACGGTCAATCCGGATGATTTTCCTGCGCCAAATGTGCTGCTGAATGCGCGTTTCACCACAACGTTGCTGTCATTTGCTTCAAATGTGTATTGAAAAAAACCTACTGTTGTGTGCTAGTGCTTCCAATGTAAAATGTGAACTGAGACATCGTTGAGTGAGCCACAGAGTTTTAAGAGCTACAGTACAAGAACATCACACGGATTATCGCATACGATGAAACCACAGCAGACAAGCACTAACACCCGTGTTCAATCAAATTTTGAGCTTGAAGCCAGTCGTTTAATCCTGTAGTATTTAGACTGGTCACCTGCCAACCGTCATCAGATGAGCCATCGGAGACTGTGTTAAGAATTCGCTGGCTCACCTGAAGATGGTTGGCAGGTGACCAGTCGAAATACTACAGGATTAATTAAACGTCGACTGGCTACAAGCCAGAAATTTGATTGAACATTAATTCTGCGGGAAAATTTCAAAAATCACACTACAACCAACTTTTCATCACCTTGTATATTCTATTTAGTTTCCTGTCACATCGATGTTTGTATGCTCTTTGCTTTTATGGCTTCCAGTTTGATTGATATCTCCTTTCATTATTAAAGCAAAATCATAACGAATCAGAAATAATCTCGAAAATAGTTCCCCAGCAATGTAAAACGCTCTTTAAATGATACGGCCTAGAGTTTCTTCACCTGTGCTTTCGATTTTACAACATAAGTAACAGAATTTGTTGTTTGTCAATCATTTAGAAACTAATAAAATTTTGTGTAATGAACCGTTAACACACGACACTTGACTTAGTGTCAACAATATTAAAGTAGTTCTCATATTAGGACGTTTAAAACATTTAAATTTCTTCAGTTTTTCCATGAAATTACTGCTGTGGAGACGAGCATCTGGAAAGAATCGGTATGGGTCACCTGTTGATATCCGTTCGCCAGCTGATCGTACATATCAGGTCAAACTTCGTTATTCTGGAATTTTTCTGGGGAAGAACCTCCTACGTTCTTACAGGGGACAGAACGTTTACAGCTGTATTAATCTGGGCGTTTAGTTTAAAAGCCCGTTAAACACAAATACGAGTGCGTAAATTTTGAGAAAAGCGTAACTTCTGTTTAATTATGGCATTTCAAGAAATTGACGGGCTGACGGTTATTAATGTTTCGTGCTTAGTCTTCACTTATTTATAACGTATTTAGTATTTTTGCAGATTCGTTCCATATAAGGTATTTTTACAAATGCGTAGTAGTTACACGGAATATCGAACAAAAATTACAACCACTTTGGAAAACGAAATCTAATCCAGAATTAAATCTGCTAGTAGGTAATGGGTAGACCACAAATTAGGAAGTTGTGCTCTGCCTGAACATCTCTGCTAAGATATCATAGAGCAGTCTGTCAACCGCTATTGATCGCTTCCTTAAATAAGACCATAGTCAAGTCGTTTTCCATCCATCCTTAAAGAAACTGAGCTCGTTGTTGCGACAATTCCAGAAAAACAGCGAAATTGATGCTGAGGTCATGTTGATGTGTGTAACCTCCCCCTCACTTATCGACCTTAATGACAGTGAAAAATTAAACCGCGTGTACCTAATGGAAATTTGGGAAAAGCAGTCGTCACCGAAGTTAATCTGTCGGTAAAGAGGGAGGAAAGGGTTACATCTAAATGAAAGGAAAAATGCTAATGAAACTGGTGGAAATTAATTTTGAAATAGGGGTAAAGTTAATAAAGAAAGTAAATGTGCGGCCGTTACGATAACAATTAACTAGCGGTAATTAGATATTTGAGATTTGGGGGAAATTACGGTCGCCAGTCCTAAGGACAATTAGTATAGTAACTGAAAAAGAAAGGTTATTACACATATAATTAGCACTAGAAGCGTGGCAACTGGAGGTTGACACGTGTAGTGAGAAAACTGAAAGTTTGTCAGAAGTAATAAATTTCGCTACACTCTGACTTAATTTAGCAAAAGAATTAACAAAACCGGAAAATCGAAAGTTAATTTAGTGACGGAAGTTAATAGTGAGCTTTCTTTCTGAAGCACATCGAAATTCAGCAAAATACAGTTAGTCTTGGACTACCTCAACAATCATTTCGAAAGCTACTTGAATCTACGCAATTTAGAAATAAGAGATTTAACTTCGAACTTGAATTAAATGATTCTGAACAATTAACAATAGTAAAATTTAGCACGTACCAAGCTGAGCCGCAGTCACAGGTAAGCTAAAATATGGTAGCAAAACTAGCACTCTTAATTTGTGCTTGTGTAATCTAAGTATTGTAGCCAGCTATGAATACTTTAACTGAACTTTGAAATTAAAGCACTGAAATGGAATTATGCTGGCGTTTGAATTTCAACGACACTCTGGTTCATTTCGGAAAAGGAAGGGACCCTGCTTGGTAATGCAATTGGGACAATGAGCAACAAATGTTCATGCTAAGTAGCTGTAATTTTGTGATGCAACAATTTTAAAAGTTTGAAAAGCTGAGGTCTGCCATACAGTTCTAAAACTTTACGTGCTTCCAGTCTTCCTTGTTGGTTGATTGAAGGTTTGGAGCCGTCGATCGAGGAGGTGGCGACAGTCACTCATTGTCGGCCGTCGCTGTTGCAGAAGCTGGATGTTGGCGCGCCTTCTTCTCAACACGGTCACCAGACGAAACGGGCTCTTGATGTGCGCCAGCCAATGCTTCCCGTCCGCGACACCATGTCAGAAACTATTACCGCAAGTCGAGCGCAGTTACATGCTGCCAAACCCCGAAACCGCGGCAACTCGCGGGAGCTACACACAACACACCTGCTCCACTCGCTACTCCAGCCAGACTCTTTCTGCCCGCGCTCCACGCGCCAGTGTCAACACTACCAAAGATCCTACACACTTTGATTCTTCACACGACCCATCGATGTAATCGTTCGATAGCAGTTTTCCCTAGGCAAGACCCAGCGTAAAAATACAAATAATATTTACGAAACAAACCAATTATACATCGACATAAGTGCATAAATAGATATATATATATATATATATATATATATATATATATATATATATATATATATATATATATATATATATACAAACAGTAAAACAATTACAATATATAAAGAGAAAGAAATGTCATCTTGAGGTAACAAAACAAGGAAAAAAATAATAGTACAATAGATGGAAATAGGAGGATATGCATTTCCGGCGTTACATGTGGAATGCGAAGAGTTTTGCTTGTTGACGCTCAAATGTACTAAACACTGCCTCAGAAAGCATACGGTTGTCAATGTAAATCACATTTTGAATGTGTACCTACTCAAATTACGTCGTATAGAACAGGAACTGATATTAGCACGTACGAAGCACCAGAAAAACAAAAAAAAATGGAAACTGGAATCAGATAGAAAAAGGAAAGTGGTAGCGGTTGCTGCAATTTCTGACACAGCTAGATAACGTTCCCGCACCGTGGTATGTCTGTTGCTCACAACACAACCCACACTAGATAACCTAGGTGTTGGCGCAATAGCATTTATATCAGCAACATTGAGCACTACTACTCTCTCAATATCTGCACGTGTATCTGGTAAAACAAAAATGTAGCCACGGAAAGGTCATGAAATCATGCAGTGTATAGAAAAAGAAATGTGAAGGACTTTCGTTAAAGGAATTAAGTTCAGGTTATACGCACAATACTGTAGTTACTTCAGTGCCACATAGTTTTATCATAGAACGTAAAGTGATCAAGTGGGTCTATGAGGGAAAAGTATCGAATGTGAATTAATGAGTCAAATATCTGTTCTGCAATCCGGGTTTAAGTGCTCCGTGTTTTTTGTAAATAATTTGAGGCAAACTTTGATGGTTCCTTCGATGTCACTGGCGATTTCCTTCTACATCCTTCTCCGAAATGGATGTGCTCTTTCTCCAACATCTTCGTCGAACGAATTTTAAAACCTTACTTCTTAAGTTTAACATAACTTAGTTTAAAAAGGAAAAAAAGGAAATGAATCTTCCTGGAAGATCGCCGGGCGGGGTAGCCGCGTGGTCTAGGGCGCTTTGTCACGGTCCGCGTCGGAGGTTGGAGTCCTCCCTCGGGCATGGGTGTGTTGTTCTTAGCGTTAGTTAAAGTTAGATTAAGTAGTGCCTAAGCTTAGGGACCGATGACCTCAGCAGTTTGGTCCAATAAGACCTTACCACAAATTATGAAAATTTCCTTGGAGGTTAAACCGGGACTCGAATTCGGGAGGTTTGCCCTGTAGGTACTGGCCGAAGTAAAGCTGCGAGAATGGATTGTTATTCGTGCTCGTGTAGCTCAGTCGGTAAGGCAGTGGCCATGAAAGGCAAAGACCACAGGTTCGAGTCCCGGTCCGTAAAACAGTTCTAATATGCAAGAAAGTTTCAAATCAGTGCGCACTATGCTGCTGAGTGAAAATTCATTCTGGAAAGTGAATATTCAATACTACTTTTTGTAAGCTATGATACTAATGTATCAGATTGTGTTCTTTCCGCTTTGATGAATTTCTTCTCAAGAAGGAAGGCTGTGTGTCATTGAAGACGAATGAAATCATGGGAAGAGTGGAATTATTAATAAATTTGAATAAGTACCGTTCCAGGATTGATATGGCTACACTCTAACTCCGCTAATATAAAGAAAAAGCGAATTACTTCTGACAAGAAGGAAAAATCACGTAAAACGTTTTTATCTTTAGATCAGCGTCAGTATCCTTGAACAAGCGCTGCACGCGTATTCGTGGTTGAGCAGGAGGACGTCAGTCAGTATCAGTTGTAAATGGATCCCCGTGGGAGCTCCCTGGTCCTTCATGATTTGGTGTGTGGTCCAGACGGTGCCCTGAGATATTGCAGCAAGTTCTTCTGGCTGTATTTCCTTCAACCTGCTCCTTCCTTATCCCCACTCCTTCCCCGTTGCCATCTCCTTCCCCCCCCCCCCCTCTCGGTGCTCTGATTTACCTCCACCTGCTTTCCTGTATTCGTTGCAATTCTGTTACGTCCGTCTGTTCCTTTCATCCTTTTTGGCGTTTAGATCCCCTCTTGAGGTTTGCCCTCCACTCCAAAATTTCCTCTTTTTAGTGTGAGCTGTATGGGAAAGAACTTCCTCTCTAGCATGTACAGAGTGGATTCCTCTCACCCCCCCTTTCTCCCCCCTTTCTTCCCCACTCCTTTGCCCACTGTAGCCCCCTTCCACCCTGCTAGGTCACCAGCTCGTGTAGCCAGTCTGTGGTGAGGCCGTTACGTACCTATATGGCGGAGCACCATAACGTAGGGATCACGCTACCGATACCTGAGGTGTTACCTACCTATGGATGCCAAGCAGTGGTAGCGTGTCTTCTCGGAGCATCGGAACTCCCGGCAACGGCCGCCATGCCAGACAGCCCATGTTGTGGCTGGGTGGCGCCCATGGGAGTAGCCCCTGGTAGGAGTGGGTGGTATGACGGCAGATGCTTTGCGCGTGAAGCGTATCAAGCTGCAAAACTCTGGCTATTCTCAAACGGCCGTCTCTTCGAATGGCGAAGATCCTTGGTTGCTACTTCGTACGACCAGCAACTTTCTCTTCCCTGGCTACACCATGGGAGGAGGGCCAGTCTCGCATCTTGGGATGAAACGCTTTCCTCTTTCCCTGTTACCTCGTCTGTACTAGGAGGGATGGGGACACATTCACCGCCCCCCCCCCCCTCCCCCAGGGGGTCCACAACTCTTCTGTGGATATGTGCGTAGCGAGCACGGGACCACGAGCGAATGTGGCCCTCCTTCCTTTCCAGGCAGCATACCATCCTGTGCTGTTTGAGGCTTTCCCGGCGCTGCATCTGCTTGATAGGTTCTCGGGACTTACGCCGGATAATATTGTAGAAGCTGCACAATATTTCAGCGAGACAACTGCCCGCCATCTTCAGGTGCTACTGTCGCGTCGCTGAGAAACGCGCCAATTTATATGCTGGCTTTCTAGAACAGCGCAGGCGCCAGCGGGGCATAACGTCATCGAAGACCAATCGTAGACAGCGTCGAATACCAGAGACCTCTGCTGGAGAAACGGGTCGCGGTCTGCGGAAGCGCGCCGCGGCGCGGGAAATGCGGCCGGGAGCGACCGACCCCGTTGGCGCGCGATTTAAGCATCTGCGCTAAGACTTCCCATCTGCGTTGACTCGGTGCGGTTGCTAATCTGTGGCTGACGGTTCCTTAGTGCCGCCAAGGCTGGTTCCCAGGCTTTGCTCAGGTGAAACCCCGTGTCTCGGTTTATTAGCTCACTGTTTATACGTATTTCGACAGCCTCTTTGATGATGGAGTCCCAGTATGTGGAAGCATGCGAGAGGATCTTGGTTTCTTCATAATTCATGCCGTGTCCCGTGTCAAGGCAATGTACAGCAACCGCAGATTTCTCCGGCTGACCCAACCTCGTGTGACGTTTATGTTCGTCGCATCTGTCTTTGACCGTACGACACGTCTGGCCAATATAAGATTTCCCACACTGGCACGGGATTTTGTATATTCCTGGTCTCCTCAGGCCGTGGTTGTCTTTAACAGAGCCCAGCATCGATTTCACTTTTGCTGGAGGCCGGAAAGCGCATTTAATACGGTGTTTCTTGAAAATTCTGCCCACCTTAAAAGACACGCCACCGACATACGGTAGAAAAACCAACCCTGTGGTGTTACCTGCTTCTTCAGGTTGTTCTTGAGGTTTGGAGCGTGCTGGTCGAAACGCGTTCCGGATCTGCTTCTCGGAGTACCCGTTCTGGGCAAATACAGAGCGGAGATGGTTGAGCTCTGCCGATAAGCTGTCCTGATCTGAGATGGCTCTAGCCTTATGCACTAGCGTCCGTAATACACCGCTGCGCTGTGAGGGATGATGACAGCTCGTAGCTTGTAAATACAAGTCTGTGTGCGTAGGCTTCCGGAACACACTGTGACCCAAGGAGCCGTCACCTTTTCTACGCACCAAAACATCCAGAAACGGGAGCTCACCATCTTTTTCTACCTCCATGGTAAAACAGATACTTGGATGGATGGAGTTCAAATGTTCCAGGAACGAAGGAAGCGTTGCTGTCCCATGCGGCCATACCACAAACGTATCATCTACATATCTCCAAAAACATTTGGGTTTCAGAACCAGACGTGTCGTACGGTCAAAGACAGATGCGACGAACATAAACGTCACACGAGGTTGGGTCAGCCGGAGAAATCTGCGGTTGCTGAACATTGCCTTGACACGGGACACGGCATGAATTATGAAGAAACCAAGATCCTCTCGCATGCTTCCACATACTGGGACTCCATCATCAAAGAGGCGGTCGAAATACGTATAAACAGTGAGCTAATAAACCGAGACACGGGGTTTCACCTGAGCAAAGCCTGGGAACCAGCCTTGGCGGCACTAAGGAACCGTCAGCCACAGATTAGCAACCGCACCGAGTCAACGCAGATGGGAAGTCTTAGCGCAGATGCTTAAATCGCGCGCCAACACCTCGCGCGCGCGAACGGGGTCCGTCGCTCCCGGCCGCATTTCCCGCGCCGCGGCGCGCTTCCGCAGACCGCGACCCGTTTCTCCAGTAGAGGACTCTGGTATTCGACGCTGTCTACGATTGGTCTTCGATGACGTTATGCCCCGCTGGCGCCTGCGCTGTTCTAGAAAGCCAGCACATAAATTGGCGCGTTTCTCAGCGACGCGACAGTAGCACCTGAAGATGGCGGGCAGTTGTCTCGCTGAAATATTGTGCGGCTTCTACAATATTATCCGGCGTAAGTCCCGAGAACCTGTCAAGCAGTGCATACCTTCCTTTTCCGCATCCTTCCCTATCCCCCATCTTGGCCCCCCTTCCCCTCACCTCTGGCTCTTTCCTTCCCTTTATCCCCCTCTGGGAGTATGGTTTGTGCCTATGTCCGGAGATGGACGCTCGTAAATGTAACGCATTCTTCGCCTTCTCTGCTTGTATGTCTTCATCCTTCCTTTGTCCTTCTCATTTCCTTACCTCTTCTCTTTACACTTTTCTCCGCTGCGGCATTTGAGACCTCTCTTCTTTCCTTTCCCTTTCTTTGTTTTCCCCTTTCCCTTTCTTCCTCCCTGTGCGTGTCTGAAGGCCGACCCACGCATTTTCGTGCGTAGCCAGTGACGGGGTAACGCGTAATTCCGCACCCCGGGTAGACAGGTAGGACACGTACGTACCCCCTGGTAACGGCCAGGCCCAGGGAGGGGTGATTACCCGAACTGATACCTTCCGAAAGTGCCGATTGGCCCCTCTGTCCGTTTGTCGGGAGGTGTGACCTGAGGTGTGAACAATCACCTAAGGCGGGAGTGCCCTCAGAGGGCCCCCACAAGGAAGGAGCCCGCCATCGGAGACGCCGGTAATCATGGGAGATTCTTCCGCAATGGTTTCCTCACCTACCACTATGTCTGATCACAAACGTAAGTTCACTGAGTCTCAGCCACAGTCAGTTCTTCCATCGTTGCCACAGTTCCTTGTTGTTTCTCTGTCTGACCGTCACGACTTCTCCACGGTCAACCCTTTCATTATTCAGAAAGGTGTCGACGCAATTGCAGGTCCTGTAAAGTCTAGTTCCAGATAACGGAATGGCACCTTGTTGTTAGAAACAGTCAGTGCCCTCCAGGCACAAAAATTGCTGTGTACTTCACTTCTCCACACCTTTCCTGTCCGGGTGGAACCGCACTGTACTTTAAATTCCTCGCGTGGAGTCGTTTATACACGCTCCCTCGATGGATTGTCTGACGACTAACTTCAGCACTACCTGTCTGACCAGTGCGTAATGGCTGTTCATACTTATGAAAAGGGTTGACACGACCATCATTCCAACCCGCACTGTCTTCTTGACATTTGACAAAGTTCAACTCCCATCCAAAATCAAAGCAGGCTATGAGATAATTTCCGTTCGCCCTTACGTCCCAAACCCTACGCGTTGCTATCGGTGTCAGTGGTTCAATCACACCAGCCAGTCCTGTTTCAATCCGGCCAAATGTGTTGTGTGGCAAGGATGCCCATGAGGGTGCTTGTCCACCTCCATCCCCTCGCTGAATCAACTGCATGGGTGACCACGCTGCTTCCTCTCGAGATTGCCCCGTTTTTAAAGACGAAAAGCTCATCCAGGAAATAAGAGTGAAGGAAAAGGTGTCGACCTTTGCTGATCGAAAATTATTCGCCAGTCGACAGCCCACCGTGCCTCAGATAGGAAAATACAGCACTGTCCTTGCTTCTCCTCGGCCAACAAAGGAGGCGGCCACGCATACTTGCGACCTCACCTTTAGTGCCACGGTCGTCAGATCGGCCAGCGCAAAGATCGCCCGTTCAACCTCACCACTTTCGCCTGCCCACTCTATGGCTCACCCTTCATTGGGTTCTGCTAAATCTCGAGCCCAAAAGTCAGACACCAAGACTTCGAAAAAAGAACATACTCGTGAAGATTTTTTACGTACCACAACTTCAGAACCATCGGTTCCTCCTCCATCTAAACATCATATTTCCAAGAAGGCTAATAAGAAACCCAGTTCATTTCCTTCTCCACCAAGGCGTGTCTCATCTACAGCACCACCTGGCGGAAATCGCCCTCGGCCGTCTTCTGTGTCGCCGAGGCGCACTGCTGGCGGACGATCAACCGGCCGATCGCTGGTGGCAGCTGCTCCTGAACAACCTATGGATCAGGATCTTCTGCCTTCGGCTGAATGCCATTCCATGCTGTCGGTCGCAAGCTCTGAGCAGTCGTTGAGTTGACGGCAACCTTGGTCACATTCCTCCATTTTTCTGTTCACCCTATGTCCATTATCCACTGGAATATCCGCGGCATTCGAGCCAATCGGGATGAATTGTCGATCCTCTTACGATCCTACTCGCCGGTCATCTTCTGTCTTCAGGAAGCAAAGCTGCGTCCCCATGACTGCTTTGTTCTCCCCCATTTTCAGGCTGTCCGATTTGATCTCCCCTCTGTTGAAGGCACTCCAGCACATGGAGGACTCATGATTCTTCTCCATGAAACTCTCCATTATCACCCAATCCATTTAAACACTTCCTTCCAAGCTGTCGCTGTCCGTCTTTCCCTTTCTGGATATACCTTTTCTCTTTGTACTGTATACATTCCATCGTCCACACCAATGGCACGAGCTGATCTCCTTCTTGGTCAGCTTCCACCCCACCTATTTCTGGTTGGGGACTTAAATGCCCACCACCCGCTTTGGGGATCTCCACATCCTTGTCCACGTGGCTCACTATTGCTAGACGTCTTCCACCAAGCGGATCTAGTTTGCCTCAACACTGGGGTCCCTACATTTTTGTCTGCCTCCACGACAAATTTCCCTCATTTGGACCTTTCGGTCGGTACTGTTTCGCTAGCTCGGCGCTTCAAATGGTTCGCCCTTGATGATACACACTCGAGTGACCACTTTCCATGTGTCCTTAGACTGCAGCCTCAACTGCCATATATGCGCCCGCGACGCTGGAATTTTGCCCAAGCCGATTGGACACTTTTTTCGTCTCCAGCGACATTCGATGACCGTCGCTTTCCTAGCGTCGACGATGAGGTCACACATTTTACCGACGTTATTCTTACAGCTGCGGAACGTTCAATGCCACGCACCTCCGAATTGCCCCAGCACCCCCCAGTTCCTTGGTGGAACGAGGCATGCCGTGACGCAATACGTGAGCGGCGACGTGCTCTTCGCGTTTTCCTCCACCATCGTACTTTGGCCAACTGTATCCGCTATAAGAAGTTCCGTGCGCGATGCCGTCGCGTCATCCGCGATAGCAAGAAGGCAAGCTGGAAATTCTTTATTAGCTCAATTAACACCTTCACTCCCTCCTCGGAAGTTTGGAGTCGGCTTAGACAGTTATCAGGCGCGCCTAGTTTCTCCCCGGTCTCTGGGCTCACTGTCGCGCGTGATACGTTAGTGGACCCCGTCGCAATTTCTAACTCCTTGGGTAAACACTTTGCTGAGATTCCGAGCTCTTCAAATTACCCCCCAGCGTTTCTCCCGAAGAAACGAGCAGCGGAAGTGCAACCTTTTGCTTTCTTCTCTCAAAATCGCGAAAGCTATAATATTGTTTTCTCCATGCGGGAACTCCAACATGCACTCTATTCTTCTAGCTCCTCCGCCCCAGGACCAGATGGTATCCACATCCAAATGTTGCTGCAGTCTGCGTTACCTCCTTCGCATTTATAATCGAATTTGGAGCGACAGTACCTTTCCCAGACGATGGCGGGAAGCTATCGTCGTTCCTGTTCCGAAACCTGGAAAGGGCAAACATCTCCCCTCTAGCTATCGCCCCATTTCTCTCACGAGTAGTGTATGTAAGGTTTTGGAGCGTATGGTGAATTGCCGTTTAGCTTGGTGGCTGGAGTCCCGCAGTCTTTTAACACCTGCCCAATGCGGTTTCCGAAAGCATCGTTCTGCAGTTGACCATCTTGTTTCTCTCTCCACTTGTATCATGAACAATTTTCTCCGGAAACGCCAAACAGCAGCAATATCTTTTGATCTGGAGAGAGCATACGATACCTGTTGGAGGACAGGCATCCTCTGCACACTGTTCTCTTGGGGCTTTCGAGATCGGCTGCCCCTTTTTCTTCGCGAATTTATGGCAGAGCGCACATTTAGAGTGCGGGTGAACACTACTCTCCCGTACTTTCTCCCAAGAAAACGGGGTACCCCAGGGCTCCATGCTAAATGTTGTACTGTTTGCTATTGCCATAAATCCAATTATAGATTGTCTCCTTCCTGATGTCTCGGGCTCCCTCTTTGTGGACTATTTTGCTATCTACTGCAGCTCTCAACGGACCAGCCTTCTTGAACGACGTCTTCAAGGATGTCTCGATCGCCTCTACTCTTGGAGCACCGAAACCGGCTTCCGTTTTGTGTTAATTTTTGGCGACGTAAAGTGTTTCTTCCACCCTCCTTACATCTAGGACCTGTCAACCTTCCGTTTTCGGACGTCGCTAAATTCTTGGGTCTTATGTTTGGCAGAAAACTGCTGGTCCTCCCACGTTTCCTATCTTTCGGCTCGCTGTCTGCGATCGCTGAACACCCTCGGAGCGGACCGAGTGGTCCATCTCCGGCTCTATCGCGCCTTAGTGCGCTCGAAATTGGACTATGGAAGCATAGTTTACTCCTCTGCTCGGCCGTCTATTCTTCGCCGTCTCGACTCTATCCACCACCGTGGATTACGTTTAGTGATTGGAGCTTTTTACACCAGCCCTATGGAAAGCCTTTATGCTGAGACTGCTGAACCTCCGCTGTCCAATCGGCGAGCAGTCCTGAGTCGTTATGCTAGCCATCTGTCTTCCATGCCTGCTAATCCAGCCCATGACATTTTTTTCGACGCCTCCTTTGATGTAGGGTATGCAGGCCGCCCCTCCTCCCTACTGCCACCGGGAGTCCGCTTCCGTCAACTGCTCCATTCTCTTTCCTTCCGCTCTCCTAAAACCTTGTTGACAACTTGGGGTACAGCATCGCCTTGGCTCCGTCCCCGGATCTACCTGCTCCGTGACCTTCGTCAATTTCCCAAGGATGGTACCCTTTCACTTGTTTATCGTCGGGCATTTGCTGCTCTATGTGCACAAATGAAGGAAGCCACATTTATTTACACTGATGGCTTGAAAACATCGTTAGGTGTAGGGAGTGCCTATATTGTCGGCTTCCTGACCAGTGTTCGGTTTATACTTCGGAGCTTTATGCTGTTCTCCAGGCTGTCCACTACACCCGCCGCCATCAGCGGATACAGTACGTTATCTGCTCAGATTCTCTCAGCTCTCTCCTCAGTCTCCACTCTCTTTACCCTGTCCACCCTCCGGTCCACCGGATTCAGGACTGTCTGCGCTTGCTCCACCTGGGGGGCATCTCGGTGGCGTTCTTCTGCCTCCCAGGACACGTTGGTATCTGTGGAAATGAGGCGGCCGATATTGCAGCCAAGGCTGCACTCTCTCTTCGTCGGCCAGCTATCCAATCGATTGCCTTCGCCGATCTACGGAGCGTTTTATGTCGTCGTGTTGTTCATTTATGGCACGCACATTGGTCGACACTTCTCCATAATAAATTGTGGGACGTGAAAGCTCTTCCTTGTGCTTGGACCTCTTCCTCCCGAACGCGTCGTCGGGAGGAGGTAATTTTAACTAGACTCCGGATAGGGCACTGTCTTTTTAGCCATCGACATCTTTTAAGCGGCGATCCTCCCCCACTCTGTCCCCACTGCTCTCAGCTGTGGACGGTAAGACACCTTTTAATTGAGTGCCCCTATTTTAACCCGTTACGCTCCCGTCTACAGCTATCGCCTGATATATCGTCGATTTTAGCAGATGACACGCGCTCAGCCGTTCGCGTTCTCGAGTTTATTTGTGCCTGTGAAATGACGTCAGTCATTTTAAGCTTTTTTGGGGACAACCAACCACTTTCTGTAGTGGATTTTTAAGCCTTCCTTCTGCTTTTAGTTTCTCCAATTTTATGACTTTCGTTCCCATTGCTGCTGGTTTCCATTTTCGGTTTTTTACTGTTTCCTAAGTCACGGACCGGGCGATAATGACCATAGCGGTTAGGCTCCCTGTCGATCAAAGCTTCTTCTGCCACCCAGTCCACAGCCCTTCGTGCCTGTTATCGTCTTCGCAATACCCATACCACTCCTCACCAATCTCTGAATATGGTCCAGGGAATAATGTTTTGAAGAGACCTAATCCTGCTAACTGATGAGGCACTCCGGGCCAATCTGGAGCAGTGTGGCATTCATTTTAATAGACGTCTGCAGAAGGGTCGCAAAGATAACTGCACAACTACTGGTGCCTTCATTAGGGCTTTCGAGTGGGTACTTTCCCAGAGGTAAAGGTTATTTGCTACAGGTGTGATGTGAAACCGTACATCGCTCCACCTGTACGTTGTTATTGGTGCTTCCGTTTTGGGCATATGTCTTACCACTGTACGGCGGACCCTTTGTGTGAAGACTGGCCACCAATTCCATGAGGAAGCCCCCTTGGGTTGCGCCACCTGTGTGTGTGTGTGTGTGTGTGTGTGTGTGTGTTGTGCTAACAGCCACTCAGCTCGCTCGCCAGCTGGCCCAGCTTACAAGAGAGAGAAGAAATCAAAGAATGCAAGTCCTTGGATCGCCTTTCTTAAGCTGAGGCTCGCCAAAAATACGTGACACTCAATCCAGTGTCACTACCTTCAACTTTTGCCTTTGTTCCATCCTTTCCTTCTCCTCCCTCGTCCTTAACCCAGCCTCATTCCACTCTCCCCTCCCCTCTCCTCCGCTGCAGTTACCTCGGCATTGTACATAGACAGATTTTTGCATCTGGTGCAGCTCCCACTCGGTAGCGTCTGATGAGCTCCAGCACCAAGGCGCCATCAGATGGGCCTCTGCGTGGGTCACCACCCATGGCTTCCGGTTTTCTCCCTCCAAAACGCGGGTTACGTATTTTTGTCATCGACCCACAGTACACCCATATCCAGAACTTTATTTAGGCAACCAGTTCGTTGATGGTGTTGTAGCACAGTCCCGTTTCTTGGGCTTTATTTTTGACAACAACATGACATGGCTGCCCCACATTCGCCACCTAAAGACTACATATATGCGGAAGCTTAATGCTGTGTGTCCTGCCCCACACATCTTGGGGTGCAGACCATTCCTCTCTTCTCCATATTTCCTGTACTCTGGTCTTATCCAGACTAGATTATGGTAGTCAGGTTTATGGCTCAGCATCTCCTTCTACTTAGAAACTCGTTTACCCTGTCCATCATTGTGGGGTGCACCTCGCTATTGGTGCCTTTCACACTAGTCCTGTTGATAGTCTCCAAACAGAAGTGCGGATTCCCCCTCTACACATCCGATGGATCCAACTCCTTGTTTCTTACGCAACTGCTATTCGCCAATTCCGTATCCATCCTGTGTACCCTGTGCTCTTCGCCATTGAGATGTCTCCTAGAGAATTGGCATGCGTCTCACTTCCCTCCACTAACTAGAATGCACCCTGGGTCTTTGCCCCATACTCCCCCCCCCCACCTTCCCTCCCCTTGGATGGTGCCTGAACCACGGATTAGGACAGATCTATTCCTGGGTCCTAAGGTCTCTGTCGCTCCTGTGGTTTTCCAGCGCCTTGTCTGTGCCACCCTAGCAGAGTTCCAGGGTGGCACCATCTTTTACACTGATGATTCTGAGACTATTGATGAAGTGGAATACTCTCTCATGTCTCCTGGCTTCAAGCACCATTTATTGCTGGGGTCATGTAGTGTGTCCACAGCAGAGCTTCTAGCCATTCACAGGGCCCTCCTTCCATTGTTTTAATTTGTTCAGGGTCCATGAGCAGCCTGCAGGCTATCGACTGATGCTACTCCGTCACCCTTTAGTCTCTGCCACTCATGACCACCTCTGTGCCATCGAGTGTGCCGCATGTTCAGTCACCTTTCTCTGGGTCCTAAGTCATGTGTTCTGGGATGAACACATGCGGGAATGAATTGGCTGACCGTTTGGCTATAGAAGCAGATACTTACTCCCATTTTCTTTTATGATTCCAGCTGCGGATTTGCAGAAATACATGAAATCTCTTTCCCTAACAGTAGAATGCCATCTGGAGCGCTACTGCCCATAGTGATAAACTCCGCACAATCAAGGAGTCCACTGCAGTTTGGTGCTCTTCTTTCCGCTCCTTTCGGGAGGAGTCCACTGTTTAGTGCTCTTTACGCATTGGTCGTAACCGGCTCACCCACTGTTTCCTCCTACGTAACGACCCGCCCAAACTATGTTGTGGAGCCTGACTTAGGATATCTCGCATATTGGTGGACCGTCCCCTTCCTTCGGCCCTTAGTTAAAAACAGCCCTCCCGATTCCTTAAATTTAATATTAGCAAACGATCCACGAATGGTTGAACTGGTCCTGGGTTTCCTCTGTGAAGGTGGTTATTTCCAGATATAAGATTCTCCTTTAGCTTTGGAGCAGGGGAAAGTTAGTTGTGTTTGGGGCTTCTTTTAAACTTCTGTCTGTGACCCCATGATCACCCCCCCCCCCTTTTCCAAGTTTTTAGATTTGGTCTCACCTTTTATGCTTTTACTGTGTGTGTTTAATGTTCCTCATTTATAATTTGACTCCCTTGACTGGATCCGTCCGCTTTTAGCAGACACTTTCTTCTGTAACTCACTTCGGAATCGCGGGACTGATGACCTCGCCGTTTGGACTCATAACCCCTCTCAATTAGTCAATCGGATGTAAATGGAACATTTGGTTCATCAATAAAGCAGTTGTCTGAACAATCACATCGACGATCATATAACACCATCGAGAGTCTCATTGTAACAGATTACATCTCAAACTGAACCGCGTAGGTAAGAGGAAGCTAGAATTTAATCTTTGTCATGTCGCTTCTGTAATGATGTCACTGACAAATTTATCTTCCCTGCAGCTTCTTGCTGCGAATGCCATCGTTTTAATTGAGATTTCAGATATTATTTTGCACATAAAGTTTACTTGCACAATGGCGCAAAACCTCCCGCAATAGCTCGTGCAAGTCGACAATGTATCTGATCACTTTATTCTATATTTTATTAATTCTTTTAATAAATTTCAGTATTCGTAATCTACGTAGAATTTTTCTGTTCATGTTTCAGGCTGACAGTATTTCATACTCATCACAGCTTCGTGCAGGACTGAGTGTTACCTCAGCCACCGAGCTGAGCTCTGGTGACCACCGGTTGCCCGTTTTTACCGTAGGTTAGCTTAAAAGACCACTCTTAAGTTGCTGTGCGTGTTAGGAAGAGACAGATTTAACCCCCTCGATAGCAAATAAAAGAAGTCTGTGGCACAAGCCTATGTCCGGGCTATTGACAGGACTGTACATACAGCCTTTCGGTGCCGCAGCGCTAGGAGGCGGAGTGTGGTTTGCACGCGCCCCCCCTTTTATACCCGGGAAAGATCACCGGGACTCACTTGACAGCAGCCTGAGTGGACCTGAATCCATCCAGCAGGGACTGCCACGAGGAAAAATTCCCGCCCCTATCCTGAGTTGAAACTGGGACCTCCAAGTCCTCCACCCGCTAGACCATGATGGCCAAGAGCAACAAGTAAAGAAGATAAATATTTAAAATTACACAGAAAGCCAGTCAGCAAATGTTCTGAGAACACGAGAAAATTTTGGTTCTACGTAAAATCACTAAGGGACTCGAAGACTTTTGTCCAGTGCCTCGTTGATCAGGCTGGTGTGGCAATAGAATATAGAAAAAGGAAAGACTTGGTTTTAAATCTCGCGTTTAAGAAAGCATTCACACAGGAGGATTGTGCAAACATGCCCTCTCTTGACCGTCGTACCAACTCCTGTGTGTAGAATACGGTAATTGGCATCTCTGGCGTAAAGAAGCGACTGAGTTGAGACCAAGTGACGCCCCGGATCCGGATGGAATATCAGTACGGTTTTACAGAGTACTCTGCGGCATCTCCGCTTACTTAGCTTGTATTTTTCACGAATCACTCGCTCAGTGCAAAGTCCGAAACGAATGTAAAGACGCACAGGTGACTTAAGTAAAAGAAAAGGAGCTTCCAGAAGCAGACAACAGTTAATATCGTTGCTGCATAAATCTTGAACATATTCTCAGTTCGAATATAATCTATTTCCTTGAGACGGGAGAACCTGTCCAGAAATAAACCGATTTAGAAAGCATGGTTTTTGGGAAACTGCCCTTTTTCCACATGATGTCCTACGACCCTACTATGAAGGATAACAGGCAAATTCCATATTTTTAGATTTCCGTAAGGCCTTTGTCGTGGTGCCACACCACCAACTGTTAACGAACGTACAGGAATTCGAAATAGATCCCACGTTTGTGAGTGGCTCGAACACTTCTTAAGTAACGAAACCAAGTATATTGCCTCGACGGCCGATGTTCATTAAACGCAAGGGTATCGTCAGCAGTGCCACGCGGGAAGAGTGACAGAACCATTGTTATTCCCTATATAAATGACGTGGTCAGGATGAGCTGTAGTCTGCGGCTGTTAGCTGATTTTGCTGTGGTGTAACGGGGGAAGTGGAAGCTGATTGATGTAAATGGATACAAGATGACTTAGACAAAATTGCTATTTGGTATGATAAATGGCAGCTCTGAATGTAGACGAAATGTAAGTTAATGCAGATCAATAGGAAAAATAAACCGTAATGTTCGAATAAGCTTTAGTGGTCTACTGCTTGACACAGTCATGTCATTTAAATATCGAGTTGTAACGTTGCATAGCGATATGAACTGTAACAAACATATAAAGGCGGTAGTAAGGCGAACTGTAGACTTCGATTTATTGGGAGAATTTTAGGAATGTATGGCTAATCTGTAAGAGTTCGCATATACAACAATAATGGGTCCCTGTTGAGTACTGTTAAAATGTCTGGAATCACCATCAGGACAGATCAGAGAATGACATAGAAGAATTCTGAGACTGACTGCTGGATTTGTTACCGCTAGGTTTGATCAACAATAGAGCATTATGGAGACGACTGGTGAATTTGGGAGGGAATCGCTGGAGGGGAGAGGTCCTTTGGTCACAATCTAAAAAAAAATTAGAGAATCGGCATTTGAAGCTGACTGAAGAACAATCCTACTGCCGCCAACGCACTCTTCGCGCAAGGACCACGAAGATAAGAGAAACTGGGTTTCGTACGGAAGCATATAGGCAATCGATTTTCCCTTCCACTGTTTGGAAGTAGAAGAGGAAAGTAAATAACACCAGTATACGTACCATGCGCAATCCATCAGATGTTAGCTTGCGCTGTATGTATGTAGATGCAGATGGATAACTCAGGCAAACTTCCTATAGCGAGTCACCTGGTGTATGTGGTACAATCTAATTAGACAGTGGTCGCTCAGATTGCCTTAACACTGTTCGGTGCATCACTTAACCTATTAATCAACAACTCTCTCTCCGTTCATATCTACAAACCAGTTACATACTAACAACTGGCTGATGAAAAGCCACCGGTAGCTTAAGACGTCAGTGTATTTTCGACAGATAGGCCCCTTCAACACTGGCTATGCAGTTGGACAAAATCCCGTATTCTGCATTTTTCTTTCGATCGTACTTGCAGAGTAGCAGTGTAGTTATACCATTTAGGTTAACCGATATGCCGGTGACATAAAAGCACAAACCGGTTGGTGCAAGAGCGAAACTGATCTTGAGTTGACACTGTTTTGGGGAGTGCTGCAGGTGGTCTGCCTCGTAGGTTAGTCGCTGTTTACCGGCCTCTGTAACGCAACGGATAGCTAAAATTAAGTTACTGAAAACCATATACATTAGTAATCAGTAACTATAAAGCGTCACCTCCATTCTGTCTGGAAATGGATATCAATGAGGTGAAAGGTTTGATGTAGCTGAAGGGAAATGCATACTTTCACGTGTGCGTTTAATTTGATCTTGTGACATGAATCACTCAAGCTTACAAACTTTAACCATGGGTCATTACGCTCTCTCTACAGTGAACTATGATTGATATCGACCCTAGATGTTGGTACTATTTAGCAATAAATTATACAGAGCGACACTGACACATTTTACCATCCACAAATTGTACCATCGATGACTAATCAATGTTATCCTCCTTGGCTAGTCCCTTTAAGAAGTTAACGGGCTTCGGACGACCTGAACGTTCCCTGGCTATTGTATGAGGTGAAGTTGATTCGGGCAATGTGCAGCATAGTTCTGTGGCAGTAGTTCTAACTTAGATAACAGTGGACGCAGATTGACAAAGAATTCGCGGGCTTGGTCGTTAGTGCCCAGAGCAGTAATGAGGTGCCGTTATGTCACTGGCCGCAGCTTCTGTGATGTACGCGCGAAATACAGCATGTTTGTTTCTGGCCAGCATACTGTTACCTTGTTTGAAAGCTATACCTGTATCCCCGCTGCAGTGCGGAGTCTTATTTCTACAGTGCAATCAATAGGTGGTCACTCCTGACCCTCTTGCTAAAAGTAGATTGCTTGCACGTTTCCAGACTCACCTTCTCACTCTCGTCCTCTACTGTGTCCACTTTGCGCCAGCTGATTGTTAGGGACTGGAAGCCCATGAACTAAAGATCCCATATGAAATGTTGTTTATTTGGACTGCTTCCTGGTTTTGGCTAACAGTCTAGCCATCTTCAGATAATAAAACTTCTTGATTGGTGTTGGTGCCATTAGGGCTTCACATGTCGTTAAACTTAATTAAAATGACAACGTCCATATGACATAATTAAAAGCAGCTTTTAATAACTCGTGACCAGTGTAAATGATCAATGGTCTTAAAGGCGTTATGCCGTTACAGCTTAGTAACTCAACCAGTATATTTGTATTCAGCTCAATTTATTTGGTCACGAATGATGAAAAATCTGCTTTTAGATATGTCCTGTACGGATACGGTCATTTTAAGAAAGCTGTTTACAATGTGTGAAGCCGTGATGGCGCCAGGACTAATCAAGAATGTTTTATGATCTGAAGATGGCTAGACTGTTAGCCAAAACTAGAAGACAACCCATTTAAAGAAAAATTCATGTGCCTAATTCACTTCATAGGTTTTCAATCCCTGACATAAATAAAAAAAAAAGTCGCTTATCTCCTGATTCGATTGTCAACAAACCTGCCAATAACTTGACCTAACAGGCGTTCACTCTCACATTGTATCACACTTTCAAGACGGTTGCAAACGTTTGTTGAATGGCTTTTGGACGGTATAATCTCAAAAAATCCTAAAGTGTGAAAATAGGGGCTTGTATTACGGGATCTGGGAACTGAGCCCATTTTGTAACTACTGGGTTGAACGAATACAGCGGACGGAATAGGACCTCAAGGCAGTTAATGTTAATTCCGTACCGCAGCTACATAGAAGAAAGACCGATTGGGGCATTTGCAAAGATGAAACAACGGAAATAAAACTGTGCCAGACTGGGACTCGAACTGTGGATCTTAGCCTTCCGCAGGCAAGTGTTGTAGCGAATGAGCTATGCAGGTAAGACTGAAGACAGCTTTCCTTTACCTTGCAGCTACCAAAACAGTTCAGCGCATACATGTGACTCCAAACTATGGCGGAAGGAACTTGCTTTAGCACTGTTGCAAATAGAGATGGACCGCCTTACCACATTTCTTGCCTTACAGGACCGAAAAGTGTAGCACACTCAAGCAAGAAATGCCACTCTCTATTGACTGGTTTGGTTGGGAATGGAAAATTTACTTCCATTCATGCTGATAAGCTTCAGTATGAGGAGGGATCTCGGTGCATGATATAGCGCCTTTCATACGTCCAAAAGGCTCCGCAAACAGCAGATACAGTATTTGGCAGGTACAAAGACCATTCTTCGCTTCTTACTCAGTATGAACAGAGTATTACCTCAATCATTCCGTCAACTCTACCTCAAATGTCGTTGTGTAGTTGTCGGAAAGACTGCGTTCAACATGCTCTGTTTTGTGTTGAAACTCTACAGTCACTTCAGAGACCTGGCTGCTGTGTGTGGTGAAAATAGTTTCCCCTAATACTGATAGATCATTGTGACAACGGACATGCATATTTTCGTGCTATCTTTTTAACAGTATCCGAAGTTGCTGTTTGGGACGGTTACAGAAAGAATTAGATTGGAACGTTTTGCGTGCCATCGCTGTTCAAACTTTTCTGTTGTATGACCACCCGACATTCCCTTGATAAATCAGCCATGACCAGATGGAACCACGGGGTCCCGGGTTCGATTCCCGACGGGGTCAGGGATTTTCACCTGCCTCGAGATGTCTGGGTGTTCGTGTTGTCCTCATAATTTCATCATCATTCATGAAAGTGGCAATATTGGACTGAACAAAGGTTAGGAATTTGTACGGGCGCTGATAACCGGGCAGTTAGGTGCCCCACAAACCAATTATCATCAGATGGAACCGACGTTAGTTACCTGGCGAACGCAAATGGTAAGCTTCTCTCTAGGTTGGTGGGAGGCTGCTACGTAGTACTAGTCGGTGTGGACGCACAAGTGTACTGTGCCCCCTGACACCAGTTTGTTGCAGAATCTTTGTTCTCTCTTCCAACGATTCGGATTGGTATCTCTGGTTTCTTAAAGGGAAACTAGTTCCGGCGATCTTAATTCGTGTTTAAATTAATTCAACTACTGATGTAATGAACATCAAATTTTCTGGGATGCCAGTCGATGACTGTTCCCTGTATACATTGTAGTAGCAGGTAGATAACCACTTACAGCTGTGGAATTGATTACTATGACTTACGTTAATTATCCCGTTAGAAGAACACGTAATTACACGCTCATTTATTCCTCCACGTTACATTGCAATACTAATTATCATACTGACGTTTCGTAAGAAACCAAATCTCAAAACGTACGCCACGGGAATAATCTAATACAGAGTCTCTCCATATTTTCATTTGAATGTAATCCGCCTACCATAGGTTGGAATCCTGAGAAACAGCTTTTCGTGACATTACAAGACCAAAAAAAGTTGGAAATAGTGCTCTTATCGATTAGGCTGACGTGTTCAGTCGCAAACGGTCATATACTATGCATGTGTAAGGACTGAATCGTGTGAGTGATGAAACCTTCTCGGGCTGCCAGCTGACACGTGGCGTAGATTTCAATGTTTCGACTAGTTTCCTATTCATCTTCAGTTGAAGTGTCAGGTTCACGGCCTATTCTTTGCTTTATAGCCACTGGACCATAGGCTCCTGCCGAAGCCCAACTGCTGAGTCATCCGCACACATCCGAAAGACATGTCGCAGCTGGAAAGGGTTTTTTTGGTGGGTGTGAGGGAGGGGGGACGTGGCCGGGGGCGGGGTTGAGCGGACTGGTTGGAAGGGTTTCCAGGCGTAGTCCTGGTTCAGCTAAGCAGCATTATCTTGTGGCGGACTATGATGCAAGCCCAGACATGCGGATTACGTGGTGAAGTTGGTGTGTGCACTTTAGAACAAAGTATTGACGGGATTGTATTATCAAGTGATGAAATCCTACGAAAGGAAACTATTCTCGCTAATGCTTCATCCCAAGCGGAACTCATTTGGTGACCGTTGTCCCGATTGACAACATAATGTACTCGACGCTCAAACCCACTCCTTCCCCTACGCCTCCCTAGAGGTATCTCCCTTCGACCCTTCCCCTCTTCCCCCTATTAGTCTCCAACATCTCTTCAGGAAGCATGTGATAGGCCCTCCAGTTGGGCACTGGGCAGTGCATTAAACATTACAGCGGCAATAAAGGAACGAATTGAACATGAACCCAAAACGTCGCCTGATTAGTAGTAGAAACTCTCCGAAATCTTGCGACGACACGCCACCTCGACTTGGCTGATAACCAAAGATTATTTCATCAACGAAATTCACATAGCCTGTAATTTCATATAAATGTAGAGGTATCTCAAATGGCGCACGAGCCAAAGAAAATATGGTAGGCACAATAGAAATAATAATTTAGATAAATTAGATATGACCATGTGTGAAAATAGTTGATTTCGATACGGAATGAAGCGCACACAACAGCATTTTCTGTACAGTGAGAAGGGTTAAGACCCGAATTAGCGTTCTGGAAATTGAGGCTGTGGTGTGGGTTGTTTCAGAACGAAAAAAGTGATAATTTCAATCAACTCAGATTTAACTTTACGAATTCAATAAAAACAGTGTTTGTACAGATACTATTAACTCAGATGTGATCTAAAATTCCGTTCTGCTATCCCTATAGTTAAGTGCCTATTTGCGGAGACATAGTCACTAAAACATACGGTAGTTTACATCTCACTCGCGGAACACGGGAAAGTTTTTAATTTTGTTAGTAAATACTTGCTGCTGGTGAATGTAGGCTCTGCAAGCATTCGTTCCCTGGATTTCAGGCAGTCGCGTGCTTGAGGGCTGTTTTCGGATTTATAACTCTGTGCCTTTGAAATGCAGCTGGTTTCAGGTGGCCCAGATGCGTTGCTATCTTAACACGCATAACATACAGTTCATGAAATTCGTATGCATATGAATCACCACCTAGAGATGGAAGATAGCTGTTCATTACCGAGTCTTCAAGGAAGAGTGACATTAAGATGTAAAATCTCATGAAGAGCTGCGGGTCATTGTACAAACCAATGTCAAGACACTAACTATACGTTACATGAATTGCAAATTCTGACACAAATGCGTGGGACACTTGCCGGATGTAGTATGAAATAAGTAAACCTGAAGTAATGGTTTCACTAGAGGCGTTCTTAAATAATGGCAAACACGTAACTAAATGTCCTCAGGGACATACTTTTTTTATATGAGAACTAACAGAAACGAAATTTATAACTGATGAAAAAGATAGATTGGATTTAAGATTACACTATGCATAATTATTGTGAATCATCATTTAAGCTAAGCAGCGTGGTAAACAGGGCGATAGTTCAGTTTGAAAGCACTGCCTTCCTCACTACTCCAAATATTATGTAAATCTGTCATCTGTTTCTGAAAGCAGCAAAAACACTCAGAGTAGAGCATAAAGATTGATTGCTCATTTGCACTAGTGTCTCCGCAATATGGTCAATCACAATATTAAATATTTGTAATTTTTTGAAAGGAATTTCTAAATCTATCTTCGCATCTCGCAAAAAGTTCTCCTGTGTTAGTAATTTTGTTTTACGAATGAAGTTGCGCGTGACATGATCGTCAGTAAATGAGTAGTTCTCGTCTCCAAGATCACCAGACGCTTTTAGTCAGTTTTTCTATTACGTAGCATTAGCGCTTTGGGGCTCTGATCGTTCAGAATATTTGGTCATCAAAGTCTGACGTCCATGAGTTGCTTGAGAGGGAGGGCAGGGGGCGGGGTTTGACCTCCAGTCCATTTTGGAATTAATTCTAATTGATCCATGTGGAAGTATCTTAGGTTGTTACCCAGAGTATGTACGGGGCACACAACGATCTTATCTCTAGGTCACCGATAATGGGGGTATCAAGTTACACAACGAGAGTAAGATAGCACACTTGGACGACGTATGTTAAAGGTTGCTGACCACCTCCCCACTGGGGAATCGTGGTAATGACAAAGACCAACCAGAAGAGACCCGTCCCCTTCACCTGGCACTACGAGATTAGAGCACCCCTTTCCATCTTCATCTTACGTAACTGAGGCCTTTAAGTGGGTGAAGCTGAATAGAATCTATTTGAGAAGAAATTACGTTGTTACTCAGTCCATTTGTTAATAACAATTCAGTATTCCGTCACTCCAGCGATACCTGGAATCTCTGGATCTGCGGATGAGGTGGAGATTCTTGCATCCACTGAGTACCTAGATCTCGATGGAAACTCAAACGAAACGGATATACACTGCTCAGGCAACTAATCGGTGGCAGCAGGTGACCCTGAGGCGTAAACTGCCTCTATTGAATGTTCCATGCCTTCCCAGTCTCACAATGACGTCATCCTCCAGACGAATTGGAGCAGTTTTTTTCCACCGCCTGGCTGATCTACGGCAACAGTTAAGCTTTACACCAGCTTCCTGCATTGCCCTCCAGTAAACCTGGTTCCCAGCAATGCGGACCCCTGCCCTCTGCAGCTATAAGGGATATGACAGGAACCGTAGCGACTTTAATCGAGTGTCAGGTGGAGTTTGCGTTCAAGTCCTAAACTGTCTGTAGTGAACATGTGCCCCTTCAAACCCCTCTTGAAGCTGTGGAAGTGAGAATGACGACGCAGGAAATAACTGTCTGCAATGTATATATTCCTCCAGATGGTGCAGTACCCCTGAATGTATTAGCTGCACTTATTGATCAACTCCCTAAACCTTTCCAACTTCTGGAAGATTTTAATGCCCATAACCCACTTGTGGTGTGGTACCACGCATACTGGCCGAGGCAGAGATGTCGAAACTTTACTGTCGCAATTCGACCTCTGCCTCTTAAATACTCTGGCCGCCACACATTTCAGTGTGGCTGATGGTAGTTACTCGGCCACTGATTTATCAATTTTCAGCCCAGGACTTCTCCCATCTATCGACTGGAGAGCACATGACGACCTGTGTGGTAGTGACCACTTCCTCACCTTTCTGTCACTGCCCCAGCGTCAGGCACACGGACGCCTGTCCAGATGAGCTTTGCACAAGGCGGACTGGGAACTTTCACCTCTGCTGTCACCGCTGAATCTCCCCCACACGGTAACATCGATGTGATGGTTGAGCAGGTGACTAGCACTTTTGTTTATGCCGGCAGAAAACGTGATCCCTCACTCTTTAGGATGCCCGAGGCCTAATGCAGTCCCTTGGTGGTCGCCGGAAGTCGCTGAAGCAATTAAGGAGCGTCGGCGAGCTTTCCAGTGGCATAAGCGGCAGCCTTCCTTGGAGTGCCTCATAGCCTTTAAACGGCTCCGTGCCCGTGTTCGCTACCTTATGAAACAACGGAAAGAGGAGTATTGGGAGTGATAAGTCTCCACCATTGGGTGCCACACGTCACCTTCCCAAGTGTGGGAAAAGATCAAACGTCTTTTCGGGTACCAGGCCCCAACAGCTGTCCCCAGTGTTACCATAAATGGCGAGTTACGTACCGAAGCAAGCGCGATTGACGAGCACTTTTCTGAGCACTTTGCTCGAGCCTCGGCGTCGGAGAATTATGCCCCAGCCTTTCGCACTCTCAAGCAGCGGCTGAAAGGGAAAGTCCCCTTGTTTACTACACACCAAAGTGAACTCTATAACGCTCCATTCACAGGGTGGGAGCTCTTCAGTGCCCTTGCACATCGCCGCGATACAGCTGCTGGACCAGATCGGATCCACAGTCAGATGATTAAATATCTCCCATCTGACTATAAGCGACATCATCTTGTCATCTTCAACCGTACCAGTACGATGGCGTCTTTTCATCGCAATGGCGGGAGAGCACCATCATTCCGGTGCTAAAACCCTGTAAAACCCCACTTGATGCGGATAGCTATCGGCCCATCAGGCTCACCAACGTTCCTTGTAAGCTGCTGGAATGTATGGTGAGTCGGCTGTTGGGTCCTAGAGTCATGTGGCCTACTGACTCCGTCAGGGCGGCTTCCGCGGGGGTCGCTCTACCACTGATAATCTTGTCTCACTAGTCTGCTATCCGAACAGCCTTTTCCAGACGCAAAGACCTGGTTGCCATCTTTTTCGATTTACGAAAAGTGTAGACACTACATGGCGACATCATATCCCTGCCACATTATATGAGTGAGGTCTCTGAGACACACTCCAGATTTTTATCCGGAATTTCCTGTCGCTCATACTTTCCGTGTCAAAGATGGTGCCTCCCCACACGTGCTGGAGAATGGAGTACCGCAGGGCTCTGTAATCAGTGTGTCTCTATTTTTAGTGGCCATTAACGGTCTAGCAGCAGCTGTCGGGCCTTCTGTCTCACCTTCTCTGTATGCAGACGACTTCTGCATTTCGTACTGCTGCTCCAGTACTGTTGTTGCTGAGCGGCGCCTCCAGAGAGCCATCCACAAGGCGCAGTCATGGGCTCTAGCCTACGTCTTCCAGTTTTCAGCCGCAAAGACGAGTGTCATGCACTTCTGTCGGCGTCGTGCCGTTCATCCAGAACCAGAAATGTACCTTAATGACGATCCACTCACTGCAGTGGAGATATACCGATTCTTAGGATTGGTTTTCGACGCCTGATTGATTTTTCTCCCTCACTTCCGTCAGCTTAAGTGGAAGTGCTGGCAGCCCCTCAGTACCCTCCGCTGCCTGAGCAACACTGAGGTGCAGATCGCTGTACGCTCCTGCAGTTCTACAGAGCCCTTGTACAATCCCGCCTTGACTGTGGGAGTCTGGTTTATGGATTGGCGGCGCCCTCAGCTCTGCGTTTCCTCGACCCAGTCATCTAGCGACAAGAGCTTTTATGACGAGTCTGGTGAACAGCGTCCTTGTGGAAGCCGGAGTGCCTCCATTGCAGGTTAGGCGTGCACAACTGCTGGCCAGTTATGTAGCACACATTCGTAGTTCTCCTGCGCATCCGAATCAGTCTCCTTTTCCCACCAACTGCGGCTCATCTCCCGCATCAGCGGCCTAGTCCAGGGCCTCCAGTTGCAGTTCGTGTCCGATCCTTTCTTTCTGAACTGGATTCCTTACCTTTACCAACTATACTTGAGGTCCGTTCACGTACACCTCCTTGGTGTACACGTAGGCCGCAGCTTCGCCTGGACCTTCCACATGGCCTTAAAGACTCAGTTAACCCTGCGGCTCTCTACTGCTACTTCCTCTCGATTCTTGACAAGTACTGAGGCCACGAAGTGGTTTATACCGATGGGTTGATGGCTGATGCTCGCGTTAGCTTCTCGTATGCCCATGGAGGACATATTGAACAGCATTCCTTGCCCGATGGGTGCAGTGTTTTCACTGCAGAGCAGGTGGCTATAACTCGTGCACTCCAGGGTATCAGTTCATATCCTGGGGAATCGTTTCTCCTGTGTACCGACTCCTTGAACCCCCTACAAGCTATCGACCAGTGCTACCCTCTTCATCCTTCGGTGGCGTCCATCCAGGAGTCTATCTATGCCTGGACTGGTACCGTCATTCGGTGGTGTTTGTGTGGACCCCAGGACAAGTCGTCATCCCAGGCAACGAACTTGCCAACAGGCTGGCCAAACAGGCTACTCGGAAACCGCTGCTGGAAACTGACATCTCAGAACCTGATCTGTGTTCTGACCTACGCCGTAGGAATTTTTTATTTAATTTGGATACAGTGTTATTTTATTAAGTGCTTGTTTGTGGAAGCAAACAGTAACTTGTTTAATCTCTCTTGTCTACACTGGGATCATCTGGTGCTAGTACTGCACAGTAGCACAACCGTATTTAGCCAGTTACCTTTCCTCAGCTCAGACCAAACAGCTTAAGTTCTTTCTAATTTTTTATGCACTCAGTAAAATTAAACTGGAAGCTGAATATGCATAGGAACTACTTGTTCTCTACAGTTACAGTGGTACGACAGGCTGAACAGCAACATACGCTGAGGAGGAGTGGAAAGAACAGAGTATTTTGGTTGTGTATACTTCCTAAAATACATAATTTTATGATAGCATAAACAGTACAAATAATGTTAAATAAACAAACGTATTAAAATGTTCAGTTAGCTCAGAACCTTCCAGACATTAGTTTGTTTCACAAAGAATAGGTCAATCTAATGCGAGAGACAATTGACTTATAATTGTCTAATAAACGCTGAATGTATGAGAGTAACTGAAACTTATTAATTAGTAGTTAATTCCTTATAAATGGCAATGAACGTACGAAAGTTCACACAGTAATTACTTTTCTTGCTGGCTCAACTAGGAACAAAACAAAAAGTTAAGAGGAGAGAGACAGTATTACCACACCAAAGAAGAAACAGCAAAATAAATATTCGAAACCCGACAACACAGTGAACATAATGATACTCCAATTTCTCACGCTCAGTACCCCACAAATATACCTGGTGATCAAAAAGTCAGTATAAATTTGAAAACTTAATAAACCACAGTATAATGTAGATAGAGGGGTAAAAATTGACACACATGCTTGAAATGACATGGGGTTTTATTAAAACAAACAAAAATTCATAGTCCTACAGATGGCGCTGGACAGCAAAAGTCAGTGACTGCGCATGATAATCGTGTAAAAAGGAGCTGTAATGAGAGAATCAGATGCGCCAGCAGTCGCAATATGTTGACGTTACCTGAAAAGGCACTTTTAGTGAAGCTGTATTATCAGAATGGGGAATGTGCTAGTTCAGTGTTACGATCCTATCGCCATAGGAAGGGAATTCGAACGGGTAATGGTCCGTTGACAAATGCAGCTGTGGCGAGAATGAAGTTCCAAGCCATTGGTTGTTTAGACGATAGACCCCGTAGTGGCCGACCGAGCACAAGGCGCAATGCTGCTGAGACAGTTCAGGAAGAAATGGGAATTGTAGCGGGTTCGTCTATGCACAGGGAAGTCAGCACTCGTGCATTCGCACGTCGCATCGCTACTCCATACACAACTGTTCGGTTGGCACTGAGGCGAACCCTCCAATGCTATTCGTACAAAATCCATCGGCATCATGAACTGTTACCTGGCGATTTAGTGAAGCGGAGGGCATTTGCGGTGTGGGCGTTTCAAAAGATCGCGGAAGACGACGATTGGTTGAGTAACGTGTTGTGGACCGACGAAGTTCATTTCACGCTCTGAAGGTGTGTCAACGCCCACAACTGCAGAATTTGGGCTACCGAAACTTCTAAAACTGTTGTGGAAACTCCATTGCACGACGAGAAAGTCACGGTATGGTTTGCATTTACCAAGTCTACCGTTATCGGGCCTTTTTTCTATGAGGAAATGCGTGATTTTGATTTTGTAACTGCTACCATGACGGGTGAGAGGTACGCCGATATGTTACAGAATCGCATCATCCCAAGCTTGGCTGATATACACCTGCTGGAACGTACGATGTTTATGCAAGATGGCGCTCCACCCCATATTGCTAGACGCATGAAAGATCTCTTGCGCGCGTCGTTTGGTGATAATCGTATGCTCAGCCACCACTTTCGTCATGCTTGGCCTCCCAGGTCCCCAGACCTCAGTCCGTGCGATTATTGACTTTGAGGTTACCTGAAGTCGCAAGTGTATCGTGATCGACCGACATCTCTAGGGATGCTGAAAGACAACATCCGACGCCTATTCCTCACCATAACTCCGGACATGTTTGACAGTGCTTTTCACAACATTATTCCCAGACTACAGCTATTGTTGAATGATGGTGGACATATTGAGCATGTCTTGTAAAGAAAATCATCTTTGTTTTGTCTTACTTTGTTATGCTAATTATTGCTATTCTGATCAGATGAAGCGCCATCTGTCGGACATTTTTGAACTTTTGTATTTTTTTTTGGTTCTATCAGAACCCGATGTCATTCCAAGCATGTGTGTTAATTTGTACCTCTCTATCTACATTATTCCGTGATTTATCCAGTTTTCAAATTTATACTGACTTTTTCATCACCCTGTACAATAAAATGATTGTCTGGATTAACAACATACCCATCACTGTTAAATCAATTTACCCCAAAACACTTACCTTCGAGATGAAAGCGCATATTGAAATTGCTTAAATTTTTGCAAGTGCTGCAGGAAAGAACGTTAGCCAGAAGACTTGTAACCAGGAGTAACCGATCACAAGCAGAATGAATTGTACAGTGTACAAAGACAGACAACTTTGTGTAGAGCCCCTGCTCATGTACACTATGTGACAGTAGAGCCTGTTCTATTTCCTATAACTACAAAGTAGACCATATAGCGTGACGTACACGCGCATACGCACGCACACATGCCGTAGCTGCCTTCAAGTACTGATACGAGCAGCGCCATACGTCACACTTCCTGCAGATAATTAAAAGCCCGTTGGGCGCGGCAGGAAGTCGCGCGCTAAAATAACGCAATGGCGGCGCCGGAAACGGGTCTTTCCAGCGGATCGCACTTATTTAAAACTATAGCGTGATCCCCAGCGCCCTGGCGGCGGCCGTGCGAAACTCGTTCAAGGTCACCCGCCTTGCGTAGCTGCAGCGGCTAAATGAATACAGCCATGCATGAATACCCACCCACCTCCCCAAGGGTCGGAACCCCTGCAACCCACAGATTCATTATAATCATCAAAAAATTAACAGATCTAAAAGATAAGAATTTTTAAGTTAAAGTAGAGGTATACTTTAAAAAAAAAATCTCACGACATAGATAAGCATGATTCGCAACTTTAAACTGAACAATAAGATAAACAACACATACACCATCCCAGAGTGCCCCAGAGAGCATCCCAGAGTGCCCCAGTCAGCTAAAACACTAAAAACAATCGCTTCTCGGCTTTTGGCAAGATAAATGTGTAGCAGTCCTCTATGACAGGAAGTAGTGCCACGATAAACTGCAATGGCGGCGCCGGAAGCAGGTCTTTCCAGCGGATCGCGCTTAGTTAAAACTATAGCGCGATCCTCCAAGCTCTAGCGGCAGCCAGGCGAACTACGTAGCAACTGGCGCTGTATGTAGCTGCCGCAGCTAAGTCAAAAAATATTAAATAAGCGATTCTTCTTACAAGGGAACCTCCCCATCGCACCCCCCTCAGATATAGTTGTAAGTTGGCACAATGGATAGGCCTTGATAAACTGAACACAGATCAATTGAGAAAACAGGAAGAAGTTGTGTGGAACTGTGAAAAAATAAGCAAAATATACAAACTGAGTAGTCCATGGGCCACATAAACAACATATTGGAGTATGTGAGTTTAGGAGCGCCGTGGTCCCGTGGTAGCGTGAGCAGCTGCGGAACGAGAGGTTCTTGGTTCAATTCTTCCCTCGACTGAAAATTTTACTTTCTTTATTTTTGCATAGTTATTATCTGTCCGTTCGTTCATTGACATCTCTGTTCACTGTAATAAGTTTAGTGTCTGTGTTTTGTGACCGCATCGTAAAACCATGCGATTAGTAGACGAAAGGATGTGCCTCTCCAATGGGAACCGAAAACATTTGATCGCAAGGTCATAGGTCAACAGATTCCTCCACAGGAAAACACATCTGATATATTCTATAGGACACTGGTGACGGCATTTGCGTCACATGACAGGAATATGTTGTTGACCCACCTAACTTGTACACTTGGCGAATGGGTAAAAAGATTCTTCTACCTTGCCCGATTTAGGTTTTCTTGTGGATGTGATAATCACTCCAAAAAAAGTGATGAAAGCATAAGAGTTTGTCACATAAACTGAAAATAAAAAATTAAACTTTTCACTCAATGGAAGATTTGAACCAAGGACCTTGCGTTCCGCAGCTGCTCACGTTACCACGAGACCACGGTGCTCCTGCGTTCCCATCGTCCTTAATGTTGCCTATGTTGCCTTGAACTACTCAGTTTGTATATTTTGCTTATTTTTTCACAGTTCCACACAACTTCTTCCTGTTCTCTCAGTTGATCTGTGTTCAGTTTTTCAAGGCCTATCCACTGTGCCAACTTATAACTAAATCTGATGGGGTTGCGATGGGGAGGTTCCCTTGTTAGTGTTGTAGCCCACTGGGGCACTCTGGGATGCTCTTCGGGTTACTCTGGGATGCTCTCTGGTTTACTCTGGGATGAAATTTCTTTATTATTTAATCTTTATCAATTGACGATTATGTAGTTGTGGAGCATCCTTATCTATCTCGTGAGATTTTTAAAATATTAAATATGCGTGGCTGTGTTGACTTAGCTGCTGCAGCTACATACAGCGCCAGTTGCTACGTAGTTCGCCTGGCTGCTGCTAGAGCTCGGAGGATCGCGCTGTAGTTTTAACTAAGTGCGATCCGCTGGAAAGACGTGCTTCCGACGCCGCGCGTACACACACACACACACACACACACACACACACACACACACACACACACTGCTCTTCAGTAACAGGAAGGAACAGACTCTTCAGGACACTAACATCGCCCAGCCCCTTAGTTCTACTGAGTCCGCTGGCTCGGTTCGCCAACAGCCTCTGGACTATTCAGGCACTACTTCCAATCCATGATTTTCCATTCATCCACAACAGACTGACTTAATCATCGTGGATCTTCGCTCGTTGGTTCCGGGAGGCACTGGTGCGACTCTGCTCTACATTACAGCGCCCTCACGGGCAAGGTTAGAGAACTACCGAACTACCGTATTTTCGTTCCCACTTGTTAATTATTTTCGTACCGCGAAATCGCTGCACACAGTTCTCAGGTAACCACTGCTTTGGCCGCTGTCGAGCTTCAGGCTACTGCCCAGGACAGTGGGGCTGACGGGGCCCCCAGGGCTAAGATATAACCTCTTCTCCTAGCCTTTGGATGTGCTTGAACTATTCATTTCCACACCCTGGGGGACAGATGGCTGTAGGGAAGGGATTCGGTTGAGGATCTCAAGATGGATAATAGTATACTCGTCCCCAAGTACCATAAATGGAATGAGGTGTTCACCCATCGCTGTAAGTACAGCTTAACCATTAGGAACTACGTTCCCTGTTGCAAATGCGCCTGAGCTTCCTTTAAGTTCCGGAATTAAAAGGTAATTGCTGCAACGTAATTCTGAAAATAGTGCCTCCTGTTAGGTGTTAACTTAGAGTATGCGAGTCTGATACTAGTACGGTCGTAATTTTTGAATCTCGGTTTCATTGTCTTGAGACGGGTAGCAGGAGGGGGCTGATCGAAAAAGTCGGACATCTATGTGTGGGTAAAGGCGTCGGTGAATTCCTCATTACAGAACAAACTGGAGCCAAAGAATTCATTTACGCTTTATGAAGGTTTGTAGAAACGGTACTGCAGACATCGATAGTCCGTGCGTTCAATTCAGGTTGTGCTTAAAGAATTCACACAAGCCACGACCTGTTGATCCAGTTCAGTTGTCATTATTCAGTCTTGATAAACTCGTCTGTGATCCACGGATTAGGACCAAGGAGTTGAGCACAGCTGAATTTCGGCGACAGTGCCATAAAGTTGCGAAGCAATCTTAGTTATCAAAAATCTGTAACGTGGATCCCATGGTCGGCTTGAAGACGATGAAACATTTGTCGGAATCTAGTAGACCAGTATGAGACTACAGGTGACATTTCTGAACACAGTCACAAGAGATCCTTTGTCACTGCCACGAGTCGAAATCATATTCCATCATTTGCGACGCGCGAACTCCTTACTAGTCAGTAGAGATATGGTCACCTGTAGGCAGAGTGGTGTGTACAATATTCTGGTACAGGCATGATGTGCTGCTTGGTGTATAAATAAACTGTCAGTTCAGAACGCGGCAAGGTGACTAGGCTGAAATCCGAATTTCCAGAATCAGGTCGGAAACTGTGCTCGAAACGTGGTGATAGGCCCCATAAGTTTCGCGACCAAAGCACTTATTACAAACTTTGGACTGTTATGACACTCAACGACTTGCCATTTAGCACCTTCAGGCTTCAATCTGTCTGGCGAAGTACACGATGAAAGATGGTAATTGTGTGAAAAATGGTGTGAAGTTTAAATGTTGCTCTACTTAATGGTGCTATTGGAATGTCGATCTCTTGGAATTTTCACGAAAAAAATCACTAGTTACGGAAATTCTCTAACGAAGGTCCCAATGTTAGGTGCATAATGGAGTCCACTGTCCAATACCTCCTGGGGCTCACGGTTCTTCCCCGAATTCGTGTGTGGCGCACACGGGGCCCTAATCCGTTGCCCCCCCAGGGGGTCCACAACTCTTTCGTGGATACGTGCGTGGCGAGCACGGGGCCCCGAGCCATTGCAGCCTTCTTTCTCTCCCGGGCTGCATTTCCTTTCCCTTCCCCTCCTTTCCCCTCCATACCCCTTTCCCCTCGCCCTCTCCTCTCCCTCTATTGGTGTCCTTGCTTATGTTGGCCCCCGCTATCCTCCTGGTTCTGTTGGTTTTACACTCTGGCTTTGTTGCGTAATCATCTCCTCCTTTTGGCATTCCTTGGTCCCCCTCTGGGGTTTGACCTCCATTCCAAAATTTCTCTTCCGTAGTGTGAGCCATTTGGGGAAGAGCACCTTACCTAGTGTCTCCGACGTGCGCCCTCCTAGTATATTCCACCTTTTCTTCTACGTCGTTGTCTGATGCTAGGGTGCATAGCCAGCACGGTAGCCAGCCCGTGTGGTGGGGTCGCTATGTACCCTTTTGGTTGAGCCCCCTGAACACACAGGGATCACACTTCTGATACCTGAGCTGTGACCTCCTCATGCATGCCTTGGAGTGGTTGCTCGTCATCCTGGAGCATCGGAACTCCCGGCAATGGCCGCCGTGCCAGACGGCCCTTGCTGTGGCTGGGTGGCGCCCGTGAGGAGAGCCCCTGATCGGAGTGGGTGGTATCAGGGCGGACGCTATGCAGATGAAACGCATAAGGGTCCAAACCTCTGGCCGCTCTTCTGCGGCCGTCTCTCTGCATGGTACTGATTCCTCAAGTGCTGCTTCTCTTGCCCCTTCGGCCTTCCCTTCCGTGGCTACCCCCTGGGAGGAGGGTCAGGCCCGTCGTCTAGGGGCAAAACCTTTCCCCCGTTATCTAGTTTGCACCAGGACTGATGGAGATACTTTCACCAGTGTCAAACCTTTATTCTTTGTGGAACACATTGAAGACAAGTTCGGCGAAGTGGACTCCCTGAGCAAGATGCGGTCGGGTTCATTACTGATAAAAACTACTTCGGCTGCCCAATCTGCGGCCCTTCGTGCCTGTACCCATCTTGGCACAATTCCCGTGTCCATTACCCCTCACCAGTCTCTAAATATGGTACAAGGTGTGATTTTTCACAGAGACCTCATCCTTCAAACTGATGAGGAACTTCGGGACAATCTCGGACGGCAGGGTGTTCACTTTGTTCGGCGTGTTCAGAAGGGTCCTAAAGATAATCGTATTGATACTGGTGCCTTTATCCTGGCCTTTGAAGGGGATTCCCTTCCTGAGAAAGTTAAGATTATGGTCTATCGCTGTGATGTGAAGCCGTACATCCCACCTCCTATGCGGTGTTTTAAGTGCTTGCGTTTTGGCCACATGTCTTCTCGCTGTACCCAGGACCCTCTCTGTGGTGACTGTGGACATCCACTCCATGAGGGGAGTCCCTGTGTTCCCCCTCCTGTATGTGTAAATTGTCATGGTAGTCATTCTCCACGTTCAGCAGATTGCCCAGTCTATAAGAAAGAAAAAAAGATACAGGAGTATAAGTCTCTTGATCGTTTAAGCTACACAGAGGCCCGTAAGAAATATGCACGATTGCACCCTGTGTCCATGACATCTAGTTACGCCTTGGTTACATCTTCATCCCTTCCTCCCCCTTCCTTACCCCCGTCCCGGACCCCTCTCCTTCCCCCCTCCCCTGCGGCTCCCACACCTTCTCCTCTGGGCGCCGCTCCCCCTCCCCAGCCGGAGAAGTGTCCCACTCCTTCGGCGTCTGCCGGTCAAGGGCGCCTCTCCCGGGATGCCCCTTCCCGGCACCTTCCAGGTCAAAGGTCTGCTGCAGCGCGGCGACCGCGAGAGCCGCGGTCTATCGGCCCCCAGGTCGCCCGGTCTCTTTCTGTTCCTGATCTTGCTGCAGCTGGCCCCATTATGCCACACAGCCCTCCTCGATCTCAGCCTGAAAAGAAGAAGAAACATAAGTCCCGGGACAAAGAGCCTCTGGTGTCACCGGAGGTCCCTTCCCCGGCTTCACAACCGGATTCTGACCTATCGTTTATGGATGTCGCCCCCTCCTTGTCGGTGACGGGTGGGGACCCGGCGGTATGACTGGATTTAGCGTGTTCAGCCCTCATTTCAACCATCGTTCTGTGGTTCTCCAATGGAATTGTAATGGCTACTATCGTCACCTTCCGGAATTGAAATCCCTTCTTTCGTCCTACTCAGCAGCTTGTGTGGTTCTCCAGGAATCTCATTTTACTGATGCTCACTCACCGACCCTCCGTGGGTTCCGTGTTTTCTGTCGAAATCGGGTCGGACCCTTGCGGGCTTCTGGTGGCGTTTGTACGTTGGTCCGTACAGACATTGCTAGCACGTGGATTCCTCTCCAAACTACATTGGAAGCAGTTGCTGTTAGGGTCCACTTAGACTCTGCAGTCACAGTATGCAATCTTTATCTCCCTCCTGACAGGACTCTTACACCTGCTGCCTTAACCACCCTTCTTCAGCAACTTCCTCCTCCCTTCCTCCTCCTTGGGGATTTTAATGCTCATCATCCTTTGTGGGGCAGTGCCTTTCCATCTAGACGAGGTCTTCTTATCGACCAATTTATTGCAGACCACGACCTGTGCCTTCTTAATGATGGCTCCCCTACTCATTTCAGTGCTGGTCATGGTACCTTTTCTGCCATTGATCTTTCTCTTTCTTCTCCCTCTCTCCTCCCTTCATTACACTGGTCGCCACACGACGACCTTTGTGATAGTGACCATTTCCCGTTGATTATCACGCTCCCTTCCCGCTCCCCGATGGAGAGGTTACCTCGTTGGTCTTTCCACCGCGCCGACTGGCCTCTATATACTGCACAGGTCGAGTTTTCTCCCTCTTTGTCGGGTTGTATTGATGACGTCCTACGTGACGTGTCTGACGCGATTGTTCGCGCTGCTAACCTTGCTGTCCCGCGCTCATCTGGACAATTTCGTCGTCGGCAAGTCCCGTGGTGGAGTACGGCCATTGCCATTGCCATCCGTGATCGCCGTCGAGCTTTGCAACACTTTAAGAGGCACCCATCTGTAGCCAGCCTTCCTACCTTTAAGCGCCTTCGCGCTAAAGCCCGTTAATTAATCAAACAGAGCAAGCGGATATGTTGGGAACGATTCGTTTCTTCCCTTGGTTCCACTGTCCCTCTGTCACGGGTATGGGCTACACTTCGCTCTCTCCAAGGTTGCCATCGGCAGTCCACCCTCCCAGGCCTTCACCTCCCAGATGGCATTTGTACGGACCCATTAGTTCTCGCAGAACATCTTGCGACCCATTTTGCAGTGGCATCAGCGTCGGCCTCCTATCCAGCTGCTTTCCTTCATCCAAAACAGCAGGCTGAAGCTGTCACCTTATGTTTCACCACTTGTGAGTCAGAATCTTACAACGAACCTTTCACTGAATGGGAATTTCTTTCTGCTCTATCTGCTTCTCATGATACGGCTCCTGGCCCAGATTCCATTCATAACCAGCTGCTTCAACATCTCAGTGCTCCACAACGGCACCATCTTCTTCGGGTGTTTAACCGTATCTGGCTCCAGGGTGACTTCCCTTCTCAGTGGAGGGATAGCATTGTGGTTCCTGTCCTTAAGCCTGGTCAGAACCCCCTATCTGTTGACAGCTATCGGCCAATTAGTTTGACCAATGTTGGTTGTAAGTTACTTGAACGGCTGGTAGCCCGTCGGCTCACTTGGGTCCTCGAATCTCGGGATCTATTGTCCCCTTACCAGTGTGGCTTTCGAGAGGGACGATCTCCAATCGATCATTTGCTTCGCTTGGAATCCGCAGTTCGGCAGGCTTTTTCCCAGCGTCGCCATTTGGTTGCAGTGTTTTTTGACCTTCGCAAGGCCTATGACACGGCCTGGCGCCATCACATCTTACTAACCCTTCATCAGTGGGGTCTTCGGGGCCCACTCCCGATTTTTATCCGCCAGTTCCTGATCCATCGGTCATTCAGAGTTCGAGTTGGTACTGCTTTTAGTTCTCCACGGACCCAGGAGACGGGCATCCTACAGGGTTCGGTCTTGAGTGTCCTTCTTTTCCTCATTGCTATCGATGGACTTGTGGCCTCTGTCGGTCCCTTGGTCGCCCCTGCCCTGTATGTGGATGATTTCTGCATTTGGGTTAGTTCCTCCTCGATGCCATCTGCAGAACGGCAGCTCCAGGTGGCTATACGGCGTGCCTCTGCATGGACCCTCTCCCACGGGTTTCAATTCTCTCCTTTAAAATCGCGGGTGGTCCACTTCTGTCGCCGTACTACGGTCCACCCTGATCCAGAGCTCTATCTCGCTGCACAAAGATTGCCTGTGGTTCCACAGTTTCGTTTCCTAGGTCTTCTTTTCGACAACAAGCTCACTTGGCTGCCCCATATCAGACTCCTGAAGGTAGGATGTTTCCGTAAACTCAATGTCCTTCGCTTTCTTGCCCACTCCTCCTGGGGTGCGGACCGTTCCCTCCTCCTCCGTCTTTATCGTGCTCTAGTTCTGTCACGTTTGGACTATGGTTGTCAAGTTTATGGTTCAGCTGCTCCTTCCACGCTGCACGTGCTGGATCCAGTCCACCATCGTGGTATCCGTTTGGCCACCGGTGCCTTCCCTACTAGCCCTGTTGATAGTCTCCTGGTTGAAGCTGGGATCCCCCCTCTTTCTGTTCGGCGGTCCCAGCTTCTGGTGTCTTATGCCCTTACTATCCGTTCTTCTCCCGCTCATCCTTCCTATTCTATCCTATTCCCAGACCATGGACGTCGCCCGCCTGACTCCCGCCCTCGGGCGGGTTTACCAGTTGGGCTGCGCCTTGCGTCTCTTACCCGTGATTTTCGGCTTCCTTCTTTGTCCTGTCTTCCTCGCTCCCTCCCCTCCACCCCTCCTTGGTTAGTTCCTCGGCCTCGAATTCGGATGGATCTCCGCCGCGGTCCGAAAGATTCCATCCCCCCGGTGGTGTTCCGTTCCTTTTTCCGCCAAATTTTATGGGAGTTTCGGGATGCTGTTGTTTTTTACACTGATGGCTCTAAATCTGCTGATCATGTTGGGTATGCCTTCACGTCCTTTGTTGGAACGGAAAATCATCTACTGCCACCCTCATGTGGGGTGTTTACTGCGGAATTGATGGCAATTTCCCGGGCCCTTACCTTTATTAAACAATCCCAACACAACCGCGTTTTGTTATGTACGGACTCGATGAGTGGCCTTCTTGCTATTGACCGGTGTTTTTCGCGCCATCCCTTGGTCTCTGCCATCCATGACCATCTCGCTGATCTTCACCGTGCTGCTTGTTCCATTGACTTCCTATGGGTCCCGGGCCATGTGGGTATCCCGGGTAATGAGCTCGCTGATCGTTTGGCTGGGGGAGCAGTTACTTACCCCCCGTTTTCTGTAACCCCTCCTGCAGCGGATTTACGGCTTCACATCAAATCCCACTTTGCACAGTCATGGGCCAATTCTTGGGAGGCTACTCCACTGTCTAATAAACTTCGTGCCATTAAGGTGAATACAGGCCCATGGCGTTCTTCCTTTAGCCTCTCCCGCAAGGACTCGACCACACTGTGTCGTCTCCGCATTGGCCATACCAGGCTGACCCATGGTTTCCTTTTGCGTGATGAGCCACCCCCGCTATGTGGTTGTGGAGCCTTCCAGTCAGTGGCCCACATTTTGGTTGAATGCCCCCTTCTTTTGGCTCTGCGTGCTAAGTACAGATTCCCCCACACTTTACCTTTGATGTTGGCTGACGATTCCCGGATGGTCTCTCTGGTTCTAGGTTTCCTCCGGGAGAGTGGTTTTTATTCTCAGTTTTAAAGTTTTTAATCTCCCTCTGGTGTTGGGGCAGGGCGGTGAGTGTTTGGGTGTCTCCCACTGTAGGCAGTGTTCAGAGATTCCCGATTCACCTCCCTGACCGGAATCCTCTTTTCTTTCCCTTTTACTCTGTTTTTACCCCTTCTTTTTAAGGCTTGGTTAGTTTTTCTATTCCCATACGTACTTTCTGCATTATAGCAGTTGTACCTTTTCAGTCACAGGTGGTCTTGCCTATGCTGTTTCAGCATAGTGTTGGGTTCGTTCTCTTGCCAACTTCCCTCATTTGTTTTTACTAATGACAACGTGACTGCCCTTTTACGTTTCCCCTTTATCCGTTTTATTTTTCTGACTATACTGAGATGTCCCGTTAGCAGAATGGAGTCTATTTGAAACAAGGGACTGATGACCTTGCTGTTTGGTCCCTTTAACCTCAAACAACCAACCAACCAACCAACCTAATCCGTTGCAGCTTATTCTTCTTGCCCTGGCTGCATTTCCTTCTCCCTCCCTCCCTCCCTCCCTCCCTCCCTCCCTCCCCATTGCCCACTCCTCCCCCTCTCGGTATTGTGATTTATATCGACCTGGCTATCCAACTCGTTCCCTGTATTGTTTCCAATTTTGTCCCTTCTGCCTGTTCTTTCATCCTTTTTGGTGTTTAGGTTCCTAACTGAGGTCTGACCTCCACTTCTAAATGTTCTGCTTTTAGAGTGAGCTCTCTGAGGAAGTATCTCTCCGTAATGTCTGTGGTTTGGATTCCTCTCCAGCTTTCCTTCAGCTGCTCATCCACACGGTAGCCCCCTTCCGACCTGCTAGGTCACAAGCACATGCAGTTACTGTGTGCTGGGACTGTTACATACCCATCTGGCTGAACCCCCCGACAACACAAGATCATGCCACTGATACCTAAACGTTTCCCTCCCCATGTATGCTTGGAGTTTCAGAACTCCTAGAAATGGCTACTGTGCCATGTGGCACTTGCTGTGGCTGGTTGGCACTCATGAGGAGAGTTGATCAGAGTGGGTGGTATCAGGGCAGATATTTGGTGCATGAAGTGCATCAAGCTACAAAAATCTGGCTGTTCTCACATAGCTGTCTCCTCAAATGGTGAAGGATCATTGAATGTTGCCTTGTATGACCAGTCAGCCTTCCCTTCCCTGGCAACACAGAGAGGAGAGCCAGGCTCGCCATCTTGGGATGAAACACCTTCCCTGCTACCTCGTCTTTATGAGAATGGGTGATGACACATTCACCACCACAAATCAGTTGTTTTTATAGAATATATCGAGGACAACATTGGTGAAGTGGACTCTCTTAGTAAGATATGGTCTAACTGCCTGTTGATCAAAGCTTCTTCTGCTGCCGAATCTGCAGCTCTTAGTGCTCGAAATCATCTGGCAATGTCCCAGAGTCTATTACTACTCACTAATCTCTGAATATGGACCTGGAAACGATTTTCCATACGGACCTCATCCTGCAGAATGGTACCTTCATTCTCACCTTGGAGGAGGATACCCTCCTAGAGAAGGTCAAATTAAGTGCTACAGATGTGACTTGAAGCTGTACATCCCACGACCCATGAGCTGTTTTCAATGCTTGCGTTTTAGGGATATGTATTTCTGATGCATGGTGGACCCTCTGCATTGTGACTGTGAACATCCCAGCATGAGGGAAGTCTGTGTGTTCTGCCTCCTTTGTGTGTCAATTGTCATGACCAACATTTCTCACTCGCCAGATTACCCAGCTTACAAGAGAGAAAAGGAGACCCAAAAGTGAAAGTCACTGGATCACTTGTCCTATACTGAGTCTCGTCAGAAGTATGAGTGACTCCATCCAGTGTCACTGTCTTCAACTTTCGCATTCGTTACATCCTTTCTCCCTCCTACCTCTTCCTTACCTCACCCCTGTCCCCCTCACCTATCCCTGTCCCTGCAGTTCACACAGCCTGCCATATGGGAGCCACAACCTCCCTGGCCGAAGAAGTGTCCTCCTACAGCACCTGCTGACGATTGGGCTCTCCCCCTCACCTGTGACCTCTCCATGGCGTCTTTCAGGGTGGAAGCCTCCTACAACTACTTGTCCACGACACACACCATCTGTGCATCCCAAGGTCACCTGCTCTCTTTAGTTTCTGTATCTCGCAGATGCCTGTATTCCCTCTGTGCTCTTCCCTCCTCAATCTCTGGAGGAGGAGGAGAATAAGAAAAACGTAAGTCCCAGGACAAGCTTCCCCACCCCATCCCCCATGCCCCCAGTTCCCCTGGAGGTGCCATCTCCATCCTTACAAGCTGAGTCTGACATCTTATTTATAGATGCCACCCCATCCTTCTCGGTGACAACCACTGACAGAGTGGCATGACCTCCTCACGGCTTCTTTATATCTAACCTTGACTCTCGCCAAACGGACACCTGATGGAATTACAATGGATCCATCGTCACCTGCCAGAAATGCAGTGCCCTGTCTCCTCCTTTTCTGTATTCCATCTTGCTCTTCCAAAAATGCATTTCTGTGATGGCCACTCCCCAATGATTTATTAGTCACACTGTCAGAACCATGCTGGACCTAGGATAGCACCTGGCAGGGTCTGCACTTTGGTTTGCTCTGATGTCGTCAGTGACTGGATCCTCCAGCGTACCAACCTGGAACCAATAGTGGTTAGAGTGCACACAGTTCCAGTAGTCACCATTTGCAACGTCTACCTCCCTCCAGGTAGGCCACTTCGTTATGTTGAACTGTCTACCTGTCTACCTTAATACAGAAACTCCTGCCCTCATTCCTCGTCCTTGAGGACTTCAAATGCCCACCACTGTGTATGAGTATGGAGTGCCACTTCAACATACGAGGGTCTCCTTATTGACCGACTTAAAATTACAGACTCCGATTTGTGTCTCCTCAGTGATTCCCTAACTGACTTAAATGCCGCTCATGGCACCTTTACTGCTATTGATCTCACAAACCACCTCTTCTGCTCTTGTGGCTTTTCTGCATTGGTCATCCCTTGATGACCTTTGGGGCAGTGAGCACTTCTGTGATTCTATGGATCCCCTGCAGCCGCCAGGGAGACAGGCCCCATGTTGGGCATTCCACAGAGCCAGTTGTCCTTTATGTACGTCTGCTGTGCATTTCGACAAACCCTTCTAGAATTGCATTGATGTGGTCGTGCAAGGCGTCTCTGCCACTATTCTTCATGCTACTGGCATTTCTGCCCACCTATCCACAGGCCCCCCTCGTCAAGTAGTACCATGGTGGACCAAGGATGCAGCAGTCTCTATCCAGGACAGCTGACGGACGCTGCAGCATTTTAAACGACACCGTTCAAAGACCATACTCCTCGCTTTTGAGCATCTCCATGCTAAGGCTCGTTATTTTATCAAGCAGAGTAAAAAGGAATGCTGGAAGCGCTATGTTTCCTCCCTGGTGACGTATGCCTCTTCATAGCAGGTTTGGTCCAAGCTCTGGGCAGCCAGCGACAGTCAACTGTCCGGGGTATTAACTTCAATGAGCTCTGCAGTGATTCATTGGTTCTCGCAGAACACCTCGCAACACTCTTTGCGACAGCACCGGCGTCGTCTTTCTATCCTGACACCTCTCTCTAGCAGAAACGCCAAGTTGAAGAGACTTCCCTGTTTAAACACATCCCATACTGAGCCCTATAATGAACCCCTCACTTAATAGGAGCTTGCATCCATTCACATCGCCCTCCTTCTGTTTTTCTGTGGCCTACCTGCACAGCTCAGACTCAATAAGCAGCATGCAGGCTATCGACAGCTTCTACTCTCCTTGGCCTTTGGCCTCTGCTATCATTATCTTCTCTCTGCCCTTGGCTGTGCTGTCTACTCAGTTGCCTTAATCTGGGTCTCAAGTCAAGTGGGCATCCCAGGGAATGACCTTGCTGACTGTTTGGCTAGAGAAGTAGATACTTAAACTCCATTCACATTCGTGATTACAGTTGCGGGATGTATGAATCTACGTTAAATCTCCCTTTGCCCCCGAAATATAGCTTTGGAGCCAGACTGACAGCATTCCACATATTGGTGTAATGTCCGTTTCTATTGGCCCTTCGTGCTAAATATAGTCTTCCAGAATCTTTAATTTTAATATTAACAGTTGATTCACAGATCGTTGAACTGGTCCTCAGTTTACTCTCTGAAAGTGGTTTCTATTTCCAGATACAATGTTTTGCTTTACTCCTGGAGCAGAGGCATGCTGCCTGTGGTTGGCAGATCTCTTAATGTCTTCTCAGTCTGGGACCCCATGACCACTCCCCCATGGAAAGACCACCCCGTTTTCCATGTTTTTAGATTTGGTCTTACCTTTTCCACCCTTTACTGTGTGTATTTTAACTTCATTATTTTATAATTTGACTCCCATGACTGGATACGTCCACCTTTAGCAGGTCCTCTTATTTCTGTAACTTCGGAATTGCAGGAATGACGACCTCGCTGTTTGGTCCCATAAACCCTCAGTCAGTCACAGACTTACAGCAGGTGTCAGGAAGCAATTGCCATGTGTATTCGGTATGGTTGCCAGAGGTTCTCTTCAGTAGTAGATTGTAGCCTCTGCCAGCATCTAATTCTGTTGCTTAAGTGGGGATAGCAAATTTCCGAATGAACTGCACCCTCAGCTCAGCATTCGTGTGCTGGGTATGGGTTTGGTGACCTTGAAGTTCCTAAGCTGGAGATTGGGAGGTGACGCCAGTCGTGTCAACGTAAGCTACAGGTATGCTTCAGCAACCACTGTGTGTCGCAGAGGTGGAACGTTGTGTGTCACAGGGATTGACGATCTTGACTTCACCTCCCCTGTTACTAGGATGGTACAAACCTCCATAAAACAGCACACTGGTAGATGCACAGTTGCTGATGTGGAACAGCTGTTAGTGGGCTACATCTGGTGAAGCAACTGCACCTCAGTTCTATAACGTTTACCTAGGCATGCAAGGTTTTTCAGGTGGACTTATAACTTCCTAGCTGCTCGTGGGACCTGGATGGATTCTGTAAAGCGTTCTTTCTCCTTGCAGCGGAATGGCGGCCGCTAGTAGGTACCAACACCCAGTCAAACAAGAGGGCTTCTTCAGACTTCGGAATTACACTCTTCAGTATTAACAGAACACATGCTGGCGCTCGGAATGTATTTTTTGTAATTAAATGGAAGGAGGGGAGCTCTGAGAAAGTTTAATCTCTATACACACAAAAAGATTTAGATTGAATCAGTGGAAACGTAAAATACGTCTAGCACTTGCGGAAAGGGGCCTTGTTAGTAGAAATTCCAAATTGGCAGAGGTGAAGAACATCCAGAAAGTTGTCTCGGGGAGTGTGCGATAGAAAGTGAACTCCACAACACCTTCAGCTATAGCAAAGGGACCTGGGAGATTCCTTGAGAAGAACTGAAAGCTTAATGGCTTTAGGAAGGCATCGTTGATGTACAGAAAATAATGGAATGGGTGGATGGCAATCTGGGGAAATGGGACTTGTACTGACTTTCAGCAGCACAAAACTTCCATAGCACATTAAGACTGGGTTCTTTCCCTTCAGTTTGGAGCCATAGTTTCCTAACTCAATGTGCTGTTTTGCATGTCTGCTGGTCGGGCACACTATCGTAGGTTGTAAGGGAGCAGCCGTTATTAGCAAATATGACACCCATGAAAGTGTCTTTTTCATCTCCTCCAGAGCGTGTAACCTGCTCTGGGGATCGCACTGTCTGGAGGAAAACTGCTGTGTCTTCTTTGAAGAAAGGGAAATACAAGAGATGAAATCAACTAAGCATATTTCGTATGGTGAGGCCAACAACACCCTCAAAGTTCGCTACCTCTATTGGATGTATTCTTAAACAGCCAGTTCAAGAGACTGAAGCTGCTACTTAAACGCAAGTTGCCAGTGCACGTGTGCTGCTGCAGTTCCTTCACAGTCTACACTTCCTTCTGAGATACCAGACAAGTCTGTGATTCCTAACATAGCTGAGCTCGCTGCACCTGTGAAAGTTATCTGGTCCAATGTCGAGTGCTGTCACGACTATTGCCATGGTTGCGGCTCAAAGCCTAACAAGGGTAAACAGTTCAAGGCCAAGCATCCACAGGCCAGATGGTGTCAGGAAGTAAAGTCAAATGATGTCTGACGTCTCTTGACTCTTCAGTAGAGCAAATGGACCTTGATATTGGACTGGGGCTATCATATCGCCCCATCCCCTCCCCTTAAGGCTGCACCGCCACCCCCATTACAGGCTACCCTATCCCTATAATAGGTGGCTCACATCGCAATGGGTTGTTAAGGATTGCAGGTCATACCTGCAGGAACTGAAACTGCTAACAGAGGAACCGTCTTCCCCCCCCCCCCCCCCACCCCGCCCCCCCCCCTGTGCCTGTGCTTGCAAGAAATACAGTTTAAACCCACTGATGCTCCTGTGCTATGGGGCTACACCCTTCAACTGAAAGGATCACCTGACTAGGAAAAAAGCCTAGGGAGGGATGTTGTTTGTGTATAATCTGCATCACATCTCTGCTCTCGAACTGGCTACTGACCTGCAAACAGTTGGTGTTGAATTTCGTGTGTGGCAGAGGATTACTGTTTGCTCGCTGTATCTACCCCTGCAAGACGCAATGGACTCAGAGGTTCTCATAGTTTTTGTGGGAGAACTCCTGTGACAATTTTTCCTGCTGGGAGACTTCAATGCCCATCATGTCTTCTGCGGCTCGACCTCCATTTGCAACGAAGATCAAGTTTTGGAAAGCCTCATGTCGTGGGACCGATGACCTTTGTAGTTTGGTCCCTTTAATCTTTAACCCAACCAACCTCATGTCGTTTCAGTAGCTATACATCCTCAACATTATTTCTGTACTGCTTCTGGATCATTCTCAGCTAGACCTCTGTTTCTGCTCTTCAGCGCTCACAGATTCTGTCATTCCAGTGACCGCTTCCCGCTCCATATTCACCAACGGTATGGAGCATTCCGTGAATAGAAACCACCAAATTAGTCAGCAAAGCTAACTGGATGCTGTTCTGTTGTGTTTGTGTTTAACAGTGTCCAGGAATGAATGGACTACATCACATAAGTGATCCATCGTGAAACTGAGTTAACCGTTCCAAAGCCAGCTTAGAACTCTGCCCTGCGTACAAATCAGTGCCGTTCAGCAATCTACGACCGGCCTGCGAATCAACGATTTAAATGCCGCCGTACAGCAGACAACTTCATAGCCTCTTCTCAGGCGTCCATCGGGGAAACGTTCCGGACCCCCAGCTTCCGAGGTCCTGCGTTCGAAAACGGACCCCGCGCGTGAGGACCTTCTTCGGGTCCAGCCCACCATCCCTGTGCCTCCTCGGACTTCCAAGAAGGCCTCCAAGAAGAAGTCTGTATCCCCCTCCCACCCCAGCGCGTTTCGTCTGACGCTCCATCCGTGAGTCGCTGCTCCCGGCCGTCCTCAGTTTCGCCGGGACGCTCTGCTGCCAGGCGCTCAGCTGGCCTCTCGTCGGCAAATGATGATGCCCCTCCTACACAACCAGGGACAGCGGCCGCAGCTGGCGACGACTCGATGGAACAGGATCCGCCTCCCGCCGGTTGTAGCGTTGTTCCCTCGAAACCTGGCCCTCCGCGGCCGTCGAGGTGACCAGCTCTTCATTCGTTTCGTTCCCCCCTTTTTTCTGACTAGCGATGGCTTTGTTACATTGGAACATCAGAGGTATTTGATCTAATCGGGAGGAATTACAACTGCTCCTCCGCCTGCACTGTCCGCTCGTCCTTGGTCTCCAGGAAACCAAGTTGCGCCCGACTGACCGTATTGCCTTTACCCACTATGCCTCGGAGCGGTATGACCTCCCCCCTGTGGACGGTATCCCAGCTCATGGTGGGGTCATGTTGCTCGTTCGGGACGATGTCTATTACCATCCCATCCCATTGACCACCCCACTCCAAGCAATAGCTGTCCGTATTACTCTTTCTGCTTCTACTTTTTCAGTTTGTACCATCTACACTCCATCGTCATCCGCTGTTAGTCGGGCTGACATGATGCACCTGATTGTTCAGCTTCCCCCGCCGTTTTTATTGTTTGGCGACTTCAATGCCCATCATCCCCTTTGGGGCTCTCCTGCGTCCTGTCAAAGAGGCTCACTCTTGGCGGATGTCTTCAACCATCTGAATCTTGTCTGCCTCAATACTGGCGCCCCGACTTTCTTCTCGGACTCTACTCATACCTACTCCGAGTGATATGTCCTTTCTGACACGTATTCGAGCGACCACTTCCCCTGTGTCGTTCGTCTCCTGCACCACACCCCATCCCCACGTCCTTCGAGCTGGAACATACCGAAAGCTGGCTGGGGACTTTACTCCTCCCTGGCGACCTTTCTGGACCACGATTTTTTCAGTTGTGACAGTCAGGTCGAATACCTCACGACTGTTATCATCAATGCTGCCGAACGTTCCATTCCTCGTACTACCTCTTCTTCACGTCGCGTTTCTGTCCCCTGGTGGAACGAGGCTTGTAGAGACGCTATCCGTGCTCGACGACGTGCTTTACGCACCTTTCGCCGCCATCCTACGTTGGCGAATTGTATTGGATACAAACGACTCCGAGCGCAATGCCGTAGTCATCAAAGACGGCAAAAAAGCTTGTTGGGCCTCTTTCACCAGCTCCTTCAACAGTTTTACTCCCTCTTGTGTCGTATGGGGTAGCCTGCGTCGGCTGTCTGACATTAAGGCCCACTCCTCGGTACCTGGCCTGACTTCAGGTAATGAGGTCCTCGTTGATCCTGTGGCTGTCTACAACGCCTTCAGCCGCTTTTTCGCGGAGGTTTCAAGCTCCGCCCATTACCACCCTGCCTTCCTTCCCAGGAAAGAGGCAGAAGAGGCTCGGCGACCTTCCTTCCACTCGCTGAATCTGGAAACTTACAATGCCCCCTTTACTATGCGGCAACTCGAATGTACACTAGCACTGTCCCGGTCCTCTGCTCCTGGGCCAGATGCCATTCACGTTCAGATGCTGACACACCTTTCTCCGTCAGGCTAATGCTTTCTTCTTCGTACCTATAATCGCATCTGGACCGAAGGTCAGGTCCCCATGCGTTGCCGTGAGGCCGTCGTTGTTCCCATACCCAAACCCAGGAAGGATATAGACACCTTCCTTGTAGTTACCGCCCGTTTTCTCCTACACGACGTGTCTGTAAGGTGATGGAGCGCATGGTTAACGCTCAGTTGTTTTGGATTCTTGAATCTAGATAGCTACTTAACAATGTTCAATGCGGCTTTCGTCGACGCCGCTATGCTGTTGACCACCTTGTGACCTTGTCGACGTTAATCATGAACAACTTTCTGTGAAAGCGCCAAACGGTAGCTGTGTTCTTCGATTTGGAGAAGGCTTAAGATACCTGTTGGAGAGGAGGTATCCTCCGCACTATGCACAGGTGGGGCCTACGTGTCACGTGCCCCTTTTTATTGATTCATTTTTAACAGATCGAATGTTTAGGGTATGTGTAGGTTCCGTATTGTCAGACGTCTTCCTGCCTCGGCCAGCCTCCCATTGTGTTCCGTCATCTGACGTTCGTGGGGATGTTTGTAAGAGGCTTGTGTCGTTGTGGTGGGATGCTTGGTCATCCCTCCAAGGAAACAAGCTCCAGGCAGTAAAACCGCTCCCAACTGCTTGGACAACCTCCTCCCGACCATCTCGGCGAGAGGAGGTCCTTCTGACCAGGTTGCGGATTGGGCATTGCCGGTTTAGCCACCGCTACCTGCTCTCCGGTGACCCAGCCTCGCAGTGCCCTTGTGGTCAGGCATTAACAGTGCAACATGTTTTATTGTAGTGTCCCCGCTTTAGTCAATTTCGTGTTGTCCTGTCCCTGCCATCTACTTTACCGGATATTTTAGCTGATGAAGCTCGAGCAGCTGCTCGTGTTCTGCGTTTTATAACTTTGACTGGTTTGTCCAAAGACATCTAACCTTTTTACTTATTTTATGTGCATCTTTGTCAGGTCTTTCTGGTGTCCCCCCCCCCCCCCCCCCCCTGGAGTTTTACTAGATTCAATGTGCTCTAACAGTGACTGGGCACTAATGACCTCAGTAGTTGAACGCCCTTAAACCCCACAAAAAAACACCTCAAAGCAAGAACCCTGAAGGCACTAAATATCATAAAAGTGCCTTAGCCACAGGTCTTTGGGAACAAATACTGCGCGTCTGCTCCAATTTTTCTAGGGTTTGTGTACTCACGGCTAGACAATTTCTGCGCAGCATACGGGTCAGACGTCATTTTACCTGACGATTATTGACGCTATCCACTATGAGGGGATTAGGCTAGCTACAGGTGCTTACAGGACCAGTCCCATACCCAGTCTATGCGCTGAGGCTGGTGAACTGCCACTCACCAGTTGGCAACAGCTCCTCATGGTGCATTGGGCATGTAAGTTACTGGCAGCTCCGAATTCACCTACGTACCATATTGTTGCTAGTCCACCTTAGGAACGCCTTTCCTCCAACCGACCATGAGCAACACTGCCATTTGCGATCCACGCGCGGTTGTGCTGGAGTCACTTGGAGTGGAGCATGTGCAGCACCAAATCCAGGGTTTTAACTGCCTGCCACCATGATTACAGCAGACGCCCAGTATGTTAGATTTAGTGCAGCACAGTAGAGATTGCTCTCCTGCTTCTGTTTTTAATGCGATATTTTCTGACGTTTTAGATGAACACACCTATGTAGGTGTCTTAACGAATCGATCCAAACAGGAGGCTCTGTTGGTTGCTCTGTTTCCCTGGATCGTGTCCTCAAGGTCTGACTGTCCCAGGACTTCACTGTCTAAGACGCAAAATTATATGTGATTTTGTGGGCACTGAAGCAGATGGAACTTCATTATTCCAGTGCTAAATTTCTTTCCCGGATTCTCTGAGTGCCCTTCAGTCCCTAAACGCTTGTAACCTGCAGATAAAGTAGTCCCGAATATCCAGGATCCTCTTCCCCCAACTACAACGTCTATGGAAGGAGACGTCTCTCTGCTGGGTAGCAGGGCACATATGGATATTCTGGAGCGGATCTAGCAAACCAAGAAGGCCTATCGTGATCCTCAGCTGCTTCCGTGTATCATCCCCTTACATGCTACGGCGTCGCTGTTGCGGTACAGTGTCTTGCCTCGGCGGGACGATGAGTGGCTGGAAGTGACAGACAAAAGCTCCGTCCAGTAAAGCCCACAACGCTGCTGTGGCCTATCTCTTTCCAGCAATGTCGACGGGCCGACCAGCAGTCCGCGGGGATCTGCCCTCTGTTTTAAGTAACGTTCAAATTGATGTGGTTAAAGTTTCAAAGTTGTGTCAGTTGTTCAGTATTTTTCCCAAAATTTGAGAGACGGTTTTAACGTGTTAACAGAGTGACTGGCTCATAAATGTTTTTTGTAAGCGATCAGGTAGTGCCTTTCTTCCTTAGTCGGCCTCTCAGACATGCACTGCACATTGGAATGTGCTGGTCAGGTAGCAGAACACATGAGTTGTGCTCATTAGGAATTTTAGGTTGTAAAAACGAAATGGAATGTTATAGTTCAGTAAGGTATCATCTGAGACATTAATTCTGATGAAGACTGCCTTGGTGCAGTCGAAACCATTGTGAATTTGACAATTTTGTGCAACCGAGGTGGCTATACATACATCCTTTAATTAACGTACGGTAGCTGGATCTCAGCCTATAAAAATGTTCAATATTTCTTTGGTTAGGGGATAAAAGAAATCATTGTAAGTCAACGAAGGAGGTTCAAACATCATGCTAACTAAGCTGCAGTAAAGAGATTAGCGAAAAACTTAACAATGAAACCTTGCAATAAACTGGGATTCTGTTACCTTGGAAACAAAATAAAACATGGATGAATGACCAAATAGGATATGAGCAGACTAGCACAGGCTGACAGTGCCTCAGGCCTCCTGGTGTCAAACAAAAGGCTTAATGTGAAGAAGTTTCTAAGTGTACATCTGGAGCAAAGCGTTGTATGCAAGTGGACCATGGACTCTGAGAAAAGTGGGAAAGAAATGAAATGAATCGAAGCGTTTGGGGTGTTACAGAAATCTATTGGAAATCAAGCGGATGAGGTAAGAAGGGGATTATCCCACAGAATCGGTGAGAACAGTTGTAGGAAATCAAAACTTTCAGTGGCTGGGGTGGGGGGGTGGGGTGGGGAGGGGAGAAGGGAGAGGAGAGCAAGGTGACAAAGAACATTTACATCAGAGAATAACATCAGCCAAGATTGTTCGTTTCTGATCATGTCCAGTATTTTTATTACCCTATTTTATGCATTACTTCTTCATTCTTAAGTCTCAGGCCACTTCCACAACATTTTAAATAGGCTTCCGCTTTCTTTTTAAGTGGTCATGGGTCACCGCAGTTTAACACTACACTGTAAGACCTTTTCAAGACCTTTGGTTCAGGTCAATTCGAATTCTTCCAGATGTTAGTAACTGCTTCGCACTCTAAAATGCTCTTTCGTATGAATATCTTTCTCCTTATGTCTTCTGTACAGTTTGAGTTCCATGTTATTAAATATATCAAATACAAATAGTAATTTAATGTTCCTTTTTCCGCCTAAGATTAACTGGCGCTTCCTTCCTTCTTTCTTATTGTATCACCTTTTTCTCCTATATTTATTTCATTCCATACTTCCCTCCTCTTCTCGCAGTACACAGTATTTCATTTAGCTACCACTGCTTGATCGCCCTCTTATTTTACAGCCCTCATTCTTTCTCATCCATTTACAATGTGCCCTGCTGCGTCTAAGGTCTAGTTGTCCATTCTCCTCCGTATTATTTTGAATAAATTCGGCGACTATGAGCATCCTTGCTTCTTACCTCTTCCAAGGCAAACAAATTCCATCTCTTCGTCCCGTGCTGTCTGTTTCTGCATTACGTACATTTTCTTTATTAGCCTTCTTTCCAGTCTGAAATTGTTTAAAGTTCTTAGCAGTATACTCAAGTTAATTCGGTTGAAAGTCTTCCCTCAGTCGATAAAACATGCACAATACCAAGTTCATTGCTGTTATTTTTTCCTCTGCTCTTCAGGCAGCCTGTAACAGCTGCTGGGCCTTTATTATTTCTGAACCCGGACTTGGCTTCCTCAATAATTTATCGATTTTCTTCTCAATTCTCCTTAGACTCCTTGCTGCCTTTGTGTTATGACTGATAAAATAATAGTTCTACAGTCTTTGCAGTCTTTCGCGTGGCAAATTTTAGTTCAGGATATTGGAGTATTCTTAAGTGGAGGTTGAGACCAAATTCCTGTGTCACAAATGCTTACTACCTTCGGTCTCGCTACTAAATTTGCACACATGACTTCCAGCGCCTCGGGTGGTATTGTCACAAGCCGAATGTGTTCATTTTCTAGATCTGAATTTTCTAAGTCCCATTTCAATGTCTTAGTCTTTTTTATTCAGTTCCCCTTTCTCTTTTACAACCAGTCTGTCTGCTGTGGATCGTATAGGTGTTCCAGATAATCCATCCAAACTTACATGGTACTCCACCACTGACTTAGTTCGGAATGAAGTGACAAGTTTTATATAGTTATTCGCGGTCGTTAGTTTTACTTAGTCGTCACGGGGTGCATGCTTCCTAATAAGATATTCCTGATTGCAGGAACGAAATACTTCTTAGTAGGAAATTGAGTGAACAAACTGAACTGGTGATGCAGCCTGTGAGGTTGCAGCTTTCAAGCGAAGATTATCACAGACTTTTATCATTCCTTTTGGCGCAACCGCAATATCGTGATGTTACTACCAACTAATAATATAAATAATTTGACATAATTGATTGACCAATCATACAGTATAACAGATGTTTACAGCAAAGTATTAACTTTCAAAATATAAAACTGCGTTAAAGTCAAATAGCTCGCAAATATGTTTCTACTAAGGTCGATTAGAGACTCACAACCGGTCTCGCAACTTTCTAGCTGCATCATCTGGGGTGCATCTGTACAGAAATTTTTGTGAATCAATACTTCGATGATAGGGAAACGAAGGTAGCTGAGTCATTTTAAAAATGCTGAGTCCACAGATGTAGATAACGAAGAGAACATTATGCCTCTGGTTAGGAAACTAGGTGTGGATCACGTATGTCCCACAAAGAACGGGCCTATTGGTATATGATACAGATTCATGATTTCACACCAAAAGATGGTTACTTAAAATGCTGTGACATACCGAATTAAGAGCTATTACAGAATGCCGCAGAGTAATAGTTCGTGTGGCTAGGCAAAGTTCTCAACCTTCCACTAGTAAACACAATCATGAATGATGAATGTCCAGTTATAAAAGCGAAGGAGGGGAATTAGGAATCAGAAACTGATAATTTATTTAAAACACAGTAAAGCAGTAACTAAAAGACGGGAACAGTCCATATAACGTGGAACTGACAAAAATGGCCGTGACTCCTGTTAGAATCACGATGAGCTGCCATCACTTAACCGATTGTATGTTGCAGTGGGCCTACATCAAGCTACGGACAATGTCCCTCGTAAATGTCACCCAGGAAAATATTGGGTCCTGGAGTGACTAACAAAAATAAAGTTAACGATGAGAACTAACTAAATTAATGTATGAAACTATACCAAATAAAATTATTTTAACATGTTTAGGGACACATCACTGATCGAAAAGATTAGGCTGAAGGTCAAACATATCGCAAGCCGACACGTGTGTGTGTGTGTGTGTGTGTGTGTGTGTGTGTGTTTGTCCCACGAACATAGTGGTAATCGTAGCGGCTGGTAACATAAACACTACGAGGTGTCCAGTGTGTTGCCGAAGCGTGTGCGGTGGCTGCTGTCAGGATACTGAGACAGTCAAGGAAGCCTAACGTGGGCAACACGGAAGGTAAGAGAAGCGCGCTGCTAGGGCTCTGCCGAGGAACTGCAGTCGTCAAGCGAGCTATCAGACACGGTTATCCGTATTGCATACGAATAGCTGCTGCGGACTATTGTACTTTGCATTCAGTTTTGTGTTGTAAAAGTTCTAACACCTGTATGTAAAAGTTCTAACATGAATCGTCAATAAGTTACGTATGATTACTTTAAATCAGGCCGAATTAATTGTAAAATTATGTATATAATTGTTTGCCTGTTTTAATTCTAAGAGGAAATGGGTTGTGAAGTACACTAATGGGTTGTGAGGTGCAAAGTGCAAAAGGAAAGATTATGTGTAAAAAGATACGACATACACTACTGGCCATTAAAATTGCTGCACCAAGAAGAAATGCAGATAATAAACGGGTATTCATTAGACAATAATATTATTCTAGGACTGACATGTGATTACATTTTCACGCAATTTGGGTGCATAGATCCTGCGAAATCAGTACCCTCTGGCCCTAATAACGGCCTTGATACGCCTGAGCATTGAGTCAAACAGAGCTTGGATGGCGTGTACAGGTACAGATGCCCACGCAGCTTCAACACGATACCACAGTTCATAAATAGTAGTGACTGGCGTATTGTGAAGAGCCAGTTGCTCGGCCACCATTGACCAGACGTTTTCAGTTGGTGAGAGATGTGGAGAATGTGCCGGCCAGGGCAGCAGTCGAACATTTTCTGTATCCAGAAAGGCCCGTACAGGACCTGCAACATGCGGTCGTGCATTATCCTGCTGAAATGTAGCGTTTCGCAGGGATCGAATGAAGGATAGAGCCACGGATCGTGACATATCTGAAATGTAACGTACACTGTTCGAAGTGCCGTCAATGCGAACAAGAGGTGACAGACGTGTAACCAATGGCACCTCTTACCATCACGATGGGTGATACGCCAGTACGGCAATAACGATTACACACTTCCAATGTGCGTTCACCGCGATGTCGCCAAACACGGATGCGTCCATCATGATGCTGTGAAAAGAACCTGGATTCATCCGAAAAAATTACGTTTTGTCATTCGTGCACCCAGGCGCTCCTGTCTGTCATGCAGCGTCAAGGGTAACCGCAGCCATGGTGTGCGAGCTGATAGCCCATGCTGCTGCAAACGTCGTCGAACTGTTCGTGCAGGTGGTTGTCGTCTTGCAAACGTCCCCATCTGTTGACTCGGGGATCGAAACGTGGCTGCACGATCCGTTACAGGCACGCGGGTAAGACGCCTGTCACTCGACTGCTAGTGATACGAGGCCGTTGGGATCCAGCACGGCGTTCCGTATTACCCTCCTGAACACACTGATTCGAAATTCTGCTAACAGTCATTGGATCTCGACCAACGAGAGCAACAATGTCGCGATACGATAAACGGGAATCGCGATAGGCTACAATCCGACCTTTATCAAAGTCGGAAACGTGATGCTACGCATTTCTCCTCCTTACACGAGGCATCACATCGACATTTCACCAGGCAACGCCGGTCGACTGCTGTTTGTGAATGAGGAATCGGTTGGAAGCTTTCCTCCTCCTCAGGAAGTTGCAGGCGTCACCACCGGCGCCAACCTTGTGCGAATGCTCTGAAAAGGTAATCATTTGCATATCACAGCATCTTCTTCCTGTAAGTTAAATTTCGCGTCTGTGGCACATGAATTTCGTGGTGTAGGAATTGTAATGGCCACTAGTGTAATATTTGGGTCTCTAAGTTTCTGAAGGTATCTAAATCGTTCTGCGTCCACAGTTCCCCTCTCAGAAGAAACGATCAGTCAACGGTATCTCACAGTGCACTGTTTCAATGCAGTGTGTTTCCTTTACTAATAAGTATGTGTGCGATCACTTTTGACAAAGTGGGTGTTGTACTTGAAATTTGATCGTTCTGAGTCTAACCATCTTAATGATATTTTTAAGTAGACATTAACTTAGCAGAGCCTGGTGAACAGCGCGTTATGTTTCTACAGCAGCAACAACAAAACGTAATACCTGCTGAACGACTGGCACTTAACCGGCGAACAGTGACGTAAGAGCTACTTCCAGCGCAAATGCTCCGTTTCGGTTCCCCCGCAGAGCACGCAGCAGAAATAACGGTTTGCGTGAGGCGGAACACTTTACTTTGAGAGCGGGCCGGAGCGAAGCGGCGGCCGTTTCTTCCCGGAAGTGCATGAAGCAAACGGGTGATGCGTCGCTGCGGCGGCGGCGACGGCCTGTGTGTTTCCCGCGCGGGGCTAATGGAGCATTCCGGCGTCCCTGACAGCGAGCGGTATGAGCTGCGCGGCCGGTGGAAGGCGCCCATTACCGACCGCATCGACCCACTCGCGGCCGCACCGCAGATTCATCCCCTACCGGCGAGTTCCCGCGGATACGCGGTCCGGCGACCACTCTTTGTTACTGTCGACACACCGACGTACAAGAAGAATATACCAGCTTGGTGACTATTAGTAAGTGTCCGAAACGACGGGTTACGAAACAGGAATGCCCGGGAATGTCTTATTGAAAACCAACCGATCTCTATAGAAGTCTCTATTTTTAGTATTTACAAACACTACTGGCCATTAAAATTGCTCCACCACCAAGATGACGTGCTACAGACGCGAAATTTAACTGACAGGAAGAAGATGCTGTGATATGCAAATGATTACCTATTCAGAGCATTCACACAAGGTTGGCGACACCTACAACGTGCTGACATGAGGCAATTCTACAACCGATTTCTCGTACACAAACAGCAGTTGACTGGCGTTGCCTGGTGAAACGTTGTTGTGATGCCTCGTGTAAGGAGGAGAAATGCGTACCATCACGCTTCCGGCTTGGAAAAAGGTCGAATTGTAGCCTATCGCGATGGCGGTTTATCGTATCGCGACATTGTTGCTCGCGTTGGTCGAGATCCAATGACTGTTAGCAGAATATGGAATCGGTGGGTTCAGGAGGGTAATACGGAACCCCGTGCTGGATCCCAACGGCCTCGTATCACTAGCAATCGAGATGACAGGCATCTTATCCGCATGGCTGTAACGGATCGTGCAGCCACGTCTCCATCCCTGAGTCAACAGATGGGGACGTTTGCAAGATAACAACCACCTGCACGAACAGTTCGACGACGTTTGCAACAGCATGGACTATCAGCTCGGAGACCATGGCTGCGGTTACCCTTGACGCTGCATCACAGACGAGCGCCTGCTATGGTGTATTCAACGACGAACCTGGGTGCACGAATGGCAAAAAGTGATTTTTTCGGATGAATCCAGGTTCTGTTTACAGCGTCATTATGGTAGCATCCGTATTTGGCGACATCGCGGTGAATGCACATTGGAAGCGTGTATTCGTCTTCGCCATACTGGCGTATCACCCGGCGTGATGGTATGGGGTGCCATTGGTTACACGTCTCGGTCACCCCTTGTTCGCATTGACGGCTCTTTGAACAGTGGACGTTACATTTCAGATGTGTTATGACCCGTGGCTCTACCCTTCATTCGATCCCTGCGAAACCCTACATTTCAGCAGGATAATGCACGACCGCATGTTGCAGGTCCTGTACGGGCCTTTCTGGAAAAAGAAAATATTCGACTGTTGCCCTGGCCAGCACATTTTCCAGATCTCTCACCAACTGAAAACGTCTGGTCAATGGTGGCCGAGCAACTGGCTCTTCACAATATGCTAGTCACTACACTTGATGATCTGTGGTATCGCATTGAAGCTGCATGGGCAGCTGTACCTGTACACGCCATCCAAGCTCTTTTTGACTCAATGCCCAGGCGTATCAACGCAGTTATTACGGCCAGAGGTGGTTGCTCTGCGTACTGATTTCTCTGGATCTGTGCACCCAAATTGCGTGAAAATGTAATCACATGTCAGTTGTAGTATAATATATTCGTCGAATGAATACCGTTTATCATCTGCATTTCTTCTTGGTGTACCAATTTTAACGGCCAGTAGTGTATTAGGAAATCTTGGTCTACTTTCTTCAGAGAATTAGCGAAATTTATGCTGCTATCCTCATCCACCTCCAAAGAGACGAGTTACTTATTTCTACTCCTTGTTCATACCCACTGTATGACTCGCCTCGATACTTCAAGATATTGTAGGAAGATGTGGAGAGAACAGCTTCTTGGAACGTGAACTGCCAGTTGCCACACCACAGAAAAGGCGGAAAAACTCACTATTGTACAACACGATTGCCGAATTGTCACTGGAAGCATTCACATCTGTTAAATATCTGGAACGGTTTTAAGTGGATCCATCCTCAAAAATTTGTTGCAGTAAATGGATTTGCCAGAGTGCGATCAGTTGAGAGTGCTGCGCAAGTTTGATGCACCCACGGGGGAGGCAGATTACCAAAAGTTTGTTAGACCGGTTCTTCAGTATTCCTCATCAGTCTGGGACACTAAAGAGATACCATTGACGGAGATACAGGATCACTGAAATAGCAGCGCTTCTAGTCACACGTGTGTGTACTAAGCGTCATGGAGATGCCTAACACTCCATAGTGTCAATTCACATATCGCTTACTCGTTCGTATATCTCGCTGTAAGACTATGAACGTAGAGTTGGAGAGGGAACACGGGGGCCTGAACGTTTTTCTAGTACACAATTCGTGACTGGAAGACGAAACCAGGAAGTAAGTCTTGTGTAAAAAGTGCTCTCCGTCTCACAGCATAATGGCTTGCGGACTATAGACGTGGCTACAGGTGTACTGGGCATTTGAAGAGAATTTGTGTCGTGTACCAGGCTTACGTGATATACAGGGTGTAAGGAAACTAAATGCATGAACTTTTACTACTTAAAGGAGAAAAGGTGCAGCAAATTAGTTGAGACAAAATGTCACAGGTGCGTCCGCCTGCTTACCTGAGCGGTAACATGTTTGCGTATCATGCAGTGGGCCCTGCTTCGATTTATGGCTTGGTTAGGGATTTTCTCCTCCCGTGGACTGGGTGCTCTTATCTTCACCACCATTCCTTCACCACCTACGCGCAATGCGCCCAGTGTGGCGTCACCTGGAGTAAGACTTCGAACCCGGCGGCAGAACTTCCCCGCAAGGGGTCTCCCGGCCAACAACGCCACACCATCATTCCATTTTTGTCACAGGTGCCTCGCTTCCCTGCTAGGAGTCCATGAAGGGTTTGACGCTATTAATGTTTGGCAACGGAGTGAAATCTGCTGGGAATAATATACTCGTCAATTTCAGTTCCTGTGTCTTTCTAACGTGCCTCGTAATGTCTTTATCATACATGGATGTCTGAAGGAACAAGCACTGCAGCATTCGACGGCCGCATGATACACGGCATTCGTTAATACGGCTAAAATTCGAATTTGTGCCGGGCATTACAACTCAGGCACTCAAATTCAGTACTTCGCGCTTCATTGTTGGGTGTCGACTTCTTTATTTATACATACCTTCCTGTACGGGATTCAAAGAATCTTTGCGAGTATAGGATGTAGACGAAAGCGGTGGCGTGTGGAAATTCGGGCGGGGTATCGTGCTTAGGTGGCAGTCTGCAAAGGCGACCGCTCGCGTCAAGTAGAAGATCCGGGTTTCCAGCCCCCAGTCGGGTACAAACTTTGTCACCATGCATAGTACAGCCAGTTTAGCAATATCCGCAAATGCGAATACGATTTTCATAAATCGTAAATGAAGATTATAGCTAGATTTTATTGAAAATGTCATCCATTTACATTAATGCACCAGGGATATCTGCATGCTTATGTTCAACATGTTCAAAAGAAACAATGTTTGCGAGTAATGGCGGCGGCGGCAGCAGCAGCAGCAGCAGGCGGCAAACGAGTTGCCAACTCTTCTGAAGTCAGTGTCTTGGGCACCAACACAAAGAAATCCATAAAATGAGGTCGGGAGAACAATAGTGTCCACGTACTAACTCACCCCTTCCAGTCCAACACTTCAGAAAAACATAAAAATTTTCCGACTTCAACGGCGGAATGTGAAGTGGTCCCGTCATGTTGCAATCACAATCATTACCTGACAGATAGCGCAACATTCTCAAACGTTGTCAGTGGTATTTCACGGAGGAAGACTGGGTAATTTTCTCAACCGAGCATGGAAGGCGTCAAATCGTCTCCAATCAGTGATGATGAAAAATATCGGTCCACACAGTATTTTAAGGCTCTATTGATGGTGGAACAAATGAGTTGCCTCAGGGTTTTCCAGCTCCCAGATATGACTGTTGTGACTATTGATCATTCCTGCACTTGTGAAGAGAGCTACGCCAGAAAGCAAAATAAACATCTGAAGGTCAGGGATGTTTCCAGTTTGGTATAGATAAAATTGGCAGAAATTCTGATTCTTCAAACGGAACAGTTGGCACACTGCAAGGTCCACTAATCTGTCATCAGTCTGGTCTAAGGGGTCTTGTCTCAGGAAGACAGCCACGCAGTTTTTGTAATTACTTGATTTAGAAAACTGAAATCGTTCTAGACATACGAGCCTCGCCGCTAGTTTGTGCGTCACCGTGAGATCCATGCCATTTAACTCGGTTAGAGTGTAATCAGCAATCAAGAATCAGTTCACATCAATAGATACTTTAAAGATCAACATATCATCAACAATAGTAAGCGTTTATCGTGGAACATCGCAATGCTAGCACTGATAAAAACTTACCCTCCTAACAGTAACGCGAAAGTGTTGCAAATCATATTCCAATGTCAGTATGCTGCAAGCGAAGCAGACTAACCTGGTCGTTAGTTTAAGGGAAATCCCACGGCAATCCTTCGATCCCCAGCAGGAACACCTGTTACATTTGTCCGACATCGTTTTCTTCTCTACTAACTCCACAAACTTAAGACGCCTACGTAGTTTCTATACACCCGCTATACAGTCTTCCTTACATAAACGTAGCATGTAATTTGTAGAAGAATTTTTCAATTCTTACTCTGCCCTCTGAACTCGGTTGTTACATTAATCAGCAATGAAAAATTACTTCCGTAATATTGGCGCCTTTCGTGCCACTACTTCTATGTTAATAGTTTATTACACATATGTAATGTACTCAATACATTTACATTGTGACCATCTGTCAAAAGCCTGAAGAATCATCTTTGGCAGCGCGAACGTGTAGTGTGTGCAATGAGTTCTGGACGGTACCGACAGGGCTGTGGAGCGATACCATCTGTACCGTGTCCAGTTACACTAGGTTCCTCGGTTGAGCATCCGTGGCACAGACAGCCCGGTTGAGATAGCTCCACAGAGTCGAGATATGACTTAAATCCAGAGTGTTTAGTGGCCAAGGGAGTAAGGAAAGTTCGTCCTGGTGTTCTCCGAACCGAGCACATACACTACGAGCTTTCACACGTAGCATTTTCCTGCTGGTAGAGGATACCGTGCCGAGGAAAAACGCTGCATGTAGGGAGTGGACACGGACCTCAATGTTATACGCATACTCCTCTTGATTGATCGTGACTTCCCGAATATCACTCATGGAGTGCCATGAACACATTCCTCAGACCAAACCATATAGCTCCATGTTTTGGCTTGGACCTCTACGATGATACGATGTTGCAATATTCCTTACGATGATTTCTGCAGAACCACACACAACGGCCATCTTTTCTTTGGTGCGTTAAATGTGATTCACCTGAGAATGCCACCTGTTGTCACTGAGTGGACATCCAGTTGCAGTGTTGATGTAAAACTTCGTCTTCTTCGCCGATGAACAGCGGTAAACATTGGCACATGAACCGGAGACCCACACGTAGCGACGTTCGCTGAACGGAAGATAAGACACTGGTTTATGTGGGCGGTCAGCTGTTCAACAGTTGCACATCTATTCGTCCGTACCCATCTCCACAGCTGTCGCGCACCTCTGTCAACTATGGCCCGTGGTGCATCACAGTTTCCTCCACGCTGGTTTTGGATAGCACACTTCTTGGATAGCACGGTTTTGGGTGGCAGCGCGCACGGTTCTGGGTGACAGCGCGCACGGTTTTGCCGTAGACGCTGTCACTTAGCCACAATGGCACGACAAAATATTGCAAGCTTAGCCGTTTCGGAAATGCTGGCATCCTTGGCCCGAAAGCCAATGGTCTTCCCCTTCTAGACGTCACATAAATCGCTCCGTTTCCACATTACGACAACCACTGCACTCTTCACCGCGTCCTCACGGCACGATTAGTTTGGCCTCCACAGCTAGGGATACTGCCTGCCGACTGTGAGTGGTTATTTCGAATTGACGCCGAACATATGCGCTGGTCACACTTACGTCACTGGGCCGTGTGAATAAACGCCCGCTGACTCATGGGGGACGCTAGTTTTACACTCCCGTTCGGTAAGCTTTTCACTATTCCCCATGTCGCTGTAACAGACCTAAGTCTGGGTTGGGTTGTTGGGGGAAGAGACCAAACAGCTAGGTCATCGGTCTCATTGGATTAGGGAAGAACTGGGAAGGAAGTCGGCCGCGCCCTTTCAAAGGAACCATCCCGGCATTTGCCTGGAGCGATTTAGGGAAATCTTGGAAAACCTAAATCAGGATGGCCGGACGTGGGATTGAACCGTCGTCCTCCAGAATGCGAGTCCAGTGTGCTAACCACTGTGCCACCCCGCTCTGTACCTAAGCCTGTGGCAGTAATGTAAGTAGGGACGTTTGATAGATTCTAGCATCCGGAAACAAAGTAAGCTGGAGGCATTAGCAGGGTTCGAAATGTTAACCAAATTTGCAGCATAGCAGAATAGTTTGTTAGATAAGACTACCGTTGAACTACTGTGAGTTCCATTTTATAGGCTTGATAAGGACGCAGTTTCAGGTCAGGCTGTCCAGATAAGTGTGTTGAATGTTTAAGGTCCCTTTCACCTATGGTATAAGTGCCATCGGCTGAAGTTACTGACGGTGAAAACGTATTAGTTCTAGATGTTCGGCGACGTGTACAGACACTTATCACTGTACATGTGTGGGCAACTCAGACTGGCTGCATACGTTTGTGCTCCTGATGATGGTGTTCGCCTGGTAATTTTCGGACGATTTGTGACTGGATAGAGATTTTAAGCACAGTGCCATTAGAAATTATTTTTTACCTTCCTGCAGGACTCCTATACGGACTTTACACAGTGTATATCTTTCTCGCCTACCGTTTCAACACATGGATTTATGCGCACCATTTTCTCTCTTAGCAACAAATCAGTCCTCTGAATGAGATTGTTTCTCTGGTTTAAATCGGAGGAAATACGATGTGGTTCCTTAATCGAAGTCATGACAGATTTTCTCCACGCCCTAATAACATTAATCTTTAAGTTTTAAACAAAACCAGCTGACCATAGTTGTATTTTACTCGAAAGTCTTGTTCTCAAATATCAGTATCGATCCTGCATTATATCTCCGTCATACACTCTCACTGTCTAATTATCTCACCTAGTAACTACTGTGACTTAACTAAATCTTGCGACTATGAAAAAGAAACTGCAATGTTAGGTGAAAGATATTTCGTATTGCAATTGATCTTAAGCTGTGATGATGCTTATCATGAGGTTCTAACATTATGAAATTATGCAGCTCTACTGAAGCTAACGGATCAGTGCGACAATCCCCCCTGCGAGTTCAGGGGTTACAATAGGCCTGAGGTATTCCTGCCTGTCGTAAGAGGCGACTAAAAGGAGTTTCAACCATTTTGGCCTTCAATGTGATGGTCCCCATTGGGGTTTGACCTCTATTTTTCAAAATTCTACAGAAGTATGAGCCTTCTGGGGAAGGACACCTTACGTGGTGTATGACTGGTCCTCAGTGCACTAAGACCTTGGCACTCATCATCGTAACGGCGTCGTAACTGCACCTACTGTTCATCAATTTGGGCCTAAACACCTGAAGGGTTGCACAAGTTACGCCCATAGTGCGTCCCCATCTGTACCTACGATCATGATGGACTTTCTATGGCACCCGAAATCCAGCACGGTAGCCAGCCCTTTGTGGTGGGTCATCATGTAACCTCTAGGTTGTAGCCCCCAGACAACACAGGGATCTTACTGCCGATACCTGAGCTGCACCCTCCCCACATCAGACAAGGATTAGATGCCCATCTACCTGGGACATCAGGACTCCCGGCAATGGTCATCCTGCCAGGTGACCCTTGCTGAGGCTGGATGGTGCCCGTGGGGAGAGCCCCTCGTCGGAGTGGGTGGTATCAGGGCGGACGTTTCGTAGATGAACGTAAACATGCATCATGTCACTCTGCGGCCGCGTCTTCTAAGAGGAAAGGTTCTGTCTCTGTCTCTGGTACTTCTGCCTTTCCACCCTTAGCCACTCCCTGGGAGGAAGGACAGGCCCGCTGGCATGGGGGCGAAATACTTCCCCCGCTATTTAGCCTGTTATCGGACTGATTGGGGGGACGTTCGCCACCTTCAAGCCCATGTTCTTTGTACACCATGTCGAGGATATCTTCAGAGAAATCGAGGCTCTTAGTAAAATGCGTTCGGGGTCCATTCTCATAAAGACCACCTCCGCTACACAGTCGGTGGCGCTCCAGGCATGCGACAGACTAGGGTACATTCCAGTGTCCATTGTCCCACATCTGGCGCTCAATAGGACGCAGGGGATTATTTTCCATCGAGACCTCCTGCTGCAATCTGATGAGCTCAGGGCCAACCTGGAGCGCCGTGGCGTGCATTTTCTCTGGAGAGTCCAGCGCGGCACCAAAGATCGTCGCGTTGACACTGGGGCCTTTATCCTCGTCTTTGGGGGGGGGGGATGTTAGCCTGGAGAAGGTAAAGGTGATGTGCCACCGGTGCGACGTGCGACCTCACGTCCCGCCTCCTATGCGATGCTTTCGATGTTTGTGATTTGGGCACATGTCGTCATGGTGTGAAGCTGAGCCCCTTTGTGGCGATTGTGGACATCCTCTTCATGAAGGACATACATGCACCCCACCACCTCGGTGCGTCAATTGTCCTGACCCACACTCGCCTAGATCTTTCGACTGCACCGCATATCAGAAGGAGAAGACGATACAAGAATTCAAAACCTTGGACCATCTGTCTCTTCTCAGGCGTGCATCGTGGAAATGTTATGGACCCCGGCTTCCACGGTCCGGCGTTCCAAAAAGGACCCCGAACATGACTTTCTTCGGGTCCAGCCCCCACAGCCCACCATCACTGTGACTCATTGGTCTTCCAAGAAGGCCTCAAAGTAGTAGTCTTTACCCCCCTCTCCACCCCGGCGCGTCTGATGCTCCATCTGACAGTCGCTGCTCCCGGCCGTCCTTAGTTTCGCCGGGACGCTCTGCTGCCAGGCGCTCAGCTGACCTGTCGTCAGCGGACGATGCTGCCCCTCCTGTGCAACCCAGGAATGTGGCCGCAGCTGGCGACGACTTGACGGAACAGGATCCGTCTCCTGTAGTTGTAGTGATGTTCGCTCGAAACCTGGCCCTCTGCGGCCGTCCAGGTGACCAGCTCTTCACCCGTTTCGTCCCCCCTTTCTCTGATTCGCGATGGCTCAGTTAAATTGGAACATAAGAGGTATTCGATCTAATTGGGAGGAATTAAAACTGCTCCTCCGCCTGCACTGTCCACTCATCATTGGTCTCCAGGAAACGAAGTTACGCCTAACTGACCGTATTGCTTTTTTTTATTTTATTTATTGTTCCGTGGGACCACATTTAGGAGAAGTCTCCATTGTCATGGAACGAGTCAATACATGAGATTATAACACGATTGTAGAAACAGATAAAATGAAATATAAGAAACATATTCAGGCGACAAGTCGTTATTTTAAATAAAGAAAATCAAGAATGTAACACTGGAATTTGCTTAATTTTTTAGCTCTTCCAGGAGCTCCTCGACAGAATAGAAGGAGTGAGCCATGAGGAAACTCTTCAGTTTAGACTTAAAAGTGTTTGGGCTACTGCTAAGATTTTTGAGTTCTTGTGGTAGCTTATTGAAAATGGATGCAGCAGAATACTGCACTCCTTTCTGCACAAGAGTCAAGGAAGTGCATTCCACATGCAGATTTGATTTCTGCCTAGTATTAACTGAGTGAAAGCTGCTAACTCTTGGGAATAAGCTAATATTGCTAACAACAAACGACATTAAAGAAAATACTGTGAGGGCAATGTCAAAATTCCCAGACTATTGAATAGGGGTCGACAAGAGGTTTTCGAACTTACACCATACATAGCTCGAACAGCCCGTTTTTGAGCCAAAAATACCCTTTTTGAATCAGAAGAATTACCCCAAAAAATACCATATGACATAAGCGTATGAAAATATGCGAAGTATGCTACTTTTCGTGTTGAAATGTCACTTATTTCAGATACTGTTCTAATGGTAAATAAAGCGGCATTTAGTTTCTGAACAAGATCCTGAACATGGGCTTTCCACAACAGCTTACTATCTATCCGTACGCCTAGGAACTTGAACTGTTCCGTCTCGCTTATAACATGCCCATTCTGTCTGATTAAAATGTCAGTTCTTGTTGAATTGTGGGTTAGAAACTGTAAAAACTGAGTCTTACTGTGATTTAGCATCAAATTATTTTCCACAAGCCACGAACTTATACCATGAACTACATTATTTGCTAATGTTTCAATATTACACACAAGATCTTTCACTACCAAGGTGGTGTCATCAGCAAACAGAAATATTTCTGAATCACCTGTAATACTAGAAGGCATATCATTTACATAAATAAGAAACAGCAGAGGCCCCAGCACCGACCCTTGGGGAACGCCCCATTTAACAGTGCCCCATTGGGACTGAACATCATTACCACTCTCAATATTGAGGAGGATTACCTTCTGCTTTCTGTTCTTAAAGTAGGAGGCGAACCAGTTGTAAGCTACTCCCCTTACTCCATAATGTTCCAACTTCTGCAGTAATATTTTGTGGTCAACACAGTCAAAAGCCTTCGTTAAATCAAAGAAAACACCTAACGTTCGCAACCTTTTATTTAATCCGTCCAAAACCTCACAGAGAAAAGAGACTATAGCATTTTCAGTTGTTAAGCCATTTCTGAAACCAAACTGTACATTTGACAGCAAATTATGTGCATTTAAATGCTGCAGTAACCTTGTATATACAACCCTCTCGATAACTATAGCAAACACCGATGGCATAGAAATAGGTCTATAATTGTCAACATTATCCCTGTCTCCCTTTTTATAAAGTGGCTTCACTACCGAGTACTTTAATTGGTCAGGAAACCGACCACTCCTAAAGGAAAAGTTACAGATATGGCTAAGTACTGAGCTAACATACGTGGAACAATACTTCAGTATTCTGCTAGATACCCCGTCATATCCATGAGAGTTATTGGTCTTTAGAGATTTAATTATTAACTCAATCTCCCTCTTGTCAGTATCGTGGAGGAGCATTTCAGGTAACAGTCTCGAAACACTTTTTTCTAAGAGCGCTATATGATTCCCTGTTGGGACTAGGTTTCTATTTAGTTCACCTGCTATATTCAGAAAGTGATTATTAAGTACTGTACATAATGTGACTTATCAGTAACACGGACATCCCCACTACGCACTGATTCTATATTCTCGACCTGTCTCTGCAGACCAGCCACTTCCTTTACGACTGACCATATGGTTTTAATTTTATCCTGAGACTTAGCTATTCTATCTGCATACCACATACTTTTTGCCTTCCTAATAACCTTTTTAAGCACCTTACAATACTGTTTGTAATGGGCTGCTGCATTTAGATTTTGACTGTTTCTAACGTTTTGATATAATTGCCACTTTGTTCTACAAGATATTCTTATCCCTTTAGTCAGCCACCCAGGCTGCCTGTTTGTGCTAGTACCCTGTTTTGAACGTTCTAACAGAAAGCAACTTTCAAAGAGCACGAGAAAAGTCTTGAGGAAGCATTATATTTATCGTCTACTGTATCAGCACTATAAACATCATGCCACTCTTGTTCCTTGATAAGGTTTACAAAAGTCTGTACAGCAACTGGATCAGCTTTCCTAAAAAGTTGGTAACTATATTTAACATGTGTTGCAGCACAAAAATCTTTTAGACTTAAAATTTGTGCATCATGATCTGAAAGGCCATTCACCTTTTTGCTAACAGAACGCCCTTCTAATAATGACGAATGAACAAAAATATTGTCTATGGTTGTTCTACTGTTCCCTTGCACTCTCGTTGGAAAGAATACGGTTTGCATAAGATTATATGAATTAAGGTCTACCAGCCTCCTTTTCCTTGCACAATCACTTATACAATTAATATTGAAGTCGCCACATATAACTAACTTTTTGTATTTCCTATAAAGTGAACCAAGAACCTCATCTAGCTTTAGCAAAAATGTTGTGAAATCGGAGTCTGGGGATCTATAAATAACAACAGTAAGAAGTTTAGCTCCACTAAATTTAACCACACCTGCACAACATTCAAACACCTTTTCAGTGCAGTACTTTGAAACATCAATTTACTCAAATGGGATACCGTTTTTCACAAACATGGCTACTCCCCCACACCGCAAAGAGCTCCTAGAAAAGCTGCCAGCCAACCTGTATCCTGGTAAAGGAAGCCTCTGAATTATCTCCTTATTTAAGAAGTGTTCAGATATACCAATAATTTCAGAGTCAACATCTATAAGCAGTTCACTAACTTTATCTCTAATACCTTGTATATTTTGATGAAATATACTAATTACCTCATTAATCGGATACCCAAGCTTTGTAGAAAGTGGTTTCTTTGTTAGAGAGACTTCCCTTAAGCAGGAATACCTATCAGCTGACTTCAATCTAAAAAAGGTACAGCTCTAACACCCACAACTACCGGAATTTTCCCATGAGTGATCCCACCACCCCCACCTATGCTGTCACCTATAAGTTTTGCCAACCTCCCCTTCCCATACCTGTTGAGGTGCAGGCCATGTCTAGTGAAACCCATCCTACTGATAGACTCCGACACCACTGAAATGTGACTCATGCCTTCTGTCATCAGCGCACACCCAAGTCTCATGTCATTACGCCTGACGGCTGTATTAAGATGAGGCCGATCGTGACGCTGAAACAGTTCCACGAAATGCACATTCGTGTTGCCAGTCTCAGTGGCTATCTTTTCCAGGTCACCATCTGTGTCATACTCCCCATCCCTATCAATACTATCACCAGCCCCACCCACAATCACTACCTGATCCTCTTCAGTAAAATCCCTACATAACCACCCTATGTTAACAGTCACCTGAGCCAACCCTGCATTAGGCTTCACAATGCTGGTGACCTGGTACTCACTCCCCAAAACTTCCTGCAACTGCTGGCCTACACCTCTACCATTAGAACTACCTAACAGCAGAACCTTCTTCTTTCTCTTAGAATTTGCAACTGTCCTAGCCACCGTAACTGCTGAGGTCTGCTGCATACTTCCTACATCTACAGCTACTAGAGATTCCTCTCTACTAGACTCTGACAGTTGGTCATATCTATCACAAACACCAATAGTAAAACTATCTGAAAATCTCCTCCTCCTAGCAGATCTCTTGCCAACAGCCAGCTCCCATTCCCCAACCCCTTCTCCCTTCTCATCCTATCTAGCTCCTCCTGTGCGTTTTTCAACAGCACCTGAAGGGCACAGATCTTACGCTCCTGCTCCTCTATCAACTTAATCTTGCTACATAACCTGCAGTTCCAGGAGAGGATCTCACCAGAATGCCCACTGGCTTCCGCACTGCATTCCCCCCCAAGTGAAAATACTTCGAACAAGTCTCACACCGCAATCCACTACTCACGAACCTACGGCAAAGCCCACACTTCTCACCCATGGTAAAATTTTACAATTATTGGAACAAGAAAACAACTTAATCTAAGTTCCGCTACTACAATAAGATGTTAAAAACTGACTACAACTATCACAAACTCGCTCTACAAGGGAAGTAACTACTATTATTGACAGTATTAATCAACAACAAATGAGAATGTAACAAAATACTAACACAGAAAGAAAATCAAACGTCTAATGACAGTAACGAAACTGAAAGCAGTTCGCAAAAATTTCTTCTGAAGTTATTTCACCGGAAAACACCAAGAACACCGGTTGAAGACTACTAAAGTTCCTAAATAAACTACTATACACAAACAATTAATTAGTACTTAGCTTTCGATGCGCCGCTACAGCTGCAACTGGTCAGCGCGGAATGTAAACACGGGTAAGAGGTTAAGTTGGTCGATACGAAACACCCACAAATATCAGGCCACAACACAAGAAATGCAGAGGTGAATGAAGAAACCACTAATAAGTCACTTATATAGTAAATATTATCACAAAAACAGTTAAAATATATATCTGAAACCTAAAAATAGATGAAAACTAAGAGAGCGATCTCACACGCAGTCACGCGCTTATGACGTCACACCAAAGATCTGCACCACAACAGAAACTATACCTCCGAGCAATCTGACCTAACCCCTGTGGACGATATTCCAGCTCATGGTGGGGCCATGTTGCTCGTTCGGGACGATGTCCATAACCATCCCATCCCATTCACTACCCCACTCCAAGCAATAGCCATCCATATTACTCTTTCTGCCTTTACTTCTTCTGTTTGTACTGTCTACACTCCATCGTCATCCGTAGTTAGTCGGGCTGACATGATGCGCCTGATTGTTCAGCTTCCTCCGCCGTTTTTATTGTTTGGCGACTTCAATGCCCATCATCCCCATTGGGGTTCTCCTGCATCCTGTCAGAGAGGCTCGCTCTTGGCGGATGTTTTGAACCATCTCAATCTTGTCTGCCTCAATACTGGCGCCCCGACTTTCCTCTCGGACTCTACTCATACCTACTCCCACTTCGACCTCTCGATCTGTTCTACAACTCTTGCCTGTCGATTCGAGTGGTATGTCCTTTCTGACACCTATTGAAGCGACCATTTCCCCTGTGTCGTTCGTCTCCTGCACCACATCCCATCCCCACGTCCCTCAGGCTGGAACATACCAAAAGCTGACTGGGGACTTTACTCCTCCCTGGCGACCTTTCTGGACCAAGATTTTCTCAGCTGTGACAGTCAGGTCGAATACCTCATGGCTGTTATCAATGCTGCCGAACGTTCCATTCCTCGTAATACCTCTTCTTCACGTCAGGTTTCAGTCCCCTGGTGGAATGAGGCTTGCAGAGACGCTATCCGTGGTCGACGAGGTGCTTTAGGCACCTTTCGCCGCCATCCTACGTTGGCGAATTGTATTGGATACAAACGACTCCGAGCGCAATGCCGTAGAGTCATCAAAGACAGCAAAAAAGCTTGTTGGGCCTCTTTCACGAGCGCCTTTAACAGTTTTACTCCATCTGTCGTCTGGGGTGGCCGGCGCCGGCTGTCGGGCATTAAGGCCCACTTTTCGATACCTTGCCTGACTTCAGGTAATGAGGTACTTGTGGACCCTGTGGATGTCTCCAACGCCATCAGCCGCTTTTTCGCGGAGGTTTCAAGCTCCACCCATTACCACCCTGCCTTCCTTTCCAGAAAGAGGCCGAAGAGGCTCGGCGACCATCCTTCCACTCGCTGAATCTGGAAGATTATAATGCCCCCTTTACCATGTGGGAACTCGAATGTGCACTTGCACTGTCCCGGTCCTCTGCTCCGGGGCCAGATGCCATTCACGTTCAGATGCTGACACACCTTTCTCCGTCAGGCTAATGCTTTCTTCTTCGTACCTATAATCGCGTCTGGACCGAAGGTCAGGTCCTCAGGCGTTGCCGTGAGGCCGTCGTTTTTCCCATACCCAAACCCAGGAAGGATAGACACCTTCCTTCTAGTTACCGCCCCATTTCTCCTACACGCTGTCTCTGTAAGGTGATGGAGTGCATGGTTAACGCTTGGTTGTTTTGGCTTCTTGAATCTCGATGGCTACTTAACAATGTTCAATGCGGCTTTCGTCGACGCCACTCCGTTGTTGACTACCTTGTGACCTTGTCGACGTTAATCATGAACAACTTTCTGTGAAAGCGCCAAACGATAGCTGTGTTCTTCGATTTGGAGAAGGCTTAAGATACCTGTTCGAGAGGAGGTATCCTCCGCACTATGCATAGGTGGGGCCTACGTGCTCACCTGCCCATTTTTATTGATTCATTTTTAACAGATCGAATGTTTAGGGTATGTGTGGGTTCCGTATTGTTAGACGTCTTCCTCCAGGAGAATGGAGTGCCTCAGGGCTCCGTTTTGAGCGCAGCCCTTTTTGCCATAGCGATCAATCCAATTATGGATTGCATTCCACCTAACGTCTCAGGCTCTCTTTTCGTCGATGACTTCGCGATCTACTACAGTGCCCAGAGAACATGCCTACTGGAGCGCTGCCTTCACCGTTGTCTTGACAGCCTATACTCATGGAGTGTGGCTAATGGATTCCGGTTCTCTGAAGAGAAGACGGTTTGCATCAACTTTTGGCGATATAAATCATTCCTTCCACCATCCTTACGTCTCGGTCGTGTTGTTCTCCCATTCGTGGAGACAACGAAGTTTTTAGGGCTCACACTGGATGGGAAACTTTGTTGGTCTCCACATGTCTCTTATTTGGCTGCCTGTTGTACACGTTCCGTTAATGTCCTCAGAGTTCTTAGTGGTTCATCTTGGGGAGCGGATCGCACTGTCCTGCTTCGCTTATATCGGTCCGTAGTCCGATCAAAGCTGGATTATGGGAGACTCGTCTACTCGTCTGCTCGGCCATACCTCTTACGCTATCTGAACTCCATCATCGGGGGTTACTTCTTGCAACTGGAGCATTCTATACTAGTCCCATCGAGAGTCTTCATGCTGAAGCTGCCGAAATACCATTGACCTACCGGCATGACGTACTGCTTTGTCGGTATGCCTGCTGGCTGTTGTCAATGCCCGACCACTCCTCCTATCAGTCCTCCTTCGACGATTCTCTCGACTGTCAGTATGGGTTGTATGTGTCTGCCCTGCTGCCCCCTGGAGTCTGCTTTCGTCGCCTGCTTCGACAATTGGATTTTGCCCTCCCTACCACCTTCAGAGAGGGTGAGAGCCCGACACCACGTTGGCTCCAGGCTCCGGTTCATATTTATCTCGACCTCAGCTCACTCCCGAAGGAGGGTACTCCGGCTGCAGTGTATTGCTCACGGTTTGTCGAACTTCGTGCGCGACTTGCCAGTAACACCTTTATTTACACTGATGGCTCCAAAACTGACGATGGTGTCGGCTGTGCCTTTGTCGTTGGGGACATCACCTTCAACTACAAACTCCTCGTCCAGTGTTCCAGCTTTACGGCCGAGCTTTTTGCTCTCAATCAGGCCGTTCAGTATGTCCGCCGCTACCGCCATTCTCCATATGTATTCTGCTCTGATTCACTCAGTGCTCTTCAGAGCATTGGAGCTCCATATCCGGCCCATCCCTTGATGCAACGGATCCAGCAAACCCTCCATTCTTTTGCTGGTGATGACTCTCCTGTTAGCTTTATGTGGGTTCCAGGCCATGTAGGAGTGCCTGGGAATGAGGCTGCTGATGCTGCGGCCAAGGCTGCAGTCGTCCTGCCTCGGCCAGCCTCCCTTTGTGTCCCATTGTCTGACATTAGTGGGGTTGTTTGTAAGAAGTTTGTGTTATTATGGTGGGATACTTGGTCGTCACTTAAAGAAAATAAGCTCCGGGCCATAAAACCGTTCCCAACAGCTTGGACAACCTACTCCCCACCATCTCGGCGAGAGGAGGTCCTTTTGGCCAGGTTGCGGGTTGGGGATTGCCGGTTTAGGCACCGCTACCTGCTATCCGGTGACCCTGCCCCGCAGTGCCCTTGTGGTCATGCATTGACAGTGCGCCATGTTTTATTGTCGTGTCCCCATTTTAATCAATCGCGTGTTGTCCTGTCTCTGCCATCTACTTTACAGGAAATTTTAGCAGATTACGCTCGAGCAGCTGCTCTACTTCCTCGTTTTATTACTTTGATGGACTTGTCCAAAGACATCTCTTTTAATTAATTTATCTGCGTCTTTGTAAGAACTTTCTGGTGTTAGCCCCCCCGCCCCCCCTCCCCCCCCCCCCCTTGAATTTTTCAAGATTGTGTGCACTTACATTTGTGACAGGGCCTAAAACCCCACAAAAAAGTGCGACAATAACTTTGCAAAAACTCTGCACCTTCGTGTCGAGCTTCCTTCCGGCGTAGAAGTACCTTTCACACGCTATTTATTGACAAAACCGTCACTTCTTTTTCTTTACTTCTGATTTCCCTCTAGCTATTTGTATGGCAATTCAACATTTAGTAGTCGGAACAGCTATCTCGCAATAAAGTGTGTGGCGTGAGGTGAGGTAGAGGTTTTTCCAACTGTAAACGGACAGCACCAATTAATAGAATACGTATGGGTAGTATATACTGGCGTATACGTTTATTTAAGTTTAACTGTGTCCATCCCTGTTTATCACATTTGGCGTCGGCAACACGAACACCATCTGATTTTTCTTGCATTAGTTAGCATTGTCAGTTTAATATATTCATTTGACGGAAAAAAATACAGTAAGTTCGTTTATCAGAAACACTGATTTTCTTTCTTTAAGCTTTATGAAGACAGTATTGGATAGCTGTTTGTGAACGTGCAACGCCGATAAATACGTGATGTTCTCAGTTCCATGCTGTCTAAGAGATACGATGGCATCAATTTCAGCTCTTGCTCTAGAGGTATTCAAAACTCAACTCATAATTATTGCCAATAAGAACGATGTTCTGAATAGAATTAGCGCCCTGAGTTTACAAACTTTTATGAAAACTGTTTAGTCTGCTAATAACGCCTAAACAGTTAAGCTGTAGGAAGATCAGCAATATTCGTTCCCGCTGAACAAGTCCCAGTATATCATTCATAAGTTTCTTGTTCCTTCCTTAATGAAACAGTAAAAAGTGACTGCCATATACTTTCCTCGTTGTTTCTTTAAACACATCTTTATCATGACCTCAATGAGCTTCCATTTCACTGAACGCCAACAATCTGTTCGTATGAAGCCTTTCGTCGATTTCGCTTCATAGGCGACAGCGAAGAGAGATGGTAGAGGGAACAGAAGGTAAATACTAGGATAAGGAAATAAAGAACTTTACGTGATTGAAATGATTGGTCGATCGCAATAAATATATAAAACCTTATTAAGAAACAGTTTTCCTATGGGAATTGTCGGACGACTCATCACTTCAGACCCTGCGTCATTTCTACGCGACACAGACTAAGTCATACATTCTACACAAATAACATGCGAGTAACAGGCACTGGGACCTGGTAACTGTTTAATATTTGGACCGAAAATGACATTAAATACAAATATTTAGCTGCAGTAACAACGATAAACTTACACATTTCAGCTAAAGTTGCTCTTTTATCTTACGCCATCAGAACGCATTTGTGTTATGAATGCATCTATCAATCACTTAGCTTTACAATATTACTTTACGCAGTTGCTAATCATTGCAAACGATATTCCGCCAAAAGTGGCCTAAATAACAAGCAATTTGCTTCGCTCAGCGTGATACTGTGCGGAAAAATAGCAGAGTTAGCAACTCTCTCTCCAAACTTTCCACATATATCGCTCACTAATGGAGTGTGCAATGGCTCCCGTTTTATACGCTGGAGATAAGTTACAAAGAGCATATTTGACAAACAAGGTTACTGTATAATTTCTTTCCCCTAAATTAATACATGGAACTGATAATGCTAATTGCTGCAGGAAAAATCAGATAGCGTTTAGTGCTGCAGCCACCAAATGCGAGAAATACTGAGATGGAAATAGTTCAGCTTAGAGAATAGTATGCTCTATCATATGCTACCCATAGTTATTCTAAAAAAAAGGCTGCGCCTCACATAGTTCGTTGTTGCGAGGTAGCTGTCCATATACACTGACTTTCGATGTGTGTTTGCCATAGAGGTAGCTGAAAAGTAGTTACGAAGAAAGGAAAGAAAGAAAACAGATTTGAAAACAAGCAGCCTGTGAAACGTAATTATTCATACGACGGAAAGGAAGCTCCACATAAATGTGTTGAAGTTTGGAGTTTACTATCGCACTAATGCGTGAACTATAGCAGCGATGCATAATTTCCAAACGTTTTAACCTCGTGACGCGTAGAGCTTCATAGTATATGGTCAACTGGTTAGACATTAGCTATACGAAAAGTTATTCAGGTAATTCTGCATAATTGCAAGCTATAGCAGAGACACCATAATTAACACAGGGGAAATCCCCCCTGCGGGTCCGGGGATTAGAATAGGCCCAAGGTATTCCTGCCTGTCGTAAGAGGCGACTAAAAGGAGTCCATCCCCCTCACGGGGGTAGTTAGCGCCTGCGTCCGGAGACGGACGGTTTCACGACCTATAATCGTGGTCTTTTTGGTTTTTCACTTCTCGTTTCTTCCTTCCTTTTGTTGGTTCCTTTCTTTGCTCTTCTCCACTTCACTGTCTTCCATACTCTTTCCCTTGACTTCTCCTTGCCTTCTCATTGCCTTCTTCTCCTTGCCTTCTCATTGCCTCCTTCTCCTTGCTTTCTCATTGCCTTCTTCCCCTTGCCTTCTCTGGTCTCCGCCTCGGCGTTTGAGACAGTCTGTCCTCTTTCTCCCTCTCTCTTCTTTTTCCTCTTCTTCCTTCCTCCCTGTGCGTGTCTGAAGGCCGACCCACGCGTTCGCACGCGTAGCCGGTGACGGGGTAACGCGTAAGTCCCCGCCCTGGGTAGACATGTAAGGCACGCGCGTACCCCCTGGTAAAGGCCAGGCCCAGGGAGGGGTGATTGCCTGAGCTGATACCTTCTGACCATGCCGATTGGTCCCTCCGTCTGTTTCTCGGGAGGTGAGACCTGAGGTGTAAACATTCACCTAAGGCGGGAGTGCCCTCTGAGAGGGTCCCCACAAGGAAGGAGCGCGCCATCGGAGACGCTGGCAATCATGGGGGATTCCTCCGCAATGGATTCTACTCCATCGCTTTCGACTTCGACCCACAAACGGAAACGTGACCAGCCAACAGTGACAAAAGTACTACCGCCTGCCTCACAGTTCCTCGTAGTTTCTCGATCTGAGGACGGAAAGGATTTTTCCTCTGTCAACCCTTTCGTTATTCAGAAGGGCGTAGATGCCATAGCCGGATCTGTCAAATCTTGTACCAGGTTGCGTAACGGTACCTTATTACTAGAAACTGAGAGTGCCTTTCAGGCACAAAAACTGCTTCGGGCCACACTCTTGTACACGTTCCCTGTCCGGGTGGAGGCCCACCGCACTTTGAATTCGTCTCGTGGTGTAGTCTATAGTAGCTCTCTCGACGGATTGACTGACGAGGAGCTTCAATCTTTCCTCGCTGACCCCCCCTGCGGGTTCGGGGGCAAGAATAGGCCCGCGGTATTCCTGCCTGTCGTAAGAGGCGACTAAAAGGAGTCTCAAATGTTTTGGCCTTAATGTGATGGTCCCCCTTGGGGTTTGACCTCCATTTTTCAAAATTCTACAGAAGTACGAGCCTTTTGGGGAAGGACACCTTACATGGTGTACCACTGGTCCTAAGTGCACTAAGACCTTGGCACTCAGCATTGCACCGGCGTTGTCACCATACCCATTATTCCTCAAATTGGGCCTAAACGCCTGATGGGTTGTCCAAGTTACGCCCATAGTGCATCTCCATCTGCACCAGCGATCATGATGGACTTTCCATGGCACCAGAAATCCAGCACGGTAGCCAGCCCGTTGTGGTGGGGTCGTCATGTACCCGCTAGGTTGTAGCCCCCTGACAACACAGGGATCGTACTGCCGATACCTGAGCTGCACCCTCCCCACGTTGGCCAAGGAGTAGATGCCCGTCTCCTTGGGGCATCAGGACTCCCGGCAATGGTCATCCTGCCAGGTGGCCCTTGCTGCGGCTGGGTGGCGCCCGTGGGGAGAGCCCCTGGTCGGAGTGGGTGGTATCGGGGCGGACGTTTCGCACATGAAACGTCAACACGTATCAGGTCGCTCTGCGGCCGAGTCTTCCAAAAGAAAAGGTACCGTTTCTAGTTCTGGTTCTCCTGCCCTTTCCCCCTTGGCCACTCCATGGGAGGAGGGACAGGCCCGCCGGCTTGGGGCGAAGTACTTCCCCCGCTATTTGGTCTGTTCTCGAACAGATGGGGGGACGTTCGCCACCTCCAAGCCCATGTTCTTTGTTCAACACATTGAGGACGTCTTCGGGGAAATCGAGGCTCTCAGCAAGATGCGATCAGGGTCCGTTCTTATCAAGACCACCTCTGCCACACAATCGGCGGCACTCCAGGCGTGCGACCGCCTAGGGGACATCCCAGTCTCCATTGTCCCACATCTGGCACTAAATAGGACGCAGGGGGTCATTTTTCATCGTGACCTCCTGCTACAATCTGATGAGGAGCTCAGGGCCAACCTGGAGCGCCGCGGCGTGCATTTCGTCCGGCGAGTCCAGCGCGGCCCCAAAGACCGTCGCATCGACACCGGGGCCTTTATCCTCGCCTTCGAGGGGGACGTTCTCCCGGAGAAGGTAAAGGTGATGTGCTACCGGTGCGACGTGCGACCTTACGTCCCGCCTCCTATGCGCTGTTTTAGGTGTTTGCGCTTTGGGCACATGTCGTCCCGGTGTGAGGCTGAGCCCCTTTGTGGCGACTGTGGACGTCCTCTTCGTGAGGAACATACTTGCACCCCACCACCTCGGTGCCCTAATTGTCCTGGCGTCCACTCGCCTAGGTCCCCAGACTGCCCCACCTATCAGAAGGAGAAAAAGATACAAGAAATCAAAACTTTGGATCGGCTCTCTTATTCTGAGGCCAGGAAGAAGTATGACCGCCTTCATCCCGTGTCACTGGCCACTTCGTTTGCCTCAGTTGTGTCCACTCCTTCCGCTGTATCCTCACCTCTATCCTGTCCCCCCTCCGCCTCCTCTGCCCGTCAGGGGGCTCTGCCTCCGCCTCCCAAATCCCTCCCTTCCAACTCCTCCTCCCCCGCGGCCCCCACCCCCCCTGCCCCAGGGGCCACCCTTCCTCCTCCTCCTCCCCCCACGCCACCTGAGAAGCGATCCTCTTCTCAGGCGTCCATCGGGGAAACGTTCCGGACCCCAGCTTCCGAGGTCCGGCGTTCGAAAACGGACCCCGCGCGTGAGGACCTTCTTCGGGTCCAGCCCACCATCCCTGTGCCTCCTCGGACTTCCAAGAAGGCCTCCAAGAAGAAATCTCTATCCCCCTCTCCACCCCAGCGCGTTTCATCTGACGCTTCATCCGTGAGTCGCTGCTCCCGGCCGTCCTCAGTTTCGCCGGGACGCTCTGCTGCCAGGCGTTCCGCCAGCCTTTTGTCGGCAAATGATGCGGCCCCTCCTACACAATCAGGGACAGCGGCCGCAGCTAGCGACGAATCGATGGAACCGGATCCGCCTGCCGTCAGTTGTAGCGTTGTTGCCTCGCAACCTGGCCCTCCGCGGCCATCGAGGTGACCAGCTCTTCCCCGTCTCGTTCCCCCAACTTTTTGACTAGCAATGGCGTTGTTTCATTGGAACATAAGAGGTATTCGATCTAATCAGGAGGAATTACAACTGCTCCTCCGCCTGCACTGTCCGCTCGTCCTTGGTCTCCAGGAAACCAAGTTGCGCCCGACTGACCGTATTGCCTTTTCCCACTATACCTCGGAGCGGTATGACCTCGCCCCTGTGGACGGTATCCCAGCTCATGGTGGGGTCATGTTGCTCGTTCGGGACGATGTCTACTACCATCCCATCCCATTGACCACCCCACTCCAAGCAATAGCTATCCGCATTACTCTTTCTGCTTTTACTTTTTCAGTTTGTACCGTCTACACTCCACCGTCATCTGCTGTTAGTCAGGCTGACATGATGCACCTGATCGATCAGCTTCCCCCGCCATTCTTATTGTTTGGCGACTTCAATGCTGATCATCCCCTTTGGGGCTCTCCTGCATCCTGTCAAAGAGGCTCACTCTTGGCGGTTGTCTTCAACCATCTCAATCTTGTCTGCCTCAATACCGGCGCCCCGACTTTCCTCTCGGACTCTACTCATACCTACTCCCACTTGGACCTCTCGATCTGTTCTACCACTCTTGCCCGTCGGTTCGAGTGGTATGTCCTTTCTGACACCTATTCGAGCGACCACTTCCCCTGTGTCGTTCGTCTCCTGCACCACACCCCATCCCCACGTCCTTCGCGGTGGAACATACTGAAAGCTGACTGGGGACTTTACTCCTCCCTGGCGACCTTTCCGGACCGCGATTTTTCCAGTTGTGACAGTCAGGTCGAATACCTCACGGCTGTTATTATCAATGCTGCCGAACGTTCCATACCTCGTACTACTTCTTCTTCACGTCGCGTTTCCGTCCCCTGGTGGAACGAGGCTTGTAGGGACGCTATCCGTGCTCGACGACGTGCTTTACGCACCTTTCGCCGCCATCCTACGTTGGCGAATTGTATTGAATACAAACGAGTCCGAGCGCAATGCCGTAGAGTCATCAAAGACAGCAAGAAAGCTTGCTGGGCCTCTTTCACGAGCTCCTTTACCAGTTTTACTCCCTCTTCCGTTGTTTGGGGTAGCCTGCGCCGGCTGTCGGGCATTAAGGCCCCCTCCTCAGTACCTGGCCTGACCTCAGGTAATGAGGTCCTTGTTGATCCTGTGGCTGTCTCCTACGCCTTTGGCCGCTTTTTCGCGGAGGTTTCAAGCTCCGCCCATTACCATCCTGCCTTCCTTCCCAGGAAAGAGGCAGACGAGGCTCGGCGACCTTCCTTCCACTCGCTGAATCTGGAGACTTACAATGCCCCCTTTACTATGCGGGAACTCGAACGTGCTCTTGCACTGTCCCGGTCCTCTGCTCCGGGGCCAGATGCCATTCACGTTCAGATGCTGGCACACCTTTCTCCGGCGGGCAAAAGCTTCCTTCTTCGTACCTACAATCGCGTCTGGACCGAAGGTCAGGTCCCCATGCGTTGGCGTGACGCCGTTGTTGTTCCTATACCCAAACCCGGGAAGGATAGACACCTTCCTTCTAGTTACCGCCCCATTTCTCTTACAAGCTGTGTCTGTAAGGTGATGGAGCGCATGGTTAATGCTCGGTTAGTTTGGATTCTTGAATCTCGACGACTACTTACTAATGTCCAATGCGGCTTTCGTCGCCGCTGCTCCGCTGTTGCCCACCTTGTGACCTTGTCGACATTCATCATGAACAACTTTTTGCGAAGGCGCCAAACGGTAGCCGTGTTCTTCGACTTGGAGAAGGCTTATGATACCTGTTGGAGAGGAGGTATCCTCCGCACTATGCACAAGTGGGGCCTACGCGCTCGTCTGCCCCTTTTTATTGATTCCTTTTTAACGGATCGAAAGTTTAGGGTACGTGTGGGTTCCGTATTGTCCGACGTCTTCCTCCAGGAGAACGGAGTGCCTCAGGGCTCCGTCTTGAGCGTAGCCCTTTTTGCCATCGCGATCAATCCAATTATGGATTGCATTCCACCTAATGTCTCAGGCTCTCTCTTTGTCGATGACTTCGCGATCTACTGCAGTGCCCAGAGAACATGCCTCCAGGAGCGCTGCCTCCAGCGTTGTCTAGACAGCCTCTACTCATGGAGCGTGGCAAATGGCTTCCCATTCTCTGAAGAGAAGACGGTTTGTATCAACTTTTGGCGATATAAAGCGTTCCTTCCGCCATCCTTACATCTCGGTCCCGTTGTTCTCCCATTCGTGGACACAACTAAGTTTCTAGGGCTCACGTTGGACCGGAAACTGTGTTGGTCTCCACATGTCTCTTATTTGGCGGCCCGTTGTACACGTTCCCTTAATGTCCTCAGAGTTCTTAGCGGTTCATCTTGGGGAGCGGATCGCACTGTCCTGCTTCGCTTGTATCGGTCCATAGTCCGATCGAAGCTGGATTATGGGAGCTTCGTCTACTCGTCCGCTCGGCCATCCCTCTTACGCCGGCTCAACTCCATCCACCATCGGGGGATACGTCTTGCGACCGGAGCCTTCTACACTAGTCCTGTCGAGAGTCTTTACGCTGAAGCTGCCGAGTTACCGTTGACCTACCGGCGCGACATACTGCTGTGTCGGTATGCCTGCCGGCTGTTGTCTATGCCCGAACACCCCTCTTACAAGTCCTTCTTCGTCGATTCTCTCGACCGTCAGTACGGGTTATATGTGTCTGCCCTGCTGCCCCCCGGAGTCCGCTTCCGTCGCCTGCTTCGACAATTGGATTTTGCCCTCCCTACCACCTTCAGAGAGGGTGAGAGCCCGACACCACCTTGGCTCCAGGCTCCGGTTCGTATTTATCTCGACCTCAGCTCACTCCCGAAGGAGGGTACTCCGGCTGCAGTGTATTGCTCACGGTTTGTCGAACTTCGTGCTCGACTTGCTGGTCACACCTTTATTTACACCGATGGCTCCAAAACTGACGATGGTGTCGGCCGTGCCTTTGTCGTCGGGACCGCCACCTTTAGATACCGGCTCCTTGACCAATGTTCCAGCTTTACGGCCGAGCTTTTTGCTCTCCATCAGGCCATTCAGTATGCCCGCCGCCACCGCCATTCATCGTATGTCCTCTGCACTGACTCACTCAGTGCTCTTCAGAGCCTTGGGGCTCCCTATCCGGTCCATCCCTTGATTCAACGAATACAGCAGTCCCTCCATTGTTTCGCTGATAATGGCGGTTCTGTCAGCTTTCTGTGTGTCCCCGGACATGTAGGAGTGCCTGGGAATGAGGCTGCGGATGCTGCAGCCAAGGCTGCAGTCCTCCAGCCTCGGCCAGCCTCCCATTGTGTCCCGTCATCTGACGTTTGTGGGGATGTATGTAAGAGGCTTGTGTCCTTGTGGTGGGATGCTTGGTCATCCCTCCAAGGAAACAAGCTCCAGGCAGTAAAACCGCTCCCAACTGCTTGGACAACTTCCTCCCGACCATCTCGGCGCGAGGAGGTCCTTCTGACCAGGTTGCGGATTGGGCGTTGCCAGTTTAGCCACCGCTACCTGCTCTCTGGTGACCCAGCCCCGCAGTGCCCTTGTGGTCAGGCATTAACGGTGCGCCATGTTTTATTGTCGTGTCCCCGTTTTAGTCAATTTCGTGTTGTCCTGTCCCTGCCATCTACCTTACCGGATGTTTTAGCTGATGACGCTCGAGCAGCTGCTCGTCTTCTGCGTTTTATAACTTTAACTGGCTTGACCAAAGACATTTAACCTTTTTACTTATTTCATCTGCATCTTTGTCAGGTCCTTTTGATGTCCCCCCATCCCCTTGAGTTTTAGCAGGTTCCTTGTGCTCTAACACCAGTGACTGGACGCTAATGACCTCAGCAGTTGAGCGCCCTTAAACCCTACCAAAAAAAAAAGGCGGGCTATGAGGTTATTTCTGTTCGCCCCTATGTCCCGACACCTACGCGCTGCTACCAGTGTCAGCGTTTCAATCACACTCGACAGTCTTGCTCCAATGCGGCTAAATGTGTCACTTGTGGCAGGGATGCCCATGAGGGTGACTGTCCACCTCCGTCTCCTCGTTGTGTGAACTGTCAGGGTGACCATGCCGCATCCTCCCGCGACTGTCCTGTCTATAAGGAAGAACGCTGTATCCAGGAAATTCGAGTCAAAGAGAAAGTGTCCACCTCGGCTGCTCGCAAGCTATTGGCTAGTAGGAAGCCCACGCTGCTCCCAGCGGGGAAATACAGCACTGTCCTCGCCTCTCCTCGGACTACCCGGGAGGTAGCAACCTAGACATGCGATCTGACCTTCAGCACCACGGTCGTCCGTTCGGCCAGTGCTAAGATCGCACGGTCGACGTCTCCTCTTCCTCCCATCACCCCACAGACACCAGCCACTTCCTCAGCTTCTGCTCAGTCGAAGACCCCGAAGTCAGATGCACGGGCCTTCAAGAAGGAACCATCCCATGCAGACTTCCTCCGTCCCTCGACCTCCCAGCCTTCGACCGGTACTTCCACCAAACGTCCTTCTAAAAAGGCGCATAGGAAGCACAGTTCTCCTTCTCCGCCGCGGCGCCTTTCTTCTCCTGCGCCACCCAGCGGTTGCCGCCCCAGGCCGTCATCCGTTTCGCCTGGCCGCACCGCTGGTAGCCGAACATCTGGCCGTTCACCGGCGGAGGAAGCTCCCCCTCCCGGCCATCCTCCCAAGATGGCCGATGACCCTATAGACCCCATGGACGATGACTGTCCGCCTCCTGCTAGCGGCGGCAGTGCTCGCTCGAAGCCAGGCCCTAAGCGGCCTTCGAGGTGACCCCTTCTCTCATCTTCCTTTTCTTACGATGGCACTTATTAACTGGAATATTCGCAGCATTCGCTCCAACCGAGAGGACTTGAAGTTGCTGCTCCGCTTGCATCGTCCGCTCGTCGTAGCCCTCCAGGAAACGAAGCTACGCCCATGCGATCAAATTGCCTTGGCACACTACACCTCTGTGCGTTTTGACCTACCCCCTGTGGTAGGTATCCCCGCTCATGGAGGGGTTATGTTGCTGGTCCGGGATGATATTTACTACGATCCCATCACGTTGCACACCGGCCTGCAGGCAGTTGCCATCCGCATTACTCTCCCCACTTTTATGTTTTCCTTTTGTACCGTTTACGCTCCATCGTCATCTGCCGTTACCAGGGCAGACATGACGCAACTTATTGCTCAGCTACCTGCACCATTTTTGTTAACTGGAGACTTCAATGCCCACCATCCTCTTTGGGGCTCTCCAGCATCCTGCCCGAGGGGCTCCTTGTTAGCAGACCTTTTCAACCAGCTCAATCTTGTCTGCCTCAATACTGGCGCCCCTACTTTTCTTTCGGACACATCTCATACCTATTCCCATTTAGACCTCTCTATATGTACTCCCCAACTTGCACGCCGGTTTGAGTGGTATGCACTTGCTGATACATATTCGAGCGACCACTTCCCGTGTGTTATCCATCTCCTGCAGCATACTCCCTCTCCGTGCTCCTCTCGTTGGACCATCTCCAAGGCAGACTGGGGGCTCTTCTCTTCCAGGGCTACCTTTCAGGATCAAACCTTCACAAGCTGCGATCGTCAGGTCGCACACCTCACGGAAGTCATTCTCGCTGCTGCTGAATATTCCATCCCTCACCCTACTTCTTCTCCACGTCGCGTACCGGTCCCCTGGTGGACCGCAGCATGTAGAGACGCTTTACGTGCTCGTCGACGTGCTTTACGCACCTTTAAACGCCACCCTACAGTGGCGAATTGTATTAATTATAAACGATTACGTGCTCAGTGTCGTCGTATTATCAAAGAAAGCAAGAAAGCCAGCTGGGCTGCTTTCACAAGCACCTTCAACAGTTCTACTCCTTCTTCTGTTGTCTGGGGTAGCCTGCGCCGGCTATCTGGCACTAAGGTCCACTCCCCAGTTTCTGGCTTGAAGGTCGCGAATGAAGTCCTTGTGGCCCCTGAGGCTGTCTCCAATGCCTTCGGCCGCTTTTTCGCCGAGGTTTAGAGCTCCGCTCATTACCACCCTGCCTTCCTCCCCCGCAAACAGGCAGAGGAGGCTAGGCCACCTGACTTCCGCTCCTCGAATTGTGAAAGTTATAATGCCCCATTCACCATGCGGGAACTCGAAACCGCACTTGGCCGATCACGGTCCTCCGCTCCAGGGCCTGATTCTATTCATATTCAGATGCTGAAGAACCTTTCTCCTGCGGGTAAAGGTTTTCTTCTTCGTACATACAATCGCATCTGGATTGAGGGACATGTTCCCGCATGCTGGCGCGAGTCTATTGTTGTCCCGATTCCTAAGCCGGGGAAGGACAAGCACTTGCCTTCCAGTTATCGACCTATCTCGCTTACCAGCTGTATCTGTAAAGTGATGGAGCGAATGGTTAACTCTCGATTGGTTTGGCTGCTCGAGTCTCGACGCCTACTTACCAATGTACAATGTGGATTTCGAAGGCGCCGCTCTGCTGTTGACCATCTGGTTACCTTGTCGACCTTCATTATGAATAACTTCTTGCGGAAGCGCCCGACCGCGGCTGTGTTCTTTGATTTGGAGAAGGCTTACGACACCTGTTGGAGGGCGGGCATTCTCCGCACCATGCATACATGGGGCTTTCGCGGTCGCCTCCCTCTTTTTATTCGTTCCTTTTTAATGGATCGACAGTTTCGGGTACGTGTGGGTTCTGTCCTGTCCGACACCTTTCGCCAGGAGAATGGGGTGCCACAGGGCTCAGTTTTGAGCGTCGCTCTCTTCGCCATCGCGATCAATCCAATAATGGATTGCCTCCCAGCTGATGTATCAGGCTCCCTTTTCGTGGACGATTTTACCATCTATTGCAGCGCGCAGTGTGCACGTGTCCTGGAGCGCTGTCTTCAGCGTTCTCTTGACCGTCTTTACTCCTGGAGTGTCGCCAATGGCTTCCGTTTTTCTGCCGAGAAGACGGTCTGTATTAACTTCTGGCGCTACAAAGAGTTTCTCCCACCGTCCCTACGACTCGATCCCGTTGCTCTCCCACTCGTGGAGACAATCAAATTTTTAGGCCTTACCCTTGACAGGAAACTTAGCTGGTCTCCACTTGTGTCATATTTGGCCGCCCGTTGTACCCGTTCTTTAAATGTCCTCCGTGTTCTCAGTGGTATGTCGTGGGGAGCGGATCGAACCGTCCTACTTCGTCTATATCGGTCGATCGTCCGCTCCAAGCTGGATTATGGGAGCTTCGTATACTCCTCCGCACGGCCATCCATCTTACGCCGCCTCAACTCCATACAACATCGGGGTTTACGACTTGCGATCGGAGCATTTTATACCAGTCCCGTAGAGAGTCTTCATGCTGACGCTGGCGAATTGCCACTCACCTACCGGCGCGATATACTGCTTTGTCGGTATGCCTGTCGGCTACTGTCAATGCCCGACCATCCGTCTTATCGTTCCTTTTTTGACGACTCTCTTGACCTTCAATACGGGTTGTATGTCTCTGCCTTGCTACCCCCTGGAGTTCGCTTTCGTCGCCTCCTTCAACACCTTCATTTTTCACTCCCTGCAACCTTTCAAGTGGGCGAGAGCCGCACGCCACCTTGGCTCCAGGCTCAGGTCCGCGTTCACCTCGACCTCATCTCGCTCCCAAAAGAGGTCACCCCCGGTTCGGTCTACCACTCCCGTTTTTTGGAACTTCGTTCGAAGTTCAACAACATGACTTTCATTTATACAGATGGCTCTAAGACCAATGGCGGGGTCGGGTGTTCCTTTATTGTCAGGGCACAAAGTTTCCAATACCGGCTCCATGGCCATTGTTCGGTCTTCACAGCTGAGCTCTTTGCCCTCTACCAGGCTGTTCTTTACATCTGCCGCCACCGACATTCTGCTTATGTCATCTGCTCAGATTCCCTGAGCGCCATCCAGAGCCTCAGTGATCTGTACCCGGTTCACCCTTTCGTACACCGGATCCAACGCTCTCTTCAGCAGCTGGTGGACGTCGGTACGCCGGTTAGCTTTATGTGGGTTCCTGGCCATGTCGGTATCCCTGGGAACGAAGCTGCAGATGCCGCGGCCAAGGCTGCGGTCCTCCAGCCTCGGACAGCTTCTTGTTGTGTCCCTTCGTCCGATTTTAGCAGGGTCATTTGTCGGCGCGTTGTGTCGCTGTGGCATGCCGATTGGGCTGCACTTACCGACAACAAGCTTCGGGCCTTAAAACCTCTTCCCGTGGCTTGGACGTCCTCCTCACGCCCTTCTCGGCGGGAGGAGGTCGTTTTAGCAAGGTTAAGAATTGGACACTGCCGGTTCAGCCATCGCCATCTGCTGACGGCTGCGCCGGCGCCGTTCTGCCCATGTGGGCACTTGCTGACGGTTAGACACATTTTAATGTCCTGTCCAGATCTTAACACACTGCGCCTCGATCTTAACCTGCCTAATACTTCAGATGCCATTTTAGCGGATGACCCACGAGCAGCTGCTCGTGTTCTTTGTTTTATCAATTTGACAAACCTCGCTAAGGACATTTGATGATGTTTTTTAATCCTATGCCTGTCAGTCTGTCTTTTATTGTGTTTTCCCTTTTAGTTGTTGTTGTCAACTTGTGCCTCGCGGTGCATTCTTAGAGTAGTCAGGGCGCTAATGACCATTGAAGTTGTGCGCCCGAAAACCACAAAAAAAAAAAAAAAAAAAAAAACCAGGGAAAATAATGTTAATATACAGTGAAGATATGACAGATTTAATTCCGGAGTAATACTGATATTTCAGAAATTTTTTCACGGTTGACAGCATTATGGACTGCTGGTTTTCTTAAAAGGTTAGTGTAACGTCGCGCCAACGGCACACTAACCAACCTCAGGCTCGGGTTGGATTAGGATGGGGGGAAAATCTGTCATGACGTCGATTAAGCAACAACTCGTATTTCTTACAATTTAAGCTTGGGCAACAACATCAAAATTGAATCCCGATGACAAGATCACAATTTCATTTGTTCCTAAGAGAAAGATGGTTTTTCATCACGTTACAAAATTGTGTGCATAAATCGCTGTATTGAAACGGTAAACGATGAAAAACTTCATTAAAATTTTGTCACTCTAAACAAAATGTAACTGAAGCAGACTGATTGTCGTGAGGTGTCAAAATTCACTAGGATCAATGATTAAAGCGGATATACACTGAATTTTGTCGTTGTGCTGTGGAGGTCAATCACTTCCTGTGACAGTGGTCGTACGAACAGAGCAGGTGATATGAACGCGATATTTTAAAATTACCTGGAATTATATTGAAAAGACTGGAACATGCGGTGCCTATAAATCTTTATTTCTTGGTGAATTTAGCAAATATCGACTTATGTCAAGATCAGTCTCCTAGTCGGCGGGGGTGACCGAGCGGTTCTAGGCACTATAGTCCGGAAGCGCACGACGGCTACGGTCTCAGGTTCGAATCCTGCCTCGGGCATGGTTGTGTGTGATGTCCTTAGGTTAGTTAGGTTTAAGTAGTTCTAAGTTCTAGGGGACTGATGCCCTCAGAAGTCCCATAGTGCTCAGAGCCATCTGAACCATCAGTCTCCTACCTGCTAGTGTAAATAAAACGTAAATTTAAAAATAAAACAAAAACAGTCGAAGCTCAAAACGTATTTAAAAGTTGAAATCTTTGATTGCTGAATGTAAACAGCGTTCACGCTGTTCGCTTTAACCCTTCGGTGGGCGCTTCTTTCATACTTCAATGTGTGGGCGCGTTGCGGCTTTGCACCGCAATTAGTTTTACATTTTTAACCTAAGAAAAAATAATCGTTCCATCAGTAATAAATAGGTAAAATGCATCAATTTCTTTTTCCCTAATTTCAGCACTTGGTTTTGTACCTGGCCAAACTTTCAGGATGTTCTTGGCCTTGGTTTCAGGAGAAAAAGGAAGCGGTTCACTCATCTAAATAGTATATCTTTCCCTACATAAAATTGGTAATCCTATGTTTTTTTGCCTCCCCTCTTCAACCAGTGGTCATCTGTTTGCTCTGTTCGGAGTCACTGCTGTGGTTTTCCTCTTCAGTCACTTCCTTTTCCGACTCAGATTCGCATGAATCTGACAATTCTTGTAATTCTTCTTCTGACAATTCTCATAGTCTTCAGGACGTACAATTAGTCAAATGCCTTCTTTCTCCATTTCCACGCTTTTATGAGACCTAATGAAAAACACGTTTTTGTAAAAGTAATATATTGTAGCGGATCAACATCTAAGAGTGCAAAAAGAAATGGAAATTGCAAATGGGAACTTCGATTAGATTCGAATATTCATTATATACTAATATAAAAGAAAGATTGTCTTGAGGCGAAAGAAAAACACAAGTATAGAAAATACTTAAATCACAAGGCCCGTAGCGGCAAACACACCGCAAACGCAACACTCACGTTTCAAACAATAGCGATGAAACTGCTGAAAGCACAATAGCGCAAATGTAGTAAGTGGTGACATCCGTTGAGAACAAATAATACGTATCTGGACGTGGACGCAACTATAACGCTATCTGTGATATTAACAGAAAACTAAATCTTGCGGCTATCTGCCGCAGGAGCGCCCACCGAATGGTTAAAAAGCTTAAATTTTTGTGTGTGTCTTGGCGTTTAAATGTGGCTGTCGGTCAGGGAATAAAATGTTCTCCCACATTTCCGTTGTTTGCAGTTTTGTGTACAAAACGAAATAGAAAACAACGTTTACCGTAGAATAATATGTTGCATATTTTCAATGGATCAGTTGCTCAAAGTTTCACCAGTTCGCCAAAATATTAGTTAATTTAGTAATAATGAGTTAGTAAACGAAAATCTTAGAAGGCACCTGGAATTACTCAGACACCATGCACACATCGACAGTTCGCAATATCGTACTGAAGTTTTCCCAATGCTCTAGTTCATATAGTGCCAAACTGACTGTAGCCTTTGCTTCCGCAACAGTAGTATTTATTTTCAGATATCGTTCTAGAGGACCATTCAGTGAACGAATACGCGCTTGTCTGGTCTGTTGAAAAACTGACATTATGTAATATTGCGTATTAATTGCCAAATTACATTGACTTGTGAACTTTCCAATACACAAGATAAGCCAAATGTTGCCTGATTATTCCGTTGAAACCACAAAGCCGAAATGGTGTTTTTGACTCCTGGCACGCACAAAGGTCGTTTCCGAAATACAACGTTCATATACAAAACAAACTGACGTGATGGCATTGTATCCTTCACACATAGTGATCTGCTTGGCATAGCAGTACTCTGTAGGGAATGCTACAGTTAGGCTATATTCGTGTATATGACGACCATAAAAGCAATTTATTGTGTAGTGTCGTTAGTGCATCCTGTGAATGTGAAAGTGTGTGCACAGGGGATCTCCATGATTTAGAGTAGGTTCCGCTCACTCCAGCAAGGTATTTAATTCAACTGAGGTAAACTGACAGTGTGTTGTAAGTGGCCACGCAGCTTCATTTGAAAATGACTCTTATCTCGAAATCCTATACTAACAGTCCGTTATCACAGGAAACATAACTTGGGCATTCAATTCGGGACTCTGCTTTGGTGGGCGATAATTCAAAACTAGTATCTTTCAACAGTACTATAAAGGCGATAAAATTCTTAAAGGATTTCACTATCAAGCATCAAAAATCCTCACAAAAGCTACTGTACCAGCTGCCGATAATTCTTTGCTAGTAACCCACAAAATATTTTCGACCTCTCTAGCCAAGTTTGTCAATTTTTCCTTAACACTAAACTTTGGTCATCTTACATTCAAATCAGCCATAATTATGGAACCTGAAATGCTCATTACTTCCTACACTGCTGCTGGAAGATGGTATGTTACTGTACCAGCTCTTTTGTCACAAATTGAGGCAATAAAGAAAATGTTTTAGGAACTGTAAAGATTCTTGCCATATCAATTACGTGTCACATTCAAAATTATTTTGAAGGTAACTCACGGAGCTTTCGTGTTTGTCGGTTAGTTTTCCTGACATAACGTTTGGTACTGTATTGTTCGAAAGTCGACAAATAACTAAACATGGACGGCTGGTGTTTAGTAAATACTATAAATGACTCTTAACACCGCAGAAAAGGCATATAGTATTAAGAGTAAAGCAGTGGAAGAGCGTACCCGTATAGCCCGTATTATTGAGGCTTGTATTTATAACTGACATTGAATGGAAACACAACACCAAAGATATGGGCAAAAACGTTTTGCACCTGATTAAGCTTTGATCGTCACCAGCAACCTTCGTGTAACTGAAGGCATCAATAAGTTGGGAAGAAACCTGGAATAATCAGAGGCAAAAAACTGTCCAATTTAACCTCCAATAATAGAAAATCCAACTAATTGATACTGCATGGTCAGGCTGCTTCTGTGTATTCATATACGCCTCTCGACACCATGTTTATATTAAAATTTCTGTATTTATGTGCACTATTATTCTAAATAATTATTTCTTATTGCTAGAAATTTCTACACCTGCCACCTCCTATGGACTATATTTTCGTATAGCTACAGGAGGGTTTCATAACTGGCAGTAACATTCGCTTCAAGATTTCCAATTTAAGCACTTTTAAGAATTTGTGAAGTTAGCTACAACGGAAATGGAAAATTAGTAAACCAACAAAGAGGAAAAACACAGGAATCCTTAGATCGTGATACCCTTTTAAGCATCTACACTACTATCACAGCAGAGGAGTTACTGACACTTCCTAACGGAAACCTCCAGGAAACATAATGATTAAGGAAGATGCATACATTCTTCAGGAAGCCCCTGTTGCAGAATCCTACGTTCAAGTCTCATGTGGGTGAGACCCCTAATGCTTTGGACAACATGCTAAACGTCTGGAGCCGGAGCTCCAATAAATATGCATCATCCTCGGTCGTAAAATCACCACACGTCAGCGCTGAGATGGAGCCGTACTTCTTAGTTAACTTGGACAGTGCCATCCTCTGTACTGACGGCTCGGAGACCGACCGTAGTGTCTGATGTCACTCTCTCATTGGCAACAAACATTTTAGATACCGGCTTCTAATCGGTGCACAATTTTTACTGCAGAGCTTTCAGCCCTCCATTAGACCACCCAGTACACGAGACGACGCAGGCTTATCAGTTGGCAATTATGATCAGATTCATTTAGGGCTCTCCAGAGCACACACACACACACACACACACACACACACACACACACACACACACTCTCTCTCTCTCCCCTCCCGCTGCTAGAGGCAACGTCACGTTGATGTGCGTCCCTGGTGACGGAGTGTCTGGGAATGAAGCTACAAACGTTACTGCTAAAGCTGCAGTTAGACTACATAGGCCTTTCAGCTGTTCTGGCCCTTCAGATGATACCTGTGTTGCCGCACTTGGGAACATCGTGTCATTCTGGAATAAACATTGGTCTTCCCTATGGGGACAGACTCAGAAATTAAAAGCCTACCAACGACTCCGGCGACATCCTGTCGCCCCTCTCGTCGCGAGGAAATGCTTCTAGATAGGCTACGTACTGGTCACTGTCATTTCATTCATTTAAGCGGATGCAACAAACCATTGATAGTCAGTACTTTCTGACCCCCTTAAGATTTTATAACGGTTTACGTTTTAATACATGCCTACCATCTGAATTATAAGATACTTTAGCAGATACACCACGAGCTGTAGATAGTGAATTAATTCTTATACGTCGTAGTAATATGGTGACGGAAATTTTTCAATCGTTTGAGCAACCTCCCAAAAGGGAAGTGATCGTTTCTAGCTATCCCTGCACTCAAGTCGATTGGGCTGAGTATTACCGACTTAGAATTCATTCGGTAATTGACACTTTTAAATTATGACATGGTCGCTTATGACCGCAGCTTTCTTGCATACCAAAGCAACAACGAAATTACACTGAGATGGCACTACAGGTGAGCCAGCCGCATCGTCCTGCTCCAACCAATGGAACCTAAAAATTCACAACAACCACCTCCTGAAGCCCCCTGGTGTTGGCAGACTGTTGCCACATTGTTTGTCATATCTACTGCACAGGGCAGCCTGTTGTGCAGAAATTATCTCGAGCATCGGTGTGTCGTCGATGACACCCTCTCTCACAGTATTTTCAGCATTGTCATTCACACTTCGGGTTTCAATTACACTGGCAGCGAGATGGAGCTACTGGCGGATGAGTGAGTGGTGGTGACACGCTTTGGGCCCACGGCAAACTCCGTTAACCATTACAAAACACTTAATTGGCTTGGTACTTAGCGTAGTGGGCAGGTGCTCCTCTCGTCAGCGTCCCTGTCAGGCCGGCGAACGGGCGGTGGCTTCCGCCTGCTGCTGAGCTGGCACCTCGCACCGCTGTGGCCGGCAGCCTCTGTAGGACACGAACGCTGACGTCAGTGGCGCGTCATGTTGTGCTGCGATGGCGCCCCACTTACGGGACGGCCCCTCAACTCCGCATGTGGAGACTGTGCTACTTCTCTCGGCACCGTGTAACCTCGGCTGTCCATCGCGATGAGAGACGAAGAAAGCTGCGCGTGGGGTAGAAACCGCTGCCCTTGGACATTAGTCGGCTGGCAGCTGGTGTTGTGAAGTCGCGTCACGCTACTCTCTGATGTCCTGCACTCAGAACGGTACCAAGCGTTGTATGTCGATAGTATCTACCAAAACACCGATTTAGTTCATGCCATCTGTTGTTCAGTAAAACATGTGTAAACGGTGAATAAAAGTAACACCAGAATTACGAACCCAGAAGAAGGTAACTGTAATTGTTTGGAGATCTCACGTGGCTTAGTTGATAGAGCGTGAGGTAGTCGTACCAAAGTTTGTGTTTGTTACTTCGACTCTTGGGATCAAATTCCTTATTTATTTTTCTGTGCTGGATGTATATTCAGTGAAACTAAAAGTGCACACTATAGGTCTACTACTTTCAAAGAAACGAAGTGAAAGACTGTAAGACAACGTTGCTCTAAACTCCAGTCCTTTTACATGTCATTAGCATGGTTTGTCATGTAACACTTTCGCACACAATACATTAAAATTAAGACCCGTTACTGCGATTTGAACCAAAGACATTTAGTATGTCAATCCAAAGCTCTACCGACTTCTCCACAGAATCTACAGACTTCACCACAGAATATATGTTTCACACATGCACTATTAGACTTTTCCCGTGTTTCGTAATTCTGGTGTTACTTTCAATCAACGTTTACCCTGTTCTGCTGGACGACAGTATACAGTACGAACTAAATCGGAGTTCTGATTGATACTGCATCGACATACAACGTTTGGTACCTGAGTATCTGACACCTGGAGGTTTGGGTGTTAACGTCAGTTGGCAGGCGCGAACGACAGATTGGCAGGGCTAACACCAATCCCGGGGAGGACTGAGTGCAGGCAGCAGTCGTAGTCCGGTCTCGAACCCATGGCTGCTGCGGGTGGAGCCAACTCATCTCATTGTCCAGGGTTGCTCTGGCGTCGTAGTGGAACTGCTGCCTTCCGTCCCCTGCCTCAGTCCAGGTTTGCTTTTATTCCTACAGAGCACATTTTTCACTAAAACGCGGCGCCTAGTCACGTTCCCAAAAAAAGATCTGTCCTGGTGTGGTGACACCTTCCCACTTGCTGCACGGTTACAGCTGTGCAGCACCGTTCACAGCTGAGCTCGGTTACTCTCGCTGCGCAATCCACTGGCATATCCAACAAGTGCGGCTACCGTCCCGCTGCTGCTAACGCTGCGCTGTGTGGCTCTTTCATGCTACTCTTCCTAATGAGTAATAATTTCCCGGCTAAACACTGGGTCGCGGCGCTACACGCTAAATATTTCCAAAGTTATCACCCAAATGTCTTATTTGTGAATTATGCTTCTATATGGATTTACACTGGTCGTAAGTATCCTCTCCTTAATATTGTAGGTATGCCATATATCCTGCGATCTGTTGTTAGGTTGCCTGCCCCTTTGCAACTGACGCGCGTAACATAATTCTCACTCTCTTTTGGTTATTTCCTGGCTCGTTACTTCTTTCTTTGGGAAGATTTCCCTTGCGAAGCAACTAGACACCCGCTGTATCTGACGTAATACGTGTTGGGTACACGCATAGAATGACTAATAGCGTCTCCACCAGTGTCGTCCCATAGGCTTGTGCGAGTCTCAGCAGCACAGTCCTCTGTGTTAATGTTTTAGTCTAATTTTCTGCGGAATAATAAATGAAAAACTGTATATACTTTACGATATACTACTAAAACTGGTGACCAGCAACAGTATACCGTTTGTGTCGAACCAGCTGACTGCAGCGCAACATCAGTTTTTGTTCGCTATTGAAGCGAATGCGGAAGTAATGATTCATGTCACATACAGCGTCAGTGCCTATCTACGGGTATTAGTATCATGCTGATGTTAACCACTTCCATTACTATGATACTGAAAGCTAATCTCTCCGCAGTCGATATACAGAATTACTCGAAACGTAACATGTGCCATGTTCATCTAGTACTTCGTATGTTGCTGCTGTAGTGCTCAGAGAGCAGTCTACATATGAACCCTAACTCTACCATTAACTTTAATGTGCGATCTGCACGAAATGAAAGTTCGATACTTATTAGGCCCAGGTACTAAATGTTTTACTTTCAGGAGTATCAAGATACACATCAGTAAAACTTAAGCTCGAGTGCATCTACAAACATAACCCCTAAGCCACTGTACGGTGCGTGGCGGAGGGTGCCCTGTACTACTAATAGCTGTTATCTTTTTTTTTCCACTCGCAGATACAGCGATGGGAAAGCGACTTCCTGTATGCCTCCCTGTGAACCTAATTTTTCCCTACCGTATCTTCGTGGCCGTCAGCCTAAATGTACGTTGGTGGCAGTACCATCGTTCTGCACTCAGCTTGTAATGCCGGTTATCTAAATTTGATCAAGATGTTATTCGAAAGGAACGTCGCCTTGCCGCCAGGGGTTCCCGTTTGAGTTACCGAAACGTCTCCGTAACACTTCAGTGGTGTTCGAACTTACCGGTGACAGATCTAGCAGTCCACCTCCGACCTGGTGCGGATTCCAAACACTTGAGCAGTACTCAAGAATAGTTCACACTGTCACAGCTGAACTTCTTCCCCAAAATTCTCGCTATAAACAGAGATCGACCATTCGCCTCCCTACCACAATCCTCGCGTGCTCGTTCAATATCATAACGCTCTGCAAAGCTACGCTCAGATATTTAAATGACTTCACTGTGTCAAGGAGGACACTTCTAATGCGGTATACAAACTTTGTTTTTCCTACTAGTCACCATTATCTTAGATTCATGCACGTTTAGAGCCAGCATCGCACCAACCAGAAATTTTGTCTAAGCTATTTTGTATCGTCCTACTGTCGCTCGTCTTAAAAGAGGAGGCCACTGAGTTGGGATCACAGATTTACTTTAAACTCTGTACACCTTTAGTATGCCATTAAAACTACATAATGTGCAAGTAGTAAAGTGCATTACTCTCGCAATTCCGAGAAAATCGCGAGAGACCTTCTACGCGTCTATTACGTAACTGATGTACCTGTGTAAAGGCGCCGGCCGTATGAAGTCGTTGTGATAAAGTCGTCAGCATTCGCGCTATGCAAGAGGGTCCTGGACGAGGAAACGGTTCGAATACCGCAAAGTTATTTTTCTATATCTTTTATTACTAGTCATATTTAATTCCCCCCCTGCGGGTCCGGGGATTAGAATAGGCCCGAGGTATTCCTGCCTGTCGTAAGAGGCGACTAAAAGGAGTCCATCCCCCTCACGGGGGTAGTTAGCGCCTGCGTCCGGAGACGGACGGTTTCACGACCTATAATCGTGGTCTTTTTAGTTTTTCACTTCTCGTTTCTTCCTTCCTTTTGTAGGTTCCTTCCTTTTGTTGGTTCCTTTCTTTGCTCTTCTCCACTTCACTGTCTTCCTTACTCTTTCCCTTGACTTCTCCTTGCCTTCTCATTGCCTTTTTCTCCTTGCCTTCTCATTGCCTTTTTCTCCTTGCCTTCTCATTGCCTTTTTCTCCTTGCCTTCTCATTGCCTTTTTCTCCTTGCCTTCTCATTGCCTTTTTCTCCTTGCCTTCTCATTGCCTTTTTCTCCTTGCCTTCTCATTGCCTTCTTCTCCTTGCCTTCTCATTGCCTCCTTCCCCTTGCTTACTCTGGTCTCCGCCTCGGCGTTTGAGACAGTCTGTCCTCTTTCTCCCTCTCTCTTCTTTTTCCTCTTCTTCCTTCCTCCCTGTGCGTGTCTGAAGGCCGACCCACGCGTTCGCACGCGTAGCCGGTGACGGGGTAACGCGTAAGTCCCCGCCCTGGGTAGACATGTAAGGCACGCGCGTACCCCCTGGTAAAGGCCAGGCCCGGGGAGGGGTGATTGCCTGAGCTGATACCTTCTGACCATGCCGATTGGTCCCTCCGTCTGTTTCTCGGGAGGTGAGACCTGAGGTGTAAACATTCACCTAAGGCGGGAGTGCCCTCTGAGAGGGTCCCCACAAGGAAGGAGCGCGCCATCGGAGACGCTGGCAATCATGGGGGATTCCTCCGCAATGGATTCTACTCCATCGCTTTCGACTTCGACCCACAAACGGAAACGTGACCAGCCAACAGTGACAAAAGTACTACCGCCTGCCTCACAGTTCCTCGTAGTTTCTCGATCTGAGGACGGAAAGGATTTTTCCTCTGTCAACCCTTTCGTTATTCAGAAGGGCGTAGATGCCATAGCCGGATCTGTCAAATCTTGTACCAGGTTGCGTAACGGTACCTTATTACTAGAAACTGAGAGTGCCTTTCAGGCACAAAAACTGCTTCGGGCCACACTCTTGTACACGTTCCCTGTCCGGGTGGAGGCCCACCGCACTTTGAATTCGTCTCGTGGTGTAGTCTATAGTAGCTCTCTCGACGGATTGACTGACGAGGAGCTTCAATCTTTCCTCGCTGAGCAGGGCGTGACGGCTGTCCATAGGGTCATGAAAACGGTCAATAATGACCTTGTACCGACCCGGACACTTTTCTTAACCTTCGATAGTGTTAAGCTGCCATCGCGCATCAAGGCGGGCTACGAGGTTATTTCTGTTCGCCCCTATGTCCCGACACCTACGCGCTGCTACCAGTGTCAGCGTTTCAATCACACTCGACAGTCTTGCTCCAATGCGGCTAAATGTGTCACTTGTGGCAGGGATGCCCATGAGGGTGACTGTCCACCTCCGTCTCCTCGTTGTGTGAACTGTCAGGGTGACCATGCCGCATCCTCCCGCGACTGTCCTGTCTATAAGGAAGAACGCTGTATCCAGGAAATTCGAGTCAAAGAGAAAGTGTCCACCTCGGCTGCTCGCAAGCTATTGGCTAGTAGGAAGCCCACGCTGCTCCCAGCGGGGAAATACAGCACTGTCCTCGCCTCTCCTCGGACTACCCGGGAGGTAGCAACCTAGACATGCGATCTGACCTTCAGCACCACGGTCGTCCGTTCGGCCAGTGCTAAGATCGCACGGTCGACGTCTCCTCTTCCTCCCATCACCCCACAGACACCAGCCACTTCCTCAGCTTCTGCTCAGTCGAAGACCCCGAAGTCAGATGCACGGGCCTTCAAGAAGGAACCATCCCGTGCAGACTTCCTCCGTCCCTCGACCTCCCAGCCTTCGACCGGTACTTCCACCAAACGTCCTTCTAAAAAGGCGCATAGGAAGCACAGTTCTCCTTCTCCGCCGCGGCGCCTTTCTTCTCCTGCGCCACCCAGCGGTTGCCGCCCCAGGCCGTCATCCGTTTCGCCTGGCCGCACCGCTGGTAGCCGAACATCTGGCCGTTCACCGGCGGAGGAAGCTCCCCCTCCCGGCCATCCTCCCGAGATGGCCGATGACCCTATAGACCCCATGGACGATGACTGTCCGCCTCCTGCTAGCGGCGGCAGTGCTCGCTCGAAGCCAGGCCCTAAGCGGCCTTCGAGGTGACCCCTTCTCTCATCTTCCTTTTCTTACGATGGCACTTATTAACTGGAATATTCGCAGCATTCGCTCCAACCGAGAGGACTTGAAGTTGCTGCTCCGCTTGCATCGTCCGCTCGTCGTAGCCCTCCAGGAAACGAAGCTACGCCCATGCGATCAAATTGCCTTGGCACACTACACCTCTGTGCGTTTTGACCTACCCCCTGTGGTAGGTATCCCCGCTCATGGAGGGGTTATGTTGCTGGTCCGGGATGATATTTACTACGATCCCATCACGTTGCACACCGGCCTGCAGGCAGTTGCCATCCGCATTACTCTCCCCACTTTTATGTTTTCCTTTTGTACCGTTTACGCTCCATCGTCATCTGCCGTTACCAGGGCAGACATGACGCAACTTATTGCTCAGCTACCTGCACCATTTTTGTTAACTGGAGACTTCAATGCCCACCATCCTCTTTGGGGCTCTCCAGCATCCTGCCCGAGGGGCTCCTTGTTAGCAGACCTTTTCAACCAGCTCAATCTTGTCTGCCTCAATACTGGCGCCCCTACTTTTCTTTCGGACACATCTCATACCTATTCCCATTTAGACCTCTCTATATGTACTCCCCAACTTGCACGCCGGTTTGAGTGGTATGCACTTGCTGATACATATTCGAGCGACCACTTCCCGTGTGTTATCCATCTCCTGCAGCATACTCCCTCTCCGTGCTCCTCTCGTTGGACCATCTCCAAGGCAGACTGGGGGCTCTTCTCTTCCAGGGCTACCTTTCAGGATCAAACCTTCACAAGCTGCGATCGTCAGGTCGCACACCTCACGGAAGTCATTCTCGCTGCTGCTGAATATTCCATCCCTCACCCTACTTCTTCTCCACGTCGCGTACCGGTCCCCTGGTGGACCGCAGCATGTAGAGACGCTTTACGTGCTCGTCGACGTGCTTTACGCACCTTTAAACGCCACCCTACAGTGGCGAATTGTATTAATTATAAACGATTACGTGCTCAGTGTCGTCGTATTATCAAAGAAAGCAAGAAAGCCAGCTGGGCTGCTTTCACAAGCACCTTCAACAGTTCTACTCCTTCTGTTGTCTGGGGTAGCCTGCGCCGGCTATCTGGCACTAAGGTCCACTCCCCAGTTTCTGGCTTGAAGGTCGCGAATGAAGTCCTTGTGGCCCCTGAGGCTGTCTCCAATGCCTTCGGCCGCTTTTTCGCCGAGGTTTCGAGCTCCGCTCATTACCACCCTGCCTTCCTCCCCCGCAAACAGGCAGAGGAGGCTAGGCCACCTGACTTCCGCTCCTCGAATTGTGAAAGTTATAATGCCCCATTCACCATGCGGGAACTCGAAACCGCACTTGGCCGATCACGGTCCTCCGCTCCAGGGCCTGATTCTATTCATATTCAGATGCTGAAGAACCTTTCTCCTGCGGGTAAAGGTTTTCTTCTTCGTACATACAATCGCATCTGGATTGAGGGACATGTTCCCGCATGCTGGCGCGAGTCTATTGTCCCGATTCCTAAGCCGGGGAAGGACAAGCACTTGCCTTCCAGTTATCGACCTATCTCGCTTACCAGCTGTATCTGTAAAGTGATGGAGCGAATGGTTAACTCTCGATTGGTTTGGCTGCTCGAGTCTCGACGCCTACTTACCAATGTACAATGTGGATTTCGAAGGCGCCGCTCTGCTGTTGACCATCTGGTTACCTTGTCGACCTTCATTATGAATAACTTCTTGCGGAAGCGCCCGACCGCGGCTGTGTTCTTTGATTTGGAGAAGGCTTACGACACCTGTTGGAGGGCGGGCATTCTCCGCACCATGCATACATGGGGCTTTCGCGGTCGCCTCCCTCTTTTTATTCGTTCCTTTTTAATGGATCGACAGTTTCGGGTACGTGTGGGTTCTGTCCTGTCCGACACCTTTCGCCAGGAGAATGGGGTGCCACAGGGCTCAGTTTTGAGCGTCGCTCTCTTCGCCATCGCGATCAATCCAATAATGGATTGCCTCCCAGCTGATGTATCAGGCTCCCTTTTCGTGGACGATTTTACCATCTATTGCAGCGCGCAGTGTGCACGTGTCCTGGAGCGCTGTCTTCAGCGTTCTCTTGACCGTCTTTACTCCTGGAGTGTCGCCAATGGCTTCCGTTTTTCTGCCGAGAAGACGGTCTGTATTAACTTCTGGCGCTACAAAGAGTTTCTCCCACCGTCCCTACGACTCGGTCCCGTTGCTCTCCCACTCGTGGAGACAATCAAATTTTTAGGCCTTACCCTTGACAGGAAACTTAGCTGGTCTCCACTTGTGTCATATTTGGCCGCCCGTTGTACCCGTTCTTTAAATGTCCTCCGTGTTCTCAGTGGTATGTCGTGGGGAGCGGATCGAACCGTCCTACTTCGTCTATATCGGTCGATCGTCCGCTCCAAGCTGGATTATGGGAGCTTCGTATACTCCTCCGTATGGCCATCCATCTTACGCCGCCTCAACTCCATACAACATCGGGGTTTACGACTTGCGATCGGAGCATTTTATACCAGTCCCGTAGAGAGTCTTCATGCTGACGCTGGCGAATTGCCACTCACCTACCGGCGCGATATACTGCTTTGTCGGTATGCCTGTCGGCTACTGTCAATGCCCGACCATCCGTCTTATCGTTCCTTTTTTGACGACTCTCTTGACCTTCAATACGGGTTGTATGTCTCTGCCTTGCTACCCCCTGGAGTTCGCTTTCGTCGCCTCCTTCAACACCTTCATTTTTCACTCCCTGCAACCTTTCGAGTGGGCGAGAGCCGCACGCCACCTTGGCTCCAGGCTCAGCACCGCGTTCACCTCGACCTCAGCTCGCTCCCAAAAGAGGTCACCCCCGGTTCGGTCTACCACTCCCGTTTTTTGGAACTTCGTTCGAAGTTCAACAACATGACTTTCATTTATACAGATGGCTCTAAGACCAATGACGGGGTCGGGTGTTCCTTTATTGTCGGGGCACAAAGTTTCCAATACCGGCTCCATGGCCATTGTTCGGTCTTCACAGCTGAGCTCTTTGCCCTCTACCAGGCTGTTCTTTACATCTGCCGCCACCGACATTCTGCTTATGTCATCTGCTCAGATTCCCTGAGCGCCATCCAGAGCCTCAGTGATCCGTACCCGGTTCACCCTTTCGTACACCGGATCCAACGCTCTCTTCAGCAGTTGGTGGACGTCGGTACGTCGGTACGCCGGTTAGCTTTATGTGGGTTCCTGGCCATGTCGGTATCCCTGGGAACGAAGCTGCAGATGCCGCGGCCAAGGCTGCGGTCCTCCAGCCTCGGACAGCTTCTTGTTGTGTCCCTTCGTCCGATTTTCGCAGGGTCATTTGTCGGCGCGTTGTGTCGCTGTGGCATGCCGATTGGGCTGCACTTACCGACAACAAGCTTCGGGCCTTAAAACCTCTTCCCGTGGCTTGGACGTCCTCCTCACGCCCTTCTCGGCGGGAGGAGGTCGTTTTAGCAAGGTTAAGAATTGGACACTGCCGGTTCAGCCATCGCCATCTGCTGACGGCTGCGCCGGCGCCGTTCTGCCCATGTGGGCACTTGCTGACGGTTAGACACATTTTAATGTCCTGTCCTGATCTTAACACACTGCGCCTCGATCTTAACCTGCCAAATACTTTCGATGCCAATTTAGCGGATGACCCACGAGCAGCTGCTCGTGTTCTTTGTTTTATCAATTTGACAAACCTCGCTAAGGACATTTGATGATGTTTTTTAATCCTATGCCTGTCAGTCTGTCTTTTATTGTGTTTTCCCTTTTAGTTGTTGTTGTCAACTTGTGCCTCGCGGTGCATTCTTAGAGTAGTCAGGGCGCTAATGACCATTGAAGTTGTGCGCCCGAAAACCACAAAAAAAAAAAAATATTTAATTCGATATTTGAGGTAATATGAAGAAGAAAGACCCAAGTTCATTTTCATGAAGTTGTATTGAATTTCATGTGTTGTTTGTTTACCATTTGTACTTAAATTTTCAAGGATGAGGACAGGTTTGGAAAAAAGTCAAACTTCGAGAAGTAACTATAGAGAATTATTTTATTCACAATAAGAAATATAGTAGGTCATAACGTGCCAGACAGCCGGAGTAACGTAAAACTGCTCGTCTGATGTGCTCTCGAAATCACATGTTGCAGGATGGTATTTGTCATACAGACATGGAAAACATAAATTGAAATTTCATGCAGACACACGTGTGTTTTTCAGTGTATTGCCTCCAAACGTGTTAATTGAGTGCCATAAGTTATGAAAAAATAAAGAAGTTTTAGTGGGAGTCGAACCATCGCCTCACATGCTCGAACAGTAATCACTTGATCACCTTGAACTCTAACGTCCGGCATCTACGCACAGATATACAAGCCGCATAGTAGTCGCTTAAAACTTATTTTCCAATTTTCTTGGAATTGCCAGAGTAGTGCACCTTACTACTTGCACACTGTTTTGTTAATGGCCTACTAAAGGTGTACAAAATTTGAAGTAAATCTGTGATACCAACGTCGTGGTCTCCCCTTGTTAGACACCTTTCGGGGGGATACACCATTCCGTCATCAGCAAACAACCACAGAATGCTGCCGACCCTATACAGTAAATAATAGCGGTCCTATCACACTTCCCTATGCACTCTGACGATACCCTTGTCTCCGAACACTGGTGATTCAGGACAATATACTGATTTACTTAACAGGTCTTCAATCCACTCACATATCTGGGAAACTATTCCAATGCTCCTACATCTGTTAACGGTCTGCAATGAGGCACCGTGCCAAATGCTTTTCAAAAATCTAGAAATGTGGAATCTGTCTTTCTCTTCACCCATAGTTTGCAGTATTACACAGCAATTAGCCTGTAATTTTGCAAGTACATTCTTTCACCTTTCTTGTATAAGGGGTCACCTACACTTTTTTGCAGAGGCTTGGAACTTCCCGCTGGATGAGAGATTCGCGACAAATGTAAGCTAAGTGACCTTTGCCGAAGAGTACCCTTTTAAAACCGATCCGGATCCAGCGACATAATTGTTTTCAACTCTTTCAGGTGTTTCTTTCCGCCATGGATACTTATTACTATGCCACCATATGGGACTGTGTATTATGGTCAAACGACTGTGTTTGTACGATTATCCTGCGTCATTAATGTCTTAAACGGTGAATTAAAAACTTCGGATTTGGTTTTGCTATCTTTAACTGCCACACCAGACTGATCAATGAGTGACCTGACGGAGGCCTTAGACACGCTTACCAGAGTTTTCTCGGGTTCTCGGCCAGATCCTTTCCTAAGGTATGAGGGTGGTAGCTGTTGCAGGCTTCGCGCCCGGATCTTTTCACCGATGCACGAATCTCCACTGACGTTACGCTGTCATTTGCACGTTATTTTGAAACGAGGGTAAATACCCTCGGTTTCTTCAGCATCTCCGGATTTATTTACTAAACCATCGTGGATATTCCCCTCCTTTAATTCACTTACTAGGCACATGCTTGTTCATAACACGTTTTATAATCTGTTTTAACTCTGCCCACCATTCCTCTATGGTTTTATACTGGAAGTAAATGATTGCAATTCATTGCTTAAGTGAGATGGTAACATCTGTTGACTTGCTGTCTCTCTAGCAGAAGTACTCTCCCAGTCTTTTTGACTAACTTTCGTAACCATGTTCGTTGTGATACGTTTCTCTCTACTGACGACATCAATAAGGTTCAGCCTGTTTGTACGTGCAAGGTCTAAGAGGTTTAAATTTCATGTCGGCTGCCGAAGTAGCTGCTCAAGACACGTTTCAAGAAAACGTGTTAGAGTATTTCGCGTGGTTGTATCCCCTGCAATGAATACATTGGAGTCCCACTCAACGATAGGCATGTTAAAGCCTCCTGCAACTGATGTTGCATGATCTGGATAATTACGTGCTACGCACTGAAGACTTTCTTCGAATGACTCTCGGGTAGACAATAAAAATTATAATTTGGATTCACCTAGACCCGCTATGCGTGACCAGATAACTTCGCTGTCCGTTGTCTTTTAGCGAGGCAAAGTGACAGTTAAGTAAATCGACCTGCACCGACAAAGATCGTGCCTAACAGACTCTGGTAATCAGACCGGATATGACACTTAACATTAATCGAGACGACGAAAAAAACTGACGGGGAGGAGGCAGATGAATTTTTTGACATGGCGCTTCCGAAAGGACAAACGTGTTAAAAGCAAATTGCTTTCTTGAGAAGCTGAGAGGCTCGTAGTCCAATGAATAAATGCCGCTACAACGGTGATTTCATCATTATGGAGAATCACAGCAAAAGGGAAAAAATATTTTCATACGTTGGTGAATGTAACTAAGGCAGACGCCTATAAGAAACGTTCACCAGTAGAAATGGATATGCATGGAAACATGTATGTTATTTTTTGGAGTATATCAAATCAGAAAATTGGTCCTGTTAGTGTTGTGCTAAAACTAGCCCTAGCCCGAAAATTGGCTCCAAACATCAGTGCTTTATTAGACATCGACACATTAGAAGTAATACCCCTCCATCCTGGAACTTTCGTACTGACTTCGCATTGTTTCAACATACAGCCCGAACCACGGAAAGATCTAAAATGATTTATCAGTTTCACATGTATGAAATTACGTATCTGGATTACATAGTGTGTTTTATATGTTCTCACCTCATTGTAAATATAAAACCAATCAGACACGTTCTAGCTATTAGGTACGTGTAAACTTCGATGAAATGAAAAGCTGTTCAAACACTCCGCAATACAGGCTACTGTTCGCAGCGGCGTGATGTACTCTACGGCAGTAACTGGTAGAAAGCTGGCCCGCAGGTAACACTGGCGAAATATAGGAGGCCCACAGGAATTTAATTGAAACGGGATTAAATTTACGGAGGGCTGGCTCCGTAATCAGTGCGGGGGTTACTGGTGAGAGCGTTCGGCTCGACCAAAGACCTGTGGCCCGCGCATGCGCTCTTGTCGAGCAGCCTGAATCAGTGGATTGTTAAGTGCCTCCGCACTGAACCTGCCTTGTCATGGCTTCTGTTGCATATCGAAAACTTTGTAGCGTTATGCAAACAGATAGGGAACTGTGCATTATGTGTTAGAAGATCAATCTCTCGCATGTTCTATTTATTTACTGTGCAAGTGTATCCGTTATTGAAGAACCATAACTAGAAGTAACCAAATATATTAAAGTTAGTTCCCATCGAAGATCTCGGAAGCTGTAGTTAAAGATGAACTTAATTTTTCAGTGCTTTAATGCTATGCACATCAGCGTAATAACTTCGCAGATGTTAAAAAGTGCGACTGCGTGAGCAGGTAACACGTGGGTAATGAAGGCCGCCGCAAGACACAAGAGATTTCAGACGGACGACGGTGGCCAATACGAGGAGGTAATTAGTTATCCAGTTGTTTATGAAGCTGTTGAAATATTCATGATAGCACATTCAGGTCACAGATCTTTGAATTTAAAGTCCAATTATTAAATAACCATTAACCAGAGTTTCCAAACAAGGTATGTGTGGATGGTCGAACGAAATGATACAGCAACTAGTCAAATATCCTTTCTTCCCGATTGTAAAATTAGCTACAGAAGCGCTGCATAAAAGTGCGAGATTAGGCTTCTGCGCTCATTGTCACGTTCAGTAAAATGTTTGCAGGTATCTGACAAGATCATCGTTACATAAATCAGTTTCAGCTACTTTCCCAAGTGTCTTTCATTCGGACGAAACATTTATTTGAACGTTCTCTAAAAGTGACCTTGAAACTAGTGACGAGACATTAGTTTAATAAGTATTAAGACGTGTGGACATACTCGGAAACTGAAACATCCTTTCTTCTGACATTTTGTCTCCTTGTGAAATGAGATTCCGAGCATAACTTACCACGGTTCCATCACAACATGTTTCCTTATGCTTTCGTTTATCTGCAGCTCTTTTGTGCAAATAAGCCGAAACTTGACAACATACTCTGATTTTTTAAAATGCACGTGATTTGACACCTTCAAAGAAATAATATGCTGTTAGATCAAAATACAATTCGGAAAAAGTATCAGTTTTCGAAATCACGAAATTGTCTCCCATAGCGACGCGCAAGTTCGAAATTTGACCCTGACTTGCCTACTATCTACTTCCGCAATAACTCAAAAGGATGGCACCATGCGATCTCATCCTTGGGCTCAGGGACGCTCCAGATAGCAAACTGCCGGCACATGCGGAAAAAGGTCGCAGCTCAGAAGTTCGACAGGATGTCATATGGGCATATGGGCACCAAACTTATGCCCAACGCCATCGTGGAACTGTTACACGATGGGAAGGTAATCGCACCACTTCTTAGGCACATTTAAGCCCTTCATCTGAGCCAGTGCAATGGTCAGAGCCGCGACGCTCATCGGAGAAACCACGCAATTTCCTTATGGTTGGCCGAGGAAAACGTTTTGGACACATCGGCGCTCAGAACTGACGCGAAAAGCCCTCTGGGTTGGCATAAAATGAATCAATGAAACCACCCTTTCACTTGGGGCGTCGATTCCCAAACATTTCGCGGTCGAAACAGTTCGTAATGCCGTAGGGAACAGGAAGACGTCCTTAACAGCGTTACACTGTTGATTACTACCACCACCCCTACCCCCCTCCTCTCTCACGGGAGACTCAACCCAACTCTGAGGACGTTGTGACTTTGCAGTCCCACTGAACGTAATCTGAGGCTTCTGGAGTGTAGTGCAACCACAATGCTTGATACGTTACAAAGGGTGTCCACTAGAGACCCTTAAAACCATTCGACGAAATGTGAATGTGATCCATAGTGGCATTTTGAGGTTTTCTGTTTCAAACTTTCTTACGTCGTGATAGTGGAGGGGTGTAACATTGACAGGTGTGTGAATAAAGCAGCGAAGGGTCGCTTTAACTGGTCCTCGAGGGGCAACACCCTCGGTACCACAAGGGGACCGAAGCGGGGTACCGAAGCGGTTGCCTGCTCTCAAGCGCTACATCACCTACAAGACACTGCTCACCTGAATGGGCGTCAAAGTCGGTGACAGGTACATTTTTACTGTGCTCAACAAAGGGACGTGGGTAGCACTAAGGGTGTTGCAGAATGTGGGGTGTCTTGTATGGATTATTTGCCGTTTTTTTTAACATACATATCAATGTTGCGCCGTTCTGTCATCATACCATAGGAGGGAGCAAAGCAGGAATGCTGAACAAGCATTAAGGGGAGATGGAACTATCCATCTCCTCCATGTTAATTTTAGCAAATAGAAGGAACATTTTTCTAAAACCATCAAACATATTGATCTGAAATTTGGACTACATGTTCAGTGATTATTTCTCTACAAAGTTATGCCATGTTAAAATATTTTTATTGGTTTTTGGTTTACAGTGTTTTTAAACACATGCTTATTTTTTCTCCAAAATTTTGCACTTTTTCTTCTATAACTCTTGAATTATATATTTTTTTCAATATGTTATAAAAATCAAAGAAAAGAAGTAAACAATATTATGTATAAATTTCATTGATTTACTGTTAGCAGTTTTTGAGAAATGTTCATCAAAGATGAAAATTTTAAAGTTCTGGGAAGTGGCTTCCTTCCCCATATGATGGATTATCAGCATCCTCTTCTTTTTCCAGTGTTAGTTTCCTTTTCACTGGTCTTTTCTTCCTTTTTGCTGCATTTTGTAGGCTTTTCTCTCTTCTTCCTGCACCTCTTAGTCTATCTTCATCAATTAGGCGCATTGTGGAAATGTTGTCCTGGTAGGAAACCTAAACGTTTCCGCACATTACATTTGATAATGTTTCCCTCATTGTATGTTGCCACTACATCATACGCTCCAAAATGCAGTGTTTTCATCTGTTCACACTCTTTTTGGAATCCTAATCAAAATTAAATGATTTACACTTTCATTTGGTTTTTGTGTTTTTTCCATAGACTTTGCTGTGATAAATCTCTGAATATGGGCTAACTTAAATCAATTACAGCATTTGGCAAACTGTTTTTATGGGCATATTCCTTACCTGATTTGTACTTACACCCTGAGTCATCACCTGTGTGGCACTGTGCATATTGTGGGTGCTCGTTTGTTGATGCAGTATGGAAAAAATGTCTCCTCATATGCTCAATGCTTCTTGTATTTTGCCTAATTGCACACTCATATCTCTGCAATCTATCAATTGCTTCATCTGTCAACCTTCCTCTTCTCCCAGGGGCCTTACCATCACTAAGATTCTGGGATCCTGATGTCTGCTTTAGTTTGCGCAAGCGGGATCCTATGCCATGCTGCACATGTCCAATGCACTCCTGTTTTTTTTAATGTGAATTTCATTGCCGAAAGGTTTGAGTTCCTCTACAGCTTTGGATCCCTTAGAATCATCATCTACTAGATAGTGCATCGTACATGATACCACTCCTGTGAATGGAAAAAATTACTTTCACTCCCTCTACTTCCATCGCTCCACTCGTGCCACGAAAATTTGCTTCACAACTTTCACTATGTTCGTCCTTGGTATTGCCCTTACATTTACAATGTTTCGAGAGAATAACATCATCAATTAAAAAAATGGCTCCGAGCACTATGGGAGTCAACTGCTGAGGTCATTAGTCCCCTAGAACTCTGAACTAGTTAAACCTAACCAACCTAAGAACATCACAAACATCCATGCCCGAGGCAGGATTCGAACCTGCGACCGTAGCGGTCTTGCGGTTCCAGACTGCAGCGCCTTTAACCGCACGGCCACTTCGGCCGGCAACATCATCAATTACTTGGCAGCTGTCTCCACTAGTAGCTGTCACAACTCCATTTCGAGATTTATGATGTCTGTGTTGCCATGATGCATCTAAAGCAATAGTTAAATCTCGAAAACACCAATTCATTATAAAAATCCAAACTTGGTTGGTGGTTTTGGCAAGTTCATAATTCCACATAACATTGTCCCTGCAACACTGCCCTTGCAAATGCAACGCAAGCCATACACTACCCTAACATTTATATCATACACCTTCTTTCCTCTCTTACCACTACGAGGAATGCTGCTAGAATTAGAACACTAAACTTCTGCAGCACATTTGTTACACTTCAATAACATTTTACATGCCAAACCAATGTGTGAAGTTATTTTCAATCCCAGTACTCTTTCTTTGCAAACTTGGCATAATACGTTACGTTTCAAAATATTAGAGAGCAAGGAAATGTTAATTATTTCATTCACATAATTACTGCCACTTTCATAGTTCTCAAATTTTTCTTTGTTGTCACAAAGATTGTTCTGGAAGTAGTTCTATCACATTTATTTGGAGTAGGCGGTGAAGCAGTCTGAGCAGCATCTCTCTTCGAACCAACAAAAAATTTCTTCTTCCACTCATTGTGCCTTTTCTTAAACACTCTATTGCTGAAACGGGGCATATGGACTTCCACAAACCAAATACGTAAACAGGTACGAGCAAAATTCCTCAAATACGCAAAATTGAACAGCTTAACAACACAAAGCAAACTCGACAAGTCAACACACACACGGTATAGTGTTTAGGTTTACCGATATGAACAGTCGCTTGTCACAGAGATACATACAACGGTGGAAAACAAAACGCTAATTCCGCAAAGATACCCTGCTTGCAGCCAGCGAGCTGCGCCATCAGAGGTGACACACAAAACCACTACAACCGTTTACGCCGCAACTCAACTTTGCAGCGATAAAAAAAAACACTTAGAATTCACTTAGAAGGGTGAAACTTCATTTCTTTTATTCTGAAAACTCCAGATAATTTTGAATGAAAAACCAAAAAAACGTTAATATTGTAAATTTCATCGTTCCGGCTCCCCTTAAACACACTTTCTTGCTTCGGATCACGTTCTGATTTCGTCGAATGGTTTTGAACGGTCCGCAGTGTCACACACTGTACACCAGAGCAAAAACTGAACTTGCACTACACTCTAAAATGGTCAGATCACGTTCAATGGCACTGCAGCCTCACGATATCCTTCGGAAAGGGTTGAATCGTCGGAGGATGCCAGCAGTTCGAACGTTATGAAAGAGGTCGTCCTGTAATTCTTCACACTGTGAAAAGTTGCGGGGAGGGGGGGGGGGGGAAGGGGAGAGGAATAGACGCCACAAGGAAAGGGGTAATTTCATTGGCGCATTTCATGCCATCCACTGGGAGCTTCTCGTGTAGATACAGAGCAGCATTGTGTCTGACGTTTTCCTCGGCCACCCATAAGAAAAAGCGTGGTTTCGAATCTGTGTGTCGCAGTTCTGACATCCATCGCAGAGGCGTCAGATGAAGCTGTTCATTGTGAATAGTACGGAGTGTTGACCTTCCAGTCATGCGACACGTCCGCGATAGCGTTGGCCGGAAACGTCGTGAAATTTCTTGCCGATATAAAATTATTTCACGTGGAATTCTAAGCTGGGGCGACATTCTCGCGCGTGTTGACACACTGCTGTTTTAAGCGTCATAGTTACAGAGAACGACATTACTGGGTACCCCACTTTTACGCCATCAAAGAAGGTTGTAGGCACCATAGAGCCAAATTTCAAACTTAAGCATCACTATGAGAGACAATTACGGGTTTTCGAAACAAAAACAAATTTTTTTCTCAGTATTATTGGGAGCCAATTGATACTGCTATTAAGATATTCTGTGGTCATAAAAAATTTCCCGTAAAGATTTCTCTAGTTGTGTATTAGCTTCCACCGCGTTTTAGGAGCGAAAAATGTAGAGGTCTTACGCTATCTAAAGTAAACCACAGTGACGATATTAGCACATTACAGCACCTTTGCACCTTCATTAATGAATTTCGTGTTTATTGTATTGAACCCAAAATATGGGCCGGCCGCGGTGGCCGTGCGGTTCTAGGCGCTCCAGTCCGGAACAGCGCTGCTTATACGGTCGCAGGTTCGAATCCTGCCTCGGGCATGGGTGTGTGTGATGTCCTTAGGTTAGTTAGGTTTAAGTAGTTCTAAGTTCTAGGGGACTGATGACTACAGCAGTTGAGTCCCATAGTGCTCAGAGCCATTTGAACCAGAATAAGGCTCTTTCCCTTATCACATATTGTATTTTCCAGTGCGCTCTCTTCTTAGAGATGATACTCTGGATGATAATTGCTGGTCTACTTCTGAGAAAATGTTGAAGCTTTAAATTATCTTAGCTTTATGTTGAGGGTAAAAGCATTCGGTTCCTGCTTCCTACATCTTCCTGTTGTTGTTAAAGTAGCTGTTGGAAAAATTAAGCTTCTGGTATCCAGCGTACCGATTTTTTACGAATATGATACTACGTGGGCTCTCACAGCTGGTGTTAATCTAAAACTTTCGAAGTAATAGGCCGTGGTCGATGCATGAGACTTTCCCCTAATAATTAATCTTCACAGGTAAAGCGGCGTACTGCAACCCGAACTGGTTGGAGCCTGTATATCCGCCGCTCCGTTGAGTTCTGGTTCCAAAATGGTTCAAATGGCTCTGAGCACTATGGGACTTAACGTCTGAGGTCATCAGTCGCCTAGAACGTAGAATTACTTAAAACTAACTAACCTAAGGACATTAACCACATCCATGCCCGAGGCAGGATTCGAACCTGCGACCGTAGCGGTCGCGCGGTTCCAGGCTGCAGCGCCTATAACCGCTCCGCAACCTCGGCCGGCTTCTGGTTGCAGTTGGCTGACTTACCTCTGTGGATGTCTCCTACAGGCGGAGATGAAACGTTTGGGGAATGTTCCATGCGTCGACCACGACATATTAGCCCGGAGCCTTTGACTGAAGTATCTACAGTGAGTTGATCTTGAATCAGGAAAGTGTAAACCAAAGAATTCTAAGGTATCCACCAGAAGGAACAGCTTACGTGCACATACAGTGTTCACTGTCACAAGCCAATGGTGTGAAAACTGCCGCTGTTAGAGTAATTTCAGTCAGTCGCAGGCCTGAGCTTCCGCTTCAGCTGTATCGCATAACATCCGCAATGAAACGGTATTACATCATCTATACGGTAAACATATTCCGAAAAGAACAGCATATCTTAATTTGCATAATTTGGCGTGGTTCCATTTATATCCTATTAGATAATCTGCTAAGTCTGTTATCACTTACCTTGAGGAACGTCATTATTATCGAAGGGAAACGAGATGATTTGAAAGATTGTTAATTCTTTGACGTGTTCCAAAAGCCAACTTTAACGAAGTATACAACATTTCAAGTGCGACTGTCTGAACGCTGTGACCTATCGTTGCCAAACTGACAATCCGACATTTCCCTTCTGTGCGATACTTAGATTAATATTTCACCACTATATTGCAAGAGTATACTGGACTTCGGGTGTGTTCTGAAAGGCGACAGGCGACTTAGTCACCACCCTGCCGGCCTGACACCAATAACTTTAACTAGTTAAACTTTTGACTACCTGCCCCATGAGTCTGCTAAACTGATTTTGCCGTTTGGCACTGTCGTTTATAGCCTGCCTGAGAGGTTTACAGTTATCGGTATCCAAATGAACTTGGAAGCTGAAATAATGTCAGTGAATCGTTGGTGGGTGGTTAATATTTCAACATCTTTTATAAGGTTATGACACAAGTTTATTGATCATAAAATGTGACAAAAGGTACGTGTTAAGCAAGGTAAGAAAAATAAAACATGATCTGATGGCAGCACAAATATGCAATATGGGTAGCGGTTGGTTGACAGAGGCTGTGGTTTGTCTGATTTAACTATTTACTTTGGCTCAGAACAGGGATAACTCAGTCTGAAATATCTAACACTGAATGGACTCTGATGTATATATTCCACACAGCATTATATTACGTCGGTGGGGCTGAGATAAGCAGCAAAATTGTAATCCTGTTTGCCCTAACAAGCTGCAGCAAGAAAAAAATACCCATTTTCTCGATGTGTGGCACTGTATCAGGTGACGGTCGTGGTTTCAGCGTCTACAGAGAAGCGATGGGCGGCGTCTAATTCTCTATCCCAGGCACGAAATACGCATAGTAGCTGCTGGTGATTTGTTACACGCATTGCATTTACTCTCTAACGTCGCCCAAAAACCTCGGCAAATTCCGGTGTGTGGTGCTCCCGTTCGCCGATCGTACCGAGGACCAATTTGACTCGCACGGCAGTGTGTACAAAGAGAGCAAACGTCAAAGTGGCAGACCTCTTTGAATAAGATTGCACTCGGCAAACCGAATTGACAGAGACGATAGAGGTCTAAACTGTCGGTACAGCTAAGTCCTTACCAAAGCCTCCCCAGTCAAGACCAGCGCCAGTGCGAAGTCACTCTCACGTCAGTGTCCCAAGTGCAATCCACTAATAACAAGTCAAGACCAGTATACTCCCGAAGCGGGAGACCAAATTTCTCCTCTCTTCGCTTTCCAACCTCGGTAAAACCTACAAAAGCACTCCCACAACCACCTTCAAAAGGGTTAATGCCTATCACAAGACTCTACAAGCTCCGTGACTCCCCTATAACTCGTCTTCCCTACTCGTCGTCCAATGATAATCAAAGTTAACATCTTTTTTTCAGGTGAAGTGGCCGCTCCCTGACTCGCAACTTCCCATACAGAGAGGAGACGACGGTGTGCTCCCAACTTCTTTGCCACGGTCACTTCAGGCAATGTGCTACTTTGAATTTCTGTATAGCTCTGAAGTGAATAACATATTTATCCCAGATATAAATATCTGGACACCCCAATTGTTACCGCATGTGTGACCAGGGGCCCAGCTAAACTAAGAGAAGTGCTCTTGTGTCCCAACATAGATAATTTCAGAGCCGTCGTAAATGTTGTATTTCTTCTAAAATTGTTATGACGGCTTAAGACTTCGCAAAACAAACTCTGCAGACTGAGGGAGGACACCACCTGATGATGGCTTCCTTGACAGTGTCCGGTCGACGGAGAACATGGAAACTAGAAAATTTTAATGGCCGTCATTCCTGTTCACAAAGACTGTTTACGGCAGTCACAAGGTGTTGACTGGGTGTCCTAGATTTCTCTCGCACCCTCTGCCCCTGCTGTGGCAAGAGGCGTCTAACAGGTAGTTCCAGGTACGCCGTTGTTACGCCTCTTTAACTGAACGCATTGGCTGCTCACTGGTGCAAAAAAAGTCTTGCACCCAGCCCTCTGTCCCTAGTAAGTGCTTCCAGATATTCCTTTCCCTAATAGGTGCACATCACGTTCAATCCTCAAACGCCCACTACAATTTTCCTGTTATATTACCAGACTCTCTGCTTGTTTTCAACCCCAGAAAATACTATTTGAGGCAGAGCAACCATAAAGACCCTGCATACATTAATAAGATACATGCTCCCATCAATGCCTGCTCATGTTGATAACTTCCTGTCGTCTCACAACACCGACGTCTTTTGTGTAAAATCAACATTAATTATTGGTCTTGAATATGGAGGAAAGTGACTCGCCTTTCCTCAATATGGACTTTCTATTAGTACAGAAAAGAGCTGACAGATGTCGCATCCTGGATGTGCCCAACGTTACTGGAACTTTTCAGCAGGAGATAGTAACATACATTTCCAATAGGATGTAAAAGTGCGGCGTACATCATCTTTAGAACTATGGAAAAGGTCGAATCATTGCAGTGGGTGTAGTCTCAGCATCACACCAACACATTGCATAGACAGTTGGTTTTGGCGCAATGGCTGCAGAGAATTTGGTAATTGGATAAACTAAGAAAAAGAGTGAGCAAGGAGGCTAGGGAAGTCCTTTCAGGACAACACCCCAGAGATCCTCGTAGAATTGTTTGGTCGGCTCGAAAGAATCCATGAACTTCATAAAAATGAATGTACATACATATTTGTATATGTTGCACACCACCTCCTTACCCATTGGACCAATTGAAACAAAACATCGTACACAAAGCATTTATTGTCCGGACAGAAGCAGTGGGCGGTAAGGACCACCCATCTATGAAAGGGCTGTGCGTGGGGTAAAAAAGCAGTGTAGCCCGCGAGAGAATACCTCACTTCATTCATCCAGTATTTCAGTTTGAGAGCACTTACAGACTTCAAACAACCTTCACACATAATTTCAAACCTTCACGAAATCTTCTCGCTGTCAACCCCCACAAAGTGATGAAAGGAAAAAAGTTTAATTCTTACTACATTGTCGCTGTTGATGCAGTAAAACTGCCACATGAAACATGACGTCCTAATTTATTCATATCTTCTTCTAACTGCATTCGCGACACATTTTTTCGGACATTATTAACATACCACTGAATGTATCAGAAAATTATATAGCTGTACATAGCACAGTTGAGGAGATACATTGGTACAAACATTGAGCTGCGTGAAAAGGGAAACTGCAGGTTTGAATTCACTGGAGATGCAGATGAAATACATATGCTAATATGTGCGAAATATGTTGCATATATACTTTTACACCACGCAGATCCCAATAAAGTTAGCAATTATACACAGTTGGCGTGAAGAACACACAAGTTTCTAATTGTCAGTAATTCCACTCACTGGAAGAGCCCACATTGGCATACGAAAACCGAATAATAAATTGCTTTAAAATTTCCAGATGTATGTTTTACCACTCACCAGCATTATTGATCTCCAGGGGGGCTCGCCGCTATTTGGCGGGTTCATGTTTGGCTACCACGACGCCTCAGCCTTTGCAGGATCTTTCATCTTTCATCTTTCATCTTCCTCGCTCTATGTCTGTCCTCTTGCTGTTCTTTTTCTCCTCCTTTGGGGAACATATCAGGGATGTTTATTTAAAGGTGTTCTGCATTTTCAGTAGCAAATATCAGAACAGTCTCCACTGTTTTTCGTTCTTTTTTTCTTTCTTCATTCCACTACTCCTATCTTTCCCCACTTCGGCTTTTGGTATTCCTCTTTTTGTTCTCCTTCCTCCCTGTGTGCTTCTGAAGGCCAGCCCACGTATCTGATGCATAACAGGTGACTGGGTGACAGGTAATTCCGAGCCCCAGGGAGGAGTGATTGCATGAGCTGCTAACGTCCCAAATTGCCGATTCGTCCCTCTGTCAGGTGTTTGTGTGACCTGGGGTGTGAACAGTCACCGAAGATGGGTGCTCCCCTTTCTGAGGCGGGCCCCCGGTCGGAAGGAACATGTCATTGGAGACGCCGGCAAACATGGGGATTTTCTCGCAATGAGCCAATCATCTTCAGTCAACGTCTAATAAACGTAAACGGAATGAGGCTAATGATTTATAGACCCTCCCAGCTGCACAACCGTTCCCCATGGTTTCACGTAGTGAAGACGTCAGTCCTTTGCTACGGTAAGTCGGTTTATTATTCAAGAAGGCTAGCCCTGTGAAATCCTGCTCTCGTTCATGAAATGGCACTTTGCTTCTGGAGAGTACTTCTGATACACTGGCACAACAAGCTTGCAGCTTCGCTTCTCCACGGCTATCCTGTTTCTCTCGGTCCATCGAATACTGAATTATTTCCATGGTGGTGTTCACACGAGGCTGCTAGATGGTCTTAATGACGCAGAAACACCAACATACCTCTCTGATCACGGTATCTTTGCAGTTCATCACGTGCAGATGCGTACTTACTGTGCAAACACTCTTTTTCTCATTTTTACACAGTGGTGCTTCTGTCAAAGATCAAAGCATGTTATGAAGTTGTTGTAGTCCGATCATACATTATGAACCTGATGATCTGCTACCAGTGTCACTGCTAAAACCACAATCGAATTCCCTGTTGACAACCAGCCAAGTGTGTAACCTGTGTTAGGGATGGTCACTAGGGCGATTACCTGCCTCCTCCTCATTGCTGTATCAGCCGCAATGTCGACCATGTCCCCTCTCGAGATTGTCCCGTGTGTCTCAAGCGGACTGTCCAGGAGATCCGAGTGAAGGAAAAAGTGCCTTACTCAGTCGATCTCAAGTTGTTGGCTAGTGCAAACCCTACCATCTGGCACTTAAAGTACTGTTCTTGCTGCATCTCGCTGCATGGAGGACATGGCCGCGCAGACATGCGACCTCAAATTCAGCATAGCGGTTGTAAAATCGCAAAGTGTCTTGGTAGTATTCCTGTTTCCTGCAGCTGTGCGACAAGCCACCAAACTTTCGCCTCATGGGGTGAAGTCACGAGCTACACAACTGGCAGGACAGAGGGAATACTCCCGCAAAGACTTGCTGTGTCCTTCCAGCCAAGAAATATCAGTCTTTTCCTCTGACAACTGGAGCGCCTCCAAGAAGTCAAAGACAAACGGCCTTCTCCTTCGCCGACTTGAAGATATATAGTGTCGTCAGGTGATACCCTCACCCGACAGACCTCTGCATCACCGGTATGCACCACTAACAGTTTTTCTGCTCTGGACTCCAGAAACCAACAGAAGGAGAATGCCAATATCACTGTACGTCTCATGGAATGTGAGCCTTCTGTCTCTGTGCCCTGTAGCAGCGTGTCTTCGAAGGCTGGCCCTTGGCAGCCGCCAAGATGAACCCCCTTCATATTTTCCCTCTTTCCCTCCCCTCATTATGACTCTCCTAGAGTGGAACGTTTGTGGCCTTCGATCCAACAATGAAGACTTACAGCTGCCCTTAGAATCACAGTGTTCTCTTGTTCTCTTGTTCTCTGCCTCCAGGAAACAAAACTTCGACCTCTCGCAATTCTTCCCAGTCTGTTTTAACTTTCCTCCAATGACGGCATTCAATCTCATGGGGGTTCGTCATGCTCCTCATCTGGGATGACCTTCATAGTTATCCCATCTGCTTGACTACCTGGCTTCAAGCTGTTGCAGTCCGCATTTTCCTGCTTCACTTGATCACTTGACCTTTTCTTTTTGTACATTTACATCACACCATCATTCGATGTCACCAGGCCAGACTTCCTCCAGCTTATTGGGCAACTCCCTCACCAATGTTTTTTGCTTGGTGACTTTGATGCCCTCCATTCCCCTTTGAGGCTCTCCCAGAACCTGTCAGACAGGTGACCGGTGAGCTGGCCTTCTCAACCAACTTAACCTCATGTGCCTTAACACGGAACTCTGAAGTTCCTTTCAGAATCTGTGCACAGCTGTCCGCGTTTGGATCCCTCCTCCTGCACTGGCCAGCTTTCCCATCGTCGAGAGTGGTCAGTTTTCTGTGACACTTACTCGAGCGCCAATTTCCTGTATTGTATCGGTTCACTGAGTCATACCCCACCTGCAGTATGTGCACACCCAAATGGCAGCTTTCCAAGACAGTCTGAAACTTTATTCCCCTATGCCAACTTCCGACGGAAAAAATTTCCTCAGTTGTGATGACCAGGTGGATTACCTTAAAAATGTTACCCTTACAGCCGCAGAACGTTAGATTAAAAAAAAATCGTTCAAATGGCTCTGAGCACTATGGGACTTAACATCTGTGGTCATCAGTCCCCTAGAACTTGGAACTACTTAAACCTAACGAACCTAAGGACATCACACAACACCCAGTCATCACGAGGCAGAGAAAACGTTAGATTCCTCGCTCTTCCTCTTTACCGCGCTGTGTCCCTGTCCACTGGTGGACTGAGGTGTGCTGCGACGCAATTCGCGCTAGTAGACGTGCGCTCCGCATTTTTAACCTCATCCGACAATGGAAAACTGCATTTGTTATAAACAGTTGCGTGCAGAGTGTCATGTTGTGTGGGATAGCAAAAATGCTAGCTGGATTTCATTCTCTAGTTCTTTTAACAGTTTCCTTCAGGAATTTTAAAAAGCCAGTTTTCAAGGTACATTTGTATTATGCCTTGTCGGACACCTTTATCCAGGAAAACAGTGTGTCTCAGGGTTCCATCATGAGCGCCGTCCGCTTTCCTATCCTCATTAACACTATGATGATGAGCTGTTTCCCGCAGGGCATCTCAGGCTCTTTTCGTTAACGATTTTGCGGTCTATTGCAGTCCTCCACGGACTTGTCTCCTTCAGCGTCACCTTCAGCCATGTCTTGATTGTCTTTACTCATGGAGCACCGACAATGACTTCAGTTTTTCCACTGACAAAACAGTTTGTATGAATTTCCGGCAGTGCAGTTGGCTTTTTCCATTGTCTTTACCTCTTGGGCCTGCTGCTCTTCGGTCGTTGAAACTGCGATATTCCTCAGGCTCATACTCGATACGAAATTTATTTGGTCCTCCCACGTGTCTTACCTGGCCGCCTGCTGTATGCTGACTCTTAATGTTGTGTGAGTCTTCAGTGGCAATTCCTGCGGAGCAGATAAGATTACACTCCTCCGTCTCTAAAGGACCCTTGCCCGTTCGAAACCTAACCATACGTGTTTCGTTTATGCATCTGCGCGTCCGTCCATCTTACGCCGTCTCAATACGATCCACCATCGTTGCATACGTTTGGCCACTGACGCCTTTTCACTAGCCTGGTTGAGACCCTGCATGCAGAGGCTGCTGAACTACCACTGTCCTGCCCCCGTGACATTTTCCTGAGCTGGGATGCATGCCGTTTGTCTGCCATTCCTGGCCACCCATCCTATGCCTCCTTTGATCACCAGTATGGGGCACCAGTCTCTTCTGTTACCTTCTGAATTTCGCTTTCGGCTCTTGGTCCAGCAGCTTGACTTCATGCTACATGCCACTTTCCTGATGGGTGTGATGCATTCACCGCCTTGGCTTCGTGCGGCGGCCCGTGTTCACCATGGCCTTCATTCGCTTCGTAAAGACACTATTCCAGCCTCACTCTATCGCGGCAAGTTTCACGGCCATCATTCGGAATAGTACATTTGTGTATACTGATGGCTCTCAAAATTACTTTGGTGCGGTTGTGCCATCGTCATTGGCATCGACGCTTTTTGGTATTGGCTTCCGGAACATTGCTCAATATTTACAGAACGACTCTTCGCCTTGTATCAGGCCACTTAGTACATATGGTGACACAGTTGTCATCTGCTCCAACTCTGTGTCCTTCAAAGCATCTCGGTGCTGTATATTGTCCATCCCTTAGTGCAGTGGGTGCAGCAAAGCTGTCCCTTGGTCTCTCTTGATGGAGCCACTGTGATGTTTATGTGGGTACCTGGTCACGTCTGACAGAAAACGAAGCTGCTGACGCTCCTGCCAAAGCTGCAGTCCTCGTATCTCGACTTGCTAGTTCTTCCATTCCCTCAGACGATCTCTGTGTTGGTGTCTGTCTGCGGGTGGTATCACTTTGGCATCACCACTGGTTCTCCCTCAATGGGAACCAGATCCAGGGAATTAAGCCTCTCCCAGCGGCTTGGCTGACCACCTCTCGCTGTGAGATTGTTTTAGCTAGGTTGCGTATTGGACACTATCTCTTTAGTCACTAAAGTGGTGCTTCCCCACCACTTAGTGCTCATTACCCTCAACATTTGACGGTTCGCCATTTCCTGACGGAATGACCTTTTATTAACCACTTACGTTCCAATTTGTTTGTTTGTCTCAGTTACTGGCCGTTCTAGCGAACGACGCGTGGGCTGTTGAGCACGTTTTACTGTTCATTCGTAATAACAATTCGGCGAAATGACACTTAATATTTAGTTCAGGATCTCCATTTCTCTGTGGTGTATTTTAGAGACCTTTCTCAAAGTCCATGTTTTTAGATGTCTTACCTTCCGTCCGTTGGGCTTAATGTGTTGTCATTTTTAACATCTTTGTCCTAGTGTTCTACGGTTCAGACAAGAGCACGTACGACCATAATTCTTCGTTCAATGGACGAATGAAGTTAAACGGATCCAAAAACTATGGTAGCAAAAGTTGCTGCAGAAGTGATACTGACTGACAGAGCAGTTAAAGCTAGCTGATTGACCAGTTATAAATAGCCTGAAAGGTAAACATTTACTTCAAGCATATGTTAACCTGCGCAGTGCCTAGTAAAGTTCGTGAAAACAGAATTTACGAAGTTGTTGAACGTACTACCTTATTCATCATCAAGGTGCAAATGTAGGCTTCCAATAATATAGCAGTGGAGTGGAACAAACTGGCCAAAGCCTTTAACGACACAGCGATCGCCGGTCACAGAAAAATTTTGTACCGCCGTCTTACATACCTCTTCGCACATTCGTTAGCTTTCTTTTCACGAGTCTATGATTTCTCTGGTGAACGATTTCTTGTTAAAGTTACTAGAAAATGCTTCTTGGGACTTCAGTCCAATTTTAAGCCTTAGACAATGATACGTTGTGAAGACTGCAGCTGTACACTCTGACAGGAAAATTACATCGCAGTGTCGCTACGTGAAGGTACTAACACATCCATATGCGCCAACGACCATACAGCAGCTGTCAAAAGCTCTACTACAAAAAATCCTTGCCAGCCTTGTGGCCAGCGTGACATATCTTCGCAGAGCATGCTTTGCCGTCCGTGGGATCATACGTCCTATGAAGAACCATCCTGTCTTCTGTAAATGTCCAAGGGACCATCGTGAATCGCGGCGACCTCAGCGTAATTTCGAAGGCGTGCTGAAGAGTAATGCCTCCGAATTTATATGAAAACAGTTTTGAATAAAACTAAAGTCATTAACATACATCTTCATTCTTCATGTCTACATACATGCTAATCCTGGCGACGAACACAATTCGCCCAACAGAACAATATGATACCGTCACCGTAGAATGTTTGAATGTTTTGTTGGAGACACAACCTCACATCTGCCTGCACCGCTTCATAGCTATCGAAGTGGGGCTCTCGAACGTGTTTTTTAACTTTTGGAAACAGGTGAAAATCTGATGCGACCAAGTCGGGGCTGTATGGAGGATGATCGATGACAGTCTACTGAAGATTTCGGACTGCTGCAGATGTCGCAGCGCTCGTATGTGGACTGGCATTGTCGTGCTGGAGGAGAGGTTTCTCCGCGTGTGGACTAACACTTCGAACTCGGAATTCGATTACAGCACGCTGTTTCATCCTGGTTAACGTTCTACACCGTCGGGTTATACGCTACAATTCTGAGTTGTATAGTGCCAGAGCACTGCAAATATGTACACATAAGGAAAATGTATGTTAATAAGGTGTTTCATCTAAAAAACTTACATTAAATGAAAAAATGGGGCATTATTTCTCAGCACGTCCTCGTATTGTCTTCCCATAAGTCTTTTCTGTTCTTCGCTTTGCGTGTTTCTTTCAGTTACGTAGTGTATGTTGCTTTGAAGTGATTAGTGAAGCGCAAGTTAAGAGGGTGGCTGGAAAAGTTTGCGGGATCACCACCAGATGTCAACGCTAGAGTAATCCGATTTCCACGTAATAATAGTTCATTCCTGATGAGTAAAGACGTGAAGAGTCAGTGCACTAGGTAGAGATCTGTGGTGAGGCCGTCTGTTACTGTTACTAATAATTTGTGAAGATCTAAAATATCGAAATTCCAAAATGATAAATATCTACATAAACATCCGAATCAAGGGAAATTTCCGCGGATCTTCTGAACGCAATGGGGGCTCAGAGCCTTTCATATTCAACTGATGTCACGTGGATAAATAAGTTAGTGTGGTCGGGACAACTTATATGATCCGTGTAGTGGTCGGTCAGGCGTGCCACTACCCCATAAATTGCAAAACTGCATAAAATGATTATGGAGTATCGCCGACTCAGAGTGCGAGAAAAAGTTGATGCTATAGGGATATCACCCGTACGGGCTTACCACCGTGGAATTAGGAATTCGAAAATTAGTTCTTAGACAGATACCGCGACTTATAATGCAGCAACAAAAATGCATCTGAAAGGAAACGTCTGATAACGTTTGATCCATTTTCGGAGTCATGAACAACACTTCTTGCAACAGTTTGTGACCAAATGTAACGTGGGTCTACTACTATACCCCAGAGGTCAGTCAAAGGAGTGGTAATATGTTGATTCACCACCACCAAAGAAATCTAAGGCAATACGGTCGGCTCGAAACGTCGTAATGTCAGTTTTTTCGGGATGCGGAGGGGATTCTGTTCGTATTTTATCTTCTCACTGGCCCAGGATTTAAGGGACAGTATTACACAAACGTTCTGGACGCACTGCAGCGAAAATACGTGAAAACGGCAAAGTTGGGAAAGGAAGAAAGGATACTTCAGACAGTTCGCGCCCACATACACGTCATCATGGCAGAAACATAAAATACATGAGCTAAGATACGAAACTGTTGTCACAACCAACGTATGCATCTGATTTAGCACCACCAGACTTCCATCTCCTCCTCAAGCTGAAAACTTTCCTCGGTGGACCTAGATAACCTTCATATGAATAACTGGCAGCTGAAGTTGAGGTATGTTGAAAGCCTGGATTAATCTAATTATTGAGACGGGATAAAGCCATTGGAAAATCGCTGAACCAAGTGTATTAGTATACAGCAAAATTAAGTTGAAAAATAAAAATGATTCATTGAGGTAAGTCGTTTCTTTCTATTCCATTCCCAGAAATTTTCAAGATACCCTCGTATTTTCGACATTAAGTTTTGCACGCCAACGGGTATAGTATATGGAAGACTAGCAGTATAAAATGACAGATTTGTGTGACTTCTCCGACTTAATATACTAGTCCTACAGCTAACGGTTCACTTGTAATTTTTTTCATGTCTTTTGACTGGTTTGATGGGGCCCATCATGAAGTTCTCTCCTGTGCTAACCTCTTCATCTGAGAGTAATACTTGCAACCTATGTCCTCAGTTATTTTCTGGATCTATTCCAATCTGTTTTCCTCTAGTTCCTACCCTCTACAGCTCCCTCTAATACCATGTAAGTTATTACTAGATATAATAAAACAGAACACCTACAGCCGTCCTCAAGATGTTTATTATATGGCTATCAGTTTCGGTGCTTGAGTAAACCATCTTCACCTATTAACTGACGCTTAGAGGGTTAACTCCAGTCGTATACAACATTCCATTAGTCACCAATATCTATGACCGGGTTTTTGCAGACTCATAAGATGCCCTACTATCGTCTCTCTTCCTCATGTGAGTGTCTTCCATACATTCGTCTCCTCTTCCATCTCCAAAGTCTCTTCTCATTCCTCACCTTATCAGTCCATCTAATTATCAACATCCTTCCGTAGCACCGTATTTCACTACCGTACAATGCTGTGCTCGTGACGTACATTCTCACAAATTTCTTCCTCAGAATAAGGTCGTTGTTTGACACTAGTAGACTTCCCTTGGTCAGGAATGCCCTTTTTGCCGGTACTAGTCTCCCTTTGACGTTTTCCTCGCTTCGTCCGTCATTTGTTACCTTGCTGCCCAGGTAACAGAATTCCTCAACTTCATCTACTTCGCGATCAGCAAACCCGATGTTAGGTCTCTAGCTGTCCTCATTTCTTCTACTCCATATTCCTTTAGTCCTCCTTCGATTTACTCTGAATATTCACCCAATACTCATTAAAATGTTGAGTCCATTCAGCAAATCGTGTAATTCTTCTTTATGTAATTCTTCTTTGTGTAATTCTTCTTTGTGTAATTCTTCTTTGTGTAATTCTTCTTTGTGTAATTCTTCTTTGTGGAACTCTTCGTTGTGGAACTCTTCGTTGTGGAACTCTTCGTTGTGGAACTCTTCGTTGTGGAACTCTTCGTTGTGGAACTCTTCGTTGTGGAACTCTTCGTTGTGGAACTCTTCGTTGTGGAACTCTTCGTTGTGGAACTCTTCGTTGTGGAACTCTTCGTTGTGGAACTCTTCGTTGTGGAACTCTTCGTTGTGGAACTCTTCGTTGTGGAACTCTTCGTTGTGGAACTCTTCGTTGTGGAACTCTTCGTTGTGGAACTCTTCGTTGTGGAACTCTTCGTTGTGGAACTCTTCGTTGTGGAACTCTTCGTTGTGGAACTCTTCGTTGTGGAACTCTTCGTTGTGGAACTCTTCGTTGTGGAACTCTTCGTTGTGGAACTCTTCGTTGTGGAACTCTTCGTTGTGGAACTCTTCGTTGTGGAACTCTTCGTTGTGGAACTCTTCGTTGTGGAACTCTTCGTTGTGGAACTCTTCGTTGTGGAACTCTTCGTTGTGGAACTCTTCGTTGTGGAACTCTTCGTTGTGGAACTCTTCGTTGTGGAACTCTTCGTTGTGGAACTCTTCGTTGTGGAACTCTTCGTTGTGGAACTCTTCGTTGTGGAACTCTTCGTTGTGGAACTCTTCGTTGTGGAACTCTTCGTTGTGGAACTCTTCGTTGTGGAACTCTTCGTTGTGGAACTCTTCGTTGTGGAACTCTTCGTTGTGGAACTCTTCGTTGTGGAACTCTTCGTTGTGGAACTCTTCGTTGTGGAACTCTTCGTTGTGGAACTCTTCGTTGCGGAACTCTTCGTTGCGGAACTCTTCGTTGCGGAACTCTTCGTTGCGGAACTCTTCGTTGCGGAACTCTTCGTTGCGGAACTCTTCGTTGCGGAACTCTTCGTTGCGGAACTCTTCGTTGCGGAACTCTTCGTTGCGGAACTCTTCGTTGCGGAACTCTTCGTTGCGGAACTCTTCGTTGCGGAACTCTTCGTTGCGGAACTCTTCGTTGCGGAACTCTTCGTTGCGGAATCCTTCTTTACTTTCACTGGGCATTGCAGTGTCATCAACGAATCCTGTTATTGATATTTCTCACCTTGAACTTTAATTCCATTCTGGAACCTTCCTTTTATTTCTGTCATTTGATTCTTCGATTTGTAGATTGAGAAGTACTGGCGAAAGACTACGTCTCTTACACCCTTTTTAATCCGAGTACTTCGTACTTGGGCTAGCAAATCCCGTTGTTCTGCCTTTGTTCTGCATATGCTGTATAATACACGTCTTTCCCTATAACTTACCCCATTTTTCTCAGAAGTTCGAACATCGCGCCCCGTTGTACACTATCGAACGCTTTTTCCAGGTCGACAAATCCTATGAACGTATCTTGATTTTTCTGCAGTCTTGTTTCCATTATCAACCGCAACGTCAGAACTGCCTCTGTAGGCCTTTACTGTTCCTGAAGCCAAACACCCAGTCATCTAGTACATCCTGAGTTTCCTTTTTCATTCTTCTATATATTATTCTTGACAGCAACTTGGATGCATGAGCTATTAAGCTGATTGTGCGGTAATTCCCACAATAGTCAGCTCTTGCAGTCTTCGGAAATGTGTGGATGACATTTTTCTGAAAGTCAGATGGTGTGGCGCCAGATTCACACATTCAGTCGTTCTGTTGTCATTTCCCCCAGTGATTTTAGAAATTCTGGTGAAATATTATCTATCCCTTCTGTCTTATTTGGTCTTAGGTCCTGCAAAGTTTACTTAAATTCTGATTCTTATACTGGATCCACTCCCTTCTAAATCAATTTCTGTTTCTTCTTCTATCACATCAGATAAATCTGCCCCCTCATACCCTTCATAGATGCATTTAATGTGCTCTTTCCGCATATCCGCTCTCTGCTCTCCTTTCAACAGTGGAATTCTCTTTGAACTCTCAATGTTACCACCCTTGATTTCAATTTCCCCCATGGTTATTTTGACCTTCGTTTATGGTGAGTCAGTCCTTCCTACAATCATTTCTTTTTCGATTTATTCACATTTTTCATGCAGCCATTTCGTCCTATCATCCCTGCACTTACAACTTATTTCATTCCTCAGTGATGTGTATTTCTGTATTCCTGAATTTCCCTGAACATTTTTGTACTTCTTTTATCGATCACATTAAGTATATCTTCTTTTATCCACGATTTCTTCACGGTTACCTACTTGGTTCCTATGTTTACTTCCCAACTTCTGATTGCCCTTTTTAGAGACGTCAGTTCTTCAAATGAACTGCCTACTACAGCCAAGATTATTTAAAGCATCTCTCTTCATTTCTTAGTACTTAAGGTACCACTTCATTGCCCCCTTGATACATTCGGATTAGTTACCCAAGCTTCAGCCTACGCCTCATAACTATTAAATTGTGATCTGAGTCTATATCTGCTCCTGGGTGCGCCGTACAATCTGTATCTGATTTCAGAATGTCTGCCTGATCATGAATCTTTCCGTACCTCTTCGCCCTTTTCCACGTTTATCTCCTCGTCTTTTGATTCTGGAATACAGTAATCACTATTACCAGCAGAAATTTATTGCAGAAGTGAATCTTTCTCCCCTGCCATTTTCATATAGAAACTACTTTGTCGAAAATAGTAAGATTTCGACAAAATTTGCACTCAGAGGCCAAGCATTCGTTTAATGGGTGCAGGCTTGGCGCCCCCCCCCCCCCTCCCCCGGTTCCGGAGACTGGTCAGCGCCGCCAGTCGTGGCACCGTAAGCTCTGGGCAGGCTCCACCAACCACGCAATGACGTCAAACGCTCAGTGCCAAAGGGCGAGGGACATTGGCGTGACTGCCCGGATCACTAGGGTGGTAAAACCTCCATATATACCACTCGCAGGGCCGCTGGTAGGTACCAACGCCCATTGTAATAAAAGGGGTCATGTAGCCACTCGTGACCCAGGAATTAATTGGAAGACTTTTGTTTTTGGTAACAACGCATGCTGCTAGTCGGAATGTATTTTTAATAGTAAAGAGGACACTTCAGTTTAACCTTCCTACATCCAGGAGCCTTTCTGGCACCTTAGTGTCAAGCGATTGCATGTTCGGACAGTGTTGATCAAAACGTCGAGTTCACAGATGTAACAAAACTGCAGAAAGCGAAAACGCTTGGGGAATATGACATTTAAACTGAGATACATGTCACCTTGAACTACAGCAAGGGTGTTCTGATGTGCAGGGATCTGGTGAACATCCCCAAAGACGAGCTTAATGCTGAATGGGCCGAAGACGGCATTGTTGGCGTAAAAAAGTAGCTAATGGAACGGGTGCATGGCGGTCTAGTTAAATTAGACTCGTTTAATCTTAGGAGCACTGGACTCAGAGCACATCAAAACAGGTTTCATTCGTGTTACTGTGCGGCTGTGTTACCAAACTAATGTGCTGTTCCAGCGCTTTAGCAATATGTCTTGGACGTAAGGGAGAAATCACTTGAGGCAAATGTGGTGAGGCTGGCCACGGAGTAGCTTGTTTACTTCCTTCGAAATACGTTAATTGCTCTGGGGATCACTATGTCCATAGCAGGGGCAGCAGCATGTATCTTGAACGAAAGATACATAAGCTTAAAACTGACAAGCAAAACCTGCTTGGTGAGGCCAAAACGATGTACAATCACGCTGTCCCGCCTTCTCTGCGTCCTTTCTGTTACTAATCAGTCAGTTCTGAGCACGAATGTTGCTATTAAATTAAAAGTTACTGGTGTCAGCACAAGCAGCTGTGTCTGTTAGTCTACTTGTGCTGCTGCAATTCCATCTAATCCCATCCCTCCTACATCTCCTCCCCAGGACTTCATGAAAGACATTGGCTGCCTATGTGCAGAGCTCTCTGTCCCTCCAAACGTTGTCTGATTCACTGTCCAGCACTACCATTAACAGTTTCGTGGTTGTGGCTACAAAGCCTCCCCGGGAAAAAATATCAAAAGCAAAATAACAGTTGCTAATGGAACTTGAGGTAAGCAGCCTGATACTGTCGACGTACTTCTGGCGTCTTTCATCCCTCGTCTTCAGAGCTGATGAGTTTTGATGTCGGCCTGGGCACGCATCTTGCCCCAAGACACTCTCTCTACCCACTATGTGCTCCCTTCTTTGGCAGGAAGAAAGGCCGAATGTGATACTCCCATTACAAACGGCTCATATACTACAGTGGAACATACATGGGTTCAAGTCACATGTGGAGGAACTGAGACTGATAGCCGAGGAACGCCACCTTTGCTTGTTTGTTGGAAATGCATTTAAAACGTCTAATGCCCCTGTACTAGGGGGCTATACTCTTCATTGCAAGGAAGACCAGATTGGGAAAAGGGCCAAGGGAGGGGTCGCTTTGCATGTGACTAATGCGGTCAGCAATTGCAGTTGACATCCGTATGTGCCAAAGGATCACCGTTCGCTCGCTGTAGTGACTCCCGCAATACATACTTTAGAAAAGGGAGTAGATGGAAAGATACGCTGTGTGGCATGAAGTTCACACACACCTGGAAGTTGTTGTTCTCCTATTTTCCCATGTTGGGTACTGACTAGCCTCTTCCCAGCAGTTGGCACAGTGTGTGGAGTGGTTTGTTCTGACCAGACCTGAGACACCTGTCCTGTTGAACACAATTCCATTTTTTTCTTTCGGCTGGACTTGCACAAGCTGTGAGCTCGCATCAGAGCAACAAAAGCACACTTCAATGGGGACAACCTACGCCGAACACGGAACTGGAATATCGTTTAGATAACGTGTGTGCTACAGATGGCACATGCATTTAAGGCGATCATCCACCACCCCGTCGCCCCCCCCCCTCCCCCCCCCCACGTTCCCCTTTCATCGTGACAGTCAAAATTTTTTTTAGCTGTCCCAAAGTTTTTCAGAAGTAATTCGGGACTCGTATTTGGCACGAATTTAACACTCATGGAACGATTCATCCTGAATTGTATGTTCACTTCACCTGTATAGCCATATTACTGAAAGGGCATTTTCCCAAGTGAGTAATGTATGGAGCTGTGACGAACCACAGTTCGTTGTAGAAACTACGAAAGGAATGTTAGTGACTAGAGTTAATTGCTGCGAAACTTGAGTTAAATGCTTTCGTTCAGCTGTTCAACAATACAGACGTGCTGAAGGAAATCCACAGCACTGATAAATACTATATGCCTACTCGCATACTTTCATCTTCGGAGGTACTAATAAAATGCAAGTACAATAAGTGTGCCTCTTGCAATAAATGAAAGTGATAGTTTGCATTTACTAGTTCAATTCAAACATTTTTGTATTACCGAAAATTTTTGTGTCCTGAATTTTGCTCTAGAAAATAGTGTCACCTTAAGACACTGAACTATGTTAAGTGTCCACCAGAACCTTAAGTGTAGTAGTATATGAACATCACGCCACAAACCCCCCTTTTCTACCTACCCCCACTTTTGAAATTTTAAAGACGGTTTCGAATCCCCCTGTATTTTCCAGTGGTGGTGGTGGTGGTGGTGGTGGTGGTGGTGGTGGTGTGTTGGAGCTTATGGGCGCTCAACATCGAGGTCATCAGCGCCCTGACACACATTAAAAGGAACGAATGTGGACAGACCTCAGAAAACTAAAGCACACACTCAGAGAAAGCAGGAAAAGAAGGAAAATGCTACATAAGAAAGTAAAACCTAAGGAAAGGGGAAACATAGCAACAAGAATGTCACAGGAAATTGTTATTGGCTGGCCACTTACATAAAATATGGGCGAGCTTGTCACACAGTGAGCAAATTAAAATCCTCTCCCTAAAATCTTTGTACAAACATTTGACAGGGCACAGAACTTTAAAACTTTAACCACATTCGTCCGAGTGTTGCCTAAAAGAGATGGCAGGTCCGCTGGCAAGTCAGCCGCGACCCGCTGGTCAGAAAATAAAACGCAATCCAATAAAACGTGGCGCACAGTGACCTGGACGCCGCAAGCACCACACATTGGAGGGTCCTCTCGCCGGAGCAGGAAGCCGTGCGTCAATGGACTGTGGCCTATTCGAAGCAGAGTGAGGAGAACCTATTTTTCATACTACATTTTTGAGACAATGAGAAGCCGCTGACAATGGGCGATTCGCATACACCGCCACGCCTGCCAGACAACTGAATGTCTTAAACGTCGTTTGCTTTGTACTCAAGGAACTACACAAATCCAATTTCATTTACGTTCATTTTCATTACTGCAGATAAGTACTACGTCTGAATATGAATGTCTCTATAATAAGATTTCACATATCCTTGTTACTGTCAGATGTAATTCCTATCTGCTGACCGATAGGAGGTGCGCTCGCTGGCATTTTTAGCACTGCAACGCAAGCGGGGAAACATACCCCCCTCATGTCGGCTCTCATCGCGGAATAGCGGCCATCGGCCAAGGCTGTTTGTGTCCGACAAAACAGTCCGATTTGACCCACATGCCCGGAGTTTTCGAAGTTTTTGTCTGGGGTCGACAATATCGGTGAAAGCAAGCCTACCTCAGTGACATGTCAGGTTAATTAGTTGCACGTTACTGACACGTAGAACAATTACGCCATTCAGTTCATAACAAATTGAACATGCATACTGCTTACGCTAACTCTGGCGCATCACTGAGGCAGGCCTCACTTACGACCACCCTCTGTCAGTATTAAGTAGCAGTGCTTTAGTTCAGCTAATTAAGGTATTGTAGGCTGGTTTCTCTCATAACTCGTTCAGCTAAAACACTAAAGAGCGGTTTCAGTTAAGAGGGAGTACATGGCTCAACCGACAAAATACTGATTATTTTCACTTGAAAAGAAAGAATGAATAATTCAGTGAATACACAAAGCTAGAAAGGTGTCGAACTTTTTCATTCACTTGATCCCACTGACTACTTTCAATCGAGAAAAATAAATGAATAATAAATAGGTAAACAGACCGACTGACATGATTTTCATTCGGTTGCCCCCACCACTACAGTGTAACACACTGTATTAAACTATTTTTTATTTTCAAGGCAGAGGCAGATTTACCATCAAATCTGTCCTCTATTTCAAGCTACGTTCAAACGAATGTGAGATTTTAGGGTTAAGTGTTGTGTCCAACTAACTTTTCCCAAAATTGTAGGGAGCTGTTCTTAGTGTGTTAAAAGGGTGACTGGCTCTGCCATGTTTGGTAAGAGGTCAGCCACATTTCTGTGACGTTATTTTAGCTCTCGTTTTACTTACGTTTTAATACCAGGTATAGCATCTTTTCCCCATTTGTCCTTCATCTTAAGGTGGATGAGGTACAAGTGAGTGTTTGGGTCAACACGAGTAAGATGACAGTGAGTAAGTATCATGTTGTAGATTTTTACTTATTCTGATCAGTGTTTTAGCCATTTTATCCACGTTTGTCTCTTATAACGTTTGTGATGACGCTAATGGGTTAAGGCGGAATACCGTCTTTTTTGCCACTACAGCAAAAATGAGCTAAAACAGCCAAATGATTCTTGTTTCAGGGCAAAGTCGTATGGTAACGGCAGCGTCATCACTGGCTTTTCACACCTCTAGCGAGTTACAGCCTTCCGCATAAAGTTTTACGGCGGTCCAGATGGCACACCGGCAGTTGACACGTTAGAACGCTCTCAGCAGCTGCTGGGGCTGTCGATAGAGCTGTGCCGATGAGTAGCGGCCGGTCGGCTGCCGGCCAGCCTGTTCGGGCGGCCCGGCGTGTGGCCGCGTCACGCCGGCGCGCTGATTTGTGCGACGTCGACGTGCGCGTTAACCCCGACGCGTAAATTAGTCGGCTCGACGGCAACGCGCGCCGCCGTGTTCTCAGAGATAAGCCGGCCAGTCCGGCGCGGCCGCAGACTGCGCCCCACCCCCGCGCCTGGGATTAGCACGGCCTCTCGCGTAACGAGTTACGGGCCGGCCTGACATCGCCGCCCTGCGCGGGCGTACAGGTCTGTCGCCTGGCAACGCCACCTCATACACAGCTCGCCTCTAGCCGATCACGTCGCGGCGTCGATAGGAAGCTCCAGACATATTACTGGTAGTACAGTGACGGGGGTGCGACGCTTCTGACCATGAAGCATTAGCGCGACACTCCTACGTCATGATAATCACACAACAGATATTAAATCTGTTAATTTCTACTCTGTTCGGAGCTGATGTTACAAATAGAATGTGTACAATAGTGGCACGAATACTACCGTATTCGTTGTGGCGTGAAAGCAACCGACTGCCTAATGTCATTTTGAGGAATTTCTTGGCATACCTGAAACAAATGGATATATGGTACCCTGGACCCTATCTCCTTTGCCAGCTGCCTCTTTCATCCCTCTTTCACTCTGTTCTAACTCCTTTTAAATGTACTACAACCCCCCTTCTGCTGCATATCATTTTCCGTTTCACGGATAGCAGTCAAACGAACAGTCTGTGACCCGTAACGCCTTGACTGTAATCGATCAGAGGTGGGATGGCTCCCGTCACATGCAGAGCTCCAGGGAAGCCCATCTCCTGTCTTACCTATTTCTCTGAACCTGTTTTTGTTATTGACTGCCCAATTGATGTCCATTCCATTTTTCAGCCTTCCCATTTCTACCGTTTCTAATAGCTTCGCTAGAGGGCATTCTTTACTATTTGATAGTCTCTGACCTTGGATTATTGGCGGAGATCGGATGCGGGCGGGGTTGCTCTCGCCATGGAAGAGCCCTGGGAGAGCCCTCGCCTGTGCTCTGACCCGTGTACCGACCCAGTCCATATGCTTATCCATAAATTACTTCTCAGTCTGGCATCAAAATTGAATCAGAACTCGTTGATAGTGGACGTTATCTGCTCCAGGTGAACAACCCCTGGATTGAGGGACTGTGTGCGTGAATTCCTGGGGGACCTACTTAAACTAAAACACACACACACACACACACACACACACACACACACACACACACACACACACACACACACACACACACACACGCCCGCGCACGCGCCCGCCCGAAGACGACTCGAACCCCCGGCAGGAGGGGGGCAGCGCAGTCCGTGAGATGGTGCCTCAAACCACGCGGCCACTCCGCGCGGCAGACTGCTGGACTGATGACCTCATTAAATGATTCCCGGCGGGTCAGCGATTTGCTCTGCCTCGTGATGATGACTGGGTGTTGTGTGATGTCCTTAGGTTACTTAGGTTTAAGTAGTTCTAAGTTTTAGGGGACTGATGACCATAGATGTTGAGTCCCATAGTGCTCAGAGCCATTTGAACCATTTCAGTCTCATTAAGTCGTTGATCCCAACCAACCGGAAATAGGTCAATTGTTGAAGACAGATGCCTTTAGGAAAATACTTTCTCATCGCATCCTTGCATGCTCTAAAGGTGACTAATCAAAAGACGTAGCAAGCCACTCAGCTAACTGTACATTCTTCAATGCTTTTCTGATATGAATTTCATTGCGAGAGCTGGCATCATCCTACTTCGAATAAGACATCTGATATCTTTCTTACGAATGGTATGACAACGGGGTGTGCCATTCGTGCCGCATGCAAACATTTCGCCTCCCTTCAACAATCAAGCAGTCAGTCCGTTGCGATATCCAATAGCTCTCCACACTGATTTCAGTACTCTGAAAATGAGTCTCCTGAACTGATGCTTACCATGACAGTTAGCCAGCTCGTCTATGGATACGTAGGTTTCGATCTGGCCGCCACAATAGGAAGAAACTCTTCGGTGAACACCACAGAACGTCACTCAGTTTCCCAGTTGACTCTGAAAAGCCCGAAATTCTGTGACCAGGTGGCAGTGGTAAATGCCGCACGCTGAAACGGAATCTCAACACAGCTTGAAGTAATACTTCCCCCAGGTTTCCTTCCGATACACTGCCTGTAATCTATGCCCAGAAGTAAGGTTTTATTATCCTTGTAACAGTCAGAACATGTCGAACAGTTGTACGATCTCCTCAGGCATTAATTCTGGAAGGGCAGATGCCGCATTTCTGTCCTGACCCATCACTTATTGTTCTGTCCGCCTCCGTAGCGTAGCGGTAGAGTTACAGCCTATCACACAGGGGGGCCAGGTTCGATTGCTGGCAGGGGACTGGGTGTTATGTGTCCATTTTTCTCATCATCGACTCGCAAGTCGCCGAAGTGGCGCCAACTAAAAATTAGGACTTGCAGTACGGCTGCCGAGCTCCCTCGAATTGTTCCCCCCGGCCAACAATGCCATACGATCATTTCATTTCACTTATTTTTCTACAGGCATTGTTCCACCGCCTGTGAAACTTGTTGATATGATAATCTTATTGTGATGATTCGGCCTTTCTTGAAGCCCGAAAGATACCGATACTCGGGACGTGGACAAGCGATGGGCATGTGTTGATGTCTTCAGCGAATATTCAGTAACGTCACACCCATCCCACTGCCTACATGTACTCATACAATTCATCTCTTGGAATGATATTTTTTTAAAGTAAAAAATTCCTTATAAAGTTGAAAATTAAACATAGGCCATAGGAATGGAATTACTGCAATATCAGAACAGTATTGTATCAATTTCCCTTCCAATCACATCTGCAGTACTGTCACACCACTGGACTCGCATTCGGGAGGACGATGGTTCAATCCAGCATCCGGCCATCCTGATTTAGGTTTTCCGTGATTTCCCTAAATTATTCCAGGTAAATGCCAGGATGGTTGCTTTCAAAGGGCACGGTCGACGTCCTTCCCCATCGTTTCCTAATCCCATGAGACCGATGACCTCGCTGTCTGGTCTCCTCCTCAAAAACAACCCAACCCAACTGTCACCTGCCGAAATCTTTTCCACTGAAATTTAAGTTCTTTTTGTTCAGAACTACTTCGTTAATACTCTGACTCTTTTGACATAAGAGCAGCGTGCAATCCGTCGGTATGTGTCATTTAAAGTGTAGACAATACACACATTTTCACTTCGTAGCAAGGAAGTTTCCCTCCTCAGGAGCATGCATTTTACTGATGCCATGATCCAACCACTAAATCATAAGACATTGAAAATGGACGTTGTACTGACATAAGGTGACTGGAGACCAGTGATTGTAATGTGAACAATGAAACCGTCCGGGAGTGTAAAACTACCTCACGCTTATGTATTCAGCCTCCTCTAAAAGTCCTAGAAGTTTTTAACGGGAATATGCTATCGGCCAGTAGAAACAGCTCAGATGCTGCAATTGGAATGCATGCGCGTAGAGCCTTCCACTGCCGTAACGAAACAGCTAGTCTGCGATAACGACCAAAAATTTTATAATGCCGTCTTAAGAGCAACAGATCCTTCATTTAATAGAGTTTCCGGATTGAAGACGGATGACGTCATCTTGCCATGACATGTCACTGACGAACATTCTGCGATCTTCAGGGGGGGGGGGGGGGGAGAGAGAGGATAGAGGATAATCTCTCTGAATCAGGATTGTTACACAACTATAGCTAAGTAATGTTTTATTAAAAACTGTAACACCGGAGCAGGGAGTTTCACAGTCGTATGAGCACTATCCGAGGGATTTGGCTTAAGATACCGTTAACAGAAGAGGATGCGAAAAATTTTCTGTAAAAAAAAAAAAAAATAAATAAATAAATAAATAAATAAAAAAAATTACGGAATAGGGATCCTTCATTAATTTATCCACTATTGTGAAAGAGAAACTACGGAACTCGCTTTTCTTTCAACTCCCGCAGTGACTAGGAAGCATAAAAACCTTACCCTGTAAATGTTTATTGACTTTCTGCTGACATGCCAAGAGAAACAGTACATGTGGCAAGCAAATAATTAGGATTCTTCAAAATTCTGTCCAAAAGGCTATTTCCATCCAGCTAAGTCTTCAGGGACGAAGGAAAGAGAGCACTTACGCAAATATAGATATAATAGATGTAACAGATTAGCTGGATGCATCGGTAGGGCAAAGAAATAACAAAACGAGAATAATCTGCAGAAATATAGATTAGTGCCATGTTAGGGAAGTGTCTCATAAATTGACGAGGTAATTTAATAACAAAGAGGGTGAAAATTATATTCAGGACGGAAAACAAACTGAAGCAGAGGCGGAAGCATAAAATGGGTGGAGAGGGAGATCATCATGGGCATAGCGGGATATATGAAATAAATGGCAGTATTTTAAAGATCACAGTGATAAAGAGAGTGGCTCATCTGAGATGGCGAAGCACCTCAAGAGAGTAGCATTCGTTGGTTGACATAGGACAGCATGAGGGTATTGCACTTAGATGATGAAGAGTGGTTGTCAAATTTAGAGCAAGTGGACATTTAAGGAAGGAATGGATCACCATGTTAAATTAGATGATACGTGTCACAGGACTTTCTGAACCCACTTCAACGATATCCCATTTTGGAGATAGTCACCAACATATTGGAATTCGCGTCGTAATTTTTAACGTTCTCTGTTTCCCATTTTACATGGATGCACACGTTGGAACATAGGTGCTGTATTAGTTTTTAGAGTTTACTATGACGTAAACGTTCATAAATTTTATGGTACACACTAGTATCTTTGGGGCTGGGCAGAAAGGTATTACCTTCGGTGGGTGGAAGTGCCTTCATTTAGCTTACTGCTGTGCTTTGAGAGTAAAAAACGCCAACAAGAGAGCTTCTAAGAAGAGTTCCTTGTGTGACAATGTATGTTTGCTGCTGGGCTTTTACTTTCGACCTTGCGTAATGGCATATGTTATACTTCAGAAGTACACAAACGTATGTATCAGTAAATCAGTATCGAGATTTGGTTTCCTTGTTTTATAGTATTTGATAACGGAATAACATAGACCCAAGACATACTGTGCTAAAAATATCGCACGTGTGACAGCTGGTGGGATGACACTCCTAGTACTGGAAGATCTTAGACTTAATGGCACTTACTCGCCGTTTTAGTTTGAACTTCCTTTTTGAAGAGTTATTGAGTTATGTAACCGATATTACATACTTCTGCAATAGTTTATGCATAAATGCGATTTTTGGTATTTGTTAAAACTAACATAATTAACAAAGAATTGTAAATAGTGCTCATATTTCACAATTTCCAAATAAACTTTATGCACGATTTTCGTGCATAATCTCCACAACGTATTGAAAGGTACTGGGAAGTGGTCTCTGACCACAGTTGGTCATACAATTCAAAATAAATTTAATGCAGATTCGTGAGTTAGATCACGTCACTTCCAATACGATGAAATTCCTCATTCCCTATACGCCAGAAGACTTACAAAAAGCTTACAGATTAGGTGACCGCACACTGACTGATTGTACAAAGGGTTGTAAAGTGCGCGGCAACACAAGCGGCCATGCTCGTAAAAAATGTTTTGTTCTCAGATTCCTTTGAGTTTGCAAGAAGAGATTGCTTGAAATTCCCAATTCTGCCCACAGTTGCTCCAGTACGCAGCCGCCCATTGTCCTTCTTAGACATTTGATGGAATTCACATCACTTAATAACCATGGCGTGCCCGCAGAACTCGCAAATACTTACGTCGCCGTTGTTCCAAAGTACGGCACATATGCTGTTACAAACTGCAACTGAGCGTGGAGTATCGGTGACCACATTCGTTACAGTGAGTGTTCAATATAGAGGTGCTGTTAAGTCCTTCTAGTTCATTTAACAGCGTTAACGACGCTGCAAACATCGTTCTGTTTCACTTAATGAGCAAAAAAAGTCTACAAATGTCAGACCAACTTCATAATTCGATTGAAGATTTGTAGCAAGGAGAACCCACAGTTCGTTAGACCTGGAATTAACATCGAGTGTGTCCCCAAAAGAATGTTAAGACCATTACATCTCACAAAATAAACACAGCTTGGTGGATAACACATACCTGATAGTGCAGATAGTGATTTTACACGAAATGAAGTCTGGATACGAGAAAACTGCAGGAAGACATGTAGAACATCCACGATTGGTGGAGGCAGAGGCACTTGCCTCTAATCATGAACAAATATAACGAATTGCTCATAAAGAGGCCTAAAGGCTTAGGAACAATCGCTGGAGGCGGACGCAACCATCGAATATCTAGGAGCCTAAATTGCTCCTTATGCAAAGTGTTGAGGTCTCGTACAATCACCTGTAGGAAAGGCAGACAGCACACTGAGATCGACTGGAAGTATCCTGAAGAAGTGTAGCTAGCTTATGGAGTATTTTACAAAACGCTCGTTCGACCAATAGTTGAATATGGCTGCTCACCCTGGTACCCTTGACATATCGTTTTGATGCTGGTAACAAAGTACCCTCGTACATCCAATCAAGAGTACCGCAAGTTTCATCACAGGTTTATTCAGTAAGCGCTGTAGGGAGTCACCCACTGCCGGGCTTCGAAATCCGTACTTGATCCGTCAGGGAGCATCGTTCGACGTAATAACAGTATTAACGTTCATACTATTTTGTTACAATAAGTTTTTGCCATATCTTTCGCGACAGCTACTGTCTAAGTAATCCGGAGAGGAATCCGCTGAATCTAACAGTGAATTCACGGCTGCCGGGTTGCAACAGCTTGGAATGTAAGTCGATGACACCCTGGTGCGGCGGTTTGCCACCCGCCGGTGAGATGCATACAACCCTTCGGGGCGGAGTACTTAAGTCGTTGATGTTTCGGTTTAAGACCTCATTCGTTATGACCGAGTCGCTTCTGCTCCTCTTGAGTTGCCAGTGGTCTTCAGTTAAGCTACGTTTGCGTAAAGAATTCGTTACTGTGCCTGGAGTGCTTTGTCAAACTCTTCCTGGGTGACGTTGCGTTCCATATGGTCTCTCTTACATATTATTATAAAGAAGGGACTTCGGTCTGTGCTCTTCTAATCCTTTCCTGCTGAGCTTGCTCGCAGTCGCTCGCAGCCGCTCAAAGGAGTGTAGAGGTTGCAGTCTTTCTGACCTAGCAACGATGCTCAACTGCATATGCTTCCCGGGTGGCGGTTGTTAATACTCCGTCGTGATTAACGCTGGCTGTTTGAAATAAGAAAATTTTACTCTCCCGTTTCGTTACGAAATTGTCACTTACCAGCGTAAAGGCATCTCCCTAAATGATAGCACTACTTGACTTCGTAATTAATGTACACTATCGAAACGCGTTTGTGCTTTGAAAATGGCAGTGTGTGGACCTGTCTAAAAACTGGAGGTTGTCGAAGATGTTACTTTGCTGCATTCCCAGAAGCTGCTCGAACATTTTATATCCCAGGAGAAACTGTCAAACGAACGAGTGGTTTCCTACTGAAATTCAGTGTGTCGGTTACGACAAGAGCAACCAATAAACAGATGCCTTCTATGAATATCCGGCAAAATACTATGGAGACACAAAGAAGACAGAGTTCACAGGGGGCTTGCGAACAATAGTTTCCGTGCCAGCACTCACAACTGGGCAGAAAAGTGACAGTAGCGGATAAGGTACTCTCCACAGAACACCATAGGATGTAGTACACCCTGCATCTGTAAAAGCAGATTATTCTGTGTAACGTCTGGGTTAAATAATTTCGTAACACACGCAGTTGCCTCTTCAGCATACCGATTGACGACGGTTACAGCCTTGTTTGACAGGAAAATAAGATAAAATGCCCATGTGTACGTTACTATAATGTATTCTCTACTTACGTTTGTCAGAGACACTCTGAATTTTCTTTAACAGCTGATAAATGACTATCGAACAGTCCTCTAAACCATTTAAGAGCTTTCTGATGGAGCATTTGTTACAAGCCCTTACATGGTTTCTATTCTTGTTACAGACGAAACTCGTGGCTTAAGCTGCAGAAGTGGCCTCAGCACTATGCAGACCCATGGCGATTCGTCTCTGATTGGCGCTCACTCTGCAGTCCAAAGGATACAACAGCAAATGGAAAATACACCTGAAGGCATCTGTTTCGTGGAGATACATTCTGGCGTGGGACAGAAGACTTCTGGTCCATGCTAAAGATGGTATTGATAAACGACCCATGCCGGTTGTGTGTAAAGTGTCATTATCTGAAAAGTACCGAAAACATCACATTTACTTACTTGCTATACTGTTTCAATATAACAACACTCTTTATGTGAAGTAATTACCTTTACTGTCATGTTTATATTCATCGCTTTTAAAGAAAACATATTTTCCAAGCTTGCTAGTTCTCCATACCCTAAGCAACAATATCTTACTGTATTATTAATAGAATTTAATACTGACAAATGATGTACTTTCACTGCAGTGTAAAGCAAAAATTGCACGGTATATCATGTTCTAATCTGCAAACCTGGATGTTGAGATTTTACTACAAACAGGCAAAACAATAAAAGTTCGATATATTTTGCAAGACTGTATGATACCTGAAGTATTGCAAATACCTTTCATTATAATAACCAACTGAACACAAGGGAAAGAGTAAATTTCAATGCAATTAAAATTTGAAATACTACCTAAATAGGGTTTATGAACTCATTATAGCTGAATAACACCTCACTCTAAGCATTATCTAATGTCTCTTGAGAAGAAAAGGCACGCAGAAAGCATAAAACAGTGACGAAAAATTCCGAACTCAGAAACAGTCTCGACTGATATCTTTTCCGCCATTTCTCACAGAATACTTGGCAGCAAATTTTAATATAGTGTGCGTTAAAATTTCTTACGAAATATAAGTAAATGCGTTGGAGATGCAAACGGAAAAATATACTCTGAAGTTCGTTGAAGCCATTCATTACAATCCAGTTATTGACAAATTCGTTTCTTGCAGGTATTTAACCCTGCGGTAGTTTATATCCTTGGGAGGGAGGGAGGGGGGGGGCGGCGGCGGCGGCAGAGAGATTCACCAAACTCGCTGTTTGGATTATTTAAATATTGAAAGAAAATATAAGAAAAATGCACATGTAACTACTTAGACATTGTCATTATATATATAGCTCATTTTGCCCCTAATTTTCGATTTCTTCGATGCGGCGGAAAGTGGTGGTGTACGATAACGTGATCAGAAGTAGACTTCCGTGAAATTGTACCATACTACCGTGTTGTAACTACATGTTGCGCTTTCGTAGTGATCTTACGATACGGCATATTGCATGGAGGGGATTTTACTACATTACCCTGTTACTTCTAGTTCCCACATCTCAGTACTCTCCCTTAGGCACTGCGGATATGTTGAAGGAATGTTCAACCGTACATCAGCCATGAAGCCTTCAAGCAGCGTAGAGTACTACTCGCATCTCGGGTTCCTTTGAAAATGACTCGTCCAATCTCCTGACCAATTGTTGACCTATCCGACGTTTTTTATCCGTCTCTGTAGAATGTAAAACGTTAAATCAGAATTTTCCTTCAGTGGTTACACAGTGTTTATTTAGGAACGTACGTGAAGGACACAGTTTTACATTCAAACACAGTGTAGTTCCTCACAACAAAATATGTAAATAATTATTATTAATCTAGTCTACAACCTTACGCAGAAAGAGCTCAACTTGCGGTATCTTATCAAACGTATGGCCAGGTAAGTGAACTGAAATGCTAGTATGACTGAATGTAGTGAGAAAGATAAACAAAATTAAAACTGCATTGGGAAACAAATTGGAAGAAGATAAACATTAGTGCCTTAGCCCATCTAACGCGTTTCCTCTTTTGTATGTACTCTGTATTCAGACATGACTAACCTGTTACGGGAATTAGTACTACTGGTTTTTCATGAACAACACTCACAAAACTTTTAGGCATTCATTTTTCTCATTCGTTTTGAGGCTCCCTTGCAAATACCATTCGCAATCGCATTTGCTTCATTATTCCGTACTGTCTTACAATTATTTGGTCCAGAGTATCAGGTCATAAAACGAAGACTTCAGCACACATGGAAAGAATTGGATAAAGAAGTCAATCATATTTTCGGAATTAATGCACCGAACATTCTTTGTAAGATAGTTTTATAGCAATAAATTTGGAACACACTTTTGATAGCGTTTAACCACATAAATTAAATGCAAAGAACATGGTAGTTGATCTCCTGAAGTCACAGCAATAATTAGCCTTGGGAATCCATAAACAATTATATTACGTTTCTTTGATTTTGTTTATTCACACGTTTATAACAAATGGTAATTCCTGCAAACTGAGTTGCAAATAACACTTACGGGCATTTGATATAGATATTCTAATTTGATTCACATGCAACTGAGACTGATATGCACACTGAGCTGTACGTGATATTATTAGTAGTATTAGATTATGACATAGTAGCTAGGCACCTGAAGTGTCCACTACAAAACTGATATAAACTTCAAAATATACCCTACTCCCCCAGAGTCACACGGTTCATTTGAGACTTCATGCGTGGTGCCCATGGGACTCTGAGATATTGCAGCCCATTCTTCCTTCCCATGCTGCATTTCCTTCCCTGTGCCTCACCCTCCCCATCCACGCTCCTTCTCTGCTGCCGCCGCCCCCCTCCTCCCCCTCCCCCTCCCCCTCCCCTTTCGGTTTTCTTCCTCATGTCGACTAGGCTATCCACCTGATTTCCTGTATTCCCTGTGGTTTTGCATCGCTTGCCTAGTCTCTTTCATCGTTTTTTGGCGCTTTTGGTCCACATTTGGGGTTTGATCTCCACTTTTAAATTTCCTGCCTGTAGTTTGAGCCACTTGAGCAAGAATGCCCCCCACCCCCCCTAGCTTGTATGACGTGGGTTCATCTTCTCTTTCTTTCTCACTATAGTCCCCTCTGACCCTTCAGGTCACCAGCACGTGTCCATATGTATGGCCTGTTATGTGCCAATCTGGCTGAGCGCCCTGACAACACAGGGATCGTGCTTCTGATACCTGAGCTGTTGCCTCCCCGTGTATGCCTAGGAATGGTTCCTTGTCATTCTTGAGCCTCAGAACTCGCAGCAACGGACGCCTTGCCAGATGGCTCTTCCTGTGGCTGGGTGTCGCCCACGTGGACAATCCCTGATGGGAGTGGGTCATATCAGGTTGGATGCTTTGTGCACAGAATGGCCCTGACTAACATTAACCTATACCTTTCACAAATCACTTACCTCACAAAAATCTGCATTACTCAAGCTACTGCAATACAGCGAGCGCCACTACCGCCAGCTAAATAAAAGATTCAAACTACTGAAGGCACTAACTACTGATAGGCTTAGCAAATGAAAGATTCTAATAGAGAGAGTCATATATATATATAGCAGTTAATGACAACCAGTCTTACAAATTTCAAAATTCCGCCATTTCTCTCCCCACATCCACCACTGCTGGCGGCTCACCTCCAACTGTGCAACGCTACGCGCTGTTCACATCCAGCTGCCCAACACTACAATGGCGAATATTACAACAATGCAAACCAGCCACAGACTGCACACAGCACAGCCAGTGATTTTCATACACAGCGCTACGTAACGTTGCCAATAAAAAAACATAAACAGCCTACTTACATAGCCCTCATGCTCCCCACAAAAAATTTTACAAATTGTTTTGGACAGTGGCCAGTAATGATTTGATAAAATTTTTCATGATTACAATAACAAAGTAATCAAATGCACACACTTATTGATAAAATGTTGGTCAAAAAGCTAAAATTTTCTCACAGTTCATGAAGACAGTCCTGATCGTTCAATTGCAGTGTTTTTCTCAAAGTCTGAGCAGTAAAAGAAAATGCACACGGAAATAGTGGATTTCCATACAGTCTTGAAGAAGTAGTGTTGTCCTTCCAACGGAAAGACAGTGCTGACTCTTGACATGCAGATAGGTAATGGGCCACAACAGAGCAAACCCACAGCAGAGTCAGTCGAAGTTGAAGAATATTGGTACGTAGGTCATCACAGAGCAGACCCACAGTAGTCCTGGTAGAGATTATGGTATTGGTGGGCCATCAAAGATGCAGACCCACTGTAGTCCTTGTAGAGACGGCCAGCAACCATCTGTTGCGACTGTGCAGGTGCACAATCACCATCGAAGCGTCTTGCGGACAATATAGCAAGTCCATATACCACCACTTGTGTACTAACAAAACTTTTTGGAATGTCCTTAGAACCAGCAATGCTGTTATCCAGTCCCTTGCTAAATTTTTTACACACGTGCAAACACTAAACAGTCCCTACTTCTCACATATTGTCCATATACTATGACCAACAGTAACGTGTGCAGTGAAATGTAACCTAATTGGAAGAACTGGTGTCTATACAATTATAAATTTACAACATGAAAATAAAATTACCAAGGTACAAAATACATCATTAAGGGACATAATAGTACAGATAACATTTGCAGTAATATGGGCTTTACAAAAGAATCAAAATAACATATACGTCAGTGTTACAGGAATTATGACATAAGTAGATACATAAAAGGTCTGAATAACTTTAGAAACATCAACTTCACACGTGAGCATTAAAACAAAACAGAATAAATAGTGTCTAAACATCTTTACAAAGTAAATAACATATTATTAGAAAAATTCTACAACATAACTCTTATTAGCTAAACACATAGACAGGAAAAACAGAAATATACAAGAATACGCACACACATATGGGGGTAACACAATGGAAAGGACAGGGTTCGTTTTCAGTGTAACATTTGGTACTGCAGTCCAACCCAAAACTTCATTCCATATCTTTCGTCATATTTCAACATTTGTTTTCACCAAAACATTCTATCCAAGCATGCTTTTTGTATTTATATGTTCACATATTTCTTACCTCATTATTTATTTTCCATTATCTTACATCATTTATTTCCACGAAAATCCTACCTAAACTTGTTGTCTCTAAACCCTACTTTTTTTTGTTCATCTCCTCTATCAAAATACTTTTCTTTTTTGGCCAAACCATATTCTTATAGCTTCTCAATGCATTTCTTCCAATTCATCACAACTCATTCTCTTATATAGTCTACCCCCTCTTAAGCTAACTTAAATCTACTGAGCTCAGATGCTAAACAAAGGGACGAGGCAATGCAGCAGCACAAAACAATTAATACAAATAGCAATTACAAAAAAAAATACAAATAGGCAAAGCAATTGCAATATTACAACTAATATAAGGCACTGTGCAGCAAACAAGAAAAATTAATCAGTAGTAAAACTGGCTTAACAGAGTAATACAAAGTCAAATTCAGTAACACTATGCCTGGCGAACAGCAGCAGCAAATGCTATAACTTATACCTAAACATGAGAAAGCTCAAGCAGAAAAACTAATACACTAAAGACAACAATGTAGATAAGGGAAATGTTTATTCACATCTTAATGTCTATGTAATTAAAGTGGTGCCCCACAACTAACTCTACAAAATAAATTACCAAGTATTTGAAAAGAAAATTATGAATGCAGTTCCTGTGAAGGTAAATGTCTTTTTGTGTTCCCTTATTTTTTGAAAAAAATTATTTACTCGATCTGTAGACTGAAAATATTTATATTAGTAAATCTATAAAATTTTATTTTGGCCAATGCTGCAGTGCAGCTAGAAATTACACTCCGGGAAATTGAAATAAGAACACCATGAATTCATTGTCCCAGGAAGGGGAAACTTTATTGACACATTCCTGGGGTCAGATACATCACATGATCACACTGACAGAACCACAGGCACATAGACACAGGCAACAGAGCATGCACAATGTCGGCACTAGTACAGTGTATATCCACCTTTCGCAGCAATTCAGGCTGCTATTCTCCCATGGAGACGATCGTAGAGATGCTGGATGTAGTCCTGTGGAACGGCTTGCCATGCCATTTCCACCTGGCGCCTCAGTTGGACCTGCTTTCGTGCTGGACGTGCAGACAGCGTGAGACGACGCTTCATCCAGTCCCAAACATGCTCAATGGGGGACAGATCCGGAGATCTTGCTGGCCAGGGTAGTTGACTTACACCTTCTAGAGCACGTTGGGTGGAACGGGATACATGCGGACGTGCATTGTCCTGTTGGAACAGCAAGTTCCCTTGCCGGTCTAGGAATGGTAGAACGATGGGTTCGATGACGGTTTGGATGTACTGTGTACTATTCAGTGTCCCCTCGACGATCACCAGTGGTGTACGGCCAGTGTAGAAGATCGCTCCCCACACCATGATGCCGGGTGTTGGCTCTGTGTGCCTCGGTTGTATGCAGTCCTGATTGTGGCGCTCACCTGCACGGCGCCAAACACGCATACGACCATCATTGGCACCAAGGCAGAAGTGACTCTCATCACTGAAGACGACACGTCTCCATTCGTCCCTCCATTCACGCCTGTCGCGACACCACTGGAGGCGGGCTGCACGATGTTGGGGCGTGAGCGGAAGATGGCCTAACGGTGTGCGGGACCGTAGCCCAGCTTCATGGAGACGGTTGCGAATGGTCCTCGCCGATACCCCAGGAGCAACAGTGTCCCTAATTTGCTGGGAAGTGGCGGTGCGGTCCCCTACGGCACTGCGTAGGATCCTACGGTCTTGGCGTGCACCCGTGCGTCGCTGCGGTCCGGTCCCATGTCGACGGGCACGTGCACCTTCCGCCGACCACTGGCGACAACATCGATGTACTGTGGAGACCTCACGCCCCACGTGTTGAGCAATTCGGCGGTACGTCCACCCGGCCTCCCGCATGCCCACTATACGCCCTCGCTCAAAGTCCGTCAACTGCACATACGGTTCACGTCCACGCTGTCGTGGCATGCTACCAGTGTTAAAGACTGCGATGGAGCTCCGTATGCCACAGCAAACTGGCTGACACTGACGGCGGCGGTGCACAAATGCTGCGCAGCTAGCGCCATTCGACGGCCAACACTGCGGTTCCTGGTGTGTTCGCTGTGCCGTGCGTGTGATCATTGCTTGTACAGCCCTCTCGCAGTGTCCGGAGCAAGTATGGTGGGTCTGACACACCGGTGGCAATGTGTTCTTTTTTCCATTTCCAGGAGTGTAGATATTAAACGAAATGAGCAAATATATACATAAAGCAAGCCATATGGCATTTCTCTCAACTAGCAAGACAATAGATGTAAAAATGTTCCTCACCATTTCATTAGGCAATTTAGTAAATATCATAAATTACGAGCTCCACAGTGTAATCATATGTATTTGCGATGCTTTCGACAAAGAAATGTCAATAGCGAGGATAATGGCCTCTCTCCTTTTTTTTTTTTTTTGTTTTTTTTTCCTGTTTTCTTCTTCTTCTTCCTCCACCTAATGGCTTTCTTTTGTCAGACGACTAACTCACAGCTGGGCGCTCAGAACCATTACGTCAAGGTCACTTACCTTTCTTTCTGAAATATTTATGACAGCAGTTTGCTACAGTGACAGTCTCATATAAAAATTTCACAGGTCGAGAATTTGCGTTACAAATGTGTAGAAACAAAATCTTATGAATATAACAGTGTCCAAAAAATTTTCCCGGCATTGTGATACATTCATGCACTCACACACATTTCATAACTCTTAAAGTACGATTCTTGGTTTACAACCACCTTTTTCACAAACATGAGTCCCTAACCACTACTCATTATTCCTTACCTTATTCGTCGACACTTCTACAATATTTCATCATAACAGATACGTAGCATAATCAAATAACTCATAAAGCATCAGCTTACTGATCATAAACATACCGCAACAGCATAATTCACATAGCCATCGTAATAATATCATCATAACACCTCAGTCAACTCTCAAAATCGTCATAGCTTCCTCCAATAATTTCAAAACCTAAAAAAATTTTCTGCTCATGTCAAAAGTGTCATCTGCCTCAAACGTACTTTAAAAATCATGATCCCATACCAAATATATCATTCAAAGCTCTCATAATATCACAATGGGTCCGAAAAAATATGAACAGTTCACAAAGTACAGACAAAATACAATTTCGTAAGTGTGATGTTACCCAACTATGTAATTGCGTAAACATGTCACTGATGTAGTAAAAAAATGTTTGTTTCTCTGTTAATTAATCGGGCAGCTGTGTAATTCTGTGTTGGAGAAAAATGGTACCGACGTGTAAAGATGTATAAGCAAATACCATATTAGCTAGGGCTTCTTGTTCTTGCCAAACACATGGTACACAAAGTAAGCGTCAACCCCCCCTGAGGATTAATGTAATTATACCCTCAAGTGTTACAGATTACAGCAATGGAATGAAATGTATCATGGAAAACCCTTGTATCATTGTACTTGAAATATCTTAAATAATGTTTTAAGTGCGAAATTAATCACTCAAATACGTGTCCTGTAGCGCTAAACTGTGCGTCATGCTGTAAGATAATCTCTGTGGAAGTCTCATAGTTATTGTCCTCCGAAAGCTAAGTTCTGCAGAAGTCAATGTACTTACCTCATGATAAACAAAAGTGAAATGCTTTGTGTATAGATATCGTAGTTATTACGCTTATTGTTGTGATGAAGAAAGTACTGTACTGTAACGTATTGTTGTGCTATGGAAAAAGGTGTCCCATTGTAGCTATGCCACAAAAGTAACTTCTAAAACATGTTTTACTGTCCAGAACAAAACAGAAAACTGTGCAGATATAAAACAGAAACACTGCAAAAGCAACATTGTAAATTGTCATTCATTAGTAGCGCCGTGATAAAACCATGTAGCTGTCACATAAACTAACCACTATGTCATCTGGTATCTCACTGAAAGTACTTTAAATCCAGAATGTATTTTCAAGTAAACCAAAATGTTGCATTAAAATCTCAGTAGCAGTACTGGTAAATGTTCTAAGTATGTGAGCCTTATAGTTGTTACATAACCGTGCAACTCACAAGCAAGAATGTACACACACAATAACACTGTGTCATCTGTTCGCAATAACAATGCATTCGTAATTTCTCTTGAAACAAGTTCTCTTGGTTCTTGACTGGATATTTAACTTCAAACATTGTTGCATATTAACAGATTCTAAGTCTGACAAAGCATACTAGCAATGTAAAGTGAGAATTTATATGGCAAAGACAAAGTTAAAAAGCAGATTATCTTTCAATAAACGGTTTTACATGTGAAATGTGGTGTAAACCTTTACTCTTCCTAGTACGCAGAGTTTCAACTTCAGCGCAATTGTTATGCAGTATACGTCAGATTCTGTAAGGTCCATTGTAAACTAGAAAGAATTTGTGACTCAAGTGTTTCTTCTTATGTGACAATGAATGAGCTTTAATGGGAACTTTCTGACCAATATATAATTCCTTTGCATTTGCTTTACCGTGTAGTTTTCTCCTTTTGTCTGCTTCAGATTTTATATTTTTAATAGCTAAATCAATTATGTCTTTGTGTCGAAGTTTACGTGTATTCAGAAAAGGTACAAGCTCTCTGATTCCGTTCGGTGGTTCTTCATTCTATAGTACAAGAGTAGGTGGTAAAGCAATGGAGTCATGAGGCATTTCATTCAGCATGTTTTGAAATAAGTGTAAATATCTGTCCCAATGCTGATGCTTTCTGTGACAATAAAGTCTGCAAAGCGTATTGATTTCTTTCATAATCCGTTCGGAGGGGTTACAATGTGGTGAGTACAATGAAATAAAAACAGGTTTGATTTTATGATTCCGAAGCATGCGTGACCAAACAGCAGATCTGAATTGCGGTCCGTTATCTGAAATGACTTCACTAACGTGTCCAACTTCACGTAAGAAATTTTTAACAAAGGCGTTGGATACAGACCGTCCAGTGGCTTTACGTAACGGTGTGAAAGAAACAAATTTTGAAGTAAGTTCAACAGTGACTAGAACGTACGAAAATCCATTAGATGTTCTGACAAGCGGTCCCAAGAGATAAACAGCGGCAAATTCTTTTAATTTAGAAGGAATGATAGGAAACAGCGGAGTACAATGTGAGACAGTAGATGGTTTCGCCTTTTGACAATGTTTACAAATAGACAAGACTCTTCGAATTCTCTTTTCCATATTGTTAAAATAACAAGTCGTTCGAAGAATATGATAACATTTTCGTGGACCAAAATGTGCGTAGCTGAAATGAATGTACCAAATGAGCTTATTAACAAAATCGTCTGGAATGCAAAGTACCCATAGCTTGTCATCAACAGTGCAGCGTTTGAAGAGTATGTTGTTTCTAACCACGTAATAATGCCGAATCTGTGTGTGTGTCTTTTCATGCCATTTGCTCTTGATGTCTTTCCAAATCGGATCTTTATCTTGTTCATGAGCAATGTCCTTTAAAGATGTGGTGATGAAGTTTTCAAAGGCGACTTTCTGAATGTAAAGAATACTGAAATTTTTCTCGAGGTTGCCTTCTGTGTTACTTTTCTCAAGCCCAGCCGGTGCGCGTGACAGTGCGTCCGCAACAATGTTCTCCTTGCCGGGAATGTAGACTACTGTGAAGCGGAATTCTTGCAGAAACAATGCCCAACGTTTTAACCTGTCATGATTTAATTTTGAAGACATAAGAAATAGTAATGCACGATGATCACTGTATAGTTTTACGTGCTTACCAGAAAGAAAGAAACGGAATTTGTTAAATGCCCAAACGATAGCTAAAGCTTCTAATTCAGTAACGGAATAATTTTTTTTCAGATTTTGTTAGCACTCGGCTAGCAAAACCAATGGTTTTCTGAACAGTAGTGTCATTTTCTATGGTTTCTTGAAATTAATGGCCACCAAGACCGACTTTAGAAGAATCTGTGCTAAGACAGAAATCTTGTGACAGATCTGGATGAGCCGGTGCGTGATTCTTTCAAAGAATTGAATTCCAACTGTGCTTGTTCGTCCCAGTTCCCAATAGTATTTTTTCCAGTGAGAGAACAAAGTTTTGGTGTAACTATAATTTTCATATTCAGAAAACGACGGTAAAAATTTACAAGACCTAGAAAACTGCGGACTTGTTTTTTTGTGGATGGAACTGGAATGGCTCTTACTGCTTCTATCTTTTCAGGATCCGGCTGAATACCTTCAGAAGAAATAATATGTCCCAAAAACTTCACCTTTGTCCTACCAAATTCAGACTTTTCCAAGTTAACTGTAATTCCAGATTCTGCAAAAATACGTAACAAACTGTTGAGGATGCGATTATGTTGTTCTCATGAGGCTTCTGCTATCAGAATATCGTCCACATATAAGGTGATGTGACGTTTTAAGAACTCAGGTAATATGGAATTTAGCCCACGAATGAATGCTGCTGAAGAAATGTTCAAACCAAAGGGAAGTTTCCGAAACTGATAACAAACGCCGAAACAAAGGAAAGCTGTGTATTTTCTACATTCTGGATGAAGTTAGATCTGATAAAAGCTGGATCTGAGATCAATAGAAGACAACACTTTTACGCCATTAAAATTTTGAAGAAGTTCTTCCATCGTTTGCGGCCTGTCTGTTTCAGGAATGATGATTGTATTGATTTGTCTCGAATCTAAGACAAGTCTGATCGATCCATTTTTCTTCTCAATAACATGTAATGGATTGTTGTATGAGCTTACTGCAGGCTCAATAATGCCCTCACTAAGCATAGATTGTATTTCTGTTCTAACACGGTCCATATAATGCGCTGGAATTACGTGTGGTCTAACACAAAATTTAGTATGCTCACGAACACGAAATTGGTATTGAAATCCCTTGATTGTTCCTGTTTTGTGAGTAAAAACTGTGGAATGTGCTTGTAAAATCTCAAAAAGGTCCTGCCTATCAGTGTCATTTCAATTCTCAATTGTTCGAATTTTATTCTGAATTAACTCATTAGTATCAAATATGTCGTCGATATCATCCCTGTCAGTACTTGCAGAGTGATTGTTAGTGTCTAGTTCCGTAGAGAATTCCGAACTGTTGTCTAACAGAAGGTAAAGCCGATTAATTTCCTCGTCATGGTTTGAGAGCCAATCTTCAAATTTCAACGCAATTGACTTACCTTCTTTCTCTAAACTTATATCAGCATCGTGAAAGTTTAAGATTGCTTTGTATTCATTCAAAAAGTCTACGCCCAATATCATTTCCGTCGACGATAATGGAACAATGAGAAAGTTCATAGAGAAGCTGTGGCTTTGACAAAAGAATTCTAAGTTGGTTTGTTGGCGTACATATACACTTTTTCCAACGATTGCACCTTGTAATTTAATCTTACGTAACGGAAGTGTGGGGCAATCGTTCGATTTGTTGCATTTGCTAAAGGCTGTTTCACTAATTACTGAAATGGGACTGCCAGAGTCAAGTACTGCAGTAAATTTTACGTCACTTACTGTAATGTGAATCACAGGATATGCAATGTTGTTATGTTTTACGTCGTGTTCCTGGAGTAAGATGTCCCTAATGTCTTCCATTTTTACGTAATTACTAGCTACGGCAGCTGCGTCGTCAGTTTCATACGTACGTTTTGTGGCTGCCAGCGGTATGAGTCATTGCCTATTGTCTCTTTGTTGGCGCGCGTCGTTATTGGGATTTGGAGACCTAACTTCTACAAATTCACCTTGTCGAGAGGGCCCTGCTCCGTTTGAATCCCACCAGTTCTGATGCAGTTCAGGTCTGTCGTTAAGATCATATAGTCTGTCGTCATGTCGGTAGATTCCACAGTTTCTTTCTTGTCGGTCACGAGGTGGAGAACTTCTCCCTGAATCGTAACTGCGCATTGGTCCGTTGCGTCTAAAGTTACTCTGTCTCCCGTGATAATAATAGTTCTGGTTGCCATATTGTCTGTTTCTATGATTGTCTCTGTCATATTCATTACTATAGAAATGCGATCTTTCTCTGTAATTATTACTACTCTGCCAACGGTTGTCATACGGGTGGTGTCTGTTTTGGTCACGATTTGTGTTGTGAGAATAGCCTTGTCGTGTCCAGCTATTATTTCTTTCATCGCGGAATTGCGACGGATGTGACCTGTAATTGTTGTGTTCCTGTTTTCGCGTTCCGCGATTATCAGTGTCAATTTCTAATTCTTGTAAGAGTCCCTGAAAAGCTTCAATGTCGTCTTTGCAACGTCCTGCCAAAATAGTATGTCGTAAACGTTCAGGTAATTTGATTAAGCAAATGCGGATGAGTTCTGAGGGGCTGTATGGGTTTGACAGGTACTGATTCTTGTGCAACATGTCTTCAAAATATTTCACAAGACTGGAAAATTCAGATTGTTCGAAATGTTTCATCATTATGATGCTATGTTTTACTCGGTCTTGTGTAGCTTGAGACCAATATGCTGAGAGAAAGGCATGGTAAAATTCTCCTTCACTGTGACAATCGTGAATGACTGATCGCATTCTTACAGCTGGTTCATTCTCTAAGTAGCCACACATAAATTCTAATCTGTGCTCTAATGACCAGTTGGGAGGAAAACAATGAGAGAATTGATGGAGGCATGCTTGTGGATGAATGTCGTTGTCAGAATTCTTAAATGTTTTGAATTTACGTGTAGTAATGAACAGCTTATAGTCAAAATCATCGTGTTGGCGAGTCGCATGTCGGTCATTGTTGCGTCGTTTCGGCGGTTCCATTTCAAAATTCGGTGCACCTTGACAATTTCTTTCATAATTTCCGAAATGCGCTGTGTTATTATTTTGTGGCTTTTCCGTATTTCTAAGTCCCTCTTCCCGTGTTGGAGCGCGAGTGTCCTCTGAAATACGTAATTCTTGTATTACCTGTGTCAGCTGATCTTGTACTTCCCGGATTTCTCTTTGGTGTTGTGTATTAATTTGATTCTGACTTTGTTTGAATTTCCTAATTTGTTTGCACTCTTCTGTGTCATTAAAGACTACCGGTTTTGTGTCATTCAGATTATCATCTACCTTCGTAGATAAATTATTTAGCTGATCCGAAAGTTCAACTACTTTCTCTGATAAGGAACTAATTTCTTCCATGTGTCTTTCTACTGTGTCCTTTAAGTTTTCCTGAGTTTTTGCAAGTTGCGTAACCGAATCGGTAGATGCAACTGAGTCAATTTTAGCTTGCAAGGTCTCATGATTTTCATGAACAATAACTTGTAGTTCTTTTATGGCTGCTTAGTGAGTCTTTAATGCATTTTCATGCCGCCAAAAAATAGGTTGAAAATGCTCACAAATTTGTGTTTTTACGTCGTTACAGACTTTTTGACATTTCGATTCGATTTTATGTACCTAAGTAGTTAAATCTTCACGTGTTTGTTCAAGGGTGGTGTGAAGATTGTGTTCCATTGCGTCTAACTGCTGCTGTGTTTGTCTCTGGTGTTGTTCCATTGTGTCTAACTTTTGAAGCTTTTGCTGTGTTTGTCTCTGATTTTGTTCCATTGTGTCTAACTTTTGAAGATTTTGTTCCATTGTGTCTAACTGTTGCTGTGTTTGTCTCTGATTTTGTTTCATTTGCTGCATTAATTGCAATAGTAATGTATTAGTGTCTGGAATCTGTTCCTCTATGCTTTTCGGCAGTGCATTTGCACCGGCAACATTTACATTTTGACGAGCAGAAAATGTGTCTTGACTTATTTGAGAAAACGGTGAGGACCCAAAACCTGAGTCTACAGTAGTTGCAATATTGTGTCCTATCATTTCGGATTCCTGAGGCGAGCTGTTGCCGACCGATCGATCGATAATGCTTCCCTGTTCACTACCTGTTTCACTGTCTACACCATTATTTGATGCCCGCTCCATTTCCCTATGCACAGTTACCAAATTATTAGTTTGAATGTCTGTTAATTCATTACACAGCGGTGCTGGTAAGCTACGCTCGTCGTCACTATTATTTCTCTGTTTACTTTGGAGCCTAGTGTTACGTTTTTCACACGCCATTATTGTCACAATATTTCACACGATAACACAGAAAATAAGAGAACACATTAACATAGCGCTGAAAATAATATCTAGTTAATTGCAAGCTGCGAAATACTTGGTGCAAATTTACATGCGTGCCACACTTGTTTTACTGTACAACAATGAAAGACTGCAATTACAAAGAAGATTCTCTCTACAATTACGCACTAGCAATAAACAAAATCTACACTAATTACACAAACTACAAGAAAAAATCTGAAGATTCCAGTGAGGTATCCTCGGCTAAGGTCGACATATGAAACGTCCCCTTTTGTAAAATTATACATGACTGTTCTTAAACTGGTACACAATATTTTTAGCGCAACGCAATCTAACTTTCAAAAAATCCCTACAACAGAATGGCCCTGACTAACATTAACCTATACCGTTCACAAATCACTTACCTCACAAAAATCTGCGTTACTCAAGCTACTGCAATACAGCGAGCGCCACTACCGCCAGCTAAATAAAAGATTCAAACTACTGAAGGCACTAACTACTGATAGGCTTAGCAAATGAAAGATTCTAATAGAGAACAAACAATGTATTTACCTTAATAGTCATAATCTATGTAGCAGTTAATGACAACCAGTCTTACAAATTTCAAAACTCCGCCATTTCTCTCCCCACATCCACCACTGCTGGCGGCTCACCTCCAACTGCGCAACGCTACGCGCTGTTCACATCCAGCTGCCCAACACTACAATGGCGAATATTACAACAATGCAAACCAGCCACAGACTGCACACAGCACAGCCAGTGATTTTCATACAAAGCGCTAAGTAACGTTGCCAATAAAAAAACATAAAAAGCCTACTTACACTTTATTCTGGCTTCCGAGAGAGAGATAGCCTCCTGGAGATGGTCAAGGTTGTATGTTACTGGTGTGATGTGAAGCCATGCGTCCTGCTATCTACGAGCTGCATTCTGCTTGCGTTTTGGGTACATGTCGTCTTGAGGTACTATGGACCATGTATGTGCTGTCTGTGGACATGCATTCTGACGAGATCTTGTTTTTAAGCACACGTGCCTGTAAATTGTCTTCACCATCACTCTACTCTCTCACCAGATTGCCTGGCTTACGAGAAAGAAAAGATACAAGAGTAAAAGTCCCTGGATCGTCTCTTACAATGAGGTTCGTCAGAAATGACTGACTCCACCCTGCGTCAATGTCTTCTACTTCTTGTACCTCTTTTGTCCCTTCTTCCTCTTCCTTATTCTAGTCCCATCCTCATCTCCTCTCCTCCTCCTCCCTTGCCATTCCCACATCAACTCTTGGTGCCAATCCCCATCCCTGGCCGAAGAAGGGCGCCCCCCCCCCCCCCCCTTCTTCAGTGCCCACTGGTGACGGGACTGCCTCCTTCCCTGGAGGGTCGTGCCCTACTACCTACTATTGCCTACTCTATTTTGGTTTGTGGTCTGGCAGAAGCCACCTCTCCCTCTGTGTACTCCCCTCCGAAACTGGGGAAGGGGGAGGGGGAATAGAAGAGTGAGGGGGTGGGGGGGAGGGGGAGGTGAAACGAGTCTGTGCACTTTTGTATATCTCATGGTTTCAAATTTGTGTTAGCACCCACCAACTCCACAATAATGGTGATTTTTTTTTAAGGTGGGGAAGTAACTTTCTGATAAACTGCAAAGTTGTATTACATAAAATTAATCCTCAAACGGTACGGCGTGGGTCGGATTCGACACTGTTCTACACGCTCAGTGGAAGGCGAGCTGGCCAGAAATTTTACTAGCCAGTCGTGCGATGGGTACTGGAGTGATTGTAGTTATCGCATGAGTGACTGTGGTTTGATACGTGGTTTCTCAGTAGAATCCGACTCGACCGTACAAGTAAAGTTACTAATTTGCCTACAAAACTTGTTCAGAGTTTTAATACGATAAAGACTTGGAAACAACTTTTGCACACACCTGAGGCAGTTAGAGCTGATTTTTACATCGCCAGGAGGATCCACCATACCAAGAGGATAGTGACCTTTGCCTGGGAGAGTCAGTCTCAGAACCTGAAGATGGAAGTCTTACGAACAGTGATATAGAAGATGTTTTAGACTGTGATGATATGGATGAGATGTACAAGAGTGAAGGAACAGAAAGCAGAAATTTGGGTTTTGGTATGTACGAGCAAACCATCTGGACCGACAGGCTTTTATGTTGAAAATATTCGCAAACCCCTTCACCTGCCTGTACTTGAAGGGAAGGCGTGGGGATTTTCACTTTTTATGACCAATGATATATAAAACATCGTTAGTCATACCAATAACGAAGTAGAACACTCAAAGCTCAAGTACAGTGTGACATTAATTCAGTTTTACGTCCAACAGATGTAATTGAGAAAAAGATTTCATTGTTCTCCTGTTCATGAGTGATGTATTGAAAGATTATGGCGTCTGGGGTTTATGGACCACCGATCTTTCGTTCTGCCATATGGCAGAAAAGATTTACACTCCTCCTACAAAACTGGAGTTTAGATGATAAAAGCACTAGTGCCGAGTAAGGCTAAAGATAAATTTGAACAATGTAGACACATTGCTGCTTACGGTAAAGCAGTCATTTAGTTGCAGACAGGCACAATTAAGACACTTACATAAGCTTTCGGTCACGGACTTCATCAGCCAGATACACCATTCTTACACACAAGCAAACACACGTTATACACACGACTGCAAGCTCCAGCATCTCCAAATGCTACAGTTGGCGGTCATGTGTGCATGAGGCGTGCTTGCTTATATGTATGAATGGTGTGTCTTCCTCTTTTGCTGCTGAAGGCTGTGGCCGAAAGCTTACGTAAGTGTCTTTAAATTGTGCCTGTCTGCAACTCTATGTGTCTTCATTACGGTAAGTAGCAATCTGACTTCTCCTACATTGTTAATATTCCTATCAGCCGTTTCCACTGTTTAATGATAAATACGCTGCATTTCGGGAAATATGGGATACTTTTGTAAGTCATTGTTTGCTGTGTTACAACTAATCAGATTATCTGAGAGTGGATGATACACTACTTAGTTTCCGTGATCGGTGTCGCTTCAGAATGTTTGTCATCTAAACCTGGTATGTATGTTCTAAAAACGCTTTCATTGTGTGACGCCAAAACGTTCTATTTCACTTCAGGCATCCCATATACTGGTAAAGAGCAAACAACTAAGGATGATTTATCCATCTGTAAACCAACTCGCTGATTACACATATATCCGATTCGCCTTTGTCTTTTAAATGTCCGAATAGAGTGTAATTCAACCGTTTTCAACGTTACGTAGCAGGGAAAGGAATTCTATTTAACTACGCAAGTTACAATATTGAGCTCTGAGTCGCTAACATTGCTTCATATGGAAGTAGTAATGTGCACAATAATCTCTCTACCATTCTGTAGTTTTGGCTGCTCGACAGAAAGTAAGTTTAGCGGTCGGATTTACGGCAACCCGTGCATGTACCGCTAGCTACCGGGACTGCCTTACAGAAAAGAACCTCCTTCATCCCTCCCGCGCTGACTACGTATTATTTCTCACAAAAATAAAGCTTTTGTTCGCCTAGCTGAATATTTTCATTAAAACTGCACACTACATTACACTGTTTTACTAACATTAACAACAATCTCTAACACAAATTTTGGTACATGCTACCTAACAGACTACTGTTATTAGTAATGCATCTGTTTGTTTTTAACTTGTTGTTGGTGAAGGCTTGCATCACCAGATACGGCACGCCACGCCACGATAAGTACTGTCGAGGCTTGATTGCAACTGCCACTGGTTTTCCGTTCTTATCGTCCTTGCGGTGCTCGCATCAAGGTCATCGTCCGTCCCCGGTAGCTGAGTGGTCAGCGCGACAGAATGTCAATCCTAAGGGCCCGGGTTCGATTCCCGGCTGGGTCGGAGATTTTCTCCGTTCAGGGGCTGGGTGTTGTGTTATCCGAATCATTATTATTTCATCCCTATCAACGCGCAAATCGCCCAAGTGGCATCAAATCTAAAGACTTGCACCAGGCAAACGGTCTACCCGACGGGAATCCCCTAGTCACACGACATTTACATTTATCAAGGTCATCCAAAAGACTGGCGGTGAAAAACCCATAGTGGATTCTCTACCTTTGCTCTCATTTTGTTTAAATGAATTATTTGATCTAATATCGTTAGAATGTTACCGCCAGTACATTTATAACTTCCAATGATTTCGATATTTAACCTTTCACAAAATTAATTTTTCACAAAATACTCTCTCCTATCAAAGAAAATTTATCACAGACATTACACTTCAGATTTTGACATAGGTGTGTTTTCCTTAATACTACCTTCAGTATAAGATCGATCATTTTTCTCGGTTGGTTTTCTCTAGATACTGTTTAAATAAGGTATTTAGACATTTCCGTTTGAATTTAACTGTATCATCTCTAACACACCGATTCACTATTTTCTTACTTACTGACTCAGTGACAGGGAGCAATCGAAATGTGGTATCTGATAACTGGTTGACATGATACGTGTTGGCAGAGAATTTTTCTGAGAGAAAGCTTTCGCCAGTCGGTACAATACGTAAAAATCAACGTCAGTCACCATTATCCATGTTGTTCACGGCCACAGCTGGTACTGTAAAATTTGTCTTTCAAGACGGCAAAACTTTTTTCTTTACGCCTAGAAAGAATGTTATCCTAATGTCAACAATGCACCACACTGAAACAATAGTCGATGATTGAAGGAATTCAGAGATTAATGAATTCTATAACCTAACGAACAGTGGAGTGTAGAATGGACGTGTTGGACAAACTTCGAAAAGACAACACTATTAAATGGAAAACCTGAAGGCGGTCATTGAGATAATTCTTCAGAATGCTAGACATCGCAGCTGTGAACAGTATCGTTTCATTCAAATGTAACACGAACCAACATTAATTGCCATTACGTGCACGGGCCACCTTCCTAAATAACCTGGCGTTGGTTTGACCAAACCCGTAATGGAAAGTATGCCCAACCAACGTATTTAGAGCGCTCTTCGTGTTAACTGCCGAGGTATTAGGAAAAACAGGAACAATCCAATGTCATACACGATCAGAATTTGCGCTCAAAACGAAGAAGATATAAATTGTGTGACACTTTGAAAGACAGAAAGGGAAACGAATTTTCTGTCAAATCCAATTCATCTGTATGCTATGCCCATAAAACAGTGTTATGTGTGTGAGTGATGATTCTATTGAGGAGAGGAGACAGGCTTATGATATTTCTTTGTATCCCCCCCCCCCCCCCCCCCCCATGAACCATGCACCTTGCCGTTGGTGGGGAGGCTTGCGTGCCTCAACGATACAGATAGCCGTACCGTAGGTGCAACCACAACGGAGGGGTATCTGTTGAGAGGACAGACAAACGCATGGTTCCTGAAGAGGGGCAGCAGACTTTTCAGTAGTTGCAGGGGCAACAGTCTGGATGACTGACTGATCAGGCCTCGTAACACTAACCAAAACGGCCATGCTGTGCTGGTACTGCGAACGGTTGAAAGCAAGGGGAAACTACAGCCGTAATTTTTCCCGAGGGCATGCAGCTTTACTGGATGGTTAATGATGATGGCGTCCTCTTGGGTAAAATATTCCAGAGGTAAAATAGTCCCCCATCTCCGGGCGGGGACTACTCAAGAGGATGTCGTTATCAGGAGAAAGAAAACTGGCGTTCTACAGATCGGAGCATGGAATGTCAGATCCCTTAATCGCGCAGGTAGGTTAGAAAATTTAAAAAGGGAAATGGATAGGTTAAAGTTACATATAGTGGGAATTAGTGAAGTTCGGTGGCAGGAGGAACAAGATTTTTGGTCAGGCGAATACAGGTTTATAAATACAAAATCAAATAGGGGTAATGCAGGAGTAGGTTTAATAATGAATAAAAAAAATGGGAATGCGGGTAAGCAACTACAAACAGCATAGTGAACGCATTATCAAGGCCAAGATAGACACGAAGCCCACGCCTACTACAGTAGTACAAGTTTATATGCCAACTAGCTCTGCAGATGACGAAGAAATTGAAGAAATGTATGATGAAATAAAAGAAATTATTCAGATAGTGAAGGGAGACGAAAATTTAATAGTCATGGCTGACTGGAATTCGGTAGTAGGAAAAGGGAGAGAAGGAAACGTAGTAGGTGAATATGGATTGGGGTAAGAAATGAAAGAGGAAGCCGCCTGGTAGAATTTTGCACAGAGCACAACTTAATCATAGCTAACACTTGGTAAAAGAATCATAAAAGAAGGTTGTATACATGGAAGAATCCTGGAGATATTAGAAGGTATCAGATAGATTATATAATGGTAAGACAGATTTAGGAACCAGGTTTTAAATTGTACGACATTTCCAGGGGCAGATGTGGACTCTTACCACAATCTATTGGTTATGAACTGTAGATCGAAACTGAAGAAACTGCAAAAAGGTGGGAATTTAAGGAGATGGGACCTGGATAAACTGAAAGAACCAGAGGTTATAGTGTGTTTCAGGGAGAGTGTAAGGCAACAAATGGCAGGAATGGGGGAAAGAAGTACAGTAGACGAAGAATGGGTAGCTTTGAGGGATGAAGTAGTGAAGGCAGCCGAGGATCAAGTAGGTAAAAAGACGAGGGCTAGTAGAAATCCTTGGGTAACAGAAGAAATATTGAATTTAATTGATGAAAGGAGAAAATATAAAAATGCAGTAAATGAAGCAAGCAAAAAGGAATACAAACGTCTCAAAAATGAGATCGACAGGAAGTGCAAAATGGCTAAGCAGGGATGGCTAGTTGATAAATGTAAGGATGTAGAGGCTTATCTCACTAGGGGTTAGATACATACTGCCTACAGGAATGTTAAAGAGACCTTTGGAGGAAAGAGAACCACTTCTATGAATATCAAGAGCTGAGATGGAAACCCAGTTCTAAGCAAAGAAGGGAAAGCAGAAAGGTGGAAGGAGTATATAGAGGGCGATGTACTTGAGGACAATATTATGGAAATGGAAGAGGATGTAGATGAAGATGAAATGGGAGAGATGATACTGCGTGAAGAGTTTGACAGAGCACTGAAAGACCTGAGTCGAAACAAGACCCCGGGAGTAGACAACATTCCATTAGAACTACTGACGGCCTTGGGAGAGCCAGTCCTGACAAAACTCTACCATCTGGTGAGCAAGATGTATGAGAATATAATAATTCCAATCCCAAAGAAAGCAGGTGTTGACAGATGTGAAAATTACCAAACTATCATTTTAATAAGTCACGGCTGCAAAATTCCTTACAGACGAATGGAAGAACCGATAGAAGCTGACATCGGGGCAGATCAGATTGGATTCCGTAGAAATATTGGAACACGTGAGGCAATACTGACCCTACGGCTTATCCTAGAAGCTAGATTAAGGAAAGGCAAACCTACGTTTCTAGCATCTGAGGACTTAGAGAAATCTTTTGACAACGTTGACTGGAATACTCTCTTTCAAAATCTGAAGGTGGCAGGGATAAAATATAGGGAGCGAAAGGCTATTTACTATTTGTGTAGAAACCAAATGGCAGTTATAAGAGTTGAGGGGCATGAAAGGGAAGCAGTGGTTGGGAAGGGAGTGAGACAGGGTTGTAGCCTCTCCCCGATGTTATTCAATCTGTATATTGAGCAAGCAGTGAAGGAAACAAAAGAAAAGTTCGGAGTAGGTATTAAAATCCATGGAGAGGAAATAAAAACTTTGAGGTTCGCCGATGACATTGTAATTCTGTCAGAGGCAGCAAAGGACTTGGAAGAGCAGTTGAACGCAATGGATAGTGTCTTGAAAGGAGGATATAAGATGAACATCAACAAAAGCAAAACGAAGATAATGGAATGCAGTCGAATGAAGTCGGGTGATGCTGAGGGTATTAGATTAGGAAATGAGACACTTAAAGTAGTAAAGGAGTTTTGCTATTTGGGGAGCAAAATAACTGATGATGGTCGAAGTAGAGAGGATATAAAATGTAGGCTGGCAATGGCAAGGAAAGCGTTTCTGAAGAAGAGAAATTTGTTAACATCGAGTATTGATTTAAGAGTCAGGAAGTCGTTTCTGAAAGTCTTTGTATGGAGTGTAGCCATGTATGGAAGTGAAACATGGACAATAAATAGTTTGGACAAGAAGAGAATAGAAGCTTTCGAAATGTGGTGCTACAGAAGAATGCTGAATATTAGATGGGTAGATCACATAACTAATGAGGAGGCGTTGAATAGAATTGGGGAGAAGAGAAGCTATGAAACGTCCCCTTTGAACAATTATACAAGACTGTGCTTAAACTGACACACAACATTTTTAGCGCAACGCAATCTGACTTTCAAAAATCCCTACAGAAGAATGGCCCTGACTAACATTAACCTATACCTTTCACAAATCACTTACCTCACAAAAATCTTCATTACTTGAACTACTGCAATACAGCGAGCGCCACTACTTACAGCTAAATAAAAGATTCAAACTACTGAAGGCACTAACTACTGATAGGCATAGTTAGCAAATGAAAGATTTTAATAGAGAACAAACAATTTATTTACCTTAATAATGTAGAAAACTCATAATATACATAGCAGTTCATGACATCCAGTTTTAAAAATTTCCTAACTCCGCCATCTCTCTCCCCACATCCACCACTGCTGGCGGCTCACCTCCAACTGCACAACGCTACGTGCTGTTCACATCCAGCTGCCGCTGCCCAACACTACAATGGCAGACAACAATGCTAACTAGCCACAGACTGCACACAACACAGCCAGTGATTTTCATACAGAGCGCTACGTAACGTTGCCAATAAGAAAATATAAACAGCCTACTTACATAGCCCCCATGCTCCCCACAAAAAATTTTACAAATTGTTTTGGGCACTGGCCAATACAGATTTGAAAAAAATTTTCATAATCACAGTAAGAAAGATATCAAATGCACACACTTATTAATACAATGTTTGTCAAAAACTAAAATTTTCTCCCAGTCCGTCTGTGTTCATCACAGTAAAATTACAGTTTTTTTTCTCAAAGTCTGAGTACTAAAAGAGAATGCACACAGAAGTAGTAGATTTCCATGCCATCTTGATGAAGTAGTGTTGTCCTTCCAACGGAAAGACAGTGCTGACTCTTGACATGCAGACAGGTAATGGGTCACAACAGAGCACACCCACCGCAGAGTCAGTCGAAGTTTTGAAGACTACTGGTAGGTAGGTCATCACAGAGTAGACCCACTGTAGTCCTGGTACAGATTACGGTATTGGTGGGCCATCAAAGATGCAGACCCACTGTAGTCCTTGTAGAAATAATGGTATTGGTTTGCCATCAAAGATGCAGACCCACTGTAGTCCATGTAGAGACGGCTAGCAACCATCTGTTGTGACTGTGCAGGTGCACAATCACCATTGAAGAGTCCTGCGGAGAGTATAGCAAGTCCATAAACCACCACTTGTGCACTCACAAAGTTTTTTTTTTCTAATTGTCCCTAGAACCAGCAATGCTGTTAACCAGTCCCTTGCTGAATTACTAACACACATCCAAACACTAACAGTCCCTACTTCTCACATATTATCCATATACTATGACCAACAGAAACGTGTGCAGTGAAATGGAACTTACAAGTTACTTAATTTGATGAACTGGTGACAATTACAATTTTATAACATGATAATACAATAACAAAGGTACAAAATACATCATTAAAGAACATAACAATACAGATAACATTTGTAGTAAAACAGGCTTTACAAAAGAATAGGAATAGACATATACGTCAGTGTTACAGGAATTATGACATGAGTACATAGATAAAAGATCAGAATAACTTTTGAACCATCACCTTCACATATGAGCAACAAACAAAACAGAATAAATAATGTCTAAACATCTTTACAAAGTAAATAACACAGTATTAGAAAAATTCTACAACAGAACAACATCAGCTAAACATATAAAGACAGGAAAAACACAAATACACAAGGGTACACAAACATATAGAGGGATGACACAAAAGGAAAGGACAGGGTTTCTTTTACTGCAGTATTTTGCAAAAAAAACTTTCTTTACTTCTCGGAGATCTCCCTTCGTTCTTCATTATTTCCAAAAAGTCCTATCTATACCTGCTTTCTGTGTTCTATTCATATTTCTTTCAAAATAATTATTTCTCAGTGTACAATACTCATTTTGGCCCAAATATTTTTCATATAACTTCTCAATGCATTTTTTTTCCTATTGTCCATAGTCAGTTTCTTATGTAGTCTACCCCCTCTTAAACTAACTTAAATCTACTGAGCTCAGATGCATAAACTAAGGGATGAGGGAATGCAGCAGCACAAAACAAGTAACACAAACAGCAATGACAAAAAAAAGGAAATTTGCAAAGCAAGCTACAGTAAATCTAAATTACCAAGTAATTCAACATTACAACTAATATGAGGCAATGCACAGCAAACAAGAAAAATAAATCTGGCTTAGCAGAGTAACACAAATTAAAATTCAGTAGCACTATGCCTGGCAACCAGCAGCAGAAAATGAAATAACTTATACCTAAACTTGACAAAGCTCAAGCAGAAAAAAATAGTACACTAAAAATGGCCATGTCGAATACCTATGTCACATCTTAATACTAGAGTGATGCATCACGAGAACTTACACTAGCAGATAAGTTACCAAATCGTAAAGAAATTATTTATGCAATTCCTGTGAAGGGAAATGTCTATTTATGTGCCCTCATTTTCTTGGAGGTAGATCATAAATTTCTTATTGACTGGATCTGTAGGCATAAAATAACTATATTAGTACATATATTAAATTTTATTTTAACCGATGCTGCAGTGCAGCTAGAAACTAGATATCAAAGAAATAGAGCAAATATGTACAAAGGAAGGCATGAAACATCATTCATTAGCCATATGGCATTTCATAAGGTAGTACAGAAAATCTCTCAACTAGAAAGACAGTAGTCATAATCACGTGTATAGACATAAAATATTTCTCGTCATTTCATTAGACATTTCAGTAAATATAATAAATTCAGACCGCCACAGTGTTATCATATGTTTTCAAGTTTGAGCGTGTCGTATTTGCAATGCTTTCGACAAAGAAATGTCAATAGCGAGGATAATGGCCTCCTTTTTTTTTTTTGCACCTAATGGCTTTCTTTTGTCAGACGACTACCTCTCAGCTGGGCGTCCAAAACGCATTACGCCAAGGTCACTTACCTTTCTTGCTGAAATATTTACGATGGCAGTTTCCGCCACAGTGACAGTCTCATATAAAAATATTTCACAGGTCAAGAATTTGGGTTACACATCTGTAGAAACAAAATCCTATAAATATAACAGGGTCCAAAAAATTTTCGCCAGCATTGTGATACATTCACGCATATACACACATTTCATAACTCTTAAAGTACGATTCTTGGTTTCCAACAACATTTTTCACAAACCAGAGTCCCTAACCACTGCTCATTATTCCTTACCTTATTCGTCGACACTTCTTCAATATTTCATCATTACAGATATGTAGCATAATCAAATAACTCATATAGCATCAGTTTACTGATCATAAACATACCGCAACAGCATAATACACATAGTCATCGTAATAATAACATCATAACACCTCAGTCAACTCTCAAAATCGTCGTAGCTTCCTCCAATAATTTCAAAACCTAAAAAAATTCTCTGCTCATGTCAAAAGTGTCATCTGCCTCAAACGCACTTCAAAAATCATGATCCCATACCAAATACATTATTCAAAGCTCTCATAGTATCACAATGGTTCTGAAAAAATATGAACAGTTTACAAAGTACAATGAACAGTTTACAAAGTACAGACAAAATACAGTTTCATAAGTGTGAAGTTACCCAACTGTGTAATTGCGTAAACATCTGTCACTGATGTAATAAAAAAATGTTTGTTTCTCTGTTAAATAATCAGATAGCTGTGTAATTTATGTGCTAGTGAAATATGGTACCGATGTGTAAAGTTGTATAAGCAAATACCATATTAGCTAGGGCTCCTTGTGCTTGCCAAACACACGGTACACAAAAAGCGTGTACCCCCCTGAGGATTAATGTAATTATACCCTCAGGTGTTACAGATTACAAGAATGGAATGAAATGTATTACAGAAAACCTTTGTATCATTGTACTTCAAATATCTTTAAAAATAAATGATTTAAGCACAAAATTAATCACTCAAATACGTGTCCTGTAGCGCTAAATGTGCGTCTTGCTGTATGATAATCTCTGTGGAAGTGTCGTAGTTATTGTCCTCAGAAAGCTAAGTTCTGCAGAAGTCAATGTACTTACCTCATGATAAACAAAAGTGAAGTGCTTTGCGTATAGATATCTTAGTTATTATGCTTATTGTTGTGATGAAGAAATTACTGTGCTGTAACGTATTGTTGTGCTACGGAAAAGGCTGTCTCATTGTAGCTATACCACAAAAGTTACTACTAAAACATGTTTTACTTTCCAGAATAATACAGAAAAACTGTGCAGATATAAAACAGAAACACCGCAAAAGCAACATGGTAAATTGTCACTCATTAGTAGCGTCGTGATAAAACCATGTAGCTGTCACATAAACTAACCACTGTGTCATCTGGTATCTCACAGAAAGTACTTTAAATCCAGAATGTATTTTCAAGTAAACCAAAATGTTGCATTACAATCTCATTAGCAGTACCAGTATATGTTCTAAGTATGTAAGCCTTATAGTCGTTACATAATCATGCAACTAACAAGCAAGAATGTACACACACAATAACACTGTGTCGTCTGTTCGCAATAACAATGCACTCGTAATTTCTGTTTAAATAAGTTCTCTTGGTTCTAGACTGGATATTTAACTTTAAACATTGTTGTATGTTAACAGATTCTAAGTCTAACAAAGCATACTAGCAATGTAATGTGAAAAGTTATATGGCAAAGACAAAGTTAAAAAGCAGATTATCTTTCAATAAACGGTTTTACATGTGAAATGTGGTGTAAACCTTTACTCTTCCTAGTACGCAGAGTTTCAACTTCAACGCAATTATCATGCGGTATACGTCGGTGAGGAGTGCTAAAACTTTTCTCAAGGTTAGCATCAATGTTATTTTTCTCTGAGCCAGCCGGCGCACGCGGCTGCCTGCGGTGCGAGTCATTGTCTGTTCCTTTGTTGGCGCGCGTTGTTTGGGATTTGGATGTCTAACTTCTACAAATTCACCTTGCCAAGAGGGCCCAGCCCTGTTCAAATCCCGCCAGTTCTGATGAAATTCAGGTCTGTCGTTATGATTATATCGTCTGTCATCATGTCGGTAGTTCCTGTAGTTTCTTTCTTGTCGGTTAAGTGGTTGAGAATTTCTCCCTGAATTATCACTGCACGATGGACTGTTGCGTCTGAAGTTATTCTGTCTCCTGTGGTAATAATAGTTCTGGTTGCCAAATTGTCTGTTTCTATGATTGTCTCTGTCATATTCATTACTACGGAAATGCGATCTTTCTCTGTAACTATTACTCTGCCAGTGGTTGTTATACGGGTGGTGTCTGTTTTGGTCGCGATTTACGTTGTAAGAATAGGCTTGTGGTGTCCAGTTACTGCTTCTGTCGTCACGGAATTGTGACAGATGTGACCTGTAGTGATTGTTATCCTGTTTTCGCATCCCGCGACTGTCTGTGTCAATTTCTAATTCTTGTAAGAGTCCTTGAAAAGCTTCAATGTCGTCTTTGCAACGCCCTGCCAAAATAATATTTCTTAAATGTTCAGGCAATTTCATTAAGCAAATGCGGATGAGTTCTGAGGGGCTGTATGGGTTTGAAAGATACTGATTCTTATGCAACATGTCTTCAAAATATTTCATAAGACTGGAAAATTCAGATTGTTCGAAACGTTTTATCATTATGATGCTATGTTTTACTCAGTCTTGTGTAGCTTGAGACCAATACACTGAGAGGAAGGCATGATAAAATTCTCCTTCACTGTGACAATCGTGAATGACTGATCGCATTCTTACAGCTGGTTCATTCTCTTAATAGCCACACATAAATTCTAACCTGTTCTCCAATGCCCAGTTGGGAGGAAAACAATGAGAGAATTGATGGAGCCACACTTGTGGATGAATGTCGTTGGCAGAATTATTAAACGTTTTGAATTTATGTGTAGTAATGAACAGCTTATAGTCAAAATCATCTTGTCGGCGAGTAGCATATCGGTCATTGTTACGTCGTGTTGGCGGTTCCATCTCAAAATCCAATGCGCCTTGCCAATTTCTTTCATAATTTCCGAAGTGTCCTGTGTTATTATTTTGTGGTTGTTCCGTATTTCTATGTCCCTCTTCCCGTACTGTAGCGCGAGTGTCCTCTGAAATACGTAATTCTTGTCTTACCTGTGTCAGCTGATCTTGTACTTCCCGGATTTCTCTTTGGTGTTGCGTATTTATTTGATTCTGATTTTGTTTGAATTTCCTAATTTGTTCGCACTCTTCTGTGTCATTAAAGACTACCGGTCTTGTGTCATTCAGATCATCATCTACCTTTGTAGATAAGTTAGTGAACTGATCCAAAAGTTCGGCTACTTTCTCCGATAGTGTACTTATTTCCTCAGTGTGTTTTTCTGAATCAAGTTTCAGAGTCTTTACTGTGTCTTTTAAATTTTCCTGAGTTTTTGCAAGTTGCGTAACCGAAACGGTAGATGCAACTGAGTCAATTTTAGCTTGCAAGGTGTCGTGATTTTCATGAACAATGGTTCTTTTATGGCTGCTTCGTGATTCTGTATTGCATTTTCATGACGCGAAAAAATAGGTTGGAAGCGCTCACAAATTTGTTTTTTTATGTCATTACAGACTTTTAGACATATCGATTCGATGTTATGTAACTCAGTAGTTAAGTCTTCATGTGTTTGTTCAAGTGTATGTTCCACTGAGTCTAACTTTTGAAGTTTTTGTTCCATTGCGTCTAACTGTTGCTGCGTTTGTCTCTGGTGTTGTTCGGTTGTGTCTAACTTTTGAAGCTTTTGCTGTGTTTGTCTTTCATTTTGTTCCATTGTGTCTAACTTTTGAAGCTTTTGCTGTGTTTGTCTCTGATTTTGTTCCATTTGTTGCATTAATTGCAGTAATAATGTATTAGTGTCTGGAATCTGTTTCTCTATGCTTTTTGGCAGTGCGTTTTCACTGGCAACATTCACATTTTGACAAGCAGAAAATGTGTCCTGACTCATTTGAGAAAACGGTGAGGACGCAAAACCTGAATCTACAGTATTTGCAAAATTGTGTCCTGTCATTTCTGATTCCTGAGGCGAGCTGTTGCCGACCGATCGATCGATAATGCTTCCCTGTTCACTAATTGTTTCACTAACTACGCCATTGTTGGCCGCCCGCCCCATTTCCCTATGCACAATTACCAAATTACTACTTTGAACATTAGTTAATTCATTACTCGGCGGCGCTCACACACTGCTTTCGTCTTCACTGTCATTTCTCAGTTTACTTTGGAGCCTAGTATTACGTTTTTCACACGCCATTATTGTCACAATATTTCACACGATAACACAGAAAAACACAATTTGAAGAGCAACAATAACAGAACACATTAACATAGCACTGAACATATTATCTCGTTAATTGCAAGCGCAGCAGCGAAATACTTGGTGCAAATCTACATGCATGCCACAACTGTTTTACTGTACAACAATGAAAGACTGCAACTACAAAGGAGATTCTCTGTACAATTACGCGCTAGCAATAAACAAAATCTACGCTAATTACACAAACTACAAGGAAAAAAAATCAGAAGATTCCAGTGAGGTATCCTGGCAGGGTCGCCATATGAAACGTCCCCTTTGAACAATTATACAAGACTGTGCTTAAACTGACACACAATATTTTTAGCGCAACGCAATCTGACTTTCAAAAATCCCTACAAAAGAATGGCCCTGACTAACATTAACCTATACCTTTCACAAATCACTTACCTCACAAAAATCTTCATTACTTGAACTACTGCAATACAGCGAGCGCCACTACTGCCAGCTAAATAAAAGATTCAAACTACTGAAGGCACTAACTACTGATAGGCATAGTTAGCAAATGAAAGATTTTAATAGAGAACAAACAATGTATTTACCTTAATAATGTTGAAAACTCATAATATACATAGCAGTTCATGACATCCAGTTTTAAAAATTTCACAACTCCGCCTTCTCTCTCCCCACATCCACCACTGCTGGCGGCTCACCTCCAACTGCACAACGCTACGTGCTGTTCACATCCAGCTGCCGCTGCCCAACACTACAATGGCAGACAACAATGCTAACTAGCCACAGACTGCACACAACACAGCCAGTGATTTTCATACAGAGCGCTATGTAACGTTGCCAATAAGAAAATATAAACAGCCTACTTACAAAGCTTGTGGCACAACTTGACTAGAAGAAGGGATCGGTTGGTAGGACATTTTCTGAGGCATTAAAGGATCACCAATTTAGTATTGGAGGGCAGCGTGGAGGATAAAAATCGTAGAGGGAGACCAAGAGATGAATACACCAAGCAGATTCAGAAGGATGTAGGTTGCAGTAGGTACTGGGAGATGAAGAAGCTTGCACAGGATAGAGTAGCATGGAGAGCTGCATCAAACCAGTCTCAGGACTGAAAACCACAACAACAACATTCTGGGAACATTTCATTTTTTTTTTTGTTTATACTATTTTTACTATTTTGTGATTTGTCAAAGACAGTTTTTTTTTAACTCTTGTAGGTAGTCTGATTTGTATCTGATGGCCACTAACGCCTGACGGTTATGTTATGTCTACAAGAAAGATTTGTCACATAACATACAATCAAAAACCTGTATAATATAATAATAATTGATTTCCTGTATCCACACTAACCTCATCGAAGAGGGAGCTGGTAGGAAACTACCCAACCTTTCCGTGTATTTCGTCTCAAACCATCGTACCGTTTGAGAGTTAAAGCATATAACAGTCACCAAATGCTTCGTGAAATCTTTATTATGAAAAACACCGGGACACCCGCTAGTGGGCGGTAGGGACTAGATTGACTATTACTGGTGTAGACAATACGGTGATCAATGCGGCAAGATTTGGGGGCAAACGCATAAATTCGTTTATCAATATTTAATACTTGAATAGTTGTATACGCTTCAAATAAAATTGTAAACAACATCCATAGTGAAAGCTTCTTAACCATGACTTCAGTAACTCCAAATTGAAGCTCAAATATTAATTGTAGCTTAAGTATAATATAGTCGGTCACTGACCTGCTAAAGCAGTCAGTATAAAACGCTCTCTGTGGAGGAAGGTTAAAAATTATTGAGGGCAGCTCAAGTCTTATACTAGCATTCAAGCTGTCTAGAACTAACTTCATCACAAATTTCACGTTTTTACTGCGGCTGGATGTTTCGTATTAGTAGACTTCGGTGAAAATATTGTCCGGCCTCGTAAAAAAGTTTATATGCGCTCTGACGTATGTGTGTGACCTCGTTCGGGAATTTGCCGTTTGGAAATTCTTGTGAGCTTGATATCTTGCTCTGTAGGCGAAAATAAAAAGTCCATGAACTCAGATACAAGTACTGCAGCTAGAATGACTCTAAAGATCCTTTTAATCCAATACTTTTATTGTAGTGCGTTGACACTCCCACTTAGCATTCCATTATTCACTTTGATTGCATGTTAGGATCTGCGACCGGCAGAGAAAAAATGCAACAGGGACAACGAGACAGAAGTTCTACAAGAGGGCAGGAGGTAAGCAAACCACTGCCTTTACAACTATAGTTGAATTCTTTTATCTTGGCGGCTCGCGCATGCCAGCCCAGACGCGGGAGATTGCTGCGTTGCCAGTTGCACACGACGCACGCGCCAAGAGAAGCAGCGTCATAGTATAGCATAGTTCGCAAACTTACGTTTAGGGGGGAGCGCGCAGTACATGAAGTAAACCCAGCACGGCCGCATTAACCCTTTCGCTGCTACAAAGACGTGCTCCCTGCATTCCGCGCTGTGCGCGATTTTGTCACTGCACTGCTCGCCTGTGCAGACGCATCGTGTTCCGACTGATTCGATTCCACAAAAACTATTTGCCCCCAAAAGTTAGATTTTTACACATCTTCTTGACTGATACCTTCCCCCCATAAATGACTTAATTTTGTTTCGATGTTCAACACAGTTATTATGCAGCATTAAATATAGTAAACTATTGCACGAAAATTTGAAGAGTTTGCAGAGGTAAAAGTTCATAGAGTATACTTTCCGTATGGTCGATTTTAGTTGCCACAATGTTGGAAATGAAATGTGGACAAGGTACCTAAATTTCATATAAAATTTACTGTATAACAATATCTCATTTAATTTAAGTACCACATAGGTGTCGTATGTAACATTGAGAAATATTCCATCTTTCGCGACTGTAACAAAAGTTTTAGTTACACAGGGCACGTCTGGCTTTATTTTAAAGCACTTCAATCAATCAAAAGGCAGTACACAAAATACATTAAACAAAACTGTGGACTTAACAAAAACATTAGGACTTGCATATACCGTCTATCAGTAAAGTCCTCTGAGCTATGTCAAATATAATTTTTGTGTGTGGCACACACAAACTAAATTTATTTGCTAAAACACTGATTAGCCAACACAAACGTTGAATATTGTGTTACCGCAGCACAAAACTACGAGAGGTGACTTGGCAATGGAGGAGACAAAATACTGTCCACTGAAGATGCTTCAAAAGAGAGATACGCGTCTGGTCTAAATATGTCGCTTATTACAGTTGCAGAAGAGGAATATATTTCAATACCATTGGTAAAATTGCGACTGTGGAACAAAAACAAGAAAGAGAACATGAGTACCATTGTGTATGTGCCATACCTTTCATTGATTGAAGTGCTTTAAAATAAAGCCAAACGCGCCCGGTGTAAATAAAATTTTTATTACAGTCGCGAAAGACAGAATATTTCTCAATATTACATACGACACCTATGTGGTACTTAAATTAAATGAGATGATGTTATACAGTAAATTTTATATGAAATTTAGGTATCTTGTCCACATCTCATTCTCAACACTGTGGCAACTAAAATCGACCATACAGAAAGTATGCGCTATGGACTTCTACTTCTGCAAACTCTTCAAAATTTCGTGCAATGGTTTACTACATTTAATGCTGCAAAATAACAGCGTTGAACATCGAAACAAAATTAAGTCATTTATGGGGAAAAGGTATCAGTCAAGAAGACGTGTAAAAATCAAATTTTTGGGCCAAATAGTTTTTGTGAAATCGAATGATAAGTGTGTCAAAGCAGTGGGAACACCATGTGTCTGCACAGGCGAGCAGTGCAGTGACGACAAAATCGCGCACAGCGTGGAATGCGGGGAGCACGTGTCTGCAGCAGCGAAAGGGTTAATGAAGAGACAAAGCACTAGAAATTTCGAAAAATTGCATTCAAACGAATAAAATTCGTTAAGTATGGCACTTCAATATTGTTTTTAAATAAAGAAAAAAATCTTATACCTCACAAGGATTGAACTCATAACCTTTTGAGTGGGAACGCAGCACCTACACCATTACACTATGGCAACTCACATGCATTTGTTACTCCTTAAGAAGTATAACATGTCACGCAAAATACTGACCAACACCGTTGGTATGATTATGAATATTCACGCTTTGTCGAAGTACAATAGGAAATAAACAATTACTGCTGTTCTTTATTGTGAAAAAGCAGTTCGTGAGATTGATACAAACACCTTTCCTTGCTATCGCCTGAATTAGGAGCCTTATTGCTTGTTTTGTTTAATTAATTAATAGAATATGAAGCAGTTGGTATAAAGAATGCTTTTTCCAAACTTTCTATAAAAGAAAGTCTGCTATCAAGACATTGCTTTTGTTCTATTACTTTATTTATGACTGAACGTTTCTAAAACTGAAGACACTCGTCCATGCTCTGCACTGCAGTCGAGATCTGGCAACGTCGTTCTCTGTTCATTGGCTGACTGTGTTTTGTGACGTCAGATGAGCAGAACGAACCTAAACTCGGCCGCCAACATAAATGACGCGCACTTTAGCCAACACACAGGAATTTCGCTGGACTTTGTTAACCTTGTCCTCCACACGCAATAAATCGCAGAGAAATACTTGTGCTTTTAGTATGTTCCATACAGTGTGTCACAACCGGAACAATCCATATCTTATCCTAATTAGTTACTTTGTTGCGAGTGGCTAGGAACCGCAACAGTCCAACCCAGTATATTCGGACAACACTTCAATAGTCACACATTTCCTTCAGAAAGTTACATTGTGATCATACAGTATTAAATGAGTAAATACGATTTTTAAGGTATGGAAGCACAGAGATAAATTGTCATTACTGGAGGGGTGCAGTCAGTTATCTTTTTTGCGCCATTTAAATCTGTTACTATTTATCGTTACACAAATATCGATAATAATTCATGATCATGTACACACCAATCCAGGCGTTGTTAATGGGTTCAGTACTATTCTGTAAAACTTGTTTCACACGTAGTGTCAATTTCACGCAATACAACTTCCACGAAGACAAAGGGCGTGAGCGAACTGGGCTGACTGCCCGCAATACATTTTACAATAACGCATTAAAAATGAAACAGTAAAATATTACTCTTTATGGACACCGGACTTGTTTGCTCAAAATTTGAACATTAAACATAAATACGTCACCGTATCAGGATCAGATTCCATTTTACTTGAAAGAAATGACAGTAAAAGGTTCCGAAAGTATGAAATTAAGTTTTTAAGATTTGTAATATGCAGTTACACAACTGGCTCTAAGATGACTACGTGCCTTCACTTGACTTTAATCAATAACCTTCCGTGACAACGAAATTCTTAAACATATGACCGGCTATGGCAACAGCTGCCAAAACCTGAACGAGATTCCACCAACAGAATATTACCACGCTGGCTGCCATGAAGCAGCCGTCGACCACAGCAAAGCCTCAATCCTGACGCCGCGGCCTGACGGTGAGACATCCATCACGATCACCACGGCATAAACGTGTTAAGGAACTGCTGCTTCAGGCTGCAATGCATGTGGTGACTAGTGACAACGGAAATTACTTATTAGGATTATTTTGAACAACAGTCCCCACGAAACACTTGTAATTCCAGTGGAAAGAATGTGACATCGTTCTATGGCCGCGCTGTCGGCACATGAAAAATCCCCAGGGTGAAGTCAGCAAGCGCCCTGCACTGTGCAACCTGTGGGGAAGGTCAGCTTGCTACTCAACGGACGGCGCGTACCTGTCCACCTCAGCCAAAGCGAGCGCAAGCGCGTTCTCTGAACTGCCACCGGGGATTAAAGTTGAAGTTTCTCGTGCAAATCACGGCACAAAGGCTCAGAACATCTACATATCGCAATTTGACAAGACGTAGTAGCCCTGATACGAGATTGAAGGGGAGAGCTCATATTACTTTGAAGAGCCAAAGAAACTGGTACACCTGCCTAATATCGCCTAGAGCCCCCGTGAGCACGCAGAAATCCCGCAACACGAAGTGACAACGACTGGACTATTGTCTGAAGTAGTGATGGAGGGAATTGACAACATGAATCCTTCTGGGCTGTCCGTAAATCCGTAAGAGTACGAGGTAGTGGAGATCTCTTCTAAACAGCACGTTGCAAGGCATCTCAAATATGTTAATAATGTTCGTGTCTGGCGAGTTTGGAGGGCAGCAGAAATGATTAAACTCATAAGAGTATTCCTGCAGCCATTCTGTAGCAATTCTGGACGTGTGGGATGTCGCAATGTTCTGCTGAAATTGCTCAAGTCCGTTGAAATGCACAATGAGCATGAATGGATGCAGGTGATCAGACAAATGCTGACGTACGTGTCACCTGCCAGAGTCATATCTAGATGTTTCAGGGGTCCCATATCACTCCAACTGCACACGTCCCACACCATTACAGAACCTCCAACAGCTTTAACAGTCCCCTGCTGACATTCAGGGTCCATGGATTCATTCCATACCCATACGCATACATCCGATCCATACAATGTGAAACGAGACTAGTTAGACCCGGCAACATCCTTACAGTCATCAAGCCCATATCGATGATGTTTCGTTGAATGGTTCGCACGCTGACCCTTGTTGATAGTCCAGCATTGAAATCTGCAGCAATTTGAGGAAGAGATGCACTTCTGTCACGTTGACAGATTCTCTTCAGTCGTCGTTCGTCCTGTTGTTGGAGAATTTTCTCCAGCCGCAGCGTTGTCGGAGATTTTATGTTTTACCAGATTCCTGATATTCACGGTACACTCGTGAAATGATTGTACGTGAAAATACCCACTTCGGATATGCTGTATCCCGCTGCTCGTGCGCCGACTATAACACCACGTTCAAACTCAGTTAAAACTTCATAACCTGCCGTTCTAGCAGCAGCAACCTCGGATATGCTGTATCCCACTGCTCGTGCACCGACTGTAACACTACGTTCAAACTCAGTTAAAACTTCATAACCTGCCGTTGTAGCAGCAGCAACCGATCTAACAATTGTGACAGACGCGTGTTGTCTTATACAGGGTGTTACAAAAAGGTACGGCCAAACTTTCAGGAAACATTCCTCACACACAAATAAAGAAAAGATATTATGTGGACATGTGTCCGGAAACGCTTAATTTCCATGTTAGATCTCATTTTAGTTTCGTCAGTATGTACTGTACTTCCTCGATTCACCACCAGTTGGCCCAATTGAAGGAAGGTAATGTTGACTTCGGTGCTTGTGTTGACATGCGACTCATTGCTCTACAGTACTAGCATCAAGCACATCAGTACGTAGCATCAACAGGTTAGTGTTCATCACGAACGTGGTTTTCCAGTCAGTGCAATGTTTACAAATACGGAGTTGGCAGATGCCCATTTGATGTATGGATTAGCACGGGGCAATAGCCGTGGCGCGGTACGTTTGTATCGAGACAGAGTTCCAGAACGAAGGTGTCCCGATAGGAAGACGTTCGAAGCAATTGATCGGCGTCTTAGGGAGCACGAAACATTCCAGCCTATGACTCGGGACTGGGGAAGACCTAGAACAACGAGGACACCTGCAATAGACGAAGCAATTCTTCGTGCAGTTGACGATAACCCTAATGTCAGCGTCAGAGAAGGTGCTGCTGTACAAGGTAACGTTGACCACGTCACTGTATGGAGACTGTTACGGGAAAACCAGTTGTTTCCGTACCATGTACAGCGTGTTCAGGCACCATCAGCAGCTAATTGGCCTCCACGGGTACACGTCTGCGAATTGTTCATCGAACAATGCATCAATCCTCATTTCAGTGCAAATGTTCTCTGTACGGATGAGGCTTCATTCCAACGTGATCAAATTGTAAATTTTCACAATGAACATGTGTGGGCTGACGAGAATCCGCACGCAATTGTGCAATCACGTCATCAACACAGATATTCTGTGAACGTTTGGGCAGGCATTGTTGGTGATGTCTTGATTGGGCCCCATGTTCTTCCACCTACGCTCAATGGAGCACGTTATCATGATTTCATACGGAATACTCTACTTGTGCTGCTGGAACATGTGCCTTTACAAGTACGACACGACATGTGGTTCATGCACGATGGAGCTCCTGCACATTTCAGTCGAAGTGTTCGTACGCTTCTCAACAACAGATTCGGTGACCGACGGATTGGTAGAGGCGGACCAATTCCATGGCCTCCACGCTCTCCTGACCTCAACCGTCTTGACTTTTAATTATGGGGGCATTTGAAAGCTCTTGTCTACGCAACCCCGGTACCAAATGTAGAGACTGTTCGTGCTCGTATTGTGGACGGCTGTGATACAATACGCCATTCTCCAGGGCTGCATCAGCGCATCAGGGATTCCATGCGACGGAGGGTGGATGCATGTATCCTCGCTAACGGAGGACATTTTGAACATTTCCTGTAACAAAGTGTTTGAAGTCACGCTGTTTCTGTGTGTTTCCATTCCATGATTAATGTGATTTGAAGAGAAGTAATAAAATGAGCTCTAACGTGGAAAGTAAACGTTTCCGGACACATGTCCACATAACATATTTTCTTTCTTTGTGTGTGAGGAATGTTTCCCGAAAGTTTGGCCGTATCTTTTTGTAACACCCTGTAGAGGCGTTGCCGGCCACAGCGCCATATTTTGCTTTGTTTACATTTCTTTGTAATTGAATACGGATGCCTATACCAGTTTCTTCGGTGCTTCAGTGTATTTTACTGGAAAGGGTGGAAGAGGTTCTGCACGTTTTACACACAGTATTGGTATGTACTGTAACGGGACAAAATTATAGAACTTGGAGCAAAAGTTAGAGCCCAGAGCTGCAACGAGACCGGAGCCAGACAGGAGATGCTGGTCACTAAACTACGCGATCGGCTCCCATGTTGTCGAACATCGAGCGCCGAAATTGGGTCACAAGCCACTCCCCCACTCCTTCTCGATCAGCACCTCTCATCAGCAGCAAGATTTCCGGGTGTCAGTGCCCTGAGCCTGCCTTCGAGAAGCCACTCGGGCTCGACCAACTTCCCGCGTCGTCGACGATTACGCCAGGTCCCGGTCATTGCCCTCTTCCAGATGGTTGGCCGTGGCTCCCAAACGCAGTCCTTCCGTGAATTCAGCGCCGGGAACCAGCATTTTAAGGCTGGAACAGCCAAGTATATTACCACGGGCATTGCAGGACCACACACGGCGCCTGCCGTGTGCCAGCCGGGAATCCTCGCTTTGAACTCTGCCGCCACCGGCCCGCGAAGGAGGCACCTCTGCCTGTCTGCCCAGCCCGGTCAATCAAAACCTAGCCATCCGCCCGCCCCTCACAATCGGTCCAGACTTCGAATCCGGGCACCGCCATCGCCGTACCACTGGAACGGCGCGACCCCCCGTCGTTAGAGAAGGCCTGGAGGCCGCCCGTGACCGCAACAAGGGTGCATTGTGCCGTCTCAGCTCCCCTCGCATTCCGGAGACGCCGGAGTCGGCTCTTTCTCACGAGCAGCGCGTGCACGCCACCTGCCATGCGTCAACGTCTGGGTCTACGACGCCGGAATATTACGAGGGAACTCCGGACCGCGCCAGAGAATGGATTACAATCAGAAGACTGTCTGAATTGTATGAATTAGTAAAGATCACATAAAGAATCGTCGTATTTTCATCAGGACCCGCCTCTGCTGCTGTCTGTATCCATCTGCGACAGAGAGCACAGCCCACACTGAGACACCCTGCATCTTCCACCTTTACATCGCAATGTACTTAACGGACTTAACATAGTCTGATATTTTTCATATATTATTGGCGATCAGACACACACCTTTCGGATACAGGCACATAATTCATGCACATTTTCAATAATTTTATAGCTGATGAGGCAAAAACATTGTGAATTGGGGACACAATGCTCGTGGAAGCTTCCCGAATCCAGAGTCAGCTAGTATTTTCAGTTGCAAGGAGAACAGTGGCAAGTAACTTGGACAGTTCACGCCGAATGCCTCTTGGTACACTTGTAACCAGCCAATACGTTTGCATATTCCAGTTCTCATTACAACCTAAGCCGTGTTTATTTAGCTTCGTTACATTCTTAGAAATGTCATATAAGAAACCCATGAGGTTAGACAGGAAAGGACCACTATATCGCTAATACTAACTACAGAAACTCATGGAGCGGAGGAATGCTTTATTGTGTTAATTAACAGTACAAATCTACGATCTTCAAAATTTGTGTTGAAATCTTTTTCTGCCTCATTGTGTTTTCCCACAGTTGTTCTCTCCAGTGCCACGATTTGTGTGCTTCCATACATAGCTCACATAACTCTTCTGTAATACGGTAAGTGGCTTGCTTATACAATTTTACTGGAATATTGTACCTAATAATTTAACGTGTTCCAGGTAACATACACTTTTACTGGAATATTGTACCTAATAATTTAACGCGTTCCAGGTAACTCTGACCTAAATTGCGAAAAATGTTATTTTTTATGTGCCACCATTTCGAGTATAATGTGACAAATATTCACCTTAAACCAATGTGAAAAAAGAGGAAGGGCAAAATTCCTACAAAAACTACAGGGCTAATAATTGCAGTTTTGTTCAAATGGCCTGTCAAGTATTCATGTACTCGTGTGGTGTTCTCTGATACCACGCTGTGGTTTTCTGCACACTTTCAACTTCAGGTACGTTCGGCACCCTCTCCATCCTAACTTCAGGAGATCCATTTCATTAGATTGAGATAAGAAAATGTAAAGGATTTTAGGACTAGGTAAAAGTTGGCAATGGTACAAAACCAATGTAACTCACATCTAATGAATCCAATTATTTTGGACAATTTTTCAATGCCCTGTTAATTTTCTTTGTTATATAAAAACTATCTCAATGCAGGCTTGTTATAAGGCAATCTTATTTATGTCTTACGTATCACTTTCTTTGGAGTAATTGGTTATTGTTCTGGCACTTTACTTAAGAACGGCACACAATTTGCTGTCAGAAAATAGTATTCCTCGCTCTGCAGATGTTATTCAAATGTACCTGCTCCTGCATCGTTCTATTCGGTTGAGAATGCAATGTTAAGGTACGGAGTGCGCATCTAGAAACCCGTGTATGACTCGTTCATTTTCTGATAGAGTGTAGCTCATGACTTGCGTCCCATTTACGTGGCGCGCAAACAAGGGACAGATTTAGTTCGCAAGGTTGTTGATTACTAGAGCGGAAACTTTCGGTGTGATGCCTTACATCAAAGCTCACTGACAAAGGAAACTCTCAATAAGAGAGTAAATGTAAAGCTGCTTGGGAGGATTGTCAGCGAATACAAGTGGTAAGAACACGAGCTCGGTCGTGTTGATTCCAGCATCGGACAATTAAATGCCCTAATGCCTGCAGAGGGACTGTGCTGTGTACAGCTCTTCCGGGCTTACTGCTGTTTAACGCATCTCGCCAAACTTCTGACGCCCTGGCACGCCGAGTGCACCGTGGCTACGGTTGCCACGTACTAGTTTGAGGGACGTCGCTTTTCCGGCTTTGGGAGTTGCGGGCAGGGAGGTCGAACAATAGCTTTAGATCGTGGAGCACGCCCAGCCACTCCTGCGGTCTCGCCTTGCTACACCTAACTCTGCTAAATGGAGCCTACTGTCTGCACTTTTTTCGGGGAGCAGTAGGCTAGTGGAATAGGAAGAGAACATAAGTAATATTGATGTGGCTTTTAAGACGTGAAAAAGCTAGGATCAGATAGAATTCATATCAATGCCTATTTTCTGTTACAGATAGAAAGACAATTCCGGTGATACCGTTATTGAAAACAAACTTCAAAACTTTTAAGAAAAGTGACAGAACAGCAAGACCAGTTTTGAAAGGAAATGACATACTGCATCGAAACCGCTGACGTAGACACAAAATTCCCTTCCATTCAGTTTGTCTATATTTCCGAAAGACACTCACTCTGCTACGTCGTCGACTACTATGAAACGTACAGAGTGTGTATTTTTGCATACAGTTGATTAGCTCGAGGGATATTTGGGCTAATTCATTCCAGTGTTCCACAGGGAACATAACAGAGCTCCAATGTTTTAATCACGTGTGGATGATCTATCAGACAAGAATAGCAGCACTGCTTGTTTACTAGCGGTGATGTTTAATGCAGACATGTATCCTCTTTGGACAATCGTAAGAGAGCAGAAACTCATGCCATTACTTCCACTTGCTGTGATGAATGCCAGATGTATTGAAATATTAATAAATGTAAGATACAGTAAAAAAAGCGAAAGAACATGACGGCACCTGATTGTAAGACTAGTGGTGAACACTGTGAGGGTGTTACATCATTTTAGAAGTAACTCTCAGAAACCATACCAAACGGGACGATCGCGTAAACAATAGTAAGCGAATACAACTCTTGGATACACTGAAATGGCTGTGGAGAATTGTGTATAGTGCGTGTAACGGTTTTCCATCGATGAGTATAGTCATTTTATTCCTTTTCTTGTTTGTTGAGCTACACTGGTCGCAGAACATACATTTATGCTATGAAGATTTCTGCTGGTAAGTTACGAATATCCTGTTTGGGTGAAACTCCAATTCTTAGAGAGAGACCAAATATCCCTCGCAGAAGCACTTAAGAATAAACATGTTTTCTTAATCTGTGGCCACAAATTAAATCTGTATAAATATGAAATGCCGGCCGGGGTGGCAACCAAATATCCCTCGCAGAAGCACTTAAGAATAAACATGTTTTCTTAATCTGTGGCCACAAATTAAATCTGTATAAATATGAAATGCCGGCCGGGTGGCCAAGCGGTTCTAGGCGCTACAGTCTTGAACCGCGGGACCGCTACGGTCGCAGGTTCGAATCCGGCCTCGGGTATGGATGTTTGTGATGTCCTTAGGTTAGTTAGGTTTTAGTAGTTCTAAGTTCTAGGGGACTGATGACCTCAGAAGTTAAGTCCCATAGTGCTCACAGCCATTTCTTTTTTAAACATGAAACAGTCTATTGCCTCGGTCGTGCCCCACCGAAGTCTCTCGCGCACTGCCGTTTGTTTGCCGAGCCTGTTACACAGCATTGTTGGCGTCAGTGATTACGCCGCAGCCGTAACGGTACTGTAGTCTCACATATCCCCACCAGCATTACAACTTCTCATACAAGTGTAATTGTGAAATAAAATTTGGATTAAAGTTACAAAAAAGTAACTTTCAGAAATGAATTGTTGTAAATAATTTAATAACAGTGAGGCGTAGCGCCTTTATATCGCTCCTGTATTAATCAACGGCAACGAACGGCTTCAAACACACTACGAGTCATAGCTATCTAGTAACAAATATGCTCTTGTGCTGCAGCAGCAGTACCAAATAGTAACAGTTGTAACCGATATATGTCAGCATTTTACAAACAGTGAATGTAAAACGATAAAAACCATGCATTTTGGAAACGAAATTTTGCCGTTTGTGCATATTATAACTTGTGTTAATTATTCCTGATCAAGTATATGTAGTTACTAGTGTGAATGAAGCAATAAATGCAAAGTAATATAATAAATGAATGTTGTTACGTTTATTAACTGAGTATATATTAGCATGAGACCTGTCTAGACCGCCTGAGTGAGTCATACGCTCAGCACTAATTTGTGAAATGCAGTTCGTCTGTTTGTGGTGCTGGTGGAAACACGAAACATTTTACGATAGTTCAATTACTGAAAGAAACCGTTATTTTGATATTTGTAGATTTTATAAATTTGTCATTTCAGTAAATCGCCATGAAAAACAACTTTTTGGTAAAAGACACAGGATTGCGTTGTTTTATACTAACAGCTCATTGGCTTTAAAGTCTTCCAGCTAATGAGAAGAGAGAACGTTCGCCGGGACTGAAGAGACTTCAAAACACAAACGAACCTGTCCTTCTATCTGCGAAAATAAAGTTAAATTGTGAGGGCTAAGGATGTACAAAATTGAGGCATCTATGAACTACATTTCTGTGTTGGACAGTCAAAGTGGACCTTGGCCTACAGTTGCACCTCGCACAACGTGAAGATTGAACGTGAGTTAACTTCCAGTTACGATTAAGAAGCCGAAAGATAGAGTCATCAAATGGCTTTTTCCCTTTTTCACTAGTGACAGCCAAACTTTTTCAACACATTGATTGCCTTTGGAGAGGAAGAAGATAAGTCAGACTCGAACGTGACTGAATCTGACGACGGTAGTAGAGAGGACCAGTTATTTGATCAATTTTGTGTATCTTTAATACAACTTCATCTTTTGTTCTGCAAAAATCAGCATATTGTGATGTTCATAAAGTATTAGTGCAGGTATCGAGTCATTCCTTTACACTCCAGGCTACATTTTCTGACAAAAAGAGCCCATCTCAGTGAGAACTTTACTTCGAAAAAACAAATATATATCTATTAGCTACGCTGAAACGTATGTTAGCACAGTATCATTAAAACACTTTACTCATTCGCAAGATGCAAGAAAAGAAACGCAATTGACGGCAAGATGACAGAACAACTTAGAACGTTTATTCGCTTCCCTTAAAAATGTAATTTTTGACAAGGGCTGTTACTGTTATGAAGTCTTCACCTGCTTTATGGAATCTAAATTATTTCGCAGCTCAGTCTTCATCTTTGTGGAGGTCTGAATAGATGTGGTACTTTTGCGGAATTGTGAGTTTAAGTAAACCATGGAGCGCCGCAAAATGAACGCGAACGAGTGCTAAAGACGAATGCGCGGAATTCCGGATTTTATGTGTACACTGTTGCTTCCGAAATAACTGAAGTCAATGTGGCATGTTATACAAGTTGTGACCGAGAACTGAACGTTCGAAGACATCGATTTGTATAATATTAGAGCGAGCATTCTGTCGTAGACAATTCCTTTTTTTAAATCTTTTTGGGTAACAGGTTCAACTGGATACCATTAGTTGGCTATCACGAGTGACTGTGATTGCGTGTGAATGTCGAAACTGTGCCCTAAGAGTAGCATAGACTTGGAGGTGTTTTTGTATCAAATAGGTAGCAATTTATTGAAGCTTTCACTCAGAAACCATGCACATTTAACAGCTCAGACAACTTGGCACTAGAAGAACTTCATGAATCCTTAGACACAGTTAACGCGACTAGTTCTACTACAGCACACGCAGCCGAGGAACATCTTTCTTTTCCTGACAGGGAAGGTGTGTGATCCACCTGCAGGGCATTAGATCATCGCAAGGGGTGTGGAACTGTTTTCTATAGATGGAATATTTTAGCCACACCGTTGCGCACGGTGCATTGCATCCGGAAATGAAAGGCTGGAGTTGTTCCAAGCCACGATAGGATAACCCTGTTCACGTGGGGATACGCCGAAGAAGAGCTCTGCCAATGTGGACGAAAACAAACGATGACACACCTGATGACCTGTCCATCCTTGCTGGTCCCATGCACTTTCCAAGACCTGTGGTTGGCCAACGACGCTGCAGTGAAGTGTGCCGAACACTGGAGAGAGATATGAAACTTGCTAGAACCAATAATGATGACTTACGTCATGTGAAGACCATGAATGCATATATGAATGTATAACTCTAATTTAGCTGTATTTGTAACCTAGTATATATAAGCTATTAATTAATTACAGATGTAGCTCAGACGCAATTAGATACATAAAGTGTAACACAGGGAGCCAATGACAGCATGGGACAGTGATAAGAAAGTGAAAAACAAGTTCGGTGCAAAGATGACCGGTAATTTACCAAGGGAAACGTGTGGCAAACGTCATCAAGACGACGGAGGACACAGTGTAGAACAGGACAAGATAGTGACGTGCAGTTAGCTGCAGGCGTAGCAGAGCAGTGCTGAAGACAACGTACGCATTGAGCAGGGGCCCTGAAACTGGTACAGCTGAGGGAAGAGTCCAGACCGGCCGCGACCACAGCAGAAAACTGGAGATACCCTGCAAATTTGTTTTATTTATTGTGTTCCTGTTTTAAAGGACGTAAAAGGGCTGAAGAGAGTAATAGTTCTGTAAATGTGAAGGAAGGGGATGAGGTTCAGATCATTGTGAGTGGTAATCGAACAAGCACATCTGACCAAAAATCATTTGGTGATCTAGTTAGTAGCGATGTGTCAGTTCATGGTGTATCTCAGTCAGCGGGGACAGAACCGGAAAAAGAATGTTTCAACAAATGTAATAAGACGACGAAGTCTGAACTTTGACAGAAATCAGTAGAAAGATTTGAGTGATAGTCATTTACAATGTTACTTATCATCAGTCTTGATTGCATAAAAGTTTATTCACACGACCAGTTTCGGTTCCTCTAGAACCATCTTCAGATCTGCGATTTCGGTTACTACTGTAACCGAAATTGCAGATCTGATTTCGGTCACCCCTGTAACCGAAATTGCAGATCTGAATATGGTTCTCGAGGAACCGAAACCGGTCATGTGAATAAACATTTTATGCAATCAAGACGGATTATGAGCAACATTGTAAAACCATTGACTGCGGTTAACCCATCAGACATTATGTCTGTTTTTGCAAATGTTAGTCATTTGTTTGATGTTAGCATTTTAACTCAAATGAACAGGAAACTGTGGATGCAGATTTGAAATAGGGTCTGATGCCTGTCGGAAATAGAAAACAGGAAATTATGTCTGAAGAATGTAGGGCAGAAAGTATGCAGGAAATGTTTGCTGCACCAATCGTCACTATGAAAAACAATTTTATGGTGATAAATAAAAATGTTAGCCAGGTAAAACTACAGACACGGTAATCCTGAAAAGAAAAATGAAGCACTAATCTTATAGTATTAAGAGTTTAGCTGGCGAGCTTAAGAAATTTAAATCTGAAATTAATGTAAGATTGGAAAACCAAGCAGCTGATCTGAATAAAATGTAAGAGAAAGATTTGATGTTCTTCGACGCTAAGGTGGAGGAAAGACTTCCTCAAGTCCAGAGTAGGTGTAAAGCAATCTTCTGAAAGCGTGAAAAGTCAATAAATAGAAATTATTAAAAAGGTAGCTATTGGAAGCAAACAAAGAATGGATCCAATTAAAGACGACGAACATGAAATCGAGCAGAAAGTTGTTTTGTAGAACTGAAAATGATAGTAACATTAATCCAGAAAGTGCAATTTGTTTAAGAACTGTGGAGGCTGCATCTGATCGTGTGGAAGTGTTAGAACCTAATGCTGATCAGGTGCCTAATCAAGTTGGTACGGTAAAAACTAAACTGCATGAGTCGACAACAGACTGTATAGGATAGAACATAACGCTGGAAATGGTGCTAAGAGTGTGGATTGTAATCCTCTGACAGAAGCTCCTGAAGTTGCATTCATTACAAACAGACAATTTTTGCGGTTTAATCCATCTAAAAATGTGCATCTGAAAAAGTTTTAGAATGCATTCGAAGATGTTTTGCCTAATTTGTAGACTGATCGGCAAAACATTTGATTCATTAAAAACAAAATTTTTGGAGAAGCTAGGACATGGGATGTTGCTGCAGATAAACAATAACATTTAGGAAAAATTGTGAGAAGCATTTTTTAAAGAATATCAGAGCAATCACAAACAAAGGGAGCTGCAAATTACAGTAGATTCTGGCAGCAGAAAAGTTTATTCACAGAAAAGACTGCGTAAAGAGGTTTGTATTAACGTGCAATTTAAAGCATGGGCAAATCATCATGGTTTCAGATGGAAAGGTGCCCATGAAATGGCATAACAAAATAATTACTGCTCCTAGAAATGATGTTAATCAGTTTATTAATTATTTATTAAGGGTTGAAAAATTAATGCAGGAAGAGGAGCAGGCTATTAGTCATTTTAGGCCCCAAGGAAATGGAAACCCGTCACAATGTAAATTTAAACAGAATGATAATTGGAGAGGAGCCGGATGGCGTCTCCATACTATGGCCAATAGACCGATTAACAGGTGTAAGGTGAAATATTCGGATTTTCTCATTATATGACTGAGGACAGCTATGTAAGTTGTATTGACTTGTTTAATGTCGCAATATTTGCACAGAAATACGCGCTTTTACGCTGTTTAAAATGTGACAATGTTAAAACAATTGTCAGGATAACGGATCTCATCAACATCAAAAAGTGAAATAATCCTAAACACAACAATATTAAATATTAACTCCCAGAAAGTTAAATTATCCTAAACACGACAATATTACAGTTTAACTAGATATTTCTTATTATTATTACGATTTCGTTATGATGGTCAGAACTACGATAAATCGTCCGATTCCGGTTCAAAGTTCGGTACTTCTTTTAGGGTGACAATCAAGTCTGCGGTGGATGGTTAGTTATGTGACAAATTGAGCAAAATATTACCCAAGGTCATTCAAGTTTACTATGGACGCAAGCTGGTGAACTTACAAGTTACCCCTCTGTATGCGGTATTTAACTTAAGCTGCTATGAGCTGTCGTCTGCTATGTCGCTCTCTCCCCTGAAATTCTAATAAAACAAATTAAAAACTTTGTTGGCTTTTTCAGCATAAACTCTACGTTTCTCGTTATGCGAGAAAACCTGTACTCATCCCTAGTCTTAAAATACGGCTGTATACACGCTGAAAGGTGGCTACACTGTGCCACTGCGCCAGAGAGTGCGCCAAAGAGTACTTTTAAGCCGCCTCCACAGTGCCTGTTTAGAGTTCGTGGCAGTCAGTGGTTGTTAAGAGATCGGAGAGGACAGTGTGTGTTAAGAACTCATAGAGACAGTGTGTGCGTGGGCAGAGCTCGTGGTTGTCCTGAAGTTGGAGCGAGATGTAGTAGTAAAGAGCGTTGTTTCATGTCTTATGCAGTTATTTGATGGGAGAGATAGCAGATGTTATTGTAATGAGTGCATTTCGTCAATATATATGAAGGTAAAATTTATAATGTTCCTTTATTAGTTGTGTATCTGAAATAATGTGTCCCTACAGGTTCAGTCAACAAAGCATCTGGCTTGTGTTCTTGGATTAGAGTGTAATTGTGATTTTTTTGCATAATTATAGTTTTTCTAAATTTCCTTTGTCACGTCAGTATAATTGGTATCAAAATTCTTGTCTTGTGGAAAAGAACCGTGCCAGATGTGGACGTTGAGTCACACTCCCACATACAGAACAGTGACTCTTGTGCTTATTGGTTTTGTTGGTTTTTTTTTTTTTTTAGTTGCTGGGGACTTAATTAATTAACTGTGTTTACGGAAATTTTCTTACATTGTTCTTTGTAGTCAGATAGCGTAATAATACTAGTCAGGGCCAACCGATTACGAGAGACTTACGTAATCGGACATACAGTTACTAAAATTAAAAACATTTTCAATTAATAATTTATTTAATTAAGCCCCCATGCACGTGGCGACCGCTGCTTCGGATCGTCCCTTGGATTCTTCTGATTGTGAAAATTGTAGACTGTAGTATTGTTGTAGTAATTTTGAGTTTAGTGATTGTAGTCAGTATTGAGTGTGTAGATTTGGTAATTGGCATTCTTCTAATGGTATTTTTCAAAATTTAATTTTTATTGCCTTGTATACGCGTTTGACAATTTAGTGCAATTATTTCAATTGTTCGATTGATCGTGTTTGAGGGAGACATTGCATGTAAGTGGTATTGTTGGAAATAGGGAGTCATTGTGTGTAATTTTCGTGCAGTGTCGAATTTTTTTTTATGTTTTGCAAATGATTACGCGGTCAATGCAACAGGCAAAAATGATGAATAGTCAGAATAACGAAATTGTTGACATGGCGAACTCGCCAACACAGGAAAACTGTGCGATGAATAATGGAGTGGAAAACAATTTAATAAGCAAGGAAAATAGTCCGGTAACAGTTCAAAATGTTTCTCAATCAGAAAATTCACAGATTACGAGATTAACGACAGAAGAGATAAAGCAGTTGATGGGTGCTATACTAAATCTGGGATCACAAATGGGAACAATGGTAACACAGATGGGAACAATGAAGACAGAGATGGGAACAATTAAAACAGAGATGGGAACAATTAAAACACAAATAGAAACATTTGGAACTGAGATGGAAGCAATGACAACACGGTTATGCTCAAAAATAAGAACAATTGGAACAGAAATAGGAACAACTAAAACCGAGATGAAAGCAGTGGGATCACAGTTACGATCTGAATTAGAAACTGATAGGGGAACAATGGAAACTCAGTTAGGCTCACGAACAGGGACATTTTTCAAATACACGAATGACGAATCAAATAAAGAAATTAGAGAAGAAGTACAACCGATTTTGAAGGCTCACAATAATAGCTTAATTTCAACAGAAGTCAGACATGAGGAACAGGGCAAGGACGAGGAAGAAAAAGATCGCGTGATAGTACAGAATTTTTCAGAGTTAAATTTACAACGTGCAAAGGATAAGGAAGAAATAATTGAAGGAACCGAGGAATCCGTACCAAATGATAGAATAAATAACTTAACGCAACAGTGTGAACACTTAACTACTAAAAGTGACAACACCGAAACCCGAGTCGCGACATTTACAGAAGACGTAAATAAACTGAAAGAACAATTAAGTGACTCATCGGAAAGAGTTGAGGAGATCTCAGATAAATTGACAAGTGTTAGTTTAGCAGAAGGATGTGAAGAAAGTAATTTATTTCATTTACGGGATGCAACAAGAGAGCGCCAGGCGCGCGAACTTGACAATAATCGGCATTCGGACTGGGACAGACGCGGTAGGTCTTTGTCGCCACGAGGCGAAAACTTTGATTATAAACACTTTTTGACTGTCCGGAAATTTAAGATCTTCCGCAACTCCAAGAATGACATACATCCATGTTCATGGCTAGATCAATTTACGTACGCACTTCCGCCAGATGTGCCACAAAGTCACAAACTAGAAATTATGTGCAGTTATTAATGTCCTCAGGGGATTCACTACTCTAAGTGAATATGTGCCGTAGCGAGCATAGGGCCCCGAGCTGTAGTGGTGCTATTTCTCTTTTAGTTTTCTGTACCGCTGCCTACTCTTTTACTATTCTTTGCATCTGTCAAACCAACTCTTCGACTATCAATCTATCTAGAGAGTAAGTAAATAATAACCTGATATGACTAATTGTACCTAAAAGTGATTTCGGAAATTACCGATTGGACTTACTGTATCTTCATCAGCATTCATTCGGAGCCTAAATGAAATTTTACCTGTTTATCTTCGTGACAATATTGCTTCTTATGTTGACGACATTCTTATTGCTAAACGTTCTTGGAGTGAGCACAACAAAATTTTGGATTCATTATTACGTATCTTTGCAAAAGTTGGCATTACAGTAAACTTGGAAAAATCTGAATTTGGTAGTTCTCAGGTGAAATTTCTCGGTCACATTATTTCTACAGAAGGTATTCTTCCTGATCCAAAGAAATTAGACGCTATTCGTAATTATGCTGTTCCTACTACAAAACGTGACGTTCGTAGTTTCCTTGGTGTCTCTAATTTTCCTAGACGCTTTGTTAGTTTGGACGATTTGGCCACACCTCGTTTTTGCGATCTATCTGGAAAATTCTTTTTAAACGAAAATCGGTCGACAACTCCGTTTGGTTAGTTTGTATTCCTGATGAGTGGGTCAATAAATTGATTTGGTATACGCATTTCAGTTATGCACACTTTGGTCCCAGAAAATGCTTTCATAAATTACGAGAAAATTGTTACTTCAGTAATATGGAAAAACGTATTCGATCTGTTCTTGCCAAATGCAAATTATGTCAAATGGCTAAGCCTCCAACGATTTCTCACAGAGCACCGTTGTTTCCCATCATTCCAGCGAAATTAAAGGAGATGGCTGCAGTCGATTTGTTTGGTCCAGTGGTTCGTTCTACTAATGGTTTTACGTACATTTTCGTACATCAAAATATGTGTGTTTTACACCTTTACGCAAAGCAACAGCTCGTTCAGTATCTAATGCTTTCCTCAAACATTTTCTTAAAGAAGTTGGTCATGTTGATAAGGTTATATCAGATAATGGATCACAGTTTCGTTCTAAAATTTGGCTTCGTACTCTACAGCGTCGTAAAATTAAACCAATTTTCATTTCACTTTTTCACCCTCAATCTAACGCTTCAGAGAGATGGATGAAGGAAATCAATAAATTGTGCCGTCTGTATTGTCATCAGAATCACAGAACTTGGGATCAGTATCTTCATATTTTTCAAAACATTCTGAATGAACTCCCTAATGATTCAACTTCTTTACCGCCTCTATTGATATTAAAAAATAAAGCACCGACAAATCGCATTTCTGAAATAGTTCCTTTTCCACCTTCACGGAAACTACGGCATTCTGAAGTTGTGAACATGGCTCTACGAAATATTGCATCCGCGGCTGCTAGAAGAAAGAAATCGGCGAAACGTCCTGGTCGTTTAAAAAATTTTTCAGTTGGTCAGAAGGTATTAATTAAGTCCCACCGTTTGTCTCATAAAGGAAAAGGCTTATGTCGCAAATTTTTTCTGCTTTATAACGGTCCATACAGAATTCGCAAAATTATACATGATAACACTGTTGAAGTAGAAACTCTTAAATCTCGACGCTCTAAAGGAATACATCATATATCAAACGTTAAAATTTTTGTGGAATGACATACTTGTGAGAAACTAACAGCTACATGTAAACATGCGGAGAGTACAAGGATACCGCGCTGTGTTTTGGCGGCGGCACATACTCAAAGCAACAGTCAAGTCTGCGCGCCGCACAAGGCAGTCGTTGACCGCAAACAATTGCTTCCTACGTCACGCGCCTACAGCTGATCGAGCGCTCAGTGCGAATGCACTGACAGCCGTAAACAAACACACAGTCTAATTTCTCCGACTAAATTCAGTATAAAGCTATACTGACTTGATGAATTCTGTTATTAACATTCAGTATTTTTCAGGATACGGTTGTATAAAATGTTTAAGAACTTCAGGTAAATTCTGTGCGTGTCTCCGACGTTAAGACGACTTGCTATCGAGAAATTTTCAGGAAGAATGTAATTTCGAAGAAGAAACTAATTAACTAATAAACTAAAAAGGTAACTATTAATTGAGTTTATTTTTCAGGTAACAAATTTCCACTTAGGTACGTACTTAGACGTAATTTGCTGCTCACGATTACGTGATTCACACTTTGTGCTAATTTCATGTTCTATGAATTTACGTGTGAAGCGACGCGCTTGCGTACGTTAACTGAATTTGACAATGATTATTAATGAACTGGGTTGTGACCTGTATATATTATGCATCGCTTGGCTGCACTGCTTTTTCACTGATGTCATATTTTTTTTTTAATTATGTGCCTGCTGTGCTTATTTATTTAAATTATAATGGTAACCTGATTTATTGTGCTGATGTGTTTAGGTATGTAAGTTATACTTTGTGATTTATCTGCTTGCGCCTCCATGCTTACTTATTAAGATTACATATGAACATTTATTTGCTTATGCTGATATGATGCTAATGACCTGTTTATTACGTAAGATACATGTTTGCTGCTTTTTGCATGGATTACATATTTACTCATTTCTGTTTTGTTGCCATAACTGCTCGTTAATTTGGTGTGTAGAAATGCTGATATACTGTGTATAAACATAGAGTTTAGGTCACACTATTGGATTAATTATAGATTGTTCGCTTGGCAGAGCCTCGTTGTAGGAATTGTGCTGCATCCACTTGTTGACATTGTCTTCTCTACTTGTATATTTACTCGCTATTGCTTGTTTTGCGTACGCTAAGTGCCTTATATTTTTAAGATAAGAAAATTAACTGCTATAATTCGATGAACGACATTAGTACAAGAGAGTCATAGAAGTCACATGAGCTGAGGTTTTATGGAAGCTGTATAAATTTATGCTAATAGGAAGGAAGCTAACGACATGACATACCAATACTAGGTTTAGACCATTAACAGTTATTACACTGCATTTTTCGTGAGCAATTGAAATAGGAAGTGACACTTGACACAAGAAATACTCCACATGTTTGCTTCTGTCTGCTATGATTCTTGAAGTGGTGTACACACTGTGAAATATTATGATCATTCACACTCCGTAATCGTACTTAGTTACTGAGAGTTATTCAAACTAAGTCTGTTAGAGGTCAGGTATGCATTTCTTTTATTTAATGATGGACAAGGAACCAAAATGTATCTTATAATTTATAATGAGTAGAAAATTTGGGTCAGATGGATTACACAGAGGTTGTGTGTGGACACTGTGTCTTCGGATTGTATGGGATGCTGAATTGAAGTTGCATTAGGATTTTATCTGTTCTTGTTCGAGGAGACTGACTAGAGGAAAGAGTTGTTATTGAAGTGAAATGATATTGGTGCTGAGGTTTATATTTATCGATGTATTATTATAGGTATTGAGAGTATATGAAGTTGTTTGTGGACAAGAGGTAAGGTGATATTGGTGCTGAGGTTTACATTTATCGACGTATTATTGAGGTATTATTGAGATTATGTGATGCTGATAATTATTGGAGTTTTGGTGGATAAGAGGTAAAGTAAGTGAGGAGCATATTTTTTTTGTTGGTCTTATGGAACAGGAGGATGAAGATAGCAGACTAGAACATTAAAATAGAAGGAAGATAGTCTATACACACACTTTGTTAAATAACTAAACAGTATATACTTTTTTTTGGAGAGAGGAAGTAATTGCATATCGTGGCTCACTGACAGTTGTTCAGCAACAGTACATTTGATCTGGCTTTGCAAACATTGGTCTTGACATGATGACTATGACGTTGACTAACTATTATTGACTGTTATACATTGCTGCCAGTACTACTTGATACACATGATGAACATCAGATTTTAACAGAATTACATTTACACAGTTAACACTATTCAATTACACAGTAGTACTTAATGTGAATGAAAGATGAGTGAGTGTGTTCTGTGTGTTTTCCTTTCCTAATCCTAACCACCTATCTCCTAAATATTATTTTATTTGTTGGTAGTGGCTTGCACTGACACCCATAAATATTATAGGTTTTCTGATATTTGAGTATTTGTAATAGTTAATATGAAAATTATCTGATATCATTTGTGTGTTTGTTATGATTTGTATGTTACTGTAAAAGCATTTGTATGTGCATTCAAACTATTGTTCATGCCTGAACTGTCTGATTAGTGAAGATAAATATTCTGAACTGTTACCTGCACTTTTCAACATGATGTGTGACATTAGGACATGTTTAATTTCTGCTCATAAACTCTGATGAACAGTGTGATCAGTGTTAGTGAATTTTGTGGAACTGCTTCTGCTGAGAAATGTGACTTTTTGGTGTCTGCACCTGCACTCAACATTGCTGGGTGCAACTGATGAACTGTTTTTACTGAAATGAAGTCACTAGTTGCTGTGTGCACCTGATCAACATTGCTGATGCCACTAATGGACTGCTTCTACTGAAATGGTATCACTTGTTGCTGTCTGCACCTGCTCAACATTGCTGGGTGCAACTGATGGACTGCTTCTACTGAAATGGTGTCACTTGTTGGTGTCTGCACCTGCTCTCAACATTGCTGGGTGCAACTGATGAACTGTTTCTACTGAAATGAAGTCACTTGTTGCTGTCTGCACCTACTCAACATTGCTGGGTACCTCTGATGGATTGCCTCTACTGAACTAATGTGACTTGTGCTGGGTGTACCTGCTAAACCTTACTGAGTGCAACTGATGGACTGCTTCTACTGAAATGATGGTCACTTGTTGGTGTCTGCACCTGCTCAACATTGCTGGGTGCCTCTGATGGACTGCTTCTACTGAAATAATGTCACTTGTTGCTGTCTGCACCTGCTCAACATTGCTGGGTGCAACTGATGGACTGCTTCTACTGAAATGATGTCACTTGTTGGTGTCTGCACCTGCTTAACATTGCTGGGTGCCACTGATGAACTGTTTCTACTGAATTAATGTGACTTGTTGCTGGGTGTACCTGCTAAACTTTACTGGGTGCAATTGATGGACTGCTTCTACTAAAAAGATGTCACCAGTTAGTGTCTTTTTTTGTATAAACTAATCATTGCAAGCATTTTATGTGAACATTTGTATAAACTGATTTTTTTTGTATATTGTGTAAACTATTATGTAAAGTCACATGTATGAAAATAATTTGTATTGCCTTCTGTATTTCATATGTTAGGTTAGTAAAAGGTCAGTGCAAAGCCAAAATTTTTAACTAATTATGTGATGTTTAGGTATTAATATTATCTTTTATTTTTGTCTGTATTTTTGTGGACGAATTTGGTGGTATTTTCACCACCAATGCTGGCAAAAATACCATCAAATTCTGGCCTGTGGAGGAGGGGCATATGAAAGGTGGCTACACTGTGCCACTGCGCCAGAGAGTGCGCCAAAGAGTACTTTTAAGCCGCCTCCACAGTGCCTGTTTAGAGTTCGTGGCAGTCAGTGGTTGTTAAGAGATCGGAGAGGACAGTGTGTGTTAAGAACTCATAGAGACAGTGTGTGCGTGGGCAGAGCTCGTGGTTGTCCTGAAGTTGGAGCGAGATGTAGTAGTAAAGAGCGTTGTTTCATGTCTTATGCAGTTATTTGATGGGAGAGATAGCAGATGTTATTGTAATGAGTGCATTTCGTCAATATATATGAAGGTAAAATTTATAATGTTCCTTTATTAGTTGTGTATCTGAAATAATGTGTCCCTACAGGTTCAGTCAACAAAGCATCTGGCTTGTGTTCTTGGATTAGAGTGTAATTGTGATTTTTTTGCATAATTATAGTTTTTCTAAATTTCCTTTGTCACGTCAGTATAATTGGTATCAAAATTCTTGTCTTGTGGAAAAGAACCGTGCCAGATGTGGACGTTGAGTCACACTCCCACATACAGAACAGTGACTCTTGTGCTTATTGGTTTTGTTGGTTTTTTTTTTTTTTTAGTTGCTGGGGACTTAATTAATTAACTGTGTTTACGGAAATTTTCTTACATTGTTCTTTGTAGTCAGATAGCGTAATAATACTAGTCAGGGCCAACCGATTACGAGAGACTTACGTAATCGGACATACAGTTACTAAAATTAAAAACATTTTCAATTAATAATTTATTTAATTAAGCCCCCATGCAACGCACATGGCTGGAGCAGCGTGCGCATTATAATGCCCTCTCAGTTCTCGCAAGAACAACTAACTAATTGGCTGGTTCATTTCTCCACAGTTGGAGGTAAACAATGCTACAGCTAATTCCTAACTGTATGTCAGCCACTGTGAACGCAGTGTTCACACATATTTCTTCTCTGCGTCGTACAGTGTGTTATGCACTCCGTTCTGCACTTGACGCAAATTCAGAGAAGAGTCCCCACAAAATTTCCATCTTGCCTTTCTCATAGCCGACCTGTCTCACCACCTGGGTTCTTTCGTTATTCACGTCACAGCTATTTTTCAACCAAATAGGAGCGTTCCTCTTATTTTGTGGAAACTCACTCTACCAATCGCAAGGGCCCTACGATTAAATTGCATCGAAACTTCTGCTATTTACTCCTTCCCAATGCGTTTCCGCTAATGGACGTTTTGAGCCCACTCCAGACGTCAAAATGCGTACGTTGTCTCTCACGTGACTACCACTCACTGGACACGTGATCGAAGATGCGTCACTGGCCTTGTTAGTATCCATTTGGAATCCTGAAATGTAGTTTTTTAAAAGCTTTCTTTCCTGTCCTCCCACAGATGGCCTGTTAACTCGCTCTCCCTTTCTGAGTCACCTAGTCGGTTGTTGACCTGGCTTGGGACGCCCCTTTAAGCGATTTCTGATGTAACTCCTGTGGTGCAGCCGTGCCTCTGCTGTCACCACTCTAAATTACAAACTAAAATGCCTCTCGCTGCTTGTAGCACCTTCTGCTCACAGACATGCATTATATAGGAACGGCGTGTTAATTACTGTCGATTGAGTGTCATCCCTTTTTGCATTACATACTGATAGGCAAATTTGCTCATAAGTGCCGAATTAAGTTAGGTGTCATATTCACCTTCCCATTGCGATGTATAAAGCTCTCATATAAGGTGCGAATCTGACTTTCATTTATTCTGCCACCTTACACAGGGAGTATGGACCTGTGTATAGATCGTGTTCTTAAAGACGTGACGATGATTTTCAAAACAGCCAATGGGTGGGTTTACGAGTATGAAATGGAGCTGAATCACAGCGGTTGGGAAACTAAATCCTGTCTGTGAAGTAGCTAAAATCTGTAGAAAGGCTATCATTATTTTGAACTCTTCAACCATACCCATTATACAGCATAACATCAAAGCAACTGAAGTTCAAATTAATTACATGAGCGATGCAACTGAGGCTAATGAGCCTAATGAATTTGGAACACGTATGTTCAATGATGGCTTGAAAGAGTTTTCTGGATGGAGAAACTGAAGTAAATGCTGCAGTATAGATAATCTGGTAGACGGTTTAAAGGAAATGATTAATCATCTGATACACAGGAAAGTGTGTACAGATTGGGATTCTTGTCATGGAGATGGGATTCTTGTCATGGAGAAAGGAAGGACACAAACAGCGAAGAACTGTCGTAGCAAGACGATAAAACGGTGAATGAAATGTTGGACAATAACTGACGATTATTGTCGATTAATTCAAACTCAATTCACAGAGACAGTGGAAGAAAACTGTTACTAGTTTTCATTTTCTTGTAAATCTTCTTGATGATGATGCAATTTTAGAATTTCAGTATCCTGAAGACATTAAAACTTTCAAGATTTCGCTGCCTGACCTTCAACAGAATCAGGATGGACGAACTTTCCGGATTTAAATAGTACGTGTTAACAGTGATTAAACTTCTTTATTTCTTCAATGATCTTAGAGGATATAGGAGGTGTTTCAGTTGAGACCTATTTCCTGTTTTATATGTAATTACTTCACAATTATGTCATGTGCTCTATTTCGTTCTTCTGCTTTTTCGTTCCTTACCTCAAGTACTAAGACACAATCCTTCCGTTAGCTCATCCCTGTATGGAAAATTCATGTGTTCGTAAAAAAAAAAAAAAAAAAAAAAAAACCCTCAGATTTTTATCAAAAAGCTTCAAGCATTCAGGAATACATTTCAGTAGTTGCATAAGCTACTGATGACTATAGTAAAGTCTTCCAACGTTTCCACCCACACCTTATGATTTTTTTACAGTGAGTGTAGAACAGTCGTCCCAACTCAGGCATTAGTCATTCTGATGAATGTGACGATGACTTGCAAAAAGATATCAAAATATGCTGAATGGTCCGTTTCTGCATAAAATATTTCCAAAGATTTCACTTGAATTGTGGACTGTTATCTGATAAAATTCACCCAGTATTCATGCTTCAATTTTTTCATTATAGTTTTGCTGTTAGCTTTTCTTAGTGGATAGAGCAATACAAATTTCGAAAAGACGTTAAAAGTTACCATAATTTGTGTGTAATTTCCCTTAGATCATAGTAAAGAGTCATAAATATCAATTGCCGAAATGTCTCCAGGCTTCCACGGTATGATGTCGTGCATAGAAACTTGTAGTGACCTGCAGGAACTTTTTACTAAGATAGATGGCAAGATTTTACTATTGTTCTGACTTTCCAGGCCATGTTGTTGAAAATTACACTTTCCTGCAAGTTCAGCATGCATTTGCACAGACTGTAGTGAGCCTCGCTAACATTCACATCTTTTGCAAGACCATCTACTATGTAGGGTACACATAGCCTCCAGTTACACATTCACATTAGTTCTTCGGTATAACACATCGATATGTTGTAAGTAATATTCACGTATCTTGTCTTTGTCAGGATTTTCATACTTTCCTTCGACAATTGTAATAAGTACTCCATTTGTCTGTTGCTCTCACCTGATTTTCTTCGTATAAAATGTTCACCTTCCACACATCTCATAAAATGAATTACCAAGCCCTTCTGCCTGGGATGAACAACATTAACAGATTCGTTTCCTTTGACAGTCTTGACAAAGCGTCCCGAATAATATTCGGGCATCGGGGTATATAATATATTTCAAAATCAGGTTCATGGATTTCTAATCCCTGCCAGATAAAACTGTTGCACATCAATTTAGAATTTAACAATAACAAAAGTGCCTGATGATCTGTATTAATCGTAGGATGTTTTCCTAACAAATAAAAGTGAAATTTTTGAAAACAGCATACAGTAGCAAGTGGTTCTCTGTGTGTGACTGTGTTTTTATTCTCTCAGTATTTTCAGAGCCCATAAAAGTGTTAGTATGCTGATTGATGACTCTGTTAACTTCAGTCAGTTGTTACACTTCTGAATCAACACAGATTTTCACAGAAATTTTCGTTCCAATCAGGATTATGAAGTATCAGCATCTCACACAGTTGTTTTTTATTTAATTCAGTTACTTCTCGACGTGCCTTATCCCATTTCTATAATGCATCTTTCTTTAAGGGGGGTAGGACGTCAAACGGGCCGACTTGGAGGAGGAGAGGCACCACAGGACATTTTAATTTCCACTGTCTATACTTTTACAAATAAATTCATAAAACATTAACAGCATGACCAGGAAGTATTTAGGATTCATACTCATAGCAGTGGAAGCTCAAAAACGTAACAAAACACATTTTTTTACACGTGAAATTTCATCATTTTTTTCACTTACTACTGGCTGCATTTGTTGCTATAGGTACACTTCTCTTCCTAAGTAAGAGAGATTCTTCGATGACTTTTGCACAGAATACAAACCACAGACACAGGTGTATGAAACTCTAGAAGTTATTTAATTTATGAAAAAATGAATGAACTGTTACATTTTAAACTTCATCTTTAGAAAAAATTCAAGTTTTATAGTTAATTATCTCAATTTTTACACACTTTTTTAATAGATTTGGAAAATTCTAGAGTTTCATACACCTGTAACTACTGTTTGTATGCTATGAAAAACTCATCTAAGAATCTCTCTTACTTAGGAAGAAAAGTGTACCTATAGCAACAAATGCAGTCACTAATAAGTGAAAAAATGATGAAATTTCACATGTAAAAAAAGGTATTTGCTACGTTTTTGAACTTCCACTGCGATTAGTGTGAGTCCCCAATCCTTCCTGGTCATGGTGACACGGTTTTGTAAAAGTATAGACAGTAGAAATTAAAATGTCCTGTGGTGACTCTCCTGTTCCAAGTCGCCCCTTTTCACGTCCTACCCCCCTTAAAAGTTCCATGAGCATGGGTAAAAGTAAATAGTATCCTCGAATGAATTCTCAGTAGATATTACGAAATCCCAGATAAGATCTGAGCTTTTAATTTCTTACTACTTCCACTTCCATTGGAACTGGTTCAACTTTCACACAGAATATATATATACACTCCTGGAAATTGAAATAAGAACACCGTGAATTCATTGTCCCAGGAAGGGGAAACTTTATTGACACATTCCTGGGGTCAGATACATCACATGATCACACTGACAGAACCACAGGCACATAGACACAGGCAACAGAGCATGCACAATGTCGGCACTAGTACAGTGTATATCCACCTTTCGCAGCAATGCAGGCTGCTATTCTCCCATGGAGACGGTCGTAGAGATGCTGGATGTAGTCCTGTGGAACGGCTTGCCATGCCATTTCCACCTGGCGCCTCAGTTGGACCAGCGTTCGTGCTGGACGTGCAGACCGCGTGAGACGACGCTTCATCCAGTCCCAAACATGCTCAATGGGGGACAGATCCGGAGATCTTGCTGGCCAGGGTAGTTGACTTACACCTTCTAGAGCACATTGGGTGGCACGGGATACATGCGGACGTGCATTGTCCTGTTGGAACAGCAAGTTCCCTTGCCGGTCTAGGAATGGTAGAACGATGGGTTCGATGACGGTTTGGATGTACCGTGCACTATTCAGTGTCCCCTCGACGATCACCAGTGGTGTACGGCCAGTGTAGGAGATCGCTCCCCACACCATGATGCCGGGTGTTGGCCCTGTGTGCCTCGGTCGTATGCAGTCCTGATTGTGGCGCTCACCTGCACGGCACCAAACACGCATACAACCATCATTGGCACCAAGGCAGAAGCGACTCTCATCACTGAAGACGACACGTCTCCATTCGTCCCTCCATTCACGCCTGTCGCGACACCACTGGAGGCGGGCTGCACGATGTTGGGGCGTGAGCGGAAGACGGCCTAACGGTGTGCGGGACCGTAGCCCAGCTTCATGGAGACGGTTGCGAATGGTCCTCGCCGATACCCCAGGAGCAACAGTGTCCCTAATTTGCTGGGAAGTGGCGGTGCGGTCCCCTACGGCACTGCGTAGGATCCTACGGTCTTGGCGTGCATCCGTGCGTCGCTGCGGTCCGGTCCCAGGTCGACGGGCACGTGCACCTTCCGCCGACCACTGGCGACAACATCGATGTACTGTGGAGACCTCACGCCCCACGTGTTGAGCAATTCGGCGGTACGTCCACCCGGCCTCCCGCATGCCCACTATACGCCCTCGCTCAAAGTCCGTCAACTGCACATACGGTTCACGTCCACGCTGTCGCGGCATGCTACCAGTGTTAAAGACTGCGATGGAGCTCCGTATGCCACGGCAAACTGGCTGACACTGACGGCGGCGGTGCACAAATGCTGCGCAGCTAGCGCCATTCGACGGCCAACACCGCGGTTCCTGGTGTGTCCGCTGTGCCGTGCGTGTGATCATTGCTTGTACAGCCCTCTCGCAGTGTCCGGAGCAAGTATAGTGGGTCTGACACACCGGTGTAAATGTGTTCTTTTTTCCATTTCCAGGAATATATATATATATATATATATATATATATATATATATATGTGTGTGTGTGTGTGTGTGTGTGTGTGTGTATGTGTGTGTGTGTACAAGAAATTTAACCTGTGATTTCGTGAATTATGATTTGTCAAACTTGATTGTTATACCAGCTCTCTTACAGATGTCTCCTACATTGGACAGGGCTTCTAAACGGTCTTCCTACGAAGCAATGCTAATTAGACTATCGTGTATGTAAAGTGATACACACTTCAATAATTCTTTCAGAACTTCATATAGTACTCTCATAAAGGCCGCTGATAATACTGAAAGACTGAATGGCGTTCTATTAAACTGATATTCGGTTATACAAAAATGTTGCTTACTTTCTTACTGGTTTTATCTAACAATAGTTGGCAGTAACTATTAGTTAGAGCTAGGTTGTTTAAACATTTTGTTCGTTTAAGTTTTTGAAGGGATATTCTAAATTTTCTGGTTGATAACACTCTGACAGAAGATGCAGTTCAGTGCCTCAGCGTCGATGATTATATGTATTGTAATGTCCTCCTTGGTAACATCCTGGCATATGTTAGAACACTCGCTATCTGATTGTTCACTTATCTGATTGTCCTACATCCTTTTAATTTCTTCATTGACTGCTTCTTTCTCGGCCAAATATACACAGTGACATCAGCGTCCGTCAATATTTGAAAATTCAGTACTTCACGGAATAATGTATTTAGAGAAATAAAAATTGACAAACATGCTTTAAATGACAAGGGGTTTTATTGAAACCAAAAAAACTGCAGAAAATGAAAGACAGAGGGCGTTTCATATGTTACAAAAACAATAATTAGCATAACAAGTCATTTTTAGCATAGACGCTATTCTTTACTACAAATGCTCAGTAAGTAGTCTGTCTTTCATCAACAATACCTGTAGTTAAGGGACCCTGTTGTGAACAGGACTGTACAGCATATCAGAAGGTATGGTGAGAAATTGCAGTCGGATGCTGTCTTTTAGCATCCCTAATGAGATTGGACGATCGCAGTAGACTAGCGACTATTGATAACCACACAAGCAAAAACCGCATGGATAAATGTCTGGGGTCCTGGAGGACCAAGCATGACGGACGTTGCGGCTCAGCACGCGATCCTCGTCAAACGATATTTTGCAAGAGATCTTTCAGACGCGTAGCAAAATGAGTATGTAGCAATATGGGTATGTTTGACACAGTGACGCCTTCGATCGTCACTTTCCTGCAAGCTGTGTAAAAAATCTACAGATACCAGTCACTGAATGCTGGCCTCTTTTTTTGAGTGGACCAGAGGTGAGGTTCTTCCTACGCGACAGCTAGGGGGCTTGAAGATGGCGTAATTAGCGATGAAACTGGTTGCTCAAATAAAATAAGAATTGTAAATATTTTGATTCGACATTTTATACTGAACAGCCGAGGTCCCGCAACCATCTATATAAAGATAGACTTACATATCCTGCGTATAAATCTTATCTTCCAGCATGTGTTTATCATCCACGCTAAGGACGATATGACTCCCTCTCTCACTAAAGCTCATTTTATACAAGTTTCTCATGTAGCGTCACTGACGTGTTGCTGCCGAGTCTCATCTATTGACTTATTTTAGCATTCGTTTTTGGTTTCAGTAAAACCCCATGTCACTTCAGGCATGTGTGTAAATTTTATTCTCTCTCACTGTATTATTTCGTTAACTAGTGCGTTTTCAAATGTTAACGGACTTTCGGGTCTCCTAGTACTGTATCAGATAAGATTTACTGTAAAATGGTACGTGATCTTTGACTTTAGTATTGCAGGAACGTCCATTGATTACAGCAGGTGTGTCTGAAAATAAATCGGAACAGTATGTCAATACTTCTATCAGCTCTTCCTCTTTTATCTCCACTAATGTTTGTTTTGTAAACCCTCGACGCTACTACTGTGGAGGCCGGGTTGCTTCGGTTGTTACGATAGGCCGAGTTGTGGGTTCGTGAAACGGCTTCTAGTGCTGTACACCGCTAACACAATACCCCGCTGCAACTAGTACACAGCTACGCCCCAGGGTCAGGTAACAAGACAGAAGAACGAAGGTTCTACAACCCTCCAACAAGTTAGTAACAAAGTCACACAAATGAGTTTAAAGGGTTATTTACTTTTGTGACTTGTTGAATAATGAAGTAGACAACACCGTTTGTAATATGACACAAAGAAAAGGCCCTCAATGGCTAAGTGCAAATAGTCGCAATTAAACTTCACAGTACATAGCAAATGCAATGTACAACAACTACCTGTTCACTTTTAAGAGTCCACTAAACGACGGTACCTGTCAAGTCAGCCCTGGAGGATGATCAGCTGTACAACCAAGTTGGCGAGAGATGTCCACCTATCTTCCGAGAAGGCTTCTGTATGTTGTCATCCTGTCATTGGCGGATTATATTTGGCCGGCAAGTGGCCGAGGCGAAGTCGATATCTTTAACCTCAGCGCCGCCTGTGGCGTTAGTGGAACTCGTCCAAGTAACGAGTCTCTATGGCACTGCCACCAGCTAGCATCTTTGCGACTGTGGTGCTTTTGCGACGTCAGACGACACAGCAGTTTGGAGCAGAGTATCATCATCGTTATTATTCTCTCGCAATCGAGTATGTTTCAACAAATTAATTAAAAATGCATTTGCCACCAGTTATAGATGTTTCAAGTAGCATATTCCGTTGATTCTCATCGGCCTGAAATCTGAGCTTTAAAAGTTCCTGATCTTTGTTGGGATTGAGTGGAACGTTCTATGGCATCCCTCATAAGCTTGGACCTACTCTCGTAACATTTGTTCCGCAGTGGGCTGTTCCCAAACTTTACTTAATTTACCAGCATACTCACATTGCCCACGATCGTGGCTCGTAGCATGTTGCTGCGATCGATTTTGTGCTCTCTGTCTCTCTTACGCAGGGTGGTCGATTTGGTTAATGATATGGACTGCGTCAGTTCTGTAGCCTATATTAGTCCCTTCATGCATGCTTTTTATTTTTATATCCCATTGTTTTTCTCCAGAGCAAAATTTACCTATGCAAGTTGTTTCACGTTCTTAGTACGTGGAATAAGTTTCGAAGATATGAATGTACGAGGTCCATTCAATAGTTAAAGATACAAATTGGTGTGGAGAGAAAAGCGTTTACTTTTAGAAATCAATATTTTTTCTACTTTTCAACAAAATCTCCTTTAACATTTATACAATTGTTGCAACAAGCTACCAGCGTTTTTATTCCGGCTGCAAAGAACTTCTCATCTTGATGTTTGAACTAGTTCCCCCACAAACTTTTTCAAGTCCTCGTTGTCCTGGAACCTCTTCCCACGTAATGCCTCCTTCAGTGCACCAAACAAATGGAAATCACTAGCTGCTAAATCAGGACTGCGAGGGAAGGGGGGAGGGGGGGAAGGCCGTACATCCCAGTCTATTCTTTCGATGGTTTCACGGGTTAGATGAGAAATATGAGGACGTGCGTTGTCTTGCTGGAGATCACACCTCTCCTCTGAGATCCCCTACAACTCTCTCTCTCTCTCATGGCTTGCTTCACCTTATTTAAAAGCAAATTTGATTAGTATTTGTTGTTGATTGTACGTTGATCTCAGGATAATCACAAAAAACTGGACCTTCACCATCCCAATACACCGTCAACATGACTTTTCCTGCTGATGCTTGGGTATTGAATTTTTTCTTGGCAGTTGAGTTGGTGCGTTTCCACTACATGCTTTATCTTTTTCACTATAGCTCATAATAGTGAATCAAAGCTTCATCACAATTTAAAATTTTCTTGAGGAAGTGCTGAAACCTCGCCTTAGAAAAATTTATGAATGATTGTGCTGGTAAACCCCTTACGTTATTTGATTTTCAAACAGCTGATCAAAACTGAACGTGCTCAGACATTTCTCTCCTTTCTTCTTCTGATCGTCAATAAACTGACACACAATATTTTTAGCGCAACGCAATCTGACTTTCAATAATCCCTACAAAAGAATGGCCCTGACTAACAATAACCTATACCTTTCATTAATCACTTACCTCACAAAAATCTTCGTTAATCGAACTACTGCAATACAGCGAGCGCCAATACTGCCAGCTAAATGAAAGATTCTAGCTACTGAAGTCAGTAACTACTGATAGGCATAGTTAGCAAATGAAAGATTTTGATAGAGAACAAACAATGTATTTACCTTAATAGTGTTCAAAAGTCATTATATATATATATATCTCATGACATCCAGTCTTACAAATTCACTGTCTCTGATGGACACACGTCCAGATCATCCGCTCAAAACTCCGCCAGCTCTCTCCCCACATCCACCACTGCTGGCGGCTCATCTCCAACTGCGCAACGCTACGCGCTGTTCACATCCAACTGCCCAACACTACAGGGCTATTACAAATGATTGAAGAGATTTCATAAATTCACTGTAGTTCCATTCATTGACATATGGTCACGACACACTACAGATACGTAGAAAAACTCATAAAGTTCTGTTCGGGTGAAGCCGCACTTCAGGTTTCTGCCGCCAGAGCGCTCGAGAGCGCAGTTGAGACCAAATGGCGACAGGAGCCGAGAAAGCGTATGTCGTGCTTGAAATGCACTCACATCAGTCAGTCATAACAGTGCAACGACACTTCAGGACGAAGTTCAACAAAGATGCACCAACTGCCAACTCCATTCGGCGATGGTATGCGCAGTTTAAAGCTTCTGGATGCCTCTGTAAGGGGAAATCAACGGGTAGGCCTGCAGTGAGCGAAGAGACGGTTGAACGCGTGCGGGCAAGTTTCACGCGTAGCCCGCGGAAGTCGACGAATAAAGCAAGGAGGGAGCTAAACGTACCACAGCCGACGGTTTGGAAAATCTTGCGGAAAAGGCTAAAGCAGAAGCCTTACCGTTTACAATTGCTACAAGCCCTGACGCCCGATGACAAAGTCAAACGCTTTGATTTTTCGGCGTGGTTGCAACAGCTCATGGAAGAGGATGCGTTCAGTGCGAAACTTGTTTTCAGTGATGAAGCAACATTTTTTCTTAATGGTGAAGTGAACAGACACAATGTGCGAATCCGGGTGGTAGAGAATCCTCACGCATTCGTGCAGCAAATTCGCAATTCACCAAAAGTTAACATGTTTTGTGCAATCTCACGGTTTAAAGTTTACGGCCCCTTTTTCTTCTGCGAAAAAAAAAACATTACAGGACATGTGTATCTGGACATCCTGGAAAATTGGCTCATGCCACAACTAGAGACCGACAGCGCCGACTTCATCTTTCAACAGGAGGGTGCTCCACCGCACTTCCATCATGATGTTCGGCATTTCTTAAACAGGAGATTGGAAAACCGATGGATCGGTCGTGGTGGAGATCATGATCAGGAATTAATGTCATGGCCTCCACGCTCTCTTGACTTAACCCCATGCGATTTCTTTCTGTGGGGTTACGTGAAAGATTCAGTGTTTAAACCTCCTCTACCAAGAAACGTGCCAGAACTGCGAGCTCGCATCAATGATGCTTTCGAACTCATTGATGGAGACATGCTGCGCCGAGTGTGGGAGGAACTTGATTATCGGCTTGATGTCTGCCGAATCACTAAAGGGGCACATACCGAACATTTGTGAATGCCTAAAAAAACTTTCTGAGTTTTTGTATGTGTGTGCAAAGCATTGTGAAAATATCTCAGATAATGAAGTTATTGTAGAGATGTGAAATCGCTTCAATCATTTGTAATAAACCTGTACAATAGCGAATATTACAACAATGCCAACCAGCCACAGACCGCACACAGCACAGTCAGTGATTTTCATACAGAGCGCTACGTGGCGTTACCAACATAAAAAACTAAACAGCCTACTTACAGCGCTCATCTTCCCTTTCATAACGTTCCTTTAGCTCTGTGCACCACATTCAACATTGTTTCCTTGTGTAGCCGCGTCAGCTCCTCTTGCACATGTTTAGCAATACCTCACATTGTTACAGATAACGTTATGAACTGGACCAATACTGATTTGAAAATTATCAACTACCATTTCCAGTCACACGGCGGTCGGCATGAATAATGTCGTCAATTCGAATTTCAAGTGAGGGAGTTGAAATTGCGACTGGTCGGTCAGAACGGTGTTCGTCAGTCACTGAGTCGCGACCATTTTTGAACTTCTCACTTGTACAAATTTGCACGATTCATACAACTTTCACCATAAACTTTTACTGATTTCTTCAGCAAGTAAAAAGCGAATAACAGTACGATGTTCAACTAATGTGGACGTTTCACATGGACTCGCCATTTTGAAATGTATGTTTGAGGTCACAAACAAAACAACGTTGATACATTGATCAGGACTCATCCCAGTGATGCCAAATTAAAGCCGTAACAGTACCAAAATTGGCCTACTTATTACCCATTTTTTTCTTTCTTATATTTGTCAGGCTATCACATACCGTACTGTTCTGTATTTTACCTTCCCTTTAACGGATTTCATCAATTTCTTTACCGTTACTTGCCTCTCCTGGTCACTTACCCGCTTGTAGAGGTCCCTCTTCTGTTTAAATGCTACTTTCTGGCACATCTCATCAGTCGTTCTATGGTATCTCAGGAACACTGACATGCAAGATTCTCGATTTCTTAGATTGTAAAAAGATATTACTCAATATTTATGCTGTGTACTGTTTGTTTGACGTTCGCTGACTATATGCTTTGTAACGTATTTATTTTATGTAACACATATCTTAATATTTGTCCAGCCTATACACCATTTCTTTATTGTGATGTGTAATTATAAAGTTTGTGGACGAATTGTTAATATTTCCTGTCACTGTTGCCTATTGCTACTTTCTTCTCTATTTGATTTTGTCGTTTGACACCAAGTAAATACCACTGGAGAATGATCTTAGTGGTTAAAATCACTCATGGTTTCTAAAAGAAAAAGAGAAGTGCAACTTCTGCTGGAATTTTACCCAGAGCTTATAATAAAGCTGCGTAACCTACATCAAAATCCTCCATATTCTGGACAAGAATTTGTCATTTTGTCACTGTCGCAACAACTCATTGTGTGCGCAGTTTCACCATCCTGGGCACACATTTTATCAGGAGCCTTATCAACCGACGTTTTAGTTTGCTCGTTTTTTTCGGCAATACGTGTCTTAAGGCCTAAAAATTTATGTTTTAATTCATCACTTTTCATCTGTAATTCGTTTCGGAGGTCATTGTGCTTTCCGTTCACGAACTACAAGAGTATTACATAATACTGAATATTGCAACCGTCCTGCATTTCGCTTTTAATTACTTGACAAGTATTTTTAATGTCTTGAATCGTTTCCTAACGAGAATCTGAACTTCTTGACTCACTTTCTAATGACAGTTTCTACAACGTCTGGAACATTAAACCGTTGCTACCGGTGTCCATTACTGTTTCCTGGCTAATTTCCGGTGTAGAAATCTGCAATGTTGAATATAAATGTCAGACGCCACTATCTACTGTTTCATGATGGATTTAGCAAGCTGAAACGTCTCTTCTGCATTAACTGAAATGTTGAACTGTCCTCCTTCACTAACAATATCGTTATGATACCGTTTTGCTGCGTATCAGCCGCAGCACTAATGTTGACTATGGTCAACGTTCATTACATCTCAGATTCATATTTAATTTATAATTTCTTTCAAGAATTAAAAACAATGTTTACAAAGATCACAATTTATATCCTATTCATTACTAATGAGCATTGCATCCCGTTCTAGACGTAGTATCGAATAGCTGTTGCACTCAGTGTGATTGTACATTGATTTCTCGTACCCACCGTAGAACTGCTTTGAATTCAGCACCCTGTAGCAATTGTCGCCATTTGTAACGCTTTTCTGTCGATGAATATACAGTTTTACTCCTTTCCTTGTTAGGTCACGAAATGAACATTTATGCTGCAAGGAATTAATTAACTTTTCATGCTGCAAGAATTTTTGCTGATGAATTACGAACATTCCATTTGGGCCAAATTCAAACTATGTTTGCTAAAAGAAATCAGCTCACTGAAATCTCTCGCAGAGAGAGATAACTTGGTCTCAGAGCTGGGCGGGTCACCCTCTCTGTTTCAAAAGGCTGTCACATCAGTTAACTGTCACCTATTGAGCTGTAAGCCTTATCCGCTACGACCGAAACATCTCTGCCCGCCTCGGCTACATTGCAGGAACGGAGGTGCGCCCACGCCAGTTGCACTGCAACTTTTCTCAAACAATTTTCATGAAACTATTTGGTAAAAGGAATTTGTTTTCTCACAACTCATAGTCTCATTCGTCAGCTTCGTGATGAACTTCCCATCATTCCGTTAACGGTCAAAGTAACTGTGATATTTCTAAATATAGTTAGGTACTGTACGAAATTCGAGTAGTTTGCAATGAAAAATAGGCATCGCTATGAGTTTGAGTTTAGTACTTGTTAGACCACATGTTGCTACATGTGTAATGGATCTAACACACCGCATGTTGCTGCGTGTGTAATGGAGTTAACATATTGAATTTTTCTGTAAACTTGAGACGAGATCTGTATCTCAACTGTCTCAAGAAAATGGATTGTATGTGGTGTGCGCGGTTCTGGTCGAGTATGCAAACTATAGAGTTGAAGTGAAATATTCATGACATCCCCATATCTTAGAATCGTTTCAAGATATCAAAACGAATTTTTGGAAATTGAGAGGATGCAAAGTGAAGAGTATTATGCCACATAAAAAAACAAGCCAAACTTTCTTATCCAATGCGATATATTAGTGATTACAGATTTTTTCAATGAAATAATATAATTCTTTTGAGGGGGCTGTTGATAGCTGTTGAAATGAGAATCACACTTTTATTCTTACACCAAGCATGAGCTTCCCATAAGCTATAGACCGTAGCTGTCTTTAATTATTCTGTCACAACTGCAGCTATACTAGCAAGTTAGTGAGATGAAATTGTGTAAAACCTATTGTTTGCCGTGAAAAGGAGGTAATTTTATGAAATTACAAGACAAAGATAAAAAGGTGTAGAAGACAGGCTCCCTGTGTTGCGATATTAGCGTAATCCTGTACCCATTGTATTTCTAATAATAAAAATATGACTTGTCGAATTATTTGTCGTACTGGCATTACTTGTTAATGCGATCGTTTGTAGACTCACTAGCTGTAGATTACAAGTTCTGCGAAAGAGGCGTTTGTGTGAGAGCTTCATCTCTGGACTGCACCTCCCCTGCCACGCTGTCCCATCTGCAAGGGCCCTCCCCACCCTACCTTCCGTCGTCCCCTAATCTACCATGCCATCTACGCAACTAGAGACCACGTGATATGAACACATTCCACTGCTCTTTGTTTATCGATCCTGCTACACAGCATCGGTGGCGTCAGTGATAGTATTGTATTCGTTACATGTAGGGATACTTTACCTTCACAGACGTTAGTGTAACCAACTCATCGGACAGATTCAGAGATGTGCTGGTAGGATCGTAACAGTGCCGTATAGCCCAAACAAAAGTGTAACAGCAACGCTCAGGGACCTTAAATGCGAAGCCGTGGAAGAAATACGACGTATTGTCATAGAACAGTTATCATGAAACCCAGTCGAGCAAATTTATTGAACGTGTATTGAAACGTGTATCCAAATAAGACCCTGCAACCATTTGAGAATATCACAGTGATGAATCGCATACGAGAGGTGAGGGAACGTACAAAGCTATGTACGCAGCTATTTTTCCCTCTCTCGATACACGAAGTGAGCAGGAAATCACTGTAGAGAGACTTGAAGAACATTTATGCAGATACATAAGGAGTGTTCAAATGAAAAGGTACGAAACGTCATAAGAAGCAAATCGCTTGAAATTTGCATAAGGATATGCCTACGTAGTGAGACATTTAGGGACGCGAATGCAATGAAAGTGTGCGTTGTCAACTCACCCTTAAAACTTCAAAGTTGTATTCTTAGCAGGCAAGGTGATGGTCGCCGTCTGTTTCGACGTCCAAGGTCCGATACTCATCGAATTTCTCTGGCACGGAAAACCCATTAACAGTGGCGTGCACTGTGAGACACTTCGTAGTATATGCAGGTCCATCGAGAGCAAACGGCTTGGGCTGCCCACGGAGGGAGACGTCCGCCCCATCACATACACCGAATTTTCTTTAAAAAAATTACACGACAATGATACTTTGGCAGACAGCAAAAAATGTTGCCATACGAATGAGAAGAAAGGAAATAAAATTTCACATTGCTCGAGACGCTATTATAGGCAACGGTTCATTACACAATCACAGAAGGATGATAGATTAAACTTAAAGAGACATAATAATTCAAAAATTGTTCAAGAGGATGTGACACAGTGTGGTGAAGATTTCATTGGGGATACAGGCGATACAGCAAGATGACCAAGAAATCGGAAGCCTACCGAGTGTAAGCATCACGTTTCATCAGTTAAGAGACTAGTAGAATCATTAATTAACAACAAAAAATTACATAAGCATACGAAGATTAAATTTTTGTTTAGCGTGAGACATGAATTAATAGCACAGGAAGTTAGTGATAGAAACTGAATTCCGGACGTCGTGGCTGATGTGTATACAGCGATTAGTTCTAAGAAGAAACAGATCTCTCGGCTGGTAGTTCTACGACTAAAATGGCTCGAGATGGAGGCAAAGTAATACAAAAACAATCTGTAAAATTGTTCTCAGATTATGTGCGGAGGAAGACAGTTCCGCAAAAATTGAAATACTGCAGTAGTTCTACTTCACATTAAAGAGACATAAAACCGACACACGCATTGGTCTCCCTACCGCAATAAAAAAGATATTTACAGAAACATAGCACAAAAATAATGATATATTTAACTTCGGAAGGGGCTGGTTTTCGACGTTTGCTTAGAGCGATATAGCACTTGTTATTTGCCAAAGGAAAATTGTAGTTATTTCGGTAATTCACAGATTTTGAGAAACTTGACTCTTATTCAATGGACCTGTTTCAAATAGCCCATGACAAACATTCGAGTGATTGAACCTATTTCTGTGTACTGAATATTATGTACGCCAATGTTACTACCGCGATAGGAATACAAGCCGGTTAGCAACTCATCGGAAGGAGTAAAGTTAATGGCACATGCAGGTAAATCATCTCCGTTTTGATGATGATATTGTAAGTTTTCACTGTAGAATATGTAAACTTCAAGAAATAATTGAACAACCTTTTTTTTTTCTTTCTGGATGTATTCCAATGACTGTCTTCCTACACAGTTTTTACCCTCTACAACTCCCTCTAGTACCATGGAAGCTATTCTCTGATCCCTTAACAGGTGTCCTACTATTCTACCCCCTCTTCTTGTCACTGATTTCCACATATTTCTTTCCTCTCCGATTCTCTGCAGAACCTCCTCATTCCTTACGCTAACAGTTCAACAATCTTTAACATTAGGATGTAGCACTACATCTCAAATGCTTTGATTTTCGAATGGCTCTAAGCACTATCCGACTTAACATCTGAGGTCATCAGTCCCTTAGATTTAGAACTACTTAAACCTAACTAACCCAAGTACATCAAAGACATCCATACCCGAGGCAGGATTCGAACCTGCGACTGTAGCAGCTGTGCGGTTGCGGACTCAAGCGCCTAGAACCGCTCGGCCACAGGGGCCGGCTTTGATTCTTGTCTGTTCCGGTTTTCCCACATCCCATGTTTCACTAGCATACGATGCTGTGCTCCAAATATGCATTTCACGTATTTCGTCCTTAAGTTAAGGCCTATGTTTGATACTAGCAGACTTCTCTTGGGCAGGAATACCCTCTTTGTCAGTGCTATTCTACTTTTTATGTCGTGGTTGCTCCTTGTTCTGCCCATCATGGTTTAATTTGCTGCCTAGGCAGCAGAATTCATAAACTTCATATACTTCGTGATCCCCAATTCTGGAATTTTCTCACTGTTCTCATTTCTGTTACTTCCCATTGCTTTCGACTTTCATCTATTTAGTAATCGTTTTATGGCCACTTCCCCCCCCCCCCCCCCAGTTATTTTAGGCATCCTAATGGACTGTTAGCCGTCTCGCCTGCCATACGCGATCCCTATCTCTCCTCTGTCGACTCCTGTTTCTTCTTCTGTCCCGTAAGAACATAAGTGCTCCACCGCATAAGGGCCTTCAGCATATTCTTTCCATCTATCCATTCTGTCTTCTAAATTTAACACAGGAACTCCAGTTACACTCTTAATGATATCCCACTTACTTTTAATTTGACCGAGGATTGTTTTGACGTATCTCTTCGCTGCGTCACTGCTTCCGACAATCATTTCTTTTTCGATTTTTTCACGTGTCATGCAGCCATTTCACTGTAGCTCCAGTGCACTTTCTAATTATTTCATTCCTAACTAACATGAATCTCTGTATTCCTGAATTTCCCCTTCGCATTTTTGTGCTTCCATCTTTCGTCAGTCAACTGAAGTATTTCTTCTGTTACTGAAGGTCTACTGGTAGTTATCTTCTGGTACCTATGTTTTTCAACACAACTTCTTTGATTGTCCTTTTTAGGTATGTCCATTCCTCTTCAACTGAATTTTCCAAGGAGTTATTCATTATCGCAAGATCTATAACCTCAGACAACTACAAGCGGAACTCTTGATTTCTCAATATTTCCGTATCCCACTTTATTGCACATTGATTATTCCTGACTAGTCTCTTAAACTTTAGTCTGTTCATCATAATTACGAAATTGTTATCTGAGTTTATATCTGCTCCTAGGTATGCTTTACAATCGGATACCTTATTTCGGAATCTATCTCTGACAATGACGTAATCTTACTATTACGTTCCTTTATCTCCCGAACTTTTACAGGTATACCACCTCTTCTTGTGGTCCTTGAACAGAGCATTCACTATAACTAGCTAGTATTTACTGCAGATTTTTATTGGTCTCCTCTCTGCCAGCCGCTGTAACCGAGTGGTTCTAGGCGCTTCAGTCTGGAACCTCGCTGCTGCTGCGGTCGCAGGTTCGAATCCTGCCTTGGGCATGGATGTGTGTGATGTCCTTAGGTTATTTAGGTTTAAGCAGTTCTAAGTATAGGGGACTGATGACCTCAGATGTTAAGTCCCATAGTGCTTAGAGCCATTTGAACCATTTTTTCTCCTCTCTCGTTCCTACTACCAAGCCCATATCTTCCCTTATCCCTTTCTTTTACTGCTTCCCCTACAATGGCAATCCAATCTCCCGTGACTATTAGATTTTCGTTTCCCTTTACACATTAGATTACGCTTTCAGTATCCTCATATACTCGTACTTTCTCCATCTCTTCATCTTCTGCTTGCTACGTCGGCCTGTATAGCTGAACTATTGTTTCCGGTATTGGTTTGCTGTCGATTCTGATGAGTACAGCCCTTTCACTGAAGAACAACCGTATCACTGAACTGTTAGAGTAGCTAAGTCTCTGCCCAACCTTCTTGTTCATAACGAATCCTACTCTTCCCGTATGCCATTTTCTGCTGCTTTTGATATTACCCTAAACTCGCCTGACCTAAAATCCTTGCCTTCATTCCATTTAAACTCACAGACCCCCAATATATCTAAACTGGGTAGCTCATCTAGCTCCCCTACCACGCCAAAACTTCTCGCATTCCACGCCCCCTCATACAACGGTACTCTCTCGGTAGTTATTCGATCTTTTTCATTTGATGGCCATCTCACTCTTGGCAGTCCCTCCCAGAGATCCCAGTGGGAGACTAGTCAGTAATCTTTTGTCAACAGTTGGATTATCATGACATTTCAAGTACAGGCCAGGTGTAATGCGGATACATTTTATATGTCTTTAATGGAGTGGTTTCCATTGACTTCTGCATACTCATGCCGTTGATCATTGTTGATTATTCCGCCTTTTAGACCAGTTTCCCACCTCAAGGGCTATACAGTGCCCTGAGCCACCTTCCGCTTCTCCGCTACCTCTCATAAGGACGAAGACGAACCAGACGTGAAATTCAATAATAATAATTAAAAGATGTGTAAAACAATTTATAGTCAACAAATGCAGCCTTTCTTTTATTTCATTCATCGAAAATTAATACGTATAATAAATGAGTAGTATGATAATCTTGTAGGGTAGTTGCAATCTCATTTTTCACTCATTTTCATTCGTCCACCATCTGATGAGTCAGTACTTGATAACGAAGTCTGTACTTTCTCCCCTGCGAGCGATATTTTCACTCTTTTAGCAATTAGCAATTGATGTTGGTAGTTTTTGCCTTATATCTTCCAAGATCTGAATTAATTACTCTATGGGCTCTGGCGTCCCATTAATTTGTCTTAATTCTGGGAATTTTCATAGAGATGGTGACATATTTTACGTATTTTGATTGACTGCTTCATTTTGGAGTTGCTTTGCCCACAATCAGTGGTAGTATAATATATTTCAGAGTTCGTCAGCCTTCATTTTTAGTCCTATAGAGTGTTGGAAAATAGTCAGCGCTTGCCGCATTCTCGTTTCTATGCATGTGATAATGATTTAAGTCTAGTTCGTATTACTTAAGATACTGGTCACAGTCTATCGTCTGAGGCGTCTTCAGAGCCTTTCACCTAATGTCAGCTGTCTCAAGAAGGACGTGCAGGCTAGTTCAACAACTTATCATCGACTTATAGCTTTAAACGTTAATTTCAGGAAAGGGCTTGAAGAAAGGTAACAACATATTTTAAGGTGATACTATAAAACCATAGATATAAATGCATATTGATCTATGAGTATAGACACACATAAACATACCCACACACAAAACTCTAACAAGATTTGAAGAGGTATTACACTTTTTTTTCATCGTCCCATAATTATTATTTATTATGCAGGAGAATTTATAATACATAGACTATTGTGCCACTCTGTGAAGTGCACTGTCATTTAGTCATGGACACTTATGGGAGCAACTGTAATATAAGTGAAACTAGTTACGGAAAATTCGACGTCAAAAACATAAAACATAACATGGCTGAGGTGAATATACCTCGTAGGAGAAGACACTCCAATGTATCGTTACACATTAGACAATAAAACCGTTATCGTGCCAGACATGCACAAAAGCTTCTGATCAAATATATGTGGCTCATAGGATATTGACGGCTGTGTCCGTGTTGACAGGTGACACCACTCCACTGGGCAGAGTCAAAAGAATTAGACTTTTTATGGTTATAAACATGATTGAACAGTTCCTTCACATTAAAAGATTGCAGTGATAGTACCAATCAGTTACAACGAACTTGTCAGGAGGCAGTTCGTCTCAACCATCGAAAAAACATTATAAAACTTTTAATCATAGTACATGCACATATTTGCGGTTTTTGTGAAATACATCAAAATTATAGCGATAAGATACAACTATGTTCCATGACTGATGACAGGCGTTATAGATATGTACAGAACACACCTATATCACATAAAAAGTTAGCAACTGGCTGTTAAAATCAGCAAAATTTGCAGTGTCATCCATTATCGGTAACCATGAGTTGTAGATTTACGTAGGACAAACTTAGATTATTTAAGAGAGTCAGCGACTAAGTGACACAATCAACAAGAAAATATGCGTTTGTAAGCATTGATATGTGCAAGTCACTCGAAAGAAAAAGAGTCCACTCACCCTGCTAAAGGTTCAAGCTGTGTTTAGCATTACAGTAGAAGGAGAGGATGGAGCAAGGTGGTAGTGGTGTGGGGGGGGGGGGGGGGGGGAGTGGCAGATACGCAAGTAGAATCAAGGATAGTGGATAGTGTTGTGAAGCCGGCCTTATCGAGCATTGACAAAATGTTTTACAAACTGTTGACATAATAAAGACATACGTTAATATAAAACTAGCTCTGGGTCCATATTACCGTATGCTTAATAAGTAACAAACTAGGAAAATATAAATTTATAATACAGTAGAGGTAGCGGCTTTTCTTAGAAATCATCAAAACATCCTCGGCTCCGTATTTGAACCACGTCATCGCTTCTGAATAAAAATCATCGGCTTTGGTGGTCTGTTGCCCTTGGGGCGGAAAACTGCCCCTGAAAGGCGAAAGAATCAGCAGCGATCAACGTTGTGCAGATTCAGAAGGCAATGGAAACCACTGCATGAAAGACACATGAAGTCTATCCACAGGACATGTGGGATGTAATAGAAAAAGTGTCATGCTGACCTCTCCATTGGGAAAAGATTCTGCGATAGTCCCCCTTTCGGATCTTCCGGAGGGGACTGCCAAGAGAGGGGTGACTATGAGCAAATTATTGAATACCCAACGGAAGGATAACGGTTTACGAGTCGGGGGGTAGAATCTCAGAAGCTTGAACGTAGTAGGGAAACTAGAAAATCTGAAAAAGGAAATGCTAAGCATCAATCTACATCTACTGGGGTTCAGTGAAGTGCGATGGGAAGAAAACAAGGATTTCTCGTCAGATGAGTAGAGGGTAATATCAACAGCAGCATGCAATGTTACAACGGGAGTAGGATTTGTTCTAGATGGGAAGGTAAGACAGAGAGTGTTTTACTATTAACAGTTCAGTAATATGGCTGTTCTCATCAGAACAGTAGCAAACCAACCCCGACATCAATAGTTCAGGTATACATGCCGACTGGAATGCAGTTGCAGCAGAAATGTAGAATGAAAGGTTGAAGGAGAATATGAGCTTGGTACGAGGAATGAGAGAAGAGAAAGACTAATTCAGTTCTGTAATAAATTTCAGCTAGTAATAGCGAATACTCTGTTCAAGACTCATCAGAGGAGGAGGTATACCTGGAAAATGCAAGATTTCAGTTAGAGTAAATCATGCTCAGGCAGTCATTCTGAAAAGAGATACTCGATTGTTATGCATACCTAGGAGTAGATATTGACTCAGATGGCAATTTGATAGTGATGAAGAGTAGTCTGAGATGTAAGAGATTAGCCAGGAAGAATAAACATGCAAAGAAGTGGGACACGGAAGTACAGACATCAAAAAAGTTTTGTATCACCCCAATTGCCAGAGCTCCTGAAGACAGACGTTGACTGTGGTTTTGTATCACAGACACAGTTCCTTTGACTGTTCAGAGAAGTCACTAAACCGGCCAAAAGATGTAAAAACTCATGCATGAGCAGCGCCTATTACATGGAGGACGTCCGACAGCCGATCAGATTCAGTCACTCCACCAGGAAGGACGTACAAGACTCGTATTGTCTGTAATCCAGTCATGCCTAGACGGTCAATATCGCGGCTCGATCGCGTGCGCATTCTTACTTTGTGCGAGGAAGGGCTCTCAGCAAGGGAAGTGTCCAGACGCCTCCAAGTGAACCAAAGCAATGTTGTTAGGACGTGGAGGAGCTACAGAGAGACGGGAACTGTCGATGATATGCCTCACTCAGGCCGCCCAACGGATACTACTGCAGACTCCAGTGGATGACCGCTGCCTACGGATTATGTCTCGGAAGAACCCAGACAGCAGCGACACCATGTTGAATAATACTATTCGTGCAGCCACAGGACGTCGTGTTACGTCCAAAACTCTGCGCAATAGGCTGCATGATGCGCAACTTCACTTCCGACGTCCATGGCTAGGTCGATCTTTGCTCCCACGACACGATGCAGCGGGATACAGATGGGCCCAACAACGTGCTGAATTGACCGCTCAGGATTGGCACCACGTTCTCTTCAGGTTCCCTGCTGTTTTGGGCTGGCATTATGTGGGTCCGACGTACGCCGCTGGTGGTTACTGAAGGCGCCTTAATGGCTGAACGATACGTGAATGCCCTCCTCCAACCGATAGTGCAACCATATCTACAACACATTGGCGAGGCATTCTTCATGCACGAAAATTCGCGCTCCCATCGTCACATCTTGTAAATGACCTCCTTCAGGACAGCGACATCGTTCGAATAGCGTGGTCAGCATGTTCTGCAGACATGAACCCCATTGAACATGCTTGGGATAGATTGAAAAGTGCTGTTTATGGACGAAGTGACCCACCAGTCACTCTGAGGGATCTACCCCGAATCGCCGTTGAGGAGTGGGACAATCTGGACCAACAGTGCCTAGACGAACTTGTGGATAGTATGCCACGACGAATACAGCCATGCATCAATACAAGACGACGTGCTACTGGGTATTAGAGGTACCGCTGTGCACAGCAATCTGGACCAACGCCTCTGAAGGTCTCGCTGTGTTATGGTACAACATGCAATGTGTGGTTTTCATGAAGAATAATAAGGATGGAAACGATGTTCATCTTGATCACTATTCGAACTTTCTGTACAGGTTTTGGAACTCTCGGAACTGAGGCGATGCAACTGCGAAGTAACCATGGGTTACAGAAGAAATGCTTCAGGTAATCGATGAAAGAAGGAAGTACAAAAATGTCCAGGCAAATTCAGAATTACGGAAATAGAAGTCGCACAGAAATTTTATAAATAGGAAGTGCAAGGAAGCTTAAGCGAAATGACTGTATGAAAAGTGTGAAGAAATCCAAAAACAAATGATTATCTAAGGAACTGACTCAGCATACCGAAGAGTCAAAACAGCCTTCAGTGACTTTACAAGCAAGGGTCGTGACGTTAAGAGCGCAATGGAGATTCCACTCTTAGATGCAAAGGAGAGAGTGGATACGTGGAAAGATTATGCCGAAGACCTTTATGAGGGGGAAGACTTGTCTGAGGTTATTGAAGATCATTTTTTAAAAGAGCATTGGAAGACTTAAGAGCAAATAAGGCAGGAGAGGTAGACAATAGTGCATCAAAATTTCTAATGCTCACGTTGGTGTGTAGAATGTTTGAGTCTGGCGACATACCATCTGACTTTCGAAAATATCATCCACATAATTCCAAAGAGTGCAAGATCTAACAAGTGCGAGAATTATAGCTCAATCCGTTTAACAGCTCAAGCATCCAAGTTGCTGACAAGAGTAATATAAAGATGAATGGAAAAGAAAATTGAAGATCAGTTTGGCTTTAGGAAAGGTACAGCCAGCAAAGAGGCACTTCTGACGTCACACTTAATAGTGGAAGTGAGACCGAATAAAAATCAACACACGTTCCTAGGATTTGTAGAGCTGGAAAATGTCTCTCCCAATGTCAAATGGCGCAAGACGTTCGAAATTCTTCAAAAAGTAGCGGTAAGCTGTACCCAGAGACGGGTAATATATTTGTGAAAGAGCCAAGACGGAAGATCACAAATGAAGTGCTCGGATTAAAAATGGTGGAAGACAGGAACTAAGTCTTTCGCTCTTACTGTCCAGTCTATACGTAGATGAAGCAATGATGGAAATAAAAGAAAGGTTGAAGAGTGGAATTATAATTCAAGGTGAAAGAATATCAATAATAAGGTTCGCTGATGACAGTGCCTTCCTCAGTTACAGTGAAGAAGATTTTGAACTGTCTTCTAAGTACAGAATATTGATTGAGACTAAATGGGAAAAATACAAAAGTAATGAGAAGTAGCAGAAGTGAGAACAGCTAAGAACCACGTTAGGATTGATGGTCACGAGCTAGACGAAGTTAAGGAATTCTGCTACCAGAGCAGTAAAATAACCTATGACAGACGGAGCAAGAAGGATGTCAAAAGCAAACTAGCACTGGCAATAAAGGTATTCCTGCCCAAGGGAAGTCTACAGGTATTAAACATAGGCCTTAATCTGAGGAAGAAATTTCTGAGAATGCACGTTTGGGGCACATCATTGTATGCTAGTGAAACATGGAGTGTGGGTAACCCAAATCGAAGAGAATCGAAGCATTTGAGACGTTGTCCTACAGACGAATGTTGAAGATTAGCTGGAGTGATAAGGTAATGAATGAGGAGGTTCTGCAGAGTATCGAAGAGGAAAGGAATATATGGAAAAAACTGAAGAGAAGAAGAGACACAATGGTAAGACGTCTGTTACAACATCAGGGAATAAGTTCCATGGTACCTTAGGGACATGTAGAGGTAAAAACTGTGCGAGAAGATAATGATTGGCATATGTCCAGGATATAATTGTGGACGTAGTTTCCAAGTGCTACCCTGACATGAACAGGTTGGCGCAGGAGACGAATTCATCGTGGTCCGCATCAAACCAGCCAGAGGATTGATGACTCAAAAAATGTAGAATGTGCATGTCTTATCCCATGTGGCGAGACAAGTATCAGTTGTTAGGCCTTGTGTGACGCGTAACCATACTTCTGGGTTAAAGTACGCTGTTAAAATCCGCTCCAAGGCGGAGAAACTTTAGTGGGTGTTTTGCACAATAATGGTTTTATTGTGGAATACATAATGTTACATTGGAGGATCTTCATCAGTGAGGTATGTTCACCTCAGACGTGTTGCATTTTATATTTTTGATGGTGGATTTTTCATAACTGTTTTCACTTATATTACACTGGTTCCTAAATATGTCCATAACTAAACGACAGTGCACTACATAACGTAGCACAATGGTCTACTTTTAGATTAGATTAGATTATATATTCATTCCATAGACTTATAAAAGAGGGACTCCTCCTGGGCGTGGAACATGTCAGATAAACACATTACAAAAATTTAATTATAGAAACTTGAGATTCATTAATTTTAATGATGCTCAGTCAATAAACAGTAAAATTGTGTACATGAATTAAATTTAAATTTCTAATATTTACAGGTTTAATACTTACATCTGCTTTCATTAAATCCATCATTCAGACATTTGCTAGTATCTTGGCTATTACAACCCAGTCTTGTCAAAATTTAAAGAAAATTATTCATTTCAGTGATCCTCAGTTAAGAACAGTCTGATTATGTACAATATTTAAAAATAAACTTCCACTACTTGCAGACTTAAGTCATCTGCTTTCCATACATCTATCATTCTCACAGTAGGTAGTTACTTGGCTGTTACGACCAAGTATTGTCAAAAATTAAAGTATGATAAATTTTCATTAAAATGGTCTACTATACTTGTTGAGAAACTCATAGGTGGAACAGAAGGAGTTGGCCACCAAAAATTCTTTTTAATTATGTTTAAATTGTGCCTTGTCTGAAACTAAACTCTTAATGGTTACTGGTAACTTATTGAAAATATGCGTTGCTGAATACTGGACTCCTTTCTGGGCCAGAGTAAGTGATTTTAAATCTTTATATATATTGATCTTATTCCTAGTATTGATACTGTGTACTAAGCAGTTAGTTGGAAAAAGAGATGTATTCTTTACAACAAACTTCATTAAGGAATAAATATACTGAGAAGCTGCGGTTAATAGGCCCTATTCTTTGAATAGGTTTCGAGTTGATGTTTTTGGATTTACACTACTCATTAACTCTTATTATACGCTTCTGTACTCTAAACATTTTTGTCTGTTTGTGAAGTTACCCCAAAATATGATACCATATGACATAATGGAGTGAAAATAAATAAAATATGCCTGTTTTTTTATATTTATATGTTCTATGTCTGACATCATTCGCATTGAAAACATAGACTTGTTTAGGCGCTTTAGCAGTTCGTTAGTATGTTGTTCTCAACTGAATTTATTAAGAAGTTGTAATTCCAAGAATTTCACACCCTCAACTTCTCCTATTTCCATGTCATAATACTTTATAGACACATTAGAAGGAAATCTCTTGGAAGTTCTGAACTGCAAATAGTGGGTCTTTTCAAAGTTTAATGACAGTGAATTGGCTATGAACCACTTATTAATGTCAGTAAAGATTTTATTAGCTGCCCTTTCTAAATTTATATTTGATTTACTATTTATTGCAATGTGTGTGTATGTGTATATATGTGTGTGGGGGAAACAACCTTCACCATTAAGAAGCTTATCTACTTCGATTTACATTCTACTATCAGTTTCGAAAGGGAAGCTACAGACCCATTATCCAACAACTACTACTGTTTTGAAGTGTTTACATGGAATCTATATTCGTTGTTATGCTGTCATACAGCAGCAATCCGTTAACAGTCTGTGGTGACTTGAATGCAGATTTTCTAATTCATTCTGGCAGGAAAAATGATCTGGAGGCCCTACTTTAATACTACAGTTTTCTCTCAGTAATTAACTTACCAACATGGGTGGATGAACACAGTTGGACCCTAATTGATAATTTTTTCTGCAGTGAAGCTCAAAGCAAGAAATAACTGTTAACCTAGAAACAAATCGTCTCTTTGATCATGATGCAGTCAGTTAGGATAAATAACACAGTGCTTTACGTTTTTGAAGCACTTAGTGGAAAGCAGAACTCCCAGATACATGTTTTTAAGAACAGTTTTCAGCAAATGACTTAGAATGAAGTTTACGTTGAACCAAATGCTAACATTAATTTTAATCTATTCCATGGTAAATCCATGTCATTATCTGAAACTAGCTGCCGACTTAAACTAACCAGAATTGACCCATTAAATAGCCAAATATGAAACTGTTGATCACTAGAAGTGTTAAAGTAACTTGTATAAGGAAGAGAGAAATGAATCTGTTGGCAAGAGCAAGTGGAGATTCTTTAGTGGCTGCTCACTACAAAAATTAGATAAAATAGCTAAGAAAAGTTACTAAAGTATCAAGTAAGATGCACATAAAGTCAGAAATCAGAAATGCCGACAGCAAACTTAAGGCTTTATAGAATGTAGAGAAATGAGAGATGGGACAACCAACCACAGAACAGGATACCATCATTACTGAACTGAATGGAACTGCTGTAAATGATAAGCCACAGGTAGCAAACGTATTTAATAATCATTTAACTGTTGTAGAAAGTATAGGGACAAACAGTTAAAAAGAAAAATCACAGCAGTATATCAACAAAGTGGCTCTGATACATTTCAGTCATACAAATGTGTCATCAATTTCTCCTTATGAGATTTAGAAAATTATATATTCCTTCAAAAGCAAATTCTCATTTTGTTTTGATGGATGTTCCAATACATAACTAAAGGTTTTTCCCCATATAATAAGCCTAGTCTTATGTGAAATATGTAATGCATCACTTACATAAAAGAAATTGAAATATGCTGTTGTCTAATCCATATTTAAGATAGGTGATAGGGGAGATGTCAATAACTACTGACCTGTTTCACTGGTGACGTCATTTTCCAAAATTTTTCAGAAAGTGAGGTGTTTTAGAATAGTATCTCATCTGAACAACGCCAATATCCTTAGAATACCACACTTTGGGTGTCAGAAGAGTTGGTCTACTGAGAATGTTAGTTACATCCTCAGTCATCAAATTTCACAAGCATTAAATAATAAAATAGCGCCAGTTGGTATTTTCTGTGCACAGTCTAAGAAGCACCATATAGTATTATTTTGTGAGTGGTTTCATCCTCAATTTTAAAATGAGTCACTACTTTCACGTCTTTGCAACTAGGGGTACAACACCTATGATATGGTGAGGAAACAATAAATAAGGTGAACATTTCAAAACTCTTAGGCGTTCAAAATGATGTGAATTTAAAGTGAAAAACCGTATTTTGGAACTCCTAAGAGAACTTCGTTCAACTGCATTTGCACTTAGGATCATTACAAATCCTGGGAAGAGACAAATGAGGAATGGGCGTATTTTGCACATTTTCATTCAGTAATGTCGTATGGAACAATGTTGTCGAGTAACTCATCTTTAAGACAGAAAATCTTCGTTGCTCAGAAACGTGGTGTGAGAATAATAAGTTGAGCTCACTCACAAATAACATGTAGTCAACTATTTCAGAAGCTGGGCTTTTTGACTATGGCTTCAGAGTACATTTATTCCTTCGTGAGGTTTGTGGTAAATAACTCACTAAATTTCAAAATAACAATGATGTACATAATTACAATATCAGAAGGAAAAATTGCGTTCATTACTCTACATCAAAGTTATATTTGGCACAAAAGGGGTGCACTATGCTTCAACTAAAATTTTTGATCATGTACCGAATGATATAAAATGCCTGACAGACAGCAAAGTAAAATTTGTAGAGAAACTGAAACTGAGTCTCCTCGATAACTCCCTCTGTTCCACAGAAGAATTTCTATTACTCCAATGCGTAAAACTTTGTGGGCAGGAATCGCTAGCTCACGTCTATATCATTTAAAAAGAAAAGAAAACGAGACTTTGTAAACTTTCAGTGTGTAACCATATTCAAAAACTAATTTGCGACGCGAATGTAAAATGACTTTCCACATCATTACAATTTATCATGCAAAATGATTCATGGCATATCAAACTACTAACTAACCAACCAACCATTGCTAGGATATGTTCGTGTCTAGTAAATGTGGGACGATAACTCGTCATATCTCACAGCCTAATTTGTTTTGACAAATTTTATAAGTGTTATGCATACCACCTGGACCATTGTGATCTAATTAGTTTTAGTTTGTTATGCTGCAACCACTGTATAGTTTTTCATTGTTATCACTTTCACACAATATAGCAACCAAATCATGTTAATAATTCTTACAGTAATTTCATACACCGAATTAAAGCTGAGATCACTATGTGTGGTGCTTTTGACTAGAGAATGTTGAGACAAGTGTTGCTGGCCGATATTCAATTCATTTAGCTCTTACATGCATTACACATTCTTCACTTTCTGCAATAATCAGATAAATTCTATTTTATTTATTTATTTTACCTTGACTTATTGCATATATATTAACATTAGTAGTGTTTATAAATTTTGCTCTGCGTTTTGTATATCTGAGTATATTTGTAGTGGATTATGCAACATATTATTCGAAGTGCTACTGAACTACGCATGTCATAAAGTGGGTTCCATTAAGTCAGCTACAAGCAATCACAATTGACTATCTAGATTTACATTGGTAGAATGGCTAGACTGTGGGAAAGATTCAAACTAGTTACTTTCACGCTGAATAAAATTTGTTTCAGAGCAACAAAAAATACCATAATAGAGGCATTAGGGAACTTGTCAGGTGTGAGGATGAATATTAATCGTTATTCCTATATTAGAAGTGAGGCTACTGTTCAGTAAATTCTGGGCAAAGTCCAACTTCATTCATTTTTGTAGTTCTTCCGAAATTAAACAAAACTGGCTACTGCTCAATGCAATTAGATTTCTTAGCAGTTATTTAATGTTATTACCTGGATTCCACTTTTATTTGACAGATCAACAAAATTTTTATTATACTTTTAGCATGACTGCAGTCATTACTGAAAGGAAGGTCAATTGAGGGCAAAGGGTGTACTGTGCTATGCTACTCGGATCTACGTAGAATGGTGTGTCGAAACGTGACTCTACTCGGTATACTGACAATAGCCTTGCATTCAAGACTAGACGACCGTCGTCCCAGGACTGATATTAATCGTTAAATTTTAGTCGAAGATGTTTAATTGAGTGAATGTAATTTGAACTGCGCAGAAGCTGCACACCCGACTAAAACAGAAGTACACAGGTTACATGCCCCTACTACATTGTACACATGCTGTCAATACAACATTCGTCAATAGTGTTGCAATGTGTTAAAGTAGTGAAGGGTCAACGCACTTTAGTATTAGTACTTATCGTTACAGTAATTACGATTTAATTATATCTTGGGCACACTGCACGTTATCTGAAACCTAAATATGCTTGTTCAATGAGCCGTGATTTGAGTAGCTCCTGACAACGGTGCAATAAAACAGCGTACGTTATAACACAAAACTGGCAACGATTATGACGTTATCAGTAATTATTTAAATGATTAAGATCCCTTACAAACATGAAACAACAAATAAGTGAAGCTATCACTGGATATTTACTTTGTTCACGCCCACGATCGACATAGTTTACTAGGCGGAGGTCTTTCACTCACTACTATAACACAGAATCACAAAAAACGCGTAATAAATATTTATGTGACCAACGTTCACTTACTTACGATACATCTCAATTTCATGCACACTTGTTCAGTTAAATTTAACTGAACCATTTCTTGTTACGATAATTCCGATTGTAGCAGCAAAGTTATAACTACATTGCACACCAGAGATATAGCGATAGGTATCTCAGCGATGTTATTAATTTTCTTACGACCTGTAAACGTTATTTCTCGTTTCCCTTTTTTTTTATTTATTGCTCTTTGATCCTTGAAATAACCGTTTGTGAATAACGAAATTAACATCGTTGCCTTTTCTTTTATGATATCTAATTAATTATTTTTTCTCTAATTAGTGATTTTTAAATAGTAATAAAATCTCAATATGACACCAATTCTTTGCGTGTAGTTCTTTGAGACTGACTTTTATCTACCTTGTACCAATGTAACTCTTCGTTAGTTACGCCACTTGCATATCTTTCGGTGGGGATTCAGTTCTTTACACTGTAGAATTAGACTCCGAACTCAGAATTTAGTTTAACTTTTCTTTATTAGGATCAAATTATTATCTTACGTACATCTTCCATCCAAAAAGTCTACACCTCACACAAATCTTTGTAGAAAAGACAAAACAGAAACACAAACGAAAATCCTATGTGCCATCACCACTTTTGTACTAACTTTAATACAAGAATTAAGGCTCGTCCATTTCAGTAGTTGGCTATCGTGTTCCCTCTAACAGTCCCTAAGTTAAATTGGTCACTCGTCACCCTACCAAGTAATGGAATTTAATATCGTCGAATGACATTAAGTAGTTCCGCTAGGGTACGAAGTCTCTTTTCAAAGAATAGTGTCAAGAATTTTGCGGGCGACAGTAACTGTGTCCTTCTTTACATAAGACATATCGATCCTAGTTGTTGGCTATGTAAAACACCAGTAGAGACTGAAATTCAAGCGCTCACAAAATAACAATTGTTATACCACTAACCCTGTAATGAGTACTCAGATCTATACACCAGCATAAGCCGCTCGACACTCAACAAGTTTAGAGTGGGCCTCCCAAAATGATACAATACCACTACCGCTCAATTACCTTAGAGCGTGCATGAATTCAGCACCTACCAGATTGAACCACAACGACTTCTAGAGTCCTTCGTATACCAATAATACCACGGATCGCACACTAAATCCAGTCAAGTGACCGAATAACACTGCCACACATCATCTTCTCCAAAATATAGACCACAGTTTCACAGAAATTAGAGCGTAACTTTACAGCTGCACGCAATTCCGATTCTTCCTACACCATGTGAACGCTAATAAAATTTATCCACTCTTTTGCAGAGACAATTAACCAATTCCTCTACATGTCTGATCGTAGCAAAAATCTCTCCAGCCCAACATAAACTCAAATCAATTAGTTTAACATACCCTACTTTCTCTCCCGGTACAATATAAACTGAAGCAGATACACTGCTAAACACGTCTGACAACTCTCATTCACACTAATTTCTGATCGACGACACCGACCGATTACTAGTTCAATAAATAATTAAAAAGTTTTGACCATATTCTCATACAAATTATTAGTCGCGATCCCACGTAGATCTGTGATCTGTGGTCTTTCCAGGTGACTGCTGAACATGGTAGTTAATTAGAGCTAGCACCTACCAGCTCTAGTGTAGTCTTCCCTAGCAAGACTCAAATCAGAACTGAGCTTCTAAATCTCGAAAATCATAGGGGAACCAATTTACAAAGCAACTTCATATTTCCGTTGCTTTTGAAAATTAAATATAAGTTCTTCGGCAGCCTTCGTCTCGATGAATAGCGGCCAGCTCGAAGTGATGATATCTCTGGCTCGGACAGCTGATGTCTGCTGCTGTCGGTGTGAGGAGAACCTTTGCCGCAACTTGCTCGTTCTGTCAAGCGCGGTCGAAACCTCGCTTTTCTACAACATTTCCACGCGTAGGGATTAACAATGAGAATAAAGTTACATAGTTTGTTTATTGGGTAGTATATGAGAAGTGGAAGGTTACGGTATCTGTGCATGAACTACTGTTTGGGATTTGGTAGTACTGGATCTAACTTTTGATTGACTTGCCTGTGATGCAGTAGGTATTGTCATCCACTGGTCGACAATGTAGGTGCTGCCTTAGAGATTGTAAGTGCACCCGGTGAGTACTCTGCTGTCAGCCAGGCAGTCACAACATCAGTTTTACCCACATAATGCCTACCATTACACACATGTGTGTGTATGCTATGAGTCGGCCGCTTGCTGGCTGCTCCTATAGCTTCCACTCTGGCCAGTTTGGCGTCCGTTTCACTGAGAAATATTCCGATTAGTGCAAACAACACGTTTTATAGCGTGTATCGTGTTCTTTTAAAAGTTCGGTAGGTTATTTATAACATATCACTAAAATTCTATCTATTTTAAATTAAAAACACTACAAGTGTTTAATACAGTACAAACAAGCAAACGTTTTAAAGTTTTCTTCAAGCGTCCCCATCTCTGGCAGGTTTCCCGGACGGCCGGACGGAGTGGCCGAGCGGTTCTAGGCGCTTCAGTCTGGAACCGCGCGACCGCTACGCTCGCAGGTTTGAATCATGCCTCGGGCATGGATATATGTGATGTCCTTAGGTTAGTTAGGTTTAAGTAGGGGACTGATGACCACAGCTGTTAAGTCCCATAGTGCTCAGAGCCATTTTAACCAAGCCTTCCCGGACGGCGCGCACTGCTAGTAAGACTACAATGCGCGTACAGGATAAGCCACTTTTGACGAAAAAAAATTTCTAAATTTGAAAAACTGACATCGGCGTGTACACTTTATTTTTAATGCATTTTAACGTAAACAGCTTTTTTTATTCAATCCGTTATCAGCGCGTTACGTAATCGAGGTCACTCGTCCTGTATATAAACGGGCAGTGCACGCCAGCGGAACCATTCCTCTGTGAGCTCCATCTGCAACAGCATTGAAGCATCATGCCTCGTCGACGTGTGTATCGTCAACGCCGCCACCGCATGGCTGTCTACAAGCCGTCTCTCTATCGTTCCACTCTCGAACGGCACGCGGGAAAAACTAGCACTTAAACTTTTCTGTGCTAGTCCTAATTTTTCTTATTTTATCATGATGATCATTTCTCCCTTTGTAGCTGGGTGCCAACAGAATGTTTTCGAAATCGGAGGAGAAAACTGGTGATTGAAATTTCATGAGAAGATCCCGTCGCAACGAAAAACGTCTTTGTTTTAATGACTGCCACTCCAATTCAGGTATCATAACTGTGACTCTATCTCCCCTATTTCACGATAATACAATCTGCCCTTCTTTGTACTTTTTCGATGTCATCCGTCAGTCCCACCTGATGCGGATCCCACACCGCACAGCAATACTCCAGAATAGGGCTGACAAACGTGGTGTACACAGTCTCTTTAGTAGACCTGTTGCACCTTGTAAGTGTTCTGCCAATGAATCGCAGTCTTTGGTTTGCTCTACCCACAATACTATCTATGTGATCGTTTCAATTTAGGTTATTTGTAATTGTAATCCCTAAGTATTTAGTTGAATTTATAGCATTCAGATTTGTGTGACTTACCGCGTAATCGAAATTTAGCTGATTTCTTTTAGTACTCATGTGAATAACTTCACACTTTTCCTTATTCAAGGTCAATTGTCACTTTTCGCACCATATAGATATCTTATCTAAATGATTTTGCCAGTCGTTTTGATCATCTGATGACTTTACAAGACGGTAAATGACAGCATCATCTGCAAACAATCTAAGACGGCTACTCAGATTGTCTCCTATGTCGTTAATATAGATCAGGAACAATAGGGGTCCTATAACACTTCCTTGGGGAACGCCTGATATTACTTCTGTTTTACTCGATGACTTTCCGTCTATTACTACGAACTGTGACCGTTCTGACAGGAAATCACGAATCCAGTCGCACAGCTGTGGCGGTACTCCGTAGGCACGCAGTTTGGATAGAAGACGCTTGTGAGGAACGGTGTCGAAAGTCTTCGGGAAATCTAAAAATATGGAATCAATTTGAGATCCCCTGTCGATAGCACTTATTACTTCATCATGAGTATAAAGAGCTAGTTGTGTTTAAGAAGAACGATATTTCTCTGAGACCGTGCTGACTATGTGTCAATAAATCGTTTTCTTCGAGGTACTTCATAGTGTTCGAATAGAGTATATGTTTCAAAACCCTACTGCAAATCGACGTTAGTGATATAGGCCTGTAATTCAGCGGATTACTCCTACTTCCTTTTTTGGTTATTGGTGTGACTTGAGCAATTTTTCAGTCTTTACGTACGGATCTTTCTGTGAGCGAGTGGTTGTATGTAATTGCTAAATATGGAGCTATTTTATCAGCATACTCTGAGAGGAACCTGACTGATATACAGTCTAGACCGGAGGCCTTGCCTTTATTAAGTGATTTAAGAGAAGGAGGTATATTTGGAAAAGGCCGGATGATACGGGAAGATTTCAGCTAGATTACATCATGGTCAGACAGAGATTCCGAAATCAGATACTGGATTGTAAGGCGTACCCAGGAGCAGATATGGAATCAGATCACAATAAAGTAGTGATGAGTAGGTTGAAATTTAAGACTTTATTCAGGAAGAATTAATACTTAAAGAAGTGGGGCACGGAAGTACAAAGGAATGACGAGATATGCTCGAATTACTCTAAGGGTCTAGATACAGCGATAAGAAATAGCTCCGTAGGCAGTACAGTTGAAGAGGAATGGACATCTCTAAACAGGACAATAAGAGAGGTTAGTAAGGAAAACATTCATACAAAGAAGGTATCTGCGAAGAAACCATGATTAATAGGAGAAATAATTCAGTTGATCGATGAAAGAAGGAAGTTCAAAAATGTTCACTGAAATACAAGAATACTGAAATACAACTCGCTGAGGAATGATATAAGTAGGAAATACAGGGAAGCTAAAGAAGAAATCGAAAAAGAAATGATTGTCGGAAGGACTGACTCGAACAACCCTAGTTGAAATTAAAAGCAAGGGCGGTGTCATTAAGTCTGCAACGGGACCTCCACAGTTAAATGCAGGGCCGAGAGCGGATGAGAGGAATGAGTATGTTGAAGGCCTCTACGAGGGAAAAGATTGCTGACAAACTAATATAAAGAAGAATGGAAAAGAAAATCGAGGATGAGTTAGATGACGATCACTTTGGCCCTAGGAAAGATAGAGGCACCAGTGATTCAGGTCTGACGTTGGGGTTGACAATGGAAGAAAGATTAATGAAAAATCTTAGAATTTATCGACCTGAAAAAGTGTTTGACAATGTCAAATGGTTGAAGATTTGAAATTCTCAGAAAAATAGGAGTAAGCTATAGGGAGAGATGGGTAATATACGAGATGTACAAGAGCCAAGAGGGAATAATAACAGTGGGCGACCAAGAACGAAGTTCTCGGATTAAAAAGGGTGTAAGAGAGGCATGTAGTCTTTCACTCTTACTGTTCAATCTGTACATCGAAGAAGCAATGAGGGAAGTGAAAGAAAGTTTCAGAAGTGGATGTAAAATTCAAGGGGAAATATATCAGTGTTACGATTCGTTGATGACATTACTATCCTGATTGAAAGTGAAAAAGAATTACATGATCCGCTGAATTTAATGAACGGTGTAATGAATACAGAGGATAGATTGAGAGTAAATCAAAGATCGACATATAATGAGAAGTAGGAGATATGATAACGGCGAGAAACGTAATATCAGAATCGAAGGCCACGAAATAGATAAAGAATTCTGCTACCTAGGAATCAAAACAAACCATGACGAACGGAGCACCTATGACATAAAAAGCAGTATAGCACAGGGGTATTCCTGCTCAAGAGAAACCTGTTAGTCTCAAACATAGATCTTAATATGAGGAAGAAATTTCTAAGAATGTACGTCTGGAGCATAACATTGTATAGTAGTGGAACGCGGACTATGGGAAAACCAGAACAGAAGAAAATCGAAACATCAGAGGTGTGGTGCTACAAACGAATGTTGGAAATTACATGGACTGATAAGGTAAGGAATGATGAGGTTCTCCGGCAAATCGCCGAGGAAATGAATACGTGGAAAACACTGATGATAGGACATCTGTTAAGACATGAGGGAATGACTTTCATGCTACTATGGGGTGCTGTAGAGAGCAAAAACTGTAGAGATAGACACAGATTGGAATACATCCAGCAAATAATTGAGGACGCATGATGCAAGTGCTACTCTGAGATGAAAAGTTTGGCACAGGAGGGGAATTTGTGGCGGGCTGCATCATACTCGAAAAGAAAAAAAGAAAAAGAGAGAGAGAGAGAGAGAACGGATCGTATTTGCAAATCAGACTTCGCAATATACTTTTGGCCAGATGGAAATCAGTTTTGAGCGAAGTGGAGAATCAATGAATTTCATCTGTCCACGTGTGGTGTGGACATTTAAAACCTGTGTTATTGAGCTGAGTAAAACGCCAGAAGTATTTAAAAATTCTAAGTGATTTTTGCCATATGTCAATGGACATAATGCATTTTGGTGACACCAACATTACGGATATTCTACCAATTCCGCATAAACACGGTAATTACATTCCTTCCTAAGAGAACATATGCCGGCAACTGATTTTGTCGTTCAGTTAACACAAAATGGCGTGCACGTTCCCCAGTGTTACCTCCTCTGCACTAGAATATGCAGGGAAAATTCAGAAAAAGTGATCAAGAAGAAAAAAACCGACGATCCGAACTATATGAAGTATTGCAAATTTCTTGGCCTATTTAAGCTGTGTTCGTGGCCGATACTCAAAACAGGGACGTTTGCCCTTCACAGGCATATGCTCTATCGACCGAATTACCGAAGGAGGACTCACGACCCGCCTCACAACGTCACTTGCACCAGTACCTCACCTCCTACCATTGAAACGTCACGGGCAGTTCTCTTGCATGCCTTGCTATCTGGCGAAATTAGCACCCCACAAGAAAAGATACTGCAGAGACAGGGCCATGGCTAAACCGCGTCACATAAATATCCTTTCTTCCAGGACTGGTAGTCTCTCAAGGTATGGAGGATAATTGTGTAATTTGGAAGGAATGAGATGAGTTACTGCCTGAAGTAAGGCTGTGACAGCAGGTCGTTAGTTGTGCTTGTATAGTTCAGTCGGTAGAATTCACGAAAGGATATGTCCCATATTCGAGTCCCTGTGCGGCAGACAGGTTTTACCGCCAGGCACTTTCAAAATGGCTCTGAGCACTATGAAACTTAATTTCTGGGATCATCAGTCCCCTAGAACTTCGAGCTACTTAAACCTAACTAACCTAAGGACATTACACACATCCATGCCCGAGGCAGGATTCGAACCTGCGACCGTAGCGGTCGCACGGTTCCAGGCTGTAGTTCCTAGAATCGCTTGGCCACCCCGGCCGGCATAGCACTTTCAAATCAGCTTATATTCTCCGGCGGAGTGAAAATTCATTCTTGAAATACGAAACGTTGTACAACATAGACCTGTGGAGAGGGAAACACGGATAAAATGCTTTGTGCAGTATTGTTGACTAGATTTTCTTTATAGCATAAATCAACGCTCATGAGCAACTTATCATGAACTAGATATTATGGCAGTCAACATAACGCACGAACGGAGTTTCAGGTTTGTTTATTTGATATAGTAATGTTCGTGGGGCCTCTTCTCCTGAAAATAGTACAGCAATTTGCAGTACTGTTACCTTGGTACTATTCGATTATGTTTTGCACGTGTTATGTCTTTCACAAGAAGAAGGGACCGGTTGGTAGGACATGTTCTGAGGCATCAAGGGAACACCAATTTAGCATTGGGGGGCAGCGTGGAGGGTAAAAATCGTAGAAGGAGACCAAGAGATGAATACACTAAACAGATTCAGAAGGTTGCAGTCGGTACTGGGAGATGAAGAAGCTTGCAAAGGATAGGGTAGCATGGAGAGCTGCATCAAACCTGTCTCAGGACTCGAGACCACAACAACAACAACATGTCTTTCACGTCCTCTCTGAAGTTTCTTTCCATTTTCACGGAAAGCAATGTATACTTACATCAAAGACAGCATAATTGGTCTCATAATTCGGAGTCTACATACGGTACTTGTACTCTAAGGGAAAAAAGGTCACTAAAAAAAGGAATTATCCGAAAGGGACGGGAATTATTAGATGTGATACCCATCACAGGCAGACAAATGATTACAATATCAGAAATATTAGATGATTTAGTCCAGAAAAAGAGCTTCACAAATTGAGGAAGTCATTAACTCGATGGTCCACCTCTCTGCATTATGTAAGCAGTTATTCGGTTTGGCATTGTTTGGAAGAGTTATTGGATGCCCTCCCTAGCTATATCGTGCCAAACTGTGTCAAACTAGCGTGTTAGATCGTAGAGCATCATCGAAGTACCACTGTGCTGTAAGGATGCTGATGATGACAACCGAAGGGGTCCTACTACGGAAAGAATGGCACCTAAGGTCATCACTCCTGAAAGATTTATTGGATGCTCGCCTGAGGGATATGGGGCCAAATTGTGTCCAACTACCGTGTTAGATCGTGAGTATCATCGACGTTCCGCTGCGCTGTAAGGATGCTGATGATGACAACCGAAGGGGTCCTACTGTGGAAAAAAATGGCACCTAAGGTCATTACTCCTGGTTGTGGGGCCGTATGGACGGCGACAGCCGCGTTGGTAACGCACTGCCGTCCAGGCGGTCTCCAGACACGTCTTCGTTGGTCACCAAGGCTCAGTTGGAAGTGAGACTCGTTACCGAAGACAGTTCTACTACAGTCAATGAGATTCCTGACCAAAGACTTGTCTGGAGACGCCTCGGACAGCGGTGGGAGAGCAACCTGACTGTCACCCGACATACTGCCCGGCAACCTGGAGGTGCCATTTCTTGCCATAGCAAGACCCCTTCGGTGGTCATCATCTACATCTACATCTACATCTACATTTATAGTCTGCAAGCCACCCAACGGTGTGTGGGGATGGCACTTTACGTGCCATAGTTACTACCTCCCTTTCCTGTTCCAGTCGCGTATGGTTCGCGGGAAGAACCACTGCCGGAAAGCCTCCGTGCCGATCGAATCTCTCAAATTTTACATTCGTGATCTCCTCAGGAAGTATAAGTAGGGGGAAGCAATATATTCGATACCTCATCCAGAAACGCATCCTCTCGAAACCTGGACAGCAAGCTACACCGCGATGCAGAGCGCCTCTCCTGCAGAGTCTGCCACTTGAGTCCGCTAAACATCTCCGTAACGCTATCACGCTTACCAGACAACCCTATGACGAAACGCGCCGCTCTTCATTGGATCTTCTCTATCTCCTCTGTCAACGCGACCTGGTACGGATCCCACACTGATGAGCAATACTCAAGTATAGGTCGAACGAGTATTTTGTAAGCCACCTCCTTTGTTGATGGACTACATTTTCTAAGGACTCTCCCAATGAATCTCAACCTGGCACCTGCCTTACCAACAATTAATTTTATATGATCATTTTAGTTCAAATCGTTCCGCACGCATTCTCCCAGACATTTTACAGAAGTAATTGCTACCAGTGTTCGTTCCGCTATCATACAATAAAGGATCCTTCTTTCTATGTATTCGCAATACATTACATTTGTCTGTGTTAAGGGTCAGTAGCCACTCCCTGCACCAAGTGCCTATCCGCTGCAGATCTTCCTGCATTTCGCTGCAATTTTCTAATGTTGCAACTTCTCTGTATCCTACAGCATCATCCGCGAAAAGCCGCATGGAACTTCCGACACTATCTACTGGGTCATTTATATATATTGTGAAAATCAATGGTTCCATAACACTCCCCTGTGGCACGCCAGAGGTTACTTTAACGTCTGTAGACGTCTCTCCATTGAGAACAACATGCTGTGTTATGTTTGCTAAAAGCTCTTCAATCCAGCCACACAGCTGGTCTGATATTCCGTAGGCTCTTACTTCGTTTATCATCGGTATCCTTACAGCGCAGCGGTACGCCGATGGTGTTCTACGCCCCGTTTTGTTGCTCTTCATTTCAAGCTGGTCTGGGCTTACGTTGTGGCAGCAAGGTCGCCAGATTTCTCTCTAACAGACACCGTTTGGAGCATTATGGACAGGGCCCTCGAACCAACTCGGGATTTTGACAATCTAACGCATCAAGTTGACAGCTTGCTTTACAGCCAGAGCTGAATCAACGCGTTATTTACTTGCTCAATATGTGAAACTCCTTCTCTTGAATAAATCTTTCATAGTTTCTGAAATTGTAATGATATGTTTTCTGTACATGTAGACCCTGAAAAGGAACTAAAAAGTCTTGTAATTTAATCTCAAAGATACAAGAAGAAAATTTGTTCGACTGTCATACCAGAGGAATACTCTAAAAAACTTTTTTATCATTGAGAGACAAAGGACTAATTTCGAGATTCTTTTATTACTTCTAGTATTAACTACCTTTTTGTTCTGATGTGCTGGCGTAAAGACGTACTGTATAGTTTCATGTCTATGTGTGTGTTATATGAAGGTGTTAAATGATGAAAAATGTGTTTTATAATTTCTGTCGAGATCAAGACTAAATCCCATATCAATGGAGTGCAAATTATTCTGTTAATTCGAGAAGGCGAATTTTAGATGGAGGCGACGATCTTTACGACGGCGCTGCTCAACAATAGAGGTACGTGATTGTGCTCACTACTTTCCTTTGGTGGCCGCTAAGATTAATTTCGATGTGTTTTTGCCGAGACATTCAGAACCTACAATCCTCCATGTCGTATAAAAATAGGAGTCCGATTGAAAAAGAAATATTCTTAAATTTAAATCATTGCAATTCTTTTACCCAGCCCACGGGGAATGATAGAAAGTACGTGCCTCTACCATGATTGTACGTTCACAATCTCCGAGTGTGTTACGACGTAATTATTTTACACACACACACAAAAAAAAGATAGATCTTTCTCATCAGATCGCAACCACTCGTACGCGAATGTACGTACCCTCTGAATGTGTCTAGTCAGTCGTACGCATTGTTCTAAAGCTTTTCTGTTAATATTCTGTGGATTGCATCTCCGCAATTAATTTTTGTTTATGCCGCAAATCGCACTTCACGCGAAGTACTTAATACGCAAGTTTCAGGCTCCATTTAATGTCAAAAAATTCCGAAGTACGGCTGACTAAGCAAACCGCTACAATAATTTCATATCTCTGCAACTACAATAACAAAAAACAATAACAAAAAACAAAAACAATAACAGAGAAAGGGTACGTTACAACCCAGAGCATGGATTTCCGTCCCCGTCAGATAATTCCTTCGTGGTGCGTCATTCCTTGCATTAGAATGTATTTGGCGTTGCCTTTCTTTGCTACTTCACCCCGCATAAAATTTTAATGAAAGATTTATGGAAAAGGAACAACACAGAATGTGTCGATATTTACAGTAGGAACGAAAAGTTAATATACAATTATGTGCTCTATTTCAGGTTCCGCTACAGGGTACAAAACAATTGGACTTGGTTCAGGTATGAAATGTGCCTCTAACGTATTCGTTGGACATCGGCAGCGTTGTGGGAATGTTAGGCCAGTGGCGAAAGGTCAGATGTAAATAATATTCAAGGGAGCGAGGGGGCGGGAGAAACGGCTGCGTGGGAGCGATTGTGGCGATGTCGCTGGCACTGCCGGTGGCGCACTTGCCTGCGACCAGACGGACAGCCGACGCGGCTGCCCCGCCCACGCGGAGACAGCGTTAAGTGCTTTCCGCCAAGCCCACCCCGACATTGCTGGCTCACACCGATGGAGCGGCGCCATTATCGCAGCGCATTTCGAAGAACGCTAGCGGCAGTTCTGCATGAGAAATTCAACTACACGGTTTGTAGTCATGTCTTCCATCGTGATTAACATCATCTTACACCTCACCTGTATGATGGTAATCTTTCTGTTTTTGACGTGCCAACGTCGCGTTTCACGTGCAACGAAATCCCTGGATCAGACTTTACACGGGAATGAGTACCGTGGAGGCAGCCTATGCTCCGATCGCCTCGTTTGATCTATCCCGTTTCTCCGACTCTACTATGTGGTATAAGCTTTAGCCACAGTACAAAGAGTTACGAGGGGCTTTGGAAAGAAGCTAATTTCACTGGAAAAAGATCTATCGGATAATTCGTATTGCACTAATTGTGGTATCTGATTTGATCGTTCCTAGGGTTACGTTTACTCCTTAAGATTTCGGTTTGGGTTTGTGCACTGCTCGGTTATATGTTACTGGAACACTGGTGTGAAGCGCCAAACGACGGGACGATTTTCTCGGACTTCGTTCCAAGAGCTTTCGTAACAGGTTAATTCGGTCGAAACCGTTACGTCACTTGCGATCGTCGGAAAGTACTTGGCTATCGGGGGCTACGTCCTTGCTTTTAGTTCACATAAGCCGCTCTACACAGCGCTTGTGTCGTGTGCGGAAAACCCTGAGCTACTGTCGGTGACTTCGGCAATATTTTAGATCATTCTTCATTTCTTACTCCATTGCATTTCAGACTGTCAAATGAACTGGTGCGCTTTAGAATGTGTCTGCAGTGACCTAGTCCTTTAGCTTAATGGGCAGGAAAGTGACAGAGAATTAGATCGAGTCCGCACGGCTGATTAATAACGGTTGGTAAAGTTCACTAGCGTGATTGAGTGTTCAACGCTTGCAATTGCAGCTTGCAAACGAATATATTCTTCCAATCCAAGCTTCCATGATTCTAACGAATGTAACTGTGTTGTTCACTTTCGACTTTAGCATTAGGACCACCTAACTAATAGCCGGTATGTCCACCTTGGCACGGATAACAGTGGCGAAGCGTCGTGGCATTGAAGTAATGAGGCCTGGGTGAAACGTCCCCTTTGAAAAATTATACAAGACTGTGCTTAAAGTGACATACAATATTTTTAGCGCAACGCAATCTGACTTTCAAAAATCCCTACAAAAGAATGACCCTGACTAACATTAAACTATACCTCTCAGAAATCACTTACCTCACAAAAATCTTCATTACTCGAACTACTGCAATACAGCGAGCGCCACTACTGCCAGCTAAATAAAAGATTCAAACTACGGAAGGCACTAACTACTGATAGGGATAGTTAGCAAATGAAAGATATTAATAGAGAACAAACAATGTATTTACCTTAATAGTCATAATATATATAGCAGTTCATGACAAATTACAAAACTCCGCCATCTCTCTCCCCACATCCACCACTGCTGGCGGCTCAACTCCAACTGCGCAACGCTACGCGCTGTTCACAGCCAGCTGCCAAACACTACAATGGCGAGTATTACAACAATGCAAAGCAGCCACAGACTGCACACAGCACAGCCAGTGATTTTCATACAGAGGTGGCGTTACCAATAAAAAAACCTAAACAGCCTACTTACATAGACCCCATGCTCCCCACAAAAAATTTTACAAATTGGTTTGGGCAGTGGCCAATACAGATTTGAAAAAATTTTTCATAATTACAATAACAAAGAAATCAAATGCACACACTTATTGATACAATGTTGGTCAAAAGCTCAAATTTTCTCACAGTCCATAAAGACAGTCCTGATCGTTCATCACGGTAAAATAGTAGTGTTTTTCTCAAAGTCTGAGCAGTAGAAGAAAATGCACACGGAAGTAGTGGATTTCCATGCAATCTTGAAGAAGTAGTGTTGTCCTTCCAACGGAAAGACAGTGCTGACTCTTGACATGCAGACAGGTAATGGGCCACAACAGAGCAAACCCACAGCATAGTCAGTCGAAATTTTGAAGAGTATTGGTAGGTAGGTCGTCACAGAGCAGACCCACTGTAGTCCTGGTAGAGATTACGGTACTAGTGGGCCACCAGAGGTGCAGACTCACTGCAGTCCTTGTCGAAATAATGGTACTGTTGGGCCATCAAAGATGCAGACCCACTGTAGTCCTTGTAGAGATGGCCAGCAGCCATCTGTTGTGACTGTGCAGGTGCACAATCACCATTGAAGAGTCTTGCGGATAATATAGCAAGTCCATAACCACCACTTGTGCACTCAAAAAGTTTTTTTTTCTAATTGTCCTTAGAACCAGCAATGCTGTTAACCAGTCCCTTGCTGAATTATTAACACACGTGCAAACACTAACAGTCCCTACTTCTCACATATTGTCCATATACTATGACCAACAGAAATGTGTGCAGTGAAATGGAACTTACAAGTTACTTAATTTGATGAACTGGTGTCAATTACAATTTTATAACATAAGAATACAATTACAAAGGTACAAAATACATCATTAAAGAACATAATAGTACAGATAACATTTGTAGTAATATGGGCTTTACAAAAGAATCGAAATAACATATACATCAGTGTTACAGGAATTATGACATAAGTACATACATAAAAGATCAGAATAACTTTTGAAATATCAACTTCACACATGAGCATTAAAGCTAAACAGAATAAATAATGTCTAAACATCTTTACAAAGAAAATAACATATTATTAGAAAAATTCTACAACATAACTCTTATTAGCTAAACACATAAAGACAGGAAAAACGCAAATATACAAGAGTACACAAACACATAGGGGGATAACACAATGGAAAGGACAGGGTTTGTTTTACTGCAGTATTTTGCATGGAGATCTCCCTTGGTTCATCATTATTCCCAAAAGTCCTATCTATACCTGCTTTCTGTACTTTTTTTCGTATAACTTCTCAATGCATTTCTTCCAATTCATTGCAACTCATTCTCTTATATAGTCTACCCCCTCTTAAGCTAACTTAAATCTACTGAGCTCAGATGCTAAACTAAGGGACGAGGCAATGCAGCAGCACAAAACAAGTAACACAAACATCAATGACAAAAAATTCAAACTGGCAAAGCAATTGCAATATTACAACTAATATAAGGCAATGAGCAGCAAACAAGAAAAATAAATCAGTAATAAAACTGGCTTAGCAGAGTAACACAAATTAAAATTCAGTAACATTCTTCCTGGCAAACAGCAGCAGCAAATAAAAAAAATATATATCTAAACATGACATAGCTCAAGCAGAAAAAAATATTACACTAAAAATGGCCATGTCTAATACCTATGTCACATCTTAACACTAGAGTGATGCATCACGAGAACTTACACTAGCAGATAAGTTACCAAATCGAAAAGAAATTATTTATGCAATTCCTGTGAAGGGAAATGTCTATTTATGTGCCCTCATTTTCTTGGAAGTAGATCATAAATTTCTTATTGACTGGATCTGTAGGCATAAAATAACTACATTAGTACATATATTAAATTTTATTTTAACCAATGCTGCAGTGCAGCTAGAAACTAAAGAAAATGAGCAAATATGTACAAAGGATGGCACGAAAATCATTCATTAACCATATGGCATTTCATAAGGCAGTAAAAATTCTCTCAATTCTCGAGAAAAACGCTTGTCATAATCAGGTGTGCAGATGTAAGTATCTTTCCAAGTAATGAGCGTGTCGTATTTGCGGTGCTTCCTACAAAGGAATGTCGATAGCGAGGATAATGGCCTCCCTTTTTTTTTTCTTCCTGTGCTCTGAAAAAGCACACGCTAATGGCTTTTTCTCCAGGCGTCTGACACAGCTGGGTGCCCACGACGCATTACGTGCAGGTGGTCACTTAATTTTCTTACGGAAATATTTACGACAGCAGTTTCCGCTACAGTGGCAGTCTCATATAAAAAATTTCAGAGGTCGAGAATTTGCGTTGCGAATGTGTAGATACAAAATCCTATGAATATAACAGTGTCCCAAAAATTTTCGCTGGCATTGTGATACATTCACGCATTTACATACATTTCATAACTCTTAAAGTACGATTCTTGGTTTCCAACAACCTTTTTCACAAATCAGCGTCCCTAACCACTGCTCATTATTCCTTACCTTATTCGTCGACACTTCTACAATATTTTATCTTAATAGATACGTAGCATAATCAAATAACTCATATAGCATCAGCTTATTGATCATAAACATACCGCAACAGCATAATAGACATAGTCATCGTAATAATAACATCATAGCACCTCAGTCAAGTCTCAGAATCGTCGTAGCTTTCTCCAATAATTTCAAAACCTAAAAAAAATTCTCTGCTCATGTCAAAAGTTTCATCTGCCTCAAACGCACTTCAAAAATCATGATCCCATACCAAATATATCATTCAAAGCTCTCATAATATCACAATGGGTCTGAAAAAATATGAACAGTTTACAAAGTACAGACAAAATACAGTTTCATAAGTGTGAAGTTATCCAACTGTGTAATTGTGTAAACATCTGTCACTGATGTAATAAAAAAAATGTTTGTTTCTCTGTTAAATAATCAGATAGCTGCGTAATTTATGTGTTAGAGAAATATGGTACCGATGTGTAAAGTTGTATAAGCAAATACCATATTAGCTAGGGCTCCTTGTGCTTGCCAAACACATGGTACATAAAGTAAGCGTGTACCCCCCTGAGTATTAATGTAATTCTACCCTCAGGTGTTACAGATTACAGCAATGAAATGAAATGTATCACTGAAAACCTTTGTATCATTGTACTTCAAATATCTTTAAAAATAAATGTTTTAAGCACAAAATTAATCACTCACACACGTGTCCTGTAGCGCTAAATGTGCGTATTGTTGCAACATAATCTCTGTGGAAGTGTCGTAGTTATCGTCCTCCAGAAGCTAAGTTCTGCAGAAGTCAATGTACTTACCTCATGATAAAGAAAAGTGAAATGCTTTGCGTATAGATACCTTAGTTATTCCGCTTATTGTTGTGATGAAGAAATTACTGTGCTGTAACGTATTGTTGTGCTGCGGAAAAGGCAGTCTCGTTGTAGCTATACCACAAAAGTTACTACTAAAACATGTTTTACTTTCCAGAAGAATTCAGAAAAACTGTGCAGATATGAAACAGATACACCGCAAAAGCAACATTGTAAATTGTCACTCATTAGTAGCGTCGTGAGAAAATCGTGTAGCTGTCAAATAAACTAACCACTGCGTCATCTGGTATCTCTCAGAAAGCACCTTGAATCCACAATGTATTCGCAAGTAAACCAAAATGTTGCATTAAAATCTCATTAGCAGTACTGGTAAATGTTCTAAGTATGTGAGCCTTATAGTCGTTACGTAAACGTGCAACTAACAAGCAAGAATGTACACACACAATAACACTGTGTCGTCTGTTCTCAATAACAATGCATTCGTAATTTCTGTTTAAATAAGTTCTCTTGGTTCTTGACTGGATATTTAACTTCAAACATTGTTGCATATTAACAGATTCTAAGTCTGACAAGCATACTAGTAATGTGAAGTGAAAAGTTTTATGGCAAAGACAAAGTTAAAAAGCGGATTATCTTTCAATAAGCGGTTTTACATGTGAAATGTGGTGCAATCCTTTACTCTTCCTAGTACGCAGACTTTCAACTGCAAAGCAATTGTCATGTTTTATACGTCGGTAAGGAATGCTAAAATTTTTCTCAAGGTTAGCGTCTATGTTATTTTTCTCTGAGCCAACCGGCGCACGCGGCTGCCTGTGGTGCGAGTCATTGTCTGTTCCTTTGTTGGCGCGCGTCGTTACTGGGAGTAGGAGACCTAACTTCTACAAATTCGCCGTGACGAGAGGGCCCTGCCCTGTTTAAATCCCACCAGTTCTGATGAAATTCAGGTCTGTCGTTATGATTATATCGTCTGTCGTCATGTCGGTAGTTCCTGTAGTTTCTTGTCTGTCGGTCATGTGATGGAGAATTTCTCCTGGAATCGTAACTACGCACTGAACTGTTGCGTCTGAAGTTATTCTGTCTCCCTTGATCATAATTGTTTTTGTTCCCATATTGTCCGTTTCTAAGGTAATCTCTGTCATATTCATTACTACGGAAACGCGATCTTTCTCTGTAACTATTATTACTCTGCCAGTGGTTGTCATATGGGTGGTGTCTGTTTTGGTCACGATTTGCGTTGTGAGAATAGCCTTGTCGCGTCCAGTTATCGTTTCTGTCGTCACGGAATTGTGACGAATGTGACCTGTAGTGATTGTTTTCCTGTTTTCGCATCCCGCGACTGTCTGTGTCAATTTCTAATTCTTGTAAGAGTCCCTGAAAAGCTTCAATGTCGTCTTTGCAGCGTCCTGCCAAAATAATGTGTCGTAAATGTTCAGGTAATTTGATTAAGCAAATGCGGATGAGTTCTGAAGGGCTGTATGGGTTTGAAAGATATTGATTCTTATGCAACATGTCTTCAAAATATTTGACAAGACTGGAAAATTCAGATTGTTCAAAGTGTTTCATCATCATGATGCTATGTTTTACTCGGTCTTGTGTAGCTTGAGACCAATATGCTGAGAGGAAGGCATGGTAAAACTCTCCTTCACTGTGGCAATCGTGAATGACTGATCGCATTCTTACAGCTGGTTCATTCTCTAAGTAGCCACACATAAATTCTAATCTGTGCTCTAATGACCAGTTGGGAGGAAAACAATGAGAGAATTGATGGAGCCATGCTTGTGGATGAATGTCGTTGCCAGAATTCTTAAATGTATTGAATTTACGTGTAGTAATGAACAGCTCATAGCCAAAGTCATCATGTCGGCGAGTCGCATATCGGTCATTATTACGTCGTTTCGGCGGTTCCATTTCAAAATTCGGTGCACCTTGCCAATTTCTTTCATAATTTCCGAAATGCGCTGTGTTATTATTTTGTGGCTGTTCCGTATTTGTATGTCCCTCTTCCCGTATTGGGGCGCGAGTGTCCTATGAAATACGCAATTCTTGTATGACCTGTGTCAGCTGATCTTGTACTTCCCGGATTTCTCTTTGGTGTTGCGTATTAATTTCATTCTGATTTTGTTTGAAATTCCTAATTTGTTTGCACTCTTCTGTGTCATTCAGATTATCATCTACCTTCGTAGATAAATTAGTGACCTGATCCGAAAGTTCGGCTACTTTCTCCGATAGTGTACTTATTTCCTCAGTGTGTTTTTCTGAACCAAGTTTCAGAGTGTCCATTTGTGTTGAAATCGAATCTACTGTGTCCTTTAAGTTTTCTTGAGTTTTTGCAAGTTGCGTAACCGAATCGGTAGATGCAACTGAGTCAATTTTAACTTGCAAGGTGTCGTGATTTTCAGGAACAATAGTTTGCAGTTCTTTTATGGCTGCTTCGTGATTCTGTAATGCATTTTCATGACGCGAAAAAATAGGTTGGAAATGCTCACAAATTTGTGTTTTTACGTCATAACAGACTTTTTGACATTTCGATTCGATGTTATGTAACTCAGTAGTTAAATCTTCACGTGTGTTTTCAAGCGTGGTGTCTAACTTTTGAAGATTTTGTTCCATTGTGTCTAACTTTTTAAGATTTTGTTACATTGTGTCTAGCTGTAGCTGTGTTTGTCTCTGATTTTGTTTCATTTGTTGCATTAATTGCAATAATAATGTATTATTGTCTGGAATCTGTTCCTCTATGTTTTCCGGCAGTGCATTTGCACCGGCAACATTCACATTTTGACAAACAGAAAATGTGTCTTGACTTATTTGAGAAAACGGTGAGGACCCAAAACCTGAATCTACAGTATTTGCGAGATTGTTTCCTGTCATTTCGGATTCCTGAGGCGAGCTGTTGCCGACCGATCGATTGATAATGCTTCCCTATTCACTAATTGTTTCACTGTGTACACCATTATTTGCAACCCGCTCCATTTCCCTATGCGCAATTACCAAATTACTACTTTGAACGTCTGTTAATTCATTACACAATGGTGGTGGCAAGCTACGCTCGTCGTCACTATTATTTCTCAGTTTACTTTGGAGCCTAGTGTTACGTTTTTCACACGCCATTATTGTCACAATATTTCACACGATAACACAGAAAAGCACAGTTCGAAGAACAAACTAAAATAACATAGCAATGGAAATAATGTCTACTTAATTGCAAGCGCAGCTGCGAAATACTTGGAGCAAATCTACATGCATGCCACAACTGTTTTACTGTACAACAATGAAAACTACAACTACAATGGAAACTCTCTCTATAATTACGCACTAGCAATAAACAAAAGCTACACTAATTACACAAACTACAAGAAAAAAATCAGAAGATTCCAGTGAGGTATCCTCGGCTAAGGATCGACATATGAAACGTCCCCTTTGAAAAATTATACAAGACTGTGCTTAAACTGACATACAATATTTTTAGCGCAACGCAATCTGACTTTCAAAAATCCCTACAAAAGAATGGCCCTGACTAACATTAAACTATATCTTTCAGAAATCACTTACCTCACAAAAATCTTCATTACTCGAACTACTGCAATACAGCGAGCGCCACTACTGCCAGCTAAATAAAAGATTCAAACTACGGAAGGCACTAACTACTGATAGGGATAGTTAGCAAATGAAAGATATTAATAGAGAACAAAAAATGTATTAACCTTAATAGTCATAATATATATAGCAGTTCATGACAAATTAAAAAACTCCGCCACCTCTCTCCCCACATCCACCACTGCTGGCGGCTCACCTCCAACTGCGCAACGCTACGCGCTGTTCACAGCCAGCTGCCTAACACTACAATGGCGAGTATTACAACAATGCAAAGCAGCCACAGACTGCACACAGCACAGCCAGTGATTTTCATACAGAGGTGGCGTTACCAATAAAAAAACCTAAACAGCCTACTTACATGGGTAGGGCGCAGGAGGGAGTTGGCACCGCATCTGCTCACACAAGTTACCCCAATTCCCGTAAGTTCCGGGGAGGGAGGCGTAGAGCTCTGACGCCACGTTCAATCGCATCCCAATGTATTCTATCTGGTTCAGATCTTTCGAATTGGGGGGTGGGGGGGGGGCGAATCAGCGCATCATCTGCATTACTGACTGATCTTTTCCCATTTTCAGTCTTCATCGTTATCCTGCCATCGTTTGTATTCAGGTTTTGTAGCCCAGATCTCGAGAAGGCAGTGGGCTTTAGTCTTTCAGAAGTGAGATCCTCGCTTCTCGTCATACCTGACTTCGTGAGTTTCTTCTTCGTTCCGAGGATTTCAGGTAACTTCACTATTATTGGTACAAGTTTCGAAGACCCTGGAGTCTTATTCCCCACTCTATGACTGCCATCTATATCATTCAGTGTAACACTTGTCCGTGGGCTTTGAATATCGGCGTGAAACTACCATATCTTATAAGATTCGTCACTCCCAACGATGTCACTTGAAAGCATGTGTTGTAATTCCATATATGCTGTAGAAAATGTTTGCATTTCAGCGTAGCTCCAGTTACATACGTTAAAAATGATTCTCAGGTTTCAGTCAGTGGTGGTAAACTAATTTTGTTGTTGCAGCAAAAATACCAAGCCTTTTATCTGAAAATTCCCTGTGCAGCAGTGAAAGAACAAATTAGTCATTGAACAATGACAAGATCGCAGTGGGTTCTGTAATTGTAGTCTTTATGGCAATTGATCACCACTCTCTTGAGATCGATTCTCGTTCTTGATCGACCCTGCAGTAGACCTTCTCCTTCACGTCGTATGTCGCTCTTAGAATATTGCAGCAGTTCTTGAAGAACAAGCATGAACTCACAAGATTTCAACTCATGCGTCTCGCTCTGAGATGTTCTAGCGGCTCTGATTCGGACAGTTTCCCGGTGTAAGTATCGCTCTGCAGATGCTTCAACACCTCTGCTAGCTACCATTCGCCATGCTTGTCTAATTGGTCCTCCAGTGATTGCTTTTTTGAGCGCAATTTCAAATAATTTCCAATTCTAAATATTTGGTGATAGATGCGTCCGAACATAGTTTAGTTGGGTGTGCTATAAATATTTTTTTCCTCTAAATAAAAGGAGAATTGATTGTCATTCACTTATAAACAACCGTCGTGTCGACGTCCAGCACTCAACAAAATGAAAATGGTATTCCATTTCAGACTCAATCACCAATTACGAATCGCAGTTACAATCACTTATTATTGAGGATTGAGGCGTCAGTATTAATTATGAAATAGGGACAACGATATGGAAGTTGATATGCTGCAGCACCATCTAATGAAGCGTTAGAACAAAGTGGATAGCGTGGAAATATTCTCCGTGTAACAATACAATATATATATATATATATATATCACTTTTCATAACAATTTATAAGAGTTGATATGTTGCAGCATCTAGTGGCCAGTTACAGCAAACTGGATAGCATAAAAAACATCTCTGTAAATAAACACATAAGTGTGTCAATTTTCATGGTGATCTATCAAACGATAACGAGTTCTATTAATATCAAACAGATGTACCAACATTTATTTCTGCACATGTAGAAGAACAATTATGGTTTCACAACAGCAATCTGAAACAATTTTTTTAACATAAAATGGAAATAAAAAAGATTCATCGAATTTATCACTTAGCCATGCGCTCTGGATGAAGTGAGATACAGAGCTGCAGCATTTATTGTCAAATTAAGTTTTCAAATTTGTGTTATTTTCTACAAAAAAATTGGTTGGCACTAAGTTGAACAGGATTATTCTACTGTTTGAAAATCCCATTACTGTAAGAGTAACTATTCTGAATATTTTAAAAACCATTCTTATAATCTTTCTTTGTGGATATATATGGGATAAATTTCTATTTGAAATGTACCTTCATTTTTATATCATTAAAACTGCAGATGTGGCAGTGGCAGTGAAGTAATGAGGCCTGGTTAGGTTGCTTTACAGTGTATACTGAGGTGTGCTTTTTGTTAAGATATAGCAGACACTACTGAAAATTTTCTGATGTATGCAACTCATGTATATAGACTCCGAATTATGAGATAAGTTTTGCTGCTTTTGGTGTAAGTATACATTGCTTTCCTTGAAAATGGAAAGAAACTTCAGAGAGGACGTGAAAGACATAACATGTGTAGAACGTAATCAAGTAATGCCACGGTAACAGCACTGCAAACTACTGAACTATTTTCAGGTGAAGATGCCCCACGAATATCTACATTGCTATATCAGACAAACAAACCTGAAACTCCGTTCGTGGGTTATATTTACTGCCATAATATCTAGTTCACAATAAGTTGCTCTTGACCGTTGACTCATGCTATAAAGTAAATCTAGTCTGACAATACTGCACACAGCACTTTATCCGTATTTTGCTCTCCACAGGTTGCACAACGGGTCATATTTCCAGAATTAATTTTCAATCTGCCGAAGAAAATAAGCTGATTTGAAAGTCCTGGCGGATAAAACCTGTGTGCCGCACCGGGACTCGAATATGGGACATTTCCTTTCGTGAGTTCTATCGACTGAACTATACAAGTACATTCTTATTTCAGGCAGTAACTCATCTCATTCCTTACAAATTACACAATTATCTTCCATACCTTGAGAGACTACCAGTCCTGGAAGAAAGGATATTTATGTGATGTGGTTTAGCGAAAGCAATGTCTCTGCAGTATATTTTCTTATGGAGTGATAATCTCGCAAGATAGGAAGGTACGCAAGAGAACTGCGTTTAAGTTTCTATGGTAGGAGATGAGGTACTGGCGGAAGTGAAGTTGTGAGGGCAGGTCGCGGGTCGTCCTTCGGTAACTCAGTCGGCAGAGCACTTCCTCGTGAAGGGCAAACGTCCCAGTTTTGAGTATTGGTCACGAACACAGCTTTAGTAGGCTTTAGTAGGGGCCGTCGATGTGCCTCGGACGAAGCAGTGAAAGAATCGGTGCATTCCTGCCTCGCAGCTCAACCGATAACCTTCTTTTATGAGGGCATAAGGAAGCTTGTACAACGATGGACCAAGTGCGTTGAAACGCAAGGAGATTATGTAGAAAAATCAAATTCTTGTAAGCTTCTTATTTGATTACAATAACATTTTATGACTACTTTGCGGATAGTAATTGACTTGCACTCGTATATATGTACGAGGTGGTCCACTAATAGTGACCGGGTCAAATATCTCACGAAATAAGCGTCAAACGAAAAAACTACAAAAAACCAAACTCGTCTAGCTTGAAGTGGGAAACCGTATGGCGCTTTGGTTGGCCCGCTAGATGGCGCTGCCATAGGTCAAACGGATATCAAATGCGTTTTTTTTAATAGGAATCCCCCATTTTTATTACATATTCGTGTGGTACGTTAAGAAATATGAATGTTTTAGTTGGACAATTTTTTTCGCTTTGTGATGGATGGCGTTGTAATAGTCACAAACATATAGGTACGTGGTATCACGTAACATTCTGCCAGTGCGGACGGTATTTGCTCCGTGATACATTACCCGTGTTAAAATGGACCGTTTACCAATTGCGGAAAAGGTCGATATCGTGATGATGTATGGCTATTGTGATCAAAATGACCACCGGGCGTGTGCTATGTGTGCTGCTCGGTGTCCTGTACGACATCATCCAAGTCTCCGGACCGTTCACCGGATAGTTACGTTATGTAAGGAAACAGGAAGTGTTCAGCCCCATGTGAAACTTCAACCACGACCTGCAACAAATGATGATGCCCACGTAAGTGTTTTAGCTGCTCTCGCTGTTAATCCGCACATCAGTAGCAGACAAATTGCGCGAGAATCGTGATTCACAGAAACGTCGGTGTTGAGAATGCTGCATCGACATCGATTGCACGCGTACCGTATTTCTATGCACCAGGAATTGCATGGCGACGACTTTGAACGTCGTGTACAGTTCTGTCACTGGGCACAAGAGAAATTACGTAACGATGACAAATTTTTTGCACGCGTTCTGTTTAGCGAGGAAGCGTCATTCACCAACAGTGGTAACGTAAACCGGTATAATATGCACTATTGGGCAACGGAAAATCCACGATGGCTGCGACAGGTGGAACACCAGCGACATTGGCAGGTTAATGTATGGTGCGGCATTATGGGAGGAGGGATAATTTGCCCCCATTTTTCCAATGGAAATCTATATGGTACAATGTATGCTGATTTCCCACGTAATGTTCCACCGATGTTACTAGAAGATATTTCACTGCATGACGGATGGGCGGTGTACTTCCAACATTATGGATGTCCGGCACATAGCTCGCGTGCGGTTGAAGCGGTATTGAATAGCATGTTTCATGACAGGTGGATTGGTCGTCGAAGCACCATACCATGGCCCGCACGTTCACGGTATCTGACGTCCCCGGATTTCTTTCCGTGGGGAAAGTTGAAGGATATTTGCTATCGTGATCCGCCGACAACGCCTGAAAACATGCGTGAGCGAATTGTCAGTGCATTTGAGAACATTACGGAAGGCGAACTACTCGCTGTTGAGAGGAATGTTTTACACGTATTGGCGAATGCATTGAGTTTGACGGACATCATTTTGAGCATTTATTGCATTAATGTGGTATTTACAGGTAATCATGCTGTAACAGCATGCGTTCTCAGGAATGATAAGTTCACAAAGGTATACGTACCACATTGGAACAACCAAAAGAAAATGTTCAAACATACCTACGTTCTGTATTTTAATTTAAAAAACCTACCTGTTACCAACTGTTCGTCTAAAATTATATATATATATATATATATGTATATGTATATATATATATATATATATATATATATATATATATATATATATATCTGTGTGTGTGTGTGTGTGTGTGTGTGTGTATGTACATATATACAGCAAATGATGTTGGAAGCTTCAGCACTGAACAGCATTGCAAAATTTTTTACACAGTCTGATAATCATTATTCATTACAGTAAAGAAGTTATAATACATATCCTAACTACCATCTACACACATAGACCATTGTGCCACGTTATGTAGTGCACTGTCGTTTAGTCATGGACATATTTAATAACAAGTGTAATATAAGTGAAAACAGTTATGAAAAATCCACTATCAAAAATATGAAGTATAACATGTTTGAGTTGAACATACCTCATTGAAATAGATGCTCCAATGTGAAGTAATCTATTCTACAATAAAACCATCATTGTGCCAAACAAACACAAAAGTTTCTCCGCCTTGGAGCGGATGTTAACAGTGTATTTTAACGTAGAAGTATGGTTACGCGTCACTCAAATCCCAACAGTTGATACATGGGATAAGACATGCACATTCTACGTTGTTTCAGTCATCACTCCACTGACTGGTTTGATGAGGGCCGCGACGAATTCGTCTCCTGCGCCAACCTGTTCATGTCAGAGTAGCACTTGCAACCAACGTCCTCAATTATTTCCTGGATTATTCCAATCACTGTCTTCTTGCACAGTTTATACCTCTACATTTCCCTATGGTACCGTGGAAGTTATTCCTTGATGTTGTAACAGACGTCTTACCATTCTGTTCCTTCTTCTTTTCAGTGTTTTCCGTATATTCCTTTCCTCTCCGATTCTCCGCAGAACCTCCTCATTCCTTACCTTATCACTGCAGCTAATCTTCAACATTCGTCTGCAGGACCACATCTCAAATGCTTAGATTCTCTTCGATTTGCGTTATCCCACACTCCATGTTTCACTAACATACAATGCTGCACCCCAAACATGCATTCTCAGAAATTTCTTCCTCATATTAAGGCCTATATTTGATACCAGTAGACTTCTATTGGCCAGGAATACCCTTATTGCCAGTGCTAGTTTGCTTTTGACGTCCACCTTGCTCCGTCTGTCATAGGTTATTCTACTGCTCAGGTAGCAGAATTCCTTAACTTCGTCTACCATCAATCCTAGTGCGGTTCCTCGTTGTTCTCCCTTCTGCTACTTCTCATTACTTTATGTTTTTCCACTTACTGTCAATCAATATTCTGGACTTATAAGACTGTTCAAATTCTTCTTCACTGTCACTGAGGAAAGCAATCTCTCAGCGAACCTCATTATTTATATCCTTTCACCTTGAATTATAATTCCATTCTTGAACCTTTCTTTTATTTCCATCATTGCTTCTTCTACGTATGGATTGGACAGCAGGAGCGAAAGAGTTATTCCCTGTCTTACACCCTTTTTAATCCGAACACTTCATTCTCGATGTTCCCTCTTGGCTCTTACACAAGTATATTACCCGTCTCTGCCTACAGCTTACCCCTACTTACTTAAGAATTTCGACTTCTAAACAAGGTAATTTCAATGAAAATTTGCAAATTATTAATGATAGCAATATAGCTGCACCATCTGCAAAAACGTTTCATGAAAAATTCGTTGATAACAATTTGCGTCGCTTCATCCCAAAAGAGGGTCAAGGTGAGCTTGGTGTTGGATTCGAGGTAGGTAACGTTTCAGAATATAAATATAACGAACGTATTACCAGAAAAAATTAGGCTCATGATTAGAAACACAATGATGAGGAAACGGCAAAACATATTTTTAGCATAGATCTACAATTTACTTTACTTTGCTGCATGTTGATAGCTTCAAGAGAAAGTTGATTGTGTATAATTTCATTCTATTCAGTTGCAACATAAACGATGCTTAGTGATTGTTATGGCATGAAGCAGAAGGTTGTGACACTGTTAATAAATTTATTGATAAAGAAATAGAATTGCTGAGGAAGAAATCATTTAAAAACACAATAGTCTTAAAATTCATACTTAGGTGCCTTTGATAGCAGGCTAACAGATGCACAGGCGGAATCGTTAAATGTTAGTTGTATTACATGTTGATGTTATTATAAATACTGAAACTGTAGTTGATTAAAGAAGATAATGCAATTAAAACATTAAACAAGCATTTCACATGCAAGAAACGAAAATATCTGTCTTAATATGCTTGCATGTAATTTCTTACTTGATTCTTGCGAATTACAGTCGCCTTCTACACAAGTCAGTTATTAAACCAGCATTTGAAAATTTAAAAGTTTACTTTTAAAGGAAACGTTGTTTTCAGTGTGCAGTTTGGAAGGAATGTCATGTCGTATGATGATGAACTTGCAGTCCAATGTCACTTTGCTGTTAAATTCACAACATGAGAGTGTAATCTAACGGTTCAGTAAATTTGACGTATGATTAATTTCAGACACCAAAAGTTTTGTATCTAAGTTCGCATCCAAAGTACGACATGATGAGAGTAGGCCTAATGAAAATAAAAAATAATAAAAGTATTGAAACTGTAGTTCGTTATAACCCTATCTCATTTATCACAGTTACTACAATCTAAGTTCATGGAGAAATGATCTTCAGAAAAAACGAACTAACAACAACTTCCACCAATATCCCGTCAGTTCTAGGAACGTCTAAAACAGATGATTTCAAACCGTCACTTCTAGGAATATCAAAATCTGATAGCTACTAACATGGTTTTTGAGCACCAAAAGACATTGCACTGTCCCAGCAATGGGAGTGACCTCGACGTACTTCCTACGTGGGGGTCAATTTTACGAACAAACAGAAGGGGTGGCGAGGGGCAGCCCTCTATCTCCAGTGGTGGCCATCCTATTTGTGGAAAGGTTTGAAGAGGAGGCACTCTCTTGAGCCACATATCAACCCAAGTGCTTTTCTATGTATGTGGATGGTACCTTTGTCATCTGGCCCCTAGGTAGAGAGAAGTTAGATGAATTCCTGCTACATCTGAACTCTTACCATCTGAACATTCAGTTCACAATGGAAATGGAGAAGGATGGACTACTTCCGTTCTTGGATGTTCTAGTGGAGAGAATGGCAGATGGCACATTTGGACACAGTGTGTACGGCAAACCTACGCACACTGACTTATACCTACAAGCCAGCAGTTGTCACCATCCGGCACAGAAGAACAGAGTGCTCAAAACACTGGTCCACAGAGCACAAACTTTGTCAGATCCTGATAGTTTGGCCACAGAAATAAAACACTTATGATCAGTGTTTAGCAGGAATGGGTACTCCTCTAGAGATATCCAGAAGCCACTTCAACCTGCCAATCAGCCAAAGGATCCAGAAGGAGAACCAGAAGAGGCAAAGAAGATGGCATACCTGCCATACGCTGGACCTGTCTCTGCTAAAATCAGCCGGATTCTCCAGAAATATGACATCAAGAGCATATTTTTCCCACCCACCAAAATTGGGGCTATGCTGGGGAATGTAAAAGATGACCTGGGGCTATGCAAGCCAGGTATTTACAACATACCATGCCGGTGTGGGATATCGTACATTGTCCAGACCACCAGAACTGTGGACATCAGGTGCAAAGAACACCAGAGACACGCCAGACACAGACAGGCAACTGAATCAGACGTAACAGAGCTTTGTCTGGAACTTGGTAACTCAATGGATTACAATGACACCAAGATTGTGACACAGACCTCAAGATTTGGGGACAGTGTCATTAAAGAAGCCATTGAGATTAAGGTCACAGATAATCTAATCAGCAGTGACTCAGGATACCAAATCAGCACTGCCTGGAACCGTGCACTTGAGCTTGTGAAAACTCAATGCAGGACACTCCGGGATTCTACAAGAAATAGAAGTGGAGACCGAGAGAACAGCCATGAGACAAGGTCTCGGACATTAGAGACCAGATTTGACACACCCCAGACCATGAACTCGAATTCAGATGACGGCAAGGCCGGGCGCGTACGGGGGTCGGAACACCGGCGACCAGAGAGGGCCAATGTAGCCGCGTCTGGCGGGCGCGGACCGCAGACGGAACACACGACAGGGCGCGGACCGATTATGGAGCGCCAAGCACGAAACAGAAGTGGGAATCATAGTAACAGTCATGGGACAGAGTACCCAACATCTCAGATCGGGTCTGACACACCTCAGATGAAATCCACAACCGTTGGGGACGGCCAAAACGGGCGCGGACGGTAGTCGGAACATCCGCAACTGGAGGGGTCCATTGAAGCCGAGTCTGGCGGGCGCGGACCACAGAGGGAACACTCGACTCGGCGCGGACCGAAGACGGAACGCCCAGCTCCTTCCAATCATAAATACTGGACTCGATCGACTCAAGGACCAGTCTCAGGTAGCACCTGAAGAAGACAGCGAGGCACGTTGTTGAAATATCGTTCGAGAACGACGCGAATATCCGACTGGATTCCCGAATATCCAAGATGTCAACAGATCGCCAGGAAAGCATGAAGAATTGCAATGGGATTATAGTTTATGGAACACTCATTTTACCCTACTTACCTTGCTGCTTCCAAGAATTTCCCTTGTCTGTGAACAGAATTGATTAACCTCTCTCAGTACTGCGTTTGCAGACTGTGGACGTGCATTTTACAAGACAGGCAACATCTGACAGACAAACGAGAGTAGCAAGACATCTCAGCAGCCCGATCACAAAAAGTACAGAGACCGTTAACTATGAGTCGCTTTCTAATGTATACAGACGCTTGTCTACTGGGAAAAAAAATATTGCTTGTAATTGTGATAGATTTAAAATTGTTACAGAACGCGCTAAAATTGTATTTGCGCACAATCTATTGTGACTCGCGTTACTTTTCACCCACTTATTTCACTCTATTTCCTTACTTTCCCTCACGTCCAACCTTCGTTTCTCCTCCAGAAGGTGAACTGCTGTCGCCTTCCGATTTTTCAAGCTCCTGGTTTGCCCAATTTTCAGCCTGTCAGTTATCTCTTTTTACCTATTATGTTACAAATATTCTTTCATCTTCTGTCTAACTGTAAGCAGTAGGAAAGCATACCACTCGATAAACTGCTCCCTCTTCCTTTTCATTAATTGCGTCGCGTATTCACATACATTTTCTATTCATCTTATCTTTTCATCACTCAAAATCTGTTCCGCCACGTCAGTTTTTCTTAATGTTTGCGAAAGTGAATCAAAAATACATACATGTTGGGAGCATAAATTCCAGAGAAAGAATCTCTAAATTGTGGGCAAATATATGTGCTGGACAAACGCAGTAAGAGAATGAATAAATTTATGTAGCCGCACGACATATTTCAACTAGTTTCGGCCATCGCGCTTTGAGGAAACACATTAGAGGCGTAATACTGAGTTATAAATCATAGTACTGACTAGAGACTTACACCTCAGCGTATTGCTTCTGACTGAGCGCCATGTAGTGAGACTTTGATGAATGAATGTACTGTGTAAATGAGTCCACGGACGTATCCCACTTTTTCAGAAAGAGCAAAGGGGTTGCGGAGTTTGCACAGGTGTAGGAATAACAGTTCCAGTTGATTACAGCAAAAAAATGGTGCAACATATCGTAGTCAGAACATTATGCCATCTCTTCCCTTCCATCAGGGGCTTAAGTACTGACAATGGCAATTTCTTCCAATACCAAGAATCGAATTGAGTTCGAGTGCCGCCACACTGTCACATGTTGTCAACATCGACCGAAGTACCACAACTTCCACTTCTCCACACAAGACCCAGGAAAGCGTCTCCTAACCAGACACGAAACTACGATGTCACGCGAAGCATGGCTCTTGGCCAGAAAGATCTCTCAGATTTGAGTGGTGGCAATAAACTGAAAATCAACTAGAGTTTCTTTGCACATGACAGCAAATGTATGGTGGGCCATGCGTCTACCGCACGACACTTGCCCCTCTGCCCGCGTACGTGTCCTACGCATGACTGTCGTGTCTCTCCGAATACTAACGGAACCCAGTTTAAAGTTGTGGCAGAAGAAGTTAAGTGTCCGCAGCACCGTATAAAAGAATCTATAAAGTTCTTACCTCAAATGCAGAGCGTTAGTGTTACTTATTCTGTTCTTCCTTAACATACACTTCCAATGATTATAATAAATTTACTTGAGACAGAAAAGCATCTCTCCACATACATACATTAAAAAAAAGATTTGCATCACCCCGGTTCCAGAACTCCTGAAGTTACATGTTGACTCTCGATATTGTATCACAGACAATGCTCTTTGACTGCTCAGAGGTGTCACTAAACCCGCCCAAAGATGTAAACAACCATGCATGAGCAGCGCCTATTAGACGGAGGGAGTCCGACAGTCGATCAGTTCCAGTCATTCCACCAGGAAGGAGGTACACGGCTCGTGTTGTCTGTAGTTCAACCATGCCTAGACAGTCGATACCGCTGTTTGATCGCGTCCGCAATGTCACTTTGTGCCAGGAAGGGCTCTCAACAAGGGAAGTGTCCAGGCGTCTCGGAGTGAACCAAAGCGACGTTGTTCGGACATGGAGGAGATACAGGCCTCGGTCAAGCCGACCAAAGGCTACCACTAGAGTGGATCACCGCTACCTACGGATTAGGGCTCGGAGGGACCCCGACAGCAATGCTACCATGTTGAATAATGCTTTTCGTGCAGCCACAGGATGTCTTGTTACGACTCAAACTGTACGCAGTAGGCTGGATGATGCGCAACTTCACTCCCGACTTCCATGGCGAGGCCCGTCTTTACAACCACGACACCATGCAGCGTGGTACAGATGGGCGAAGCAAGATGCCGAATAGGCCACTCAGAATTGGCACCACGTTCTCTTCACCGATGAGTGTCGCATATGCCATCAGCCAGACAATCGTCGGAGACGTGTTTTGAGAGAACCCAGTCAGGCTAAACGCCTTAGACACACTGTCCAGCGAGTGCAGCAAATTGTAGGTTCCTTGATATTTTGGGGTGGCACCACGTGGGGCCGACGTACGCCGCTTGTGACAATGAAGGCGCCGTAACCGATTGTGCGACCATATCGGCAGCATATTGGCGGGGCATTCGTCTTCATGGACGACACTTTGCGCCCCCATCGTGCACATCTTGTGAATGACTTTCTTCAGGATAATGACATCGCTCGACTAGAGTGGCCAGCGGTACATTCAGCCTACTCTTCCACAAAGAAGACAAAAATAATGGACGAGAAGAAAACTTAATCAAATGGTTAGATACTTGTAACAGAATACAATAATTCGAAAAGGTGAAATTAATGGAAGTTTTGGAATGAAAGGAACCCAGTTTTTTCCGCTTTTAATTTAAAACGGGAATAATAAGACAGGTAAAACGGAAACAAGAAGAATACATTTAAAACCCTTATAGCACAATGTAAAACGCAGATCCTGAAACGAAATACTTTACTCTCAATAAAAGTTAAAGATGTGCACAAGGCTTCGGCAGAGTAACCTCTTCTGTCGGAGACCTGCAGTATGTCTGTCTCTGAGGCGTCTTCACAGAAGGAAACGTCTAGAGTGGAGTCATCAACATGTCACCTGGAAGGTCTAAGAGATGAGTCCCAATTCTCGATGGATTCGCATCTGGGGGGAACGTGAAACACGATTTCGCTATCCAGACATTGTGGGAAGAGGCAAGGAGGATCCCTAATTGTGTGGGCAGTGATTATGTTTTCCCCTCGAACCTCTCTTCATGAAATTGTGCGGATGAACCGGCAAGGTTTAACTGCTGTCAGGTATGGTGACGAGATCTTGGGACCTCATTTGCGGTTGTTGCGAGGTGCTGTGGGCCCAGAATTCGTACTGATGGCCGATAATGCTCCTCCTCATAGAGCACGGGTGGTTGATGTTTTCTTGGAAACGGAAAATTTGCACGTATGGCTGGGCTGCTCGCTCTCGCGTTTTGACTCCCACAGAGCATATTTGGGTGCACTAGGGCGACAGCTTGCATCACGTCAGCATCTACCAACCGCACTACGAGCAGGTCTGCAGGTAGAATGGGCGTTATCGCCTCAACGTGAGACTGACGACATCTTCCACAGCATACCCCGATGTTGTCAGGCCTGTACTGCCTAGTGGTCAACCCCATACTGAGCACATTTAACCAATTGTCGGAATATGCGTGCAAATCCATTAAATAGGAAAAGTGAAGAACATTTTTGTCGACCGTTATGCATGTTGCAACTGTTTACGTTCTGTATTCTTTACATTGTTTCTGTTTTACTATCGACTGTTTATATTGTTTTGTGGCAAAATAAACGCAACCTTGCAAAATTTCCTTTGTTGCTTTAATTTTCGACATGAGTGTATAAGTATTTACAAAAGTGTGAACAATTTTTCATCTTTATCTGTGTTTAAAATCTTACTATACGTTTCATAATTGGACACAAGTGTTTCGTTTATATATCCTGCTCCACTTTGATTGTCGTCCACCGTTAGCAATTTGCGCCACAGTATTGCCGACAGACATTGTTCGCTTTACACTGTTAAGAAGAAAATGGTTCAAATGGCTCTGGGCACTATGGGACTTAACTTCTGAGGTCATCAGTCCCCTAGAACTTAGAACTACTTAAAGCTAACTAACCTAAGGACGTCACACACATCCACGCCCGAGGCAGGATTCGAACCTGCGACGGTAGCAGCAGCGCGGTTCCGGACTGAAGCGCCTAGAACGGCTCGGACACTCCGTGTTAAGAAGATCTACTAAAAATCGGTAGGTAGTATTTCGTTGAATCAAACGACCCATATCGCTCGTAAAGGTTGTCATACAACCAGAATATTTCCGAAATATATGCGTTATTTATTTCAGTTAAGGGGTGATAATATCGCTCACTAATTGCTGTTTCTACGAACCTACTCCATGTACCTACAACTGATTTTTACACTTTTTCCCTACTGTTTGTACCATCCTTTAAAGAACAGCCAGACAGATAGTTTAGTGTGACCAGTCTCTTTCGCTGAATACCGCAGTGTTAGGGTCGCAGCTTCTACTGCTAAACTTAACGTATATAAGACTTTCCTGACTGGCGTGTCGCGACGTTTGGCTGTGTACCATACATCTGTGGAATATTATATCTAAACAAGACAAATAATGGTTTAATGGATGTGCAATGAGTCAGTGTAGAAATGTATCTTCGTATTTGTGTTCTTGCTATAGGCGCCTGTAGTGGATGACGTATACGTTCGAAGGGATGAGCTGAGTGAGTTGGCGTCGTCAGAATGATTGATGATTACTCAAGAAAGCGTCATAAATAATACGTAGCAAACAACTACAATTCTCGTAGCGACGCTCTTAAGAAGGTATTCTCCCCCGCTCCGCCCTCCCCATAGGTATCTGCTGACGGCAGAGGACGTAGCGGCGCTGATGCGTTGGGCTGCCACTAACCGGCTTGCCATCAGCGGCGGGCAAATGATGTTGACACACAGAGTCTATAGCGCAAATATATTGTCTCGGGAGAACCTGGAACTCCACGCAGGAAGCATCGGAGAACTGCTGTGATTCTTGTAACGGAAGACGCCCCTCAGCCGTTGTGCCTGTCGATGCGAGAGGACACATACGGCATCAGTATGCTCACCCCGAACCTAGGCTGCTCCACGCCTCAGTTGGCAGCACCACAAGGCAAAAGGTTGGCTGTGCCTGGAGTGAACCTAGAGATGGCCCACTTCCTCGAAGGCGCTAAGTCCATGCTGGTTGGTTTAGAAACAGTAATAGTCTCTCGTAGTTAGAGGTCAATTCTGTCCGTGAGTGCTTGCAGAAACATGTAGGTCCAGCGCCTGGCATAGGCCTACCCTCGTATGCTGCTCCAAGCGGCCCCTGGCTAGCAATGATGAGTTTTTTCACAGGTTGTCCACTTCTTACGCCGAAGCACAACTTCCAAATACGAAGAACTAGCTCGTACCACGGAGGTGTAGTAAATTTCCTGCAAAGTCTGCAGTCTTCCTGCCTTTCTCTAGTATCGACGTTATTGCATTACCGTCTGCCAACTAGGCTCACCAATGGTAATCGCCTTGTGCCACCACTTCTTCTAACGTAAGAAGGTTTTGGTCCGTCCCGGCGGAGGTTCGAGCCCTCCCTCGGCATGGGTGTGTGTGTTTGTCATTGGGATAATATAGGTTAAGTCGTGTGTAAGCTTAGGGGCTGATGACCTTAGCAGTTAAGTCCCATAAGATTTCACACACATTTGAACATTTTTTTTTGTTTCGGTCTACTCTGCGTGTGCCTCCAGGATATTCTGTAGCTAAACGTCTTGTTTGGCATCTCTCTGTTGTAGTATGATTGTAAAGAAAAGCTGACTTTTTTAAATTTAACAGTTATTCATAATCTTGTGGCTAACTGTATTTCGCCTCCGTCCTCCCGTAGGCCGAGTCTCTTGATCCGCGTAGCTCAGCAGGAACGGCAAATAGTCGCTTCAGAATTTGGAGGACCTTCCGAGTCTTCCACTTGCCGTTCCGCCCTTACGTTTGCCCCACGTCGTTACGTCGGCAAAGCTTCCTATTAGCCAACGGCGGGAGCTGCGCGCCCACGCCGTCGGAAGCGACTGGCTGCTCTCCCGCGAATCGCGCAGCCGGCAGTTATGGCTGCACTTCTACGGAACGAAAATAAGCACTGAATAACTAGGACCGCGCCCTGGACGCCAGAAGCAACAGCCGGCGGCGGAAAAGGTCTCGTGGTAAGGGTTTTTCTGCTGTGCTTGATGTACTCCCAGTACGATAATATTCGCTTCACAGATAAAGGCAACACTCTTTGGTCTGTCCTATATTTCCTCAGGGCGAGCCTCAACTCCACCCACAGAAGCTGCGAGGTTTTTCAGGAATACGTCTGCGAATTTTGGTACAAGGAACTCGCGGTCTCCAGTTGTTCCTCACTGACTAATTGCTTTTCGTTTGATTTGTGATCCCTGTTTATTTTTTATGTGTACTACACTGAAAAATCTACAGATGGATGGAAATATCGACAATATGAGCTATATTTCTTGTTTGGAAACAAACTTGTTCCATGTAGTCACAGTGCATACTGTTGACAATATGAATCATCCACTTCAATCTTCGCCATGAAGCTAGCGATTAGTTGTGCTCGGTTCAGTATTTTATTTGTTTTTTCGGCACTGTTAGTTGAACGTCAACAGCGATACGCAACAGTAAGAATATCTCTAATGTTGAAGAGTTGTTTTCGATATGCACTGACTCCAGTTGTGGAATGGCACCTTGCTTAGCTATACCCATAGCGAACATCACAGTACTTTTGTTTCTGTACATAGGCGTCTAACAAACCTGTGCCTTGGATGAAGATAATGTAGTACCAAAGTTACAAATCGAATAAATCATAATCATATTATTTCTCTGTAACGAGCCACCGCAGCTCACACGTACCTCACGCCAAAACAGAAAAAATCCTTATTGATGTAGTTCGTGGTCGCCTTGTATGAGACAGAGGAATCGTGTGTACAAATAAGCATTCAGTCACAAAATTGCAAATAATAAAGTGTATCGGCAGTCATCTAATCAATTGACAGGTTTCAACAGTAACATTTATCGTAAATATGGGCTATGGAACAGAACTAACTATCTCTCCTGGGACAGGCTGTGACGCACTGTTGGCATCTTTGCTCTATTTATCGTAATAACAGTTAGAAACAGATTTTCAGTTGGTTTATAATTTGCAATTTGACAACAGTCTAACGTAACACCATCTTATACATCACTATCGTATCTGAGTCTCGTGTTTACAATGGAAATTTTTGTCATAGACATCCATCATTTGAAAGAAATATATCTTCGATTTTAGCACGAGTCAGTACTCAACATGTTCAGTTGGATTTCTACTTTTGTGCCTTAACATAGCATTCAGATTTAGACGCAACAGATCCCTACGTTCTAAACGACTTCCGTTTGGCCCTGTTCATGTAACAAGGGTTTTTATTGAATCCTTTCTGTTGCAAACACTAGTGTATGGAATAATGTACCACGTGTCATCAGTAGAGCTATAGATTTCCCCATTTTCAGAATTTCCTTTTGACAGATCCCCCTTTCATTCATACTGAGTCCATATACACTATAAGCGGCAACAACTAAACTGTTAGCCAATGTCATAATAGGAAGTAACTTGTTTGACACATTTGTTCTGCTTTTCTTTCATGTATTATGACGTTTATTTCAATTTTTGTTGTGGTACGTAAAGATAATTATTACTCATCATTTGTGTTTGGTTTAAATTTTTTACTTTACAAAACAGTATGACTTAGTGATACTCAAGACAGGCAATAGGAGTAATCCACTAAGTTACAGGCCCTTATCATTAACGTCGACATGCAGTAGGATTTTGGAACGAATTACCTCGAAGAGAATGGTGTATTGACACACACAGTCAACAAAGGAATTTCAAATTGATTTTGTATTTCTAGATTTCCAGAAGGCCTTTGACACTGTACTTCACAAGTTGCTTATTATCAGATTGCGTGCGTATGGAATATCGTCTCAGTTATGTGATTGGGTTCGTAATTTTCTGTCAGAGAGGTCACACTTCATAGTAATCGACGGAAAGTCATAGAGTAAAACGTGACTTCTGGCGATCCCCAAGGTAGTGTTATAGGCCCTTCGCTGTTCCCTATCTGTATAACCGATTTTAGTTTTTGAAGAAATGTGAAAAGCCATCTTAGGTTGTTTGCTGATGATACTGTAGTTTATCGTGTAGTAAAGACATCGGAAAACCAAAACAAATTGCAAAACTATTTAGGTAACATATCTGTATGGTGCAAAAATTAGCAACCGGCCCTAAATAATGAAAGATGTGACGTCTTCCACATGAATGCTTTCGGTTACACGATAAATCAGTCACATATAAAGGCCTTAAATTCAGCTAAATACCTAGCAATTACAATGACGAACAACGTAAACTGCGAATTACACATGGAAATTGTGGGGAGCGTGAACCAAACATTTATTGGCAGAACACTTAGAAGATGCAACAGAAAGACTGCCTAGACTATGCTTGGCCGTCCTCTTTTGGATTACTGCTACGAGTTATGTGATCCTTACCAGATAGGATTGATGGAGTGCATAGAGAAAGTGTAGAGAAGATCAACACGATTTGTACTATCGAGAAATAAGAGGGGGAGTGTCACGCGTGTGATACAGGATTTGGCGTGGACATTGTTAAATCATAGGTGTTTCTCACTGCAGCCGAAGCTTCTCACGAAGTTTCAATCACCAACTTTCTCCCCCGAATGCGGAAATATTTTGTTGACGGTGACCTACAAAAGGAAAAACGGTAGTCATAATAAAATAATGGAAATCAGAGTTTGCACGGAAAGATATAGTTGTTCGTTTTTTTCCGAGCGCTCTTCGAGAGCGGAATACTAGATAATTATCGTGAAGATGGTTCGATGAACATTCTGCCAGGCACTTAAGTGTGATATGCAGAGTATCTATGCAGACGTAGATGTGATGATGGTATCGTCTTGTGTTAAACAAAAAAAAAAAAAAAAAAAAAAAAAAAAAAACAAAAAAAAAAAGGTGGAAAGTTCGTCCAACATTCTGATATCTAGGCGGTAACTACTCAGGGGAATGCCCTTATCAGGAAAAACGAAACTGGCGGATTCTACGGGTCAGGAGCTGGAATGTTAGATCCCTAAATCGGTAAGTAGATTAGAGGATTTGTGAAGCAAAATGGACAGATTTAATTTAGACATAAGAATTAGTGAATCCTGGTAGCAAGAAGAATGTGAGTACGAGGTCATTAATAGAAAAGAATGGCGCTAATGCAGAAATTGGTCTAATATTGTTGCGGTCATCAGTGCAAACATCGGTTTGATGCAGCTCTCTACGTCAGAATGTAGTGTGCAAGCCTCTTCATCTCTGCACAACTACTGCAACCTCCATCCACTTGATGCTGCTTACTATAGTCATGCCTACGCCACCTTCTACAACTTTTATCTCTCACACTTTCGTGCATTACCAAATTATTTCGTCACACATTAGGATGTATCCTACCAACCGGTGCCCTCTCTTTAGCCAAGTTGTGCCTTAAATTCCTTTTACCCGCATTTCGAATCAGTATCTCTGTTCTGCTCATCTAATCTTTAGCATCCTTCTGTAGAAGAAACATTTCGGACACTTCTATTTTCTTCTTGACTGAAGTGCTTATCTTGCACGTCCTACTTCCGTAAAATGTTACAATCCAGACATGTACCTTCAACAAATACTTAATGCTTAAATTTATACCAGCTATTATTAAATTCATCTTTTTCCAAGAATTATTATCTTGTTATTGCCTTTTTTTGATTTTACATCTCCCTTGTTTCGACTACCGTAAATTATTTTTGTGCCCAAACAGTAAAACTCATCTACTATTTTTAACGACTATTTTCGAGTAGTCTTCTTATACTTTTTTTGTCACAGAAATTCTTTTCAAGAAACTTTCCATTCTGTTCAACTGATCTTAGAAACGCTTTACCGTCTCTGACAAAATTACAATATCATTGACCAAGAGCAAAAGTTTAGTTTCTTCTTAATCAACTTTAATTCCTTCAAAATTACTCCCTCATTTTCATTACTGATTGCTCGGTGTACAGATAGAACAATATCGGAGACTGGCTACAATCTGGATTCACTCACTTATCAACTACCATTTGTCTTTTATGTTCTTTTATTCAAGCTGAAATCAGGTTTCTGTACAAGATGAGACGACATATCTCTCACTATACTCTGTCTTATGTCCGACCTTTGTCTCTGCACAGTGAGTGTACTAACGTGTGCAAACTTAGTTTGCCCCGGGCGCGCAAATGGACAAAACATCTGAACTGTCTTCTCAAGCCCAGTTTAGCGAACAGGCATTCTAAATAAATATGACCCTGGCCATGTAACGCAGCTGATATCAGGTGCGGATCATAACAAAAGTCATTAGAAATGCTGCTGTAACGTATCTAGAATGCAGGAATTAATAAAAGTGAAAGTTTGGGGTCTATTCCAGGAAGACAAAACAGATATTCCCTTTTCTATTCTACATATAATTGATCAACTGTTGCTTTCAGGGGTGAAGTGATAAACAATAATCATGTTCAATTAGTTTTGACACTCAATAACTAAATAGTTAATTCTTGGACATATTTAAATGACGATTATTAAAATCGTTATATCTACACATGTAATAATTTTTTATCACAGGAAAGAACGATTATTAAAATCATCATCAACTCATTTAAATCTACATTTTCATAGCTGGTCAATGCACTGAGTTGGTGGAGAATAAAGTTACTTTTTGAACTAATGAAAAAACTCTCATGTGCTCAAACTTTTGATATTCAATGGTCAAAGCGTACGCAAGTTGGAGTGAGAAAATCTAGACTTAACATTTACTGTGGTCTAATGCGTCATGATACTTTACCAAGCACCATCAGCAACGGCGTTGTCTCTGTGCTGGATCTGAGACGCTAATTCCCTACTCTGGCCTTGACTGAATTCACTCAGTCGCAGCTTTCCTACATTCCATAGAACGTTAATCTTTCCCTAGTCTAAATAAAGGCTATTGCACACTCGCTATGGGTTGGTGCGACGTGCACAATTTCTTTGCGTCAGAAATTCCTGCAGGAATAATTAACTATCGCTTTGGTATCTATCGCCACGATATGTGAAGTGTATCGTCCTCACTTCGCAGAAAGCAAAGCTCTTAACGCCCTCACATACTTCCACACCCTTGTGCGGTCCGCCGCGAAACGAGAGAGAGAGAGATAGAAATTATAGGTCTCAAAATGCTTTTATAGAATGGGGATCTCCACACAGTGACGCGTCTGCGTCACCAAGTATGGCTTCAGCCAATCACCGTCTCGCTAGAGGTGAATACATTTTTATTTTTCTTGCCGGGTCGCAGCCTAGCCCTGTTAATGATGTGCAGCCACTTAGCCTTGGTCCTGGCCGTATTTGCGTTAAAAGTAATAATGTATTGTTCTGGCCTTATCCCTTTCTGAGCTGAAGCTCGCTATTCTCTTGCTAAATGGGGGTTTTACGATATGAATAACCATCTGCTCGGTTCATCCCCAAAATGCGTTTCGCTTTAACTTGTTTGTTCTTGCCAGTCCATATATTGGTAGATATTGTTTTTTTAGTTTTCAGTACATGAGATTAACTGCAGTTGCCTTTTGTTGATATAATGTAGTTATTATTTTCAGAGGATTTCACACTGTATTGTCCGGTCATTATGGAGCAAGCTCATGTAAGGTCTGTAAAATCTGGTCGCCTTACAACTTTATCCATGATATCTTCAGAACTTCAAGGAGTGTGTTACAATCAACATTCTTAAAACCTCTCACTACATCCACGAATGCTATACTGAAGGGATTTAAAATTCAGAGCGAAGAAATGAAAATTTTGACTTTTTCTGATGACATTGTAATTCGATTAGAGATGGCCAAGCACGTAGGCAAACTGTTCAGTGAGACACAGAGTGTCTTGGAAAGTGAGTCTAACACTAACATCAAAAACTGTAAAAAAAAAAAAAAACGGTAATGGTACAGAGTCGAGCTAGATCAAGGAAGTGGATCACTAAAATGAGTAGACCATCATGGGTTCTGAAAACAGAGATGCAGGAACACACAGCCCGCTCTCCTCTGGCATAAGGTCCAGCGCAACGAAAATGACGGCGCTCAGGCTGACGCCACGTTCTTTGTCTTCAGAAACACACTCAATACAGTCGTTCAGTGCAAAAAATACGAATTCACTATCGGACTAAATTTGTGACTGAATTCAAGACTTCCTTGTAGATTAGTGTGACCAGGTGCCCCGTATTTTACCGAATTGTTCGTTACTTAGCTTCATCTTTCCGTACTACCGACAAGATACATACAACACGTATATTGTGCCGTTTATGATTAACCGTTTCCCATGTAGCTTGGAATACCGTGTTCTTAAGTAATGTGTAGCGCAACCCAATAGTGAACGAATGCGGTCATACAGAAAGAATGAATAAATAATTAAACTAAACTGAAAGAGGCACGATTTTTGAGGTTCTTTGATTGGTATTATAAGGCTTTCAGATGTGTAGTAGTATGCAACTTCGGCTTTCTTTGTGCATTGCCTATTGCTTTATTTAGCTATGTTCAGAAGTGTGGTTTTCGACCGTTATAGTCACAGGTTATATTAACTGATGTGATATACTGTAAACCTTTCATAGAAATGCTAAATAGTGTGTACATTTTAATGCAATTAAAGCTGAGTTTCCATTTATGAAATAAGAACAACAAAGCGGAAATTATTTTGCACCATGGACGTGGAACTTATGTTGTGCAACACATTAATATAAAGAAACATGAACTGACTGTTTCACGGAAGCTAGCTGTTTCAAGTAAACTGTGATGACTTATGTTACGAAACGTGAAAAAAGCGCCATTATAAATGAGGAAAGGCTCTTGCTGTTGAGGAAGGTTTTCTAGCTTGGCTTGCAATTAAAGACAACCGTTCCATCAGGTCAATGGACTGTATTGCTGTGACCACAAGGAAGCTGCTTCAAATTAAATTTACCTTTCCCAAAATTTTCTGTGGAAGTGAACCATCTTAAAAATGTATGTGGAGTGGAAACCCATTAATTAAGAACTGTTAAGTGCGTTGGTGAAAAATAGTCTGTCAATCTCAACTTCCCTGCATCTCAAGATATTTGCTATCAAGATCTGGAGCTTATTACTGCATTTTTGATAATCTACATGACAATATTGCTGCTACTCAAACTGTATTCTCTGTCAAAAATACTTCATGAACGGATGAATGAAAAAGGTTTAGTGTGGAAACTGTTAAGGAAATAATTATACCTATGGCTCGTTTCGAGCATAATTCAGGTGTTTATTTCCATAGAACTCTGAAAATATCGAACTCCTGAAAGAGATACCTCATTACCCAAAATAAGGCAAAAAAGATTTTTCTGAAACTACCCACGTCGAAAAGTCCAGATTAAATCTTGTGGCACTTATCTCAACTTATTTAAATTTGCTGCTGCATTACTTCAATTAATATATCCTTGAACTATTATAATTTTTAATGTCTTCTGTTGTTGTCTTTAGTTTTTTCGACGGCACGATTTGTTTTAAAGGCTATTTTCATTCCATGTCTTATAAAAGTTAGTTTGTTTATTTTACATTTTATGACCTGACATCTCCGTCTCATGAAATTTCAATCACCATTCTTCTCCTCCGATTGCCAAAACATCCTGTTGGCACCCACCTACATAGGGAGAAATGATCATCACGATAACATAAGAGGAATCAGGGCTCATATAGAAAAAAAAATTAAATGCTCGTTCTTCCGGCGCATCGTTCGAGAGTGGAACGGTAGACAGATATCTTGAAGGTGGTTCATTGAGCCCTCTGCCAGGCACTTTATTGTAAATAGCAGAATAATCACGTAGATGTAGACACAGATGTCTTATGGAAAGATATTTCTGATCTGAGAGTGCATTTTATGTTGTGTGTGAATATATATCTAATTTTTTCGTGTTGACGTTTTCTGATAGTATTTTTATTTATGTTTGTTGTGTAGCCTGTGGACTGCCTTGTTATTGTTTGCATTCTTTTGTGCCATCATACTCGTGGTGTTTATTCATCATTGGTTATGGCGTTCGTCACAGCCTGTGTGAGATGTTTCACATGGCTACCAATTTTTGAGAATGTGGGCTATTTTATTTCTTCTGTCCAACTATATCTGAAATTATCTATTTTCTGAACTACTAAAGGAGCGACTGTTGTTGCGTTTTGTTCATTTTACGTCGAGACAGTTAATTATTTCTTCTCTGTCCGTTTCCTTAGTGAACTGAATGTTATTTTTAACTGCATGTGCTAAACGATTATATCTATGAAGGAACTAATATCAACGACGTATGTGCACCAGAATAAGACTTTAATGGTTGTTTCTGTTATTCTGAGACGGCCGGTGTGGCAGTGCGGTTCTAGGAGCTTCAGTCTGGAACCGCGTGACCGCTACGGTTGCAGGTTCGAATCCTGCCTCGGACATGGATGTGTGTGATGTCCTTAGGTTAGTTAGGTTTAAGTAGTTCTAAGTTCTAGGGGACTGATGACCACAGATGTTAAGTCCCATTGTGCTCAGAGCCATTTGAACCATTTGTTATTCTGAGAGTCACTGTGGTTGAGCAAAATATATGAAATAAGGGTTTTCTCCTAAAGGCTTGTCTTCATCAGTAGAACAGTTTGCCCAATTGAAAATAATTTTGTTCTGTTGTTATGATTTTAACATGTACGAGCTCTACACTTATCGACTAGGCACCACACAGTCTGAGAAAAAGGATTTTTCTGGATCTATTCTCATATTATAACAACCAATGCAATCCTTCACCTCCTCATTGCTTTGCCAAAAGCCGAGTGTGAGCACCATCTCTTGCTCATCAGGTGCACCATGGGTATGCAGATTAGATTTGCTACTAATTCTATCACCTCATGTCACATAAAATGGTAGATTAATAAACTGAAAGGCTAACCGAAAAACCAACCGCCAGACACCTTGGAAACGTCATATGACAAGTTTCTGAAATTCGCAGTGGCCTCACCAACAGCACTTCTACATCTACATCTACATCGTTACTATGCAATTCACACTTAAGTGTCTGGCAGAGGGTTCATCGAACCATTTTCACACTACTTCTCTACCATTCCACCCTCGAATGGCGCGTGGGAAGAAGGAACACCTAAATCCGTTCTAGCTCTTATTTTATTATGATGATCATTTCTCCCTACGCCGGCCGGTTTGCCCGAGCGGTTCTAGGCGCTACAGTCTGGAACCGCGCGACCGCTACGGTCGCAGGTTCGAATCCTGCCTCGAGCATGGATGTGTGTGATGTCCTTAGGATAGTCAGGTTTAAGTAGTTCTAAGTTCTAGGGGACTGATGACCCCAGAAGTTAAGTCCCATAGAGCTCAGAGCCATTTGAACCATTTTTCTCCCTACGTGGGTGGGTGTCAACAAGATATTTACGCATTCGGAAGAGAAAGTTGGTGATTGCAATTACGTAAATAGATCTCGCCTCAAAGAAAACCGCCTTTGTTTCAGTGACTGACAGCCCTACTCGCGTATCATATCAGTGACACTCTCACCCCTATTGCGCCATAACACGAAACGAGCTGCTATTCTTTGCACTTTTTCGATGTCCTCCGTCAATGCTACCTGGTAAGGACTCCATAGCGTGCAGCAATATTACAGCAGAGGACGGACAAGTGTAATGTGGGCTTGTCGCATCACTTATGATTGGAAAACATGAGCATTCAGATGAATAATTACTTTATCTGTTGTAGAATCATAGAGTTCGATATGGTGAATATAAGATTTATTCAGGTGATATGCTAATTAAACAAAATACGTTACTCGAAATATTGAAAGAACTGTATGATTTTACACGGGTTGGGTAACACAATAACAAGAAATATAAATGATTATTAGGCTCTCCACCAGCATGATGATGGGCAAGTACAATTGAAATGGTCCCCAGACATGTTAAGGACATATCTTGTGTTCTCAACGATAGTACCTATAATGTTATCTCTGTGGACTACCTGTAAGAAGATCTTTGTAACTGTTTTGTTTATATAAGATATTTCCGATGTGCAAAGTGTACAACAAGTTGTGTGTGATGTTAATTGTGTGTGAGACTCTACACAAATGGACCATTAGAAAACTGTAAGTACAAATTCTTCTAAATTTTAGCCACCAACCTCACAAAAAGAATTGATAACGAACTAAAAATCGCGTGTTTCTTATGTATTACAGTAAAAGTCAAGAAAATGAAGCAGACTCACACACTCTGACATCAAAAGAATACACACCAAAAAACGCACTTGAAAATGGGAATTATTTCTCGAAACACATCGTGCGAATAGTAAAATAAAGAAAAAATCGTGACTGATAGCAGAAGATTTATTTATTTATAAACAAACCTATTGTATCTACAGTCGCAGGCTTTCAAACACCATTTATCATGGATCAAATCATATCATTTTCCACGCTTTAGGCTTCATATCATCATGTAGTGAACTTACAGCTGCAAGAAAAACTTTAACTAAACCGTTTCGTTATGCTGCAATCAAACTATCAGTATACCTTATAGTTAGGTGTTGTGAATAGTAGTGATTGATTCTCACCGTTTCTCACTTGCATTATTATTACTCAGCCAAAGAATGAGCAGAAAATTTCGTGATCGATTCTCATCATTGTCAGTTTGCATTGTTTTGAGGCTGTTCACACCATGGGTTGCGTGCTCCCACTTCCACAAACTGGGCACCTTGTCTCTCATTATTGTGCCCCTGTTCTCTTTTATCCCTGCGGCTGTAACTGTTATTATCACCGTGACTGTTCCGCCAGTTTCCCTGTCAGGATAGTTTCTGCAGAACGGCTGTCTCACCTGTGGATAGAACCTGCCGTCACTATATTCATTAGAGTTACGTAAGGGCCTTGCAAAGAGTTGTTCTTTGCTGTGAAATGATTGTCAAGAAACTGATTCTTATGAGACATTTTTTCGAAAAATTTCATGACGTAGTATATACGTAGATCTTTGACAAATGCTTGAGCCCCTGCAACCAATATGTGAGGAACTTCTCCCGATACTCTTAGTAATATTGACAGTCATGTGCCACTGCTCTCATCATTGTCGCTGCTTCACTTATGAGACAACTGGATACAAAATCTAATTGAAAGCGAACAGACCACTTTTGTGAGGTTCAATAGCCCAACTTTTATGCCTAAGATTTGGCATGAAGGTCTGATCAATTTTCCCGAAACGTCTGAAGTTTGTGATGTTTTAGGTTGTAGTTATAGTCAAAGGGTTCCTCTTCCGACGACCTCACGACCTCGCTGAACACTGGACGCGGTTCATATCAAACACCACTATGTCTTCAAGAGGGCATGCTGCTGTTACTGGTGAGAGGTCTAGCTTCGTCTCTTAATACCGTGATATCAAGTACAGATTGGATGCTGCTCTCGGTTGCACTGGTGCCACCGTCCGTGCCTAATGCTTGCGATACCTTCCGTCCTACATTTACGAATTGCTCAGACATTACTTACTTCCGTTGCTTGCGGACCCTGTTGATATTTTCTTGTGTTTTCTTAAATTTCAGCAGTTCTCACACTTCTACCGTGTCGGAAACCGGTGCACGTGACTTCCTGTCAGATCCATTTTCGGCATTCTGTGCCACTCCCTTGACGTTGCGTTCTATTTTAGGAAATTTCCGTTCTACTTACTGGAATTACTTTACCTGTTAGGATACTTTCGTTACTGTTTGCTCATGGATATCTAATGCATCTGAGATTTCATTACTAAATTCCATCTGTTCTTCTCTGGAAAGCATCGTAGATTTACTGGTGTTCTTTTATGTCTGTGGTGACGTGATCTACTCGTTTCTGCAGCACCACAGTAGTCGCCTGCAACCTTGCCTCAATGCTGGTAGTATGTTCCCCCTCAGTCGTAGAATCAAAACTAAGAAGGAGTTGCTCCTGCCACTTGTGATTCTCCCTCTTTCCTTCTGGAAATTTGCGTCATTCCTATTTCGTTCCTTTTTTATTTTCTTATTCTCTGTCCTGTTAGCCATGAGCTACTGGAGCATGCTCAACATGTCCTCGCCTCTACATGCTTCTCTTGCGGCTAGAGAAATCGTCATCGTTTACTGATTAAATTGCGTTTCCACACCCAGCATCTGATGTGCAATACCGCCTTCCCCCTGGCTATCCGTTTCGCCGAGCAGTTCGTCCCGGCTCTCATCTGCTCCATCGCTAATCTTATGACCACTTCTGCCTGTGGGTGCGTAATCCGGAGTCGCACCTAACAGGCTATCTTCCACATTATTATTTCCTTCCCTTTGAAATTACTTTCCAGTTATGGTCATCCTTACTATATCACCTGCTTCTGTGTCAGTTTAAAGCCTGCCCCTGGGGCCGTGTGGTTCTAGGCGCTTCAGTCTGGAACCGCGTGACCGCTACGGTTGCAGGTTCGAATCCTGCCTCGGGCATGGATGTGTGTGATGTCCTTAGGTTAGTTAGGTTTAAGCAGTTCTAAGTTCTAGGGGACTGATGACCACAGATGTTTAGTCCCATAGTGCTCAGAGCCATTTGAACCATTTGTTATTCTGAGAGTCACTGTGGTTGAGAAAAATATGTGAAATAAGGGTTTTCACCTAAAGGCTTGTCTTCATCAGTAGAACAGTTTGCCCAATTGAAAATAATTTTGTTCTGTTGTTATGATTTTAACATGTAAGAGCTCCACACTTATCCGCTAGGCACCACACAGTCTGAGAACGAGGATTTTTCTGGATCTATTCTCATATTATAACAACCAATGCAATCCTTCACCTCCTCATTGCTTTGCCAAAAGCCGAGTATGAGCACAATCTCTTGCTCATCAGGTGCACCATGGGTATGCAGATTAGATTTGCTGCTAATTCTATCACCTCATGTCACATAAAATGGTAGATTAATAAACTGAAAGGCTAATCGAAAAACCAACCGCCAGACACATTGGAAAGTTTCTGAAATTCGCAGTGGCCTCACCAACAGCACTTCTACATCTACATCTACATCGTTACTATGCAATTCACACTTAAGTGTCTGGCAGAGGGTTCATCGAACCATTTTCATACTACTTCTCTACCATTCCACCCTCGAATGGCGCGTGGGAAAAAGGAACAACTAAATCCGTTCGAGCTCTTATTTTATTATGATGATCATTTCTCCCTACGCCGGCCGGTTTGGCCGAGCGGTTCTAGGCGCTACAGTCTGGAACCACGTGACCGCTACGGTCGCAGGTTCGAATCCTGCCTCGGGCATGGGTGTGTGTGATGTCCTTAGGATAGTCAGGTTTAAGTAGCTCTAAGTTCTAGGGGACTGATGACCCCAGAAGTTAAGTCCCATAGAGCTCAGAGCCATTTGAACCATTTTTCTCCCTACGTAGGTGGGTGTCAACAAAATATTTACGCATTCGGAAGAGAAAGTTGGTGATTGTAATTACGTAAATAGATCTCGCCTCAAAGAAAACCGCCTTTGTTTCAGTGACTGCCACCCCAACTCGCGTATCATATCAGTGACACTCTCACCCCTATTGCACGATAACACGAAACGAGCTGCTTTCTTTGCACTTTTTCGATGTCCTCCGTCAATGCTACCTGGTAAGGACTCCATAGCGTGCAGCAATATTACAGCAGAGGACGGACAAGTGTAATGTAGGCTGTTTCTTTAGTGGGCTTTTCGCATCACTTATGATTGGAAAACATGGGCATTCAGCTGAATAATTACTTTATCTGTTGTAGAATCATAGAGTTCGATATGGTGAATATAAGATTTATTCAGGTGATATGCTAATTAAACAAAATACGTTATTTGAAATATTGAAAGAACTTTATGATTTTACACAGGTAGAGTAACACAATAACAAGAAATGTAAATGATAATTAGGCTCTCCACCAGCATGATGATGGGCAAGTACAATTGAAATGGTCCCCAGACATGTTAAGGACATATCTTGTGTACTCAACGATAGTACCTATAATGTTATCTCTGTGGACTACCTGTAAGAAGATCTTTGTAACTGTTTTGTTTATATAAGATATTTCCGATGTGCAAAGTGTACAACAAATTGTGTGTGATGTTAAGTGTGTGTGAGACTCTACACAAGTGGACCATTAGAAAACTGTAAGTACAAATTCTTCTAAATTTTAGCCACCAACCTCACAAAAAGAATTGATACCGAACTAAAAATCGCGTGTTTCTTATGTATTACAGTAAAAGTCAACAAAATGAAGCAGACTCACACACACTGACATCAAAAGAACTGGCTTAATACACACCAAAAAACGCACTTGAAAATGGGAATTATTTCTCGAAACGCGTCGTGCGAATAGTAAAATAAAGAAAAAATCGTGACTGATAGCAGAAGATTTATTTATTTATAAACAAACCTATTGTATCTACAGTCGCAGGCTTCCAAAAACCATTTATCATGGATCAAATCATATCATTTTCAACGCTTTAGGCTTCACATCATCATGTAGTGAACTTACAGCTGCAAGAAAAACTTTAACTGAACCGCTTGGTTATGCTGCAATCAAACTATCAGTATACCTTATAGTTAGGTGTTGTGAATAGTAGTGATTGACTCTCACCGTTTCTCACTTGCATTATTATTACTCAGCCAAAGAATGAGTAGAAAATTTCGTGATCGGTTCTCATCATTGTCAGTTTGCATTGTTTTGAGGCTGTTCACACCATGGGTTGCGTGCTCCCACTTCCACAAACTGGGCACCTTGACGCTCATTATTGTGCCCCTGTTCTCTTTTATCCCTGCGGCTGTAACTGCTATTATCACAGTGACTGTTCCGCCAGTTTCCCTGTCAGGATGGTTTCTGCAGAACGGCTGTCTCACCTGTGGATAGAACCTGCCATCACTATATTCATTAGAGTTACGTAAGGGCCTTGCAAGGCGTAGTTCTTTGCTGTGAAATGATTATCAAGAAACTGATTCTTACGAGACATTTTTTCGAAAAATTTCATGACGTTATATATACGTAGATCTTTGACACATGCTTGAGCCCCTGCAACCAATATGTGAGGAACTTCTCCCGATACTCTTAGTAATATTGACAGTCATGTGCCCCTGCTCTCATCATTGTCGCTGCTTCACTTATGAGAAAACTGGATACAAAATCTAATTGAAAGCGAACAGACCACTTTTGTGGGGTTCAATAGCCCAACTTTTATGTCCAAGCTTTGGGATGAAGGTCTGATCTATTTTCCCGAAACATCTGAAGTTTGTGATTTTTTAGGTTGTAGTTATAGTCAAAGGGTTCCTCTTCCAACGACCTCACGACCTCGCTGGACACTGGACGCGGTTCATATCATACACCACTATGTCTTCATGAGGGCATACCGTGATATCAAGTACAGATTGGATGCTGCTCTCGGTTGCACTGGTGCCACCGTCCGTGCCTAATGCTTGCGATACCTTCCGTCCTACATTTACGAATTGCTCAGACATTACTTACTTCCGTTGCTTGCGGACCCTGTTGATATTTTCTTGTGTTTTCTTAAATTTCAGCAGTTCTCACACTTCTGCTGTATCGGAAACCGGTGCACGTGACTTCCTGTCAGATCCATTTTCGGCATTCTGTGCCACTCCCTTGACGTTGCGTTCTATTTTAGGAAATTTCCGTTCTACTTGCTGGAATTACTTTACCTGTTAGGATACTTTCGTTACTGTTTGCTCATGGATATCTAATGCATCTGAGATTTCATTACTAAATTCCATCTGTTCTTCTCTGGAAAGCATCGTAGATTTACTGGTGTTCTTTTATGTCTGTGGTGACGTGATCTACTCGTTTCTGCAGCACCACAGTAGTCGCCTGCAACCTTGCCTCAATGCTGGTAGTATGTTCCCCCTCAGTCGTAGAATCAAAACTAAGAAGGAGTTGCTCCTGCCACTTGTGATTCTCCCTCTTTCCTTCTGGAAATTTGCGTCATTCCTATTTCGTTCCTTTTTTATTTTCTTATTCTCTGTCCTGTTATCCATGAGCTACTGGAGCATGCTAAACATGTCCTCGCCTCGACATGCTTCTCTTGCGGCTAGAGAAATTGTCATCGTTTACTGATTAAATTGCGTTTCCACACCCAGCATCTGATGTGCAATACCGCCTTCCCCCTGGCTATCCGTTTCGCCGAGCAGTTCGTCCCGGCTCTCATCTGCTCCATCGCTAATCTTATGACCACTTCTGGCTGTGGATGTGGTTGTGTAATCCGGAGTCGCACCTAACAGGCTATCTTCCACATTATTATTTCCTTCCCTTTGAAATTGCTTTCCAGTTATGGTCATCCTTACTATATCACCTGCTTCTGTGTCAGTTTAAAGCCGGCGCCTGGGGCCGTGCGGTTCTAGGCGCTTCAGTCTGGAACCGCGTGACCGCTACGGTCGCAGGTTCGTATCCTGCCTCGCGCATGGATGTGTGTGATGTCCTTAGGTTAGTTAGGTTTAAGTAGTTCTAAGTTCTAGGGAACTGATGACCACAGATGTTAAGTCCCATAGTGCTCAGAGCCATTTGAACCATTTTGTCAGTTAAAGCTGTGACAGTTTCCGCCTTAGTAATTTTTGAGAACATGTCTCTCTAGGGTACAACAGTTTATTTATTACTCAAAAATGAATACGAACAGTCACAACCGCAATAAACCTTTTTTTTTACACAAGGCTACAGGTTTCGGTCTGGTTCAGACAATCTTTAGACCAAAACAGCATTGGGGTGTATGGTGTAGGTCTGAATGTGGTCTAAAACACACCGAAACCGTTAAGGCTTACATACATATATATAAACTTTATTGCGGTTGTGGCTGTTCACATTCAGTTTTTAGTTTCCATGTTATCTACTTATCAGGCTTCTAGCTTCCATTTGCTAAAACCTCCGACAGACCTACCTATGCTTATGACGTGCAGTGCGCAGAAACACTCGTGCCCTTAATACTAGCAACGTAGAAAGTTTACGAAAGAAATGGCGTTCAGAATCCATAAGCTGTAAGAAAAATTTACACCAAGATATGAAAAGTGCTGCACTGATAACGAACCCTCTGAGTGCGAGGCAGAAAAAGGCCAATGACCTTCACGGCATTCGACGCCCCACATCAAACCACATTATAGCTGCTAATGGGAAAACGGGGTGAGACTGGAGGTATCCAGTGGTGAGCACAGTTTAAGGTTATGGAGCGTAGTAGAGCTGCTTAGTCGACGAAAAACTCGCAACAGTTCTACAGTACTAACAATGTTAATGATGAGCAGGGCAGCGGCAACGATAAATGAAGCAACCGTTGCGTTATGTCTACAACAACAACTGTCGAAGCCAAAATTTCATCAGAAAGGAATCCAAAGGATTTCTCACAGAGATAAAGAAGTGGCAGTTGAAATACTATCGTTCTTGCAAGGTGACTCAGTGGAATGTGTGGTCTCGGATACGCTCGACTGTGCGAACAATGTACTCGAGGAGAACAGTGATGATGATACATACTTAATAAGTGAAAATGGTATTGAAATAATTGTCAAGCCATTAGTTCACCCCTGTGAGACAGGGAGCTACAAATCCCAATCCTACCTCTAGTGAAACGTCGTAAAAGACAATTTTTGTCTAAGGGGCGGGTACGAAATGCAGTTACGTACGTGGAACATTACTCGCAGTATGGTACAATAAATAAATAAAACAATAATGAACAAATTTGGAATAAGTTCACAGCAATACGACCGTGTAGTACACAAGTACAACAACGGACATTCAAGCGAGGCCAAGACGCACTTGTTAGAAAAAGTGGTGCTTGCGCGTTTCAAGGATGCTCGATACAATTTACTGGAAGTCCTTGATAGTGACCTACTACATTGTGCACATCAAATTGCGCGCGACATAGATTACAGTAATTTCAACTGAAGCGGTGGATGGTGGCATAGCTTCAAAGAGAGCTACAGAATTTGAAGACGTAAGATAACGACATTTCAAAGCAAGTACCAACTTGACGACGCACAGTAAACTGCAGAATCGGTCCGGAAATTTCTAGATGAGACAAATACACTTTTCCATCGTTCAGTGAGGAATTTCTGTTCAACTCTGACCAATCGGGATTTGAAGAGGAAGTGCATATGTAAGGAGCCCTGGAATTTAGAGGTACTGTAGGGTGGCAGGTGGAAAATAAGGAGAATTATATTTTCTTTTGTATTGGCGTTCTCAACACAGGCTCTCTAGCTACAATGTTGGCAACCAGAAAGTGATTAGCAAAAACGTGATGCCTGTAATTAGAGTTCACTGTGCCCACTCTGATGGAGAAATAAATTATTGATTATTGAAGTTCATTACTTTGAGGATTTAGGATGATGTCTGGGATTCATAGTAAATGCAGTTTACTATAACAATTTTCACTATATTCTGAAAACGATAAAGCGTAAAATTCCAGACAAATGATTACCCATATCAGCTATTGTACTATCAGAGCTGTTGGGAGAATCCTATTATCTATAGATAACAAAACTGTTCAGTAACCATTATCGATGTAAATGTTCAATGTGAATGCTCGCCAAAATTTGATGTTAATACTCATCAAATGCCACGCTAGTAATGGTACAAAGTCTGTCCTGCGGCGATACATGAGAATACGACGTACGCAAACTGAGACTAAATCACAGGGGTCGTTCTGTAATTAATACTTTACCTCAAAGCGAACACATTGTTAATTGCATATCGAGTTGCGTAATACGGTATCCAAGGCTGTTCCTTGCAACTGCACAAACGCGAGACGGTTTCCGACACGGAGTGTCCACTGATACAAATCTAGACGAGAACTGCGGCCTTACTCTAGCTCCCACGCTCTTATTTATATAGCCACGGCGCGGACCGCCGAAGGCGCAGCCGACAACATTTGCCTTCTTGACGAGCCGCTCGGACTAGTAAAATACCACTTCAAGTTAGTAAATAATTAATTGCTTCATTCGCTGAAGGCCAATGAAGCTCTCGATTTAATTGGGCAATCAGCACACAGGTAAGTATCTATAATAAAATTCTAATGTGGCTAGGTTAAATACTTTTGGCGAGAGAATTATTTTAGTTGCACTGCACGTAATAGATGAGCTCTGAACTTGCCCTTTGGAGATGCGCAACAGCTATAGTTTTATAGCTACCTTTTTGAAACTTATCACATCTTTGTTATTGTAGCATATCTAAACATCCTAGCTTTACCTAATCACTTACTTAATCTAACTTGCTTCCGAACTTTTAGGACACAGCAACAGAAAATCATGAACTTCAACCAAAGTATTACTTTGTGAAATTCAGCATGCTGTTTCCATTAAATTACAATAAAAAGGAATCTGACTGTGAATTTTGAAGCTTCTAGGTCCTTCCTGATGTGCCAATGATTTATTTTTTTTTTTTTTTTTTTTTTTTTTTTTTTTTTTTGTAAATCGTCCAAATTTCGAAAGCTTTTGAAGTTACTAAACTGAAACTTAACATATTATAATTTTAGCATCACTCCTGACATACAAACTTTTCAGATTATTTACTTTATTTTTAAGGTATTGTGCAACATTCGGTCACGTCATAGCTAGTTACAGCGGACTAGGTTGGCACACAATAGAAATCATATGAATTTTATATGTCATGAGTAGGCTGCTTCCCTACAGTACCAAGAGAATTGTTTCAAGAGTAACTAATATCAATGCGTTAATGTACTCGTATACAATTATACCAACTGTTAATCTGGATGGTAAATTGCCTGAAAAGTCATTTATTGTGCTGCAATAAGTTGGAGCTGTTCTGCCCCCTACAACACTTTCTCGTGTGGTGATCTTGCAAGGGCAGCTGGGAATATTGACGTCACAGCAAACACGAGTTAGACAACGGGCGTCAGAGACCTGAAACTATGGCATAAGCACCGCTTTTACTCAATAGGTAGTCGAAATAACTTGCTTTTTCTTGATTCTTCGTTAAAGTATAAATATCATATTTCATCATCGGAAGCTATACCTGCTCAGAAGTGTGTGACATTGCAGTTCATATCACCCTGAATCACTGGACAAATTCGACGAATGGATGTTTATGTCTTCCGTGCCTCTCAAACATATTAGCACAATCTCTACAGCTACGTCTTGAAGGGTAGTTTCACGATAAGCTTCACTACACACTGTTTCTCTTTCGTTCTTTGGGTCCCTCAGTGCAAAATATGTCCTCTAATGACATGATTATTATGGATACCGGCCAGCTAAACTGCTTTTTAAATGGTTTTTATTGTATAGATCACTCATGGTGCGTCCATTACGGGCTACTGCCATCTTCAGGTTCTCTGTGAACGCAATCAAAACGGCCCAATTCACATAAAGAAATAACATTAGGCATACACACAACGAAAGGAATAAAGTAACATAGGTAACCACAACTTATCTAGGAAACATAAAAAAAAATCAACAAATTACTAAACAAAACCGACATCGCCTTTGCATATCAAAACGTATACAGCCTCAAACACAAAATCCACAAAGGCAGCTCGGAAGTCCCTATACACAACAACCCCAGCGATTACAAAACTGCATGTAACAAATGCCACAAATTCTACACAGGTCAAACTGCTAGAAACTTCAACATTAGATATAACGAGCACATCAGAGACAGTTAAAACAGCCCATATACATTTTTCAACATCTACAAACAGAAAAACACGACTTAAAATCCGTAAATGAAGCCCTAGAAATCCTCAGTATTACGCAAAAGGGAGCAATTCTGAATATCCTTGAGGAAACAGGTATGTTCACACGGATACGGCCACCCCACAAATCTGCTGAATGAAGAAACGATCAAAAGTACAAATAGTAGATAGAAAGTTTTATTCACATTATAAGGCAAGAAAGGTAATAAATCAGGGACGCTAAATAATACATTTCTATAGTAACGGAGATAACAAGAGTTCACAAGAAAATCATAACACCAAGAAAACATCACAAAGCATAGACCATAACAAAACTTTTACGGAGATACAGAAACATAACATAAAAATTTCAACTTAAAACTAAAACAAATCCCCATGCAAGAACATAATTAGAACCCATCCTATAAAAATAATAAAAAACAAACGAATTACCACACATCACTTACTCATACTGGTAACTATGTGAACATGTAATATCGCAATAACGCCGATCCACAGTCATCCAAACTGTCAACAGAAAACTAGCATACATAAGAAACCGAATAAAGACAGATATATACGTCTTCAATGTACATGTAAGAAGAAACTAATAACTCTAAAAAAAGACAGAACATGGCAGCAACGATATTAGATGTCAGATAAAAACGCCTAACGAATGTATTGTAACTTTTATGATCATTGTTACGGACCGTTATATTACGATCGTCCCTTACTTACGTATTTACAGAGCACCTGATGATGGCAGTATGCCTAAATGAGATCTTTGGGAGTGATTTATAAAATAAAAACCATTTAAAAAGAAGTTTAGCTAGGTGATATTCATAATAAATGCTGTTTCGCATTCGGTTGCATGCCATCACATTGCATCAGTTCTCATTTCACCGTCACAACAATATGACTCTATATGCATTCCTTAATGGTGTATACCTAGCTGAGCGTTCTACACGGTTTGTATCTTGCAAGGAACTCGCCTTAAATCGTGATGGTGCGAACTTTTGTGATCATTGGGGCGCGCCGTTTCTCATTCAGTGTTCATGGTATATGTTAGCGATTTGTTTTGAACGTTTCTTTAATGTCGACAATGTCCATTATGTAAAGCGTAATACATACATACCATAGAAGGTTGATCTCTTCACCTCCCAGACACTTATCTTCTGTCTCCCTCCTGATGGAGATGCTGATTCATTAGCAGCTAATATTTTTCGTGTCATAATTGTTTACACAACACTTTCTGATGAGTCTCACTATAGACTGACCTTGCGACTTCGCACTGAAGGGGACCTTGTAAGCCCCATCTAGGTACGAAGTAACACTTCAAAGACTTGGCAGCGGGCTGAAGTCAAGATAAACAGGAACAAGTACTCCTCTAATGAGCGATCTGGAAGTCAGCTCACTAGTACCCATCAAGGACATTCTTGGTTGCAGAAACGAAAAGCAAGTCTTGCCACATCGCCATAGATGTAATTGTTTGTAGGAAAATTCTAGAAATATTGGTGTGAGTTCCGCACTGTGCCCCAATAGAAAGGCAAAGATTGGAGATTTTGCGGACATATCCACAGACATATATTTAGCTCTAGGAATCGTGGCTGAAAACCAAAACATAGCGATACACCGGCAAGTTGACAGCTGAAGACTACACCGAAAGTTTACTAAAAGGCGAGGTTCTCACCCCTTCCACCACCATTTCGAACCCAGCTATGAAAAGTGCTCATCAACTGTCTCACAGTCCATTGTACCAGGTATCAGGAAGATTAGTGCTGAAAGACTCGCTCACCTGCTTGTGCGGTCAGTTAACGTGAAACCTGATGTGGGTGTCAGCCAGCTCCTTAAGAGCGTGCAAACGCTCCAACTGTCCCTGTCCCCAGCAAGAAAGAGTTTCCGTGGCCCAAGGCGATATAAGTTACAGAGAAAGAAGCTATTACTAGTGCGAAATGTTGGATTAGGTGCAGAGAGATGAGTTATCTCCATCGCTAAAAGCTTCGCCCTAACCACTCATGTAATGAGCGCGCAATAGAACTGAAATGTCGACAAAAAAAAATCGTGTCGGAAGGCAGATGAAGTACGAAACCCAGTATGCAGATAAGAAAAAAAAATGTGAGAAGAAAGACTGAAACAGGCCGCTGCCTCACAAGTTGCCAAGCACTCGCCAGAACTGGAAGGAGCAGTAGCTGACTACGTGAAATTATATCCGTGGTCCTCACTTATAAAGTGAATAAAATATGTTTTAAAACCACGAAGAAGTTTATGTGCACTTGCTCTGAATAGATGCACCTCAAAGTTTCTTGCATTACGCCTCGCTGCATCGTATACATTTGCGTGCGAAAGTTTCTCGAAAGCATTCACGGTAGTCGGATGAGGCAGCCAGCACGCAGATTGCTCGCGAGATTTACAAATACGGATGAGCGGGGAGTGAGGAGGGGTTCTCGGCGGGCGGCTGCGTGCAAAGCAAGAAGACAGGGGCACAGAGGCGCTGCGCCAATCCGCCTAATGAGCAGCCACTTGGCAGGGCGCGGCCCCGCGCTTCATTAAGACACACCGGCCCTCGGAGAGACCGCCGTGTTGCACGCACCACAGCGTCGGTGCTTCCGCCGACCGCCAGCGTAGCCATCACCTCGGCTCTGACACCGCCGCCGCTGTGCGCCAGTGAGGGCATTGTCGCTTCTAAGAATCGTTTGCAATCAGCGCTTCCAACTGCTCATGTTACACCACTAGACCTCTACTCAACCAGAGGTCGCGAAACATCCGATGTCAGCAGACCGTTACCACTATATTCACCCTTCTATTTCTGCTTCACACTGTTTCTAGAAAGACTTTTTAACTTGAAAAATTTATTTTCTGGGTGATTCCACGATGATGGTACGAACTTTCAGGCATGGAGGCGAGGGGAAATGTATCAGTTTGAGGCAAGGGACCCTGGTGCAGAAATGAACGAGTAGAATTTTACTAGCGAAAACCGTTCTGATAGTTCTACTGCTAAATATTTTCAGTCCATATTCTAGCAGGAGAAAGTATAGTTCAAAACAAGACTAAAATGCATAGCCAAAGAGCTATGAGCACTTGTTTATCTTTTCTATTGCGAAAAATATCTCTTCCACTAAACAACTTGCTCACAGCTCTTGGTATGTATTTTGGAGGCCATGTAAACTGTTCAATATTTTCTTGTTTTGGTCCAGAATACTTCCTCCCAAAATATGGAAAGCAAACGGCCTGCAGTGGGAGAGGTCTGCTGTCAGGGTTAGTGGAACGACATTCGTTTACAACTTTCGATTAGGTCTTTTCTGAAACAGGGTCCCTCACCTGAAACTAAGACATCTACCCTTCTCCATCATCTCTGAAGGTTTCTAACATCATCGCGGAATCGCTCTGTAAATTTGTTCATATGACTTAAGACCTAGATTTGGTGGAAATCTTTTCCAAAGTACATCAAGTTAATTACCTTAGAGCTAAACCGGCAATGGGACTTTTGTTGGTTAAATAGTACTCATTCCATCTGTAATCCATTTTTTTTCCAAGCTCACCGCAACATGTCAGGCGTAACTTGTTCAACTGCGGCACATATTCTTACTCTAAGGTCAACTAGAGGACTCGCAACTGTCGTCCAAATACGTTACCCTACATGAAAAAAAAAAAAAAAAAAAAAGTTCAAATGGCTCTAAGAATTATGGGACTTAACATCTTAGGTCATCAGTCCCCTACAACTTAGAACTACTTAAACGTAACTAACCTAAGGACATTACACACATCCATTCCCGAAGCAGGATTCCAACCTGCGACCGTAGCAGCCACGCGGTTCCGGATTGAAGCGCCTAGAACCGCTTGGCCTACATGACTCCCCACAAGAAAATAAAGATGTCTCAAGTATCGTTAACGTTGTGAACCAGGCAGTCGGCTCACCACGACCAGTCTATTTATCGAAAAATGTGTTTACTGAGGAAATTCCGACATCAGTGAAGTAGTAGGGGGAGGGGGGGGGGGTTGGAGGGGTAGCTGCGGCTTCTTCTTGCATGAAGTTTACGGTGTATTCTTCGTCATCTTTGACAGCCAGCGGGATTAAAAAGATTTCCAGCATAACTAAGCAAACTGATCTCTTAATCGCTTTCTCGTGGGGAAAGGTCATACAGTAAATTTTCTCTTGCCCAATACAAAAAAGAACTAAACTATTTCGCTGTCATGAGAGTGTTTCAAAATTTTTCGTGGATTTTCACTGTCCCAAATCTTGTAGTTGTGTTTATTACTTTTATCACTTAACTGCAAAATGAACTCATTACTACAGATAATGCTTCCAATGAAATCGTCGTCTTTATCTATGTAATACTGTAGTAGACTAATATCATGGACTTTGAGTTCTTGAACCATAGTCAATTTCTACGATTTCTGACACAAATGTCTTTTTAATACACCCTAAACGGTCACATGTGAGGCGCTCTGCTCTAAAAAAGCACGCTAGGTCGATTTTGTAGGATTGCTTTGCCGTAGTTAGTCTGTGACTTCGACAGACACACGCCGCCTACCTAATCATTTTCTCTTTGTGGCTGATCGAGCACCTAAATTCAACGAAACACTTATGTCACTCATAAATGGTAGGGCTACGTGGATGATCTTTACCCTACTCAGTACGAAAATTACTTTGCATAGTTGTGGTAGACTATAATTCTTTAAAACAAAACACACACTAAGCTCGCTGAGGATCACTGAAGGCAGCCACTTTTGACAGAAGTGCCGCTAGTGCTTGCGGTGGTGCGATTCGCACGAGGGTAGTACGTGAGTGAAAACTTAATCTTTTATCCTACAAAATTACATGAAGACTAGGGTTGGGTTTGGTTGTTTTGGGGAAGGAGGCCAGACAGCGAGGTCATCGGTCTCATCGGTTTAGGGAAGGACGGGGAAGGAAGTCGGCCGTGCCCTTTGAAAGGAACCATCCCGGCATTTTCCTGGAGCGATTTAGGGAAATCACGGAAAACGTAAATCAGGATGGCTGGACGCGGGATTGAACCGTCGTCCTCCCGAATGCGAGTCCAGTTTCTATCCTGAAGACTAGGTCTGTAAGTAGTAAGAAAAAGTTAATTTGAGTTTTTGAAACTCTAACGTCCTTTTAGAAATAGCCAGTACTGGGAATAGTTATGTATTGAGGTTTACGCTACTGTTTAACGTGGCAAAGAAGCTGTTTAATGAATTGCTTTTAAAGGACAACGTCGTCACGTTTTTGACTGATAATATTACTTTCCTTACAGACACCACGACTGCATAAAGTGTGAAAAAACGCCTTTTCAACATAAAAGATTGTATTTTTTATGTTACAACTTTCTTTTTATTGTTTTAAAACATTACCAGTGAATGAATTTTCGTCTGATTTTTGCTTGTCTCCTGAACTGTCTTCTGAACGAACATTCTGCAACTCCCTTTAACGACACCGTTCCGCCTTCAGTGCTTGGATTTAAATTCATTTATGTACTGTTGGATTATCTCCGCCTTAAGCCGTTTTAAAATACCATTCGTTGGCTGTTTGATCATTAACATTGTGTCGTGAAAAATATTGCCGTTTCGGGAAGAAGGACATTTTGATCGAGCTTGGTGACACTTCAGATACTTGTTTCGAAACAGTATATTTCACAGCACATTCACACTCAATTTAAATAAGTAATTACAGAATTTGGTCTTTATCGGTCATTTTCAGAGATGAAAAACAAGTAAGTTTTAAAATGAAACGTCAAAACGTAAAACTTGAAAACACAGTGATGTCATATTCGTACTGTCATACGGATGCAGCGGCTCATTCATACCACTGAAAAAACAACATTGACGTAGTCTGCATCCATTCGCTTTGAGATTTTAAGCTTATTTATCTTATAGATATGATAGCGTATGCTGACGGATGAATCGTTGAATTTCTAATCGAAAATGCGTGTGGTTGTGAGAGAAAATAAACTATTTTTGAAGAAAATATTGTTATACTGGGTTGGTGAATGTGTTGTTCCAGAAGCCTGCCATTTGGCCTAGTACTTTTGAACTGAAACATCATGTGTATAATCTAAAAGTTGGTATGGTAGCTTGCCATTGGATTAAAAGCACATATATTGGTAAAAATCATAGTCATTAAGGGCCACACACCCAGCGAATGGTACTTGAAGATGGTCTGAGGCAACAATTATGCAATAGTGCACAAATGATCTGAAATTCAACGTTTTGAACTCCTCAGGGCCTGCAGCGTAGCTGATATCGTATAAAGATATTTTATGTATATTATACCAGGACGCTGCTGTTTTTTGAAGTTCTATTCCAGAGTTGTACAGTAAGATGATAGCTTATTCCGTCTGAACTGCCATTTTTAAGCGATCTGCAATTATGTAACGCTTATAGTACATACAATTTAACATTACATATAAGGTTCGTTAAGTACTTACTTCTGTATCATATCGTTAATGTTGTAGATGTCAAATATTTCTGCGTATTGTATTTGTAGCACGGATTAAGCTGTTTTCGTTTTAATAAGTATTTTTTTCTCAACAACAGATTTTGTTCAAGAGTAATTTTTGTTGAAATTTTCGTGTCCCATTAATCTGAAAGCTTTACTTGACAGAAATCAACGATGTTGTACAGCTGCATACTCATCTTATTCACCAATAGAATTTTGTGATGTTATAGATTCTTTGGACGGGTTTGCGTGAGTAGTCTTCGTCTATCGTGTTTTCTATTACTATGTTCCCAAATTTTGAGAAAGTTTTCAATAAAAATTTTAGGATTAAGTTCAGTCTGTTCGTTTAGGGTATTGCCTCGGTGTTTCCATGTGAGTATATTTCTGTACCTTCTAAAAGGGTCACTCTTGTGCCTCTTGGAATTGTATGTAGGATTTTCATTGCCTACTCGAACTGGTTTACGTTATGATTTACTGTTTTCAAATGGCATAGAAATGCAGGAAGATTAGTGTCGCTCTTTCTGGCGTGTTCTCGATAGCTGATCAGAAAATTTCGTCGTGTTTGGCCTATGTAACTTTTTCTACAACCATTACAATCGATTTTATATATACCTGGGTACATGAACCCTGCTGGTTTTGTTTACTGCAATGGATTTGTGTTTTTATGTATGAAAATTTCACCATAGCATTTTTAGTAGTGAATTTGGTAGGGCTGATATATTTCCTGTGTGTTCTTCTGGTATATATATTTGATTTTCCATTTTGATAGTGTTTCACGTTTTAGTTTCATGTCAGCATGAATATGAGTATATGTGGGATTTTGGATTTCTCATATATTTGGCTGACTATACTACGATTTAGATTTATTGTTGTGTCATGTACTTGAGGGTTCAAAAACACAGTTAAAAACCTCATAGCCACAACTAAAGTTGCCACTGTTATGGCAAATTTACCAATCAGAGACAAAATGATATAACACTAAATTTTGCACAGATCATAGAGAATACCAAACACAACCACCATATAAGGTTAGAACACCCTGTTCTTAATTACATAAGCTAAATACTTTTTTCAATCAATGGAACAGCATTGAAAGCAGACAAAAGATATAGTCTAGTCATAATGTATAACAACGACTACACAAATAAAGTATATCATTTCTTCAAAGCAAAATACATTACAAAAATCAAGCATAACCATATATAATAGTAAACAACGTATTAATACATAGAAAACTAATTTTTATACGAATACAAGGAATCACTGAACTACTAAAACTAATATAATACCAAAATTACTTCAAGCTTAATAATCAAATATGTAACAAACATGATGGCCTACCAATGGAATGCAGCATAGCTCACACAATAGCTAACATATTTCTCATCACCTTAGAACTGAAAATTTTCAGCACTAATAACACACTCATAAAGAAAATTAATTACTATTTTCGATGTATAAATGGCACCCTACTACTAATGGAAGTTTCTAATGATGACATATAACAAATACATGCAACACTAAACGAACTTCATCCTAACATGAACTTGACAATCGTACATGTTAAACTGATCAACTTCCTCGTTACAACCAAAAAAATCAACAATGTGCTTCAGTTTCAAATTTAGAAAATAGCTAGAACATGTCCAGGAAATGGGAACAAATATTTAAGTGCTATAGAACATATAAAATGTTCTGAAACTGTAATTTTTTTACACACTCATCAGGTATGAAAAATTCTGTTCACCATTTGACAACCCAAGGCTGTGCAGCAACGTGCTATGGGTTAATACACCTGGTGGGCTGCCGTTAATGACTCTTTTAATTTCATCCTTCAGTTGGCGAATTGTTTGTGGTTTGTTGACGTACGTTTTTGGTTTCACAACGCCCCACAAAAGAAGTCACTAGGCGCGAGATCGTATGGTCTTCCAGGCGATTCCTGGTTGCCACGCAAAGCGATAGCTTTTTAATATAAGTTTTCATTCGGCAGAAAAATCGTTTCACGGGATGTGTGAGAAGTCGAAACATCATCTTGAAACCGCAAATCGTAGTTTACATCAATAAGCGGGATAAATCAATCAGGAAGCATTTTTCGGTAACGGTCGCAGTTCATGGGGAAGGCAGCTCCCTCATTATAAGAAAAAAAAAAAAAATGCGCGTCGATCACTTCTCCTGCCCAGAACCCACACCACGCAGTTGTGTATTGTGGATGCATCTTCCACGGTCACTAATGAATTTTCGTTACGCCAAGTTGTGCAGTTCTGCTTATTGACGTACTCACCGAGGTGCAAGAGCGCCTCATCTGAGAAAATTATTCTTTTCATGACGTTCTCGTTCTCCGCTTGTCGAGCCAAGACCCATTGAGAGAATCGATGTGTCTTTCCATGATCTGCAGCTCATGTATGCTTCAACTCTTGTGTAAACAGAATATTGTAAGCATGCATTTTCAGATATTTTGAAAGAATTTCATGCAGTTAACTCGGAGATAAATTCAATTGTTGAGCACGTTGGTGAACCGATTTTCTGCGGATTGCGGTCACATTCTCACGCACGATAGCAACGTTTTATCGGGTTCGAACAGAATGCGGTCGTTCTGTTGTCTTAACGTTTGAAACAGAACCAGTGGTTTCAAACCTCCGGTTAAACTTCTGAAATGATGATTCGGTTGGAGCAGCATTAAATCCGAGTGTCAGACGCAGTTCACGAACGGTTGCCGTGGGACTTCCACTGTTGTTGTAATAGCATTTTGTCACTTGGATATGTTACTGAGTTGTTATCTACTAAATGACCAAAATAAACATCAAACAACAATGCACAGCACACAAAAGCTATCAGACTACTAATGGGAAGGCTCGCAGATAACAAACATGAAAAAACTATGGCTGCCAACCGTCATATGACAAAATGGCGCAAAATTCAAATTCGTCGTTCTTCCCAGCCACTCGTTACAACCTCAGAGAATATTATTAATGCAAACTCTTGAAACCAAAAACGCTCAAACATATTTATTTTCAGACAATGATTAACAGGTTACGTCACCTACCGTTACCACAATCGCTATACAGAAAAAACTTGAAGCCCTCAAACATGTAGATCAATAAATCAGTTTTAATGTCAGGATAGTTAACCAAATATATGAGAAATATAAAAATCCAACACCTGAGCAGATTCATATTGACGTAAAAATAAGTTGAGAAACATCAACAAAATGAAGATCACATATATACCAGAAGCATACATAATAAATATATTAGACAAACTGAATTCGTTATTATAAGATACTACTGTGAGATTTGCATACCGTGCCACACATAACATATAAACTCAAATATATTCCAGTAAAAAAAAACCATCGGTATACATGTATCCAGGACATGTAAAATAAATTGTAACGGCTACAAAAAAGAAAAATTATAATGGTCAAACAGGACGAAAATTTCTGATTAGGTACTGATCACACTCCAGGAAGAGTGACACAAATCTCTCTGCATTTTTATGTCATTTGACAATAGCAAACAATAACGTAAACCAGTTCAACTAAACAATGAAAGTCCTACATATAGTCCTTAAACTCCCAAAAATGACTCTTTAAGGAGAAATAGAAATAAAACAAATGCCCACACACACACACACACAAATCTCCACACGAAATCCTAAACGAACAGACTGAACTTAGGCATAAAAATTTTGTAGAATATTTCATCGAAATGTTGGAATATGACACAAACCTATACAAAGAATTTTTAATCAATACAAAATCCAACAGACAAATAAGGTAAACATGTAACCATACAACATTGTTGACTACTGTCGAGTAAATCTTTCAATTTACAAAAAACGAACATTCCAACAAAATTACTCAATAAAAACATCTACGGTTATACATACAAAAAGAATGAAATCTGCGCAACAAACACAATGCTCAAAAGTATTTGAAATTTCCAGCATCAACGATGTTGTATGGAAGTAAGTATGCAACACACTGTTACTAAATATATATAATGTAGAAATTCTATGTACTAATAGTGTGTATAACTGCACATCACTTGGAATGGCATGCAGTACAATTTTTGAGTAAATCTTCGAAAAATAGCAGCGTCCTGGTATAACATACATTAAATTCAACAATTAAATGTGGCATGGAGCCATTAAACAAATTCATGTTAACTGTGAACCAGATCTCAAACAAAAAAAAATATTGTGTTGGCCTAGTATTTCTTTGCATTTCAGCATTGCACATTTCCTACCTAGAAGCATGACTGAACATTTCATCATTTATACTTATTTACGTCTATGTTCCCGGAATTTGGCGGATTTGAGCTACCTTAAGTAAATTAGGAACCAACTACGAAGTACATGAACATAGAAATTAAGAATTCCACTACTGCAGTTCCCATATCAGGCTAATGCTCAAGAGGAACGATTTCGTTCTGAAGCACATTTCAAAATTGCTGGGTGTCTGATGAAGTATTAATCATTGTACTAATTAAGTGTTTAGCCGATTTCAGACGATAGATATGTGTATATCATCTTCCTATGTCTAATTTGTGGCGCTAAACTGTTCCACTATTAGTGAATAGATGAAGTCACAGTTCTAGCGCATACAGTTTGCTGGTGTCGCTACGCCCAGAGTTTCACAACCACAGTGCCATTTGAAGTCGTAGAAGAACAAAAAACAAACTGACTAATCGTTTGTTTACTATGTTAACCTCTAGCACCAACTGATGTGGCTGAATCACATCAAACAATATGTCTGGCATTAGTGTTACCATCATATAGGTATTTAAAACGAAATTATGGCACCATATCAAGTGATATGATGTGTATACTGCTATTACTGCTATTACTGCTAGACCATCCAAAGCCTTTTGTTTGGCGTCACTCCCCACTCTGGGATGAGAAAAGTTCTTTTTTAATGGTGGCTTGTGATACCTTTGTGTGTCGCATCAAGCCATATTTCATAATTACAACGAGTATTTTAATGCCAATAATCTTTAACATAACTGCTTATGGAGCTGAAGACAGATTTTATGGGAGAGCCATTCACAGATATGTGGTTCTGGTCACATATAAATCATGTTCCCAAAATTACTAAACAGCACTGACATGAGCGTAACAGGGTTAATAAGCCAAATACTCATTACAGCAATGCCAAATTAAAAATGGAACAGAGCGTTGTTGTACTTTAGCTCAAATGATTGGATTTTATAAAGAAAATATAAATGTGACGAAAAATGTTTGTCAAAGAAAAGCATTTTAGAGGTTATCATGGTCTTTTTATTAATGTTAGACTTGATCAATATTAATTGAAACTTGGTCTATCACATAAATTTGAGTAGCCCTCTTGGATTATTTTCAGATGATGCTGTCATTTAGTGTCTTAAAGTCATCAGATGACCAAAACGAATCGCAAAATGATTTAGATAAGATATCTGTGTGGTGCGAAATGTGGCGATTAAAGAAGAATAAAGAAAAGTGTGAAGTTATTCACATGAGTACTAAAAGAAATCCGCTAAATATCGATTACGCGATAAATCACACAAATCTGAAGTCTTTAAATTCAACTAAATACTTAGGGATTACAATTGCAAGTAACCTAAATTGGAACGATCACATAGATAACGTTGTGGGTAGAACAGAACAAAGACTGCGATTTATGGCAGAACACTTAGAAGGTGCTACAGGCCAACTAAAGAGACTGACTACACCACACTTGTCCCCTATATTCTAGAGTACTGCTGAGCAGTGTGAGATCCGCATTAGGTGGGACTGACAGATGACATCAAAAAAGTTCCGAGAAGGGCGGCTCGTTTTGTATTATCGCGGAATAGGGGAGATAGTGCCACAGACATGATACGTGAATTGCAGTGGCAATCATTAAAACAAACGATGAAACGTCCCCTTAGAAAAAGTATTGAATTACTGTGATGATAAACCTCTTGCGTTATTTGCTTTTCAAACAGCTGAGCAAAACTGAACGTTCTCAGACATTACTCTCTATACCTATTCTGATCAATATTTTTAGCGCAACTCAATCTGACTTTCAATAAGCCCTACAAAAGAATGGCCCTGACTAACAGTAGCCTATACTTTTCATGAATCACTTACCTCACAAAAATCTTCGTTACTCGAACTACTGCAATACAGTGAGCGCCACTACTGCCAGCTAAATAAAAGATTCAAACTACTGAAGGCACTAACTACTGATAGGCATAGTTAGCAAATGAAGGATTTGGATAGAGAACAAACAATGTATTTACCTTAATAGTGTTCAAAAGTCATAATATATATATATCAGTTCCTAACATCCAGTCTTACAAATGTACTGTTTCTGATGGACACACGTCCAGATCATCCACTCTCAAACATCCGCCATCTCACTTCCCGACATCCACCACTGCTGGAGGCTCACCTCCAACTGCACAACGCTACGCGCTTTTAACAGCCAACTGCCCAACACTAAAATAGCGAATATTACAACAATGCCACCGAGCCACAGACTGCACACAGCACAGCCAGTGATTTTCATTTAGAGCGCTACATGGCGTTACCAATAAAAAAACCTAAACAGCCTACTTACATAGCCCCCACGCTCCCTACAAAAAATTTTACAAATTGTTTTGGGCAGTGGCCAATACAGATTTGAAAAAAAATTTCATAATTACAATAACAAAGAAATCAAATGCGCGCACTTATTGATACAATGTTGGTCAAAAGCTAAAATTTTCTCACAGTCCATGAAGACAGTCCTGATCATTCATCACAGTAAAATTGCAGTTTTTTTTTCTCAAAGTCTGAGCAGTAAAAGAAAATGCACATGGAAGTAGTGGATTTCCATGCAGTCTTCAAGAAGTAGTGTTGTCCTTCCAACGGAAAGACAGTGCTGACTCTTGGCATGCAGACAGGTAATAGGCCAGAACAGAGCAAACCCACAGCAGAGTCAGTCGAAGTTTTGAAGAATATTGGTAGGTGGGTCATCACAGAGTAGACCCACTGTAGTGCTGGTAGAGACTATGGTATTGGTGGGCCATCAAAGGTGCAGACCCACTGCAGTCCTTGTAGAAATAATGGTATTGGTGGGCCATCAAAGATGCAGACCCACTGTAGTCCTTGTAGAAATAATGGTATTGGTGGGCCATCAAAGATGCAGACCCACTGCAGTCCTTGTAGAGATGGCCAGCAGACATCTGCTGTGACTGTGCAGGTGCACAATCACCATCGAAGGGTCTTGTGGACAATATAGCAAATCCATAAACCACCACTTGTGTATGCACAAAACTTTTTGGAATGTCCTTAGAACCAGCAATGCTGTTAACCTGTCCCTTGCTGAATTATCAACACACGTGCAAGCACTAACATTCCTATTTTTTTTTTTTTTTTTTTTTTTTTTTACATATTGCGCATATACAATGACCAACAGAAATGTGTGCTGTGAAATGTATGCTTACAAGTTCCTTAATTTGATGAACTGGTGTCCATTACAATTTTATAACATGAGAATACAATTACAGAGCTACAGAAAACATCATGAAAACATAATAATACAGATAACATTTGTAGTAATACAGGCTTTACAAAAGAATAGAAATAGACATATACATCAGTGTTACAGGAATTATGACATAACTAAATATATAAAATAATGAGAATAGTTTTCGAAACATTAATTTCACACATGAGCATTAAAACAGGACAGAATAAATAATGTCTAAACATCTTTACAAAGAAAATAACATATTATAAATGCAAATTATATTTGAGGATAACAGTATTCCTCATCATAGTGAATGTAGCTTTGTACTAGAAGAATTCTACAACACAAATCTTATTAACTAAACACATAAAGACAGGAAGAACACAAATACACAAGGGTACACAAACACACAGGGGGATAACACAAAAGGAAAGGACAGGGTTTGTTTTACTGCAGTATTTTGCATGGAGATCTCCCTTCGTTCATCATAATTCCCAAAAAGTCCTATCTAAGCCTGCTTTCTGTATTCTATTCATCCTCTTTTAAAATAATTATTCTTCATTGTACAGTACCTTTTCTTTTACAATCTTTTTTCGTAAACTTCTCAATGCATTTCTTCCAATTCATCATAACTCATTCTCTTATATTGCCTACCCCCTCTTAAGCTAACTTAAATCTACTGAGCTCAAATGCATAAACTAAGGGACGAGGCAATGCAGCAACACAAAACAATTAATACAAACAGCAATGAAAAAAATGCAAATTGGCAAAGCTAGCAGCAGTAAATCTAAATTAGCAAAGCAAATGCAACATTACAACTAATATGAGCCAATGTGCAGCAACAAGAAAAATAAATCAGTAGTAAAACTGGCTTAACAGAGCAATACAAAGTGAAATTTAGTAGCACTATGCCTGGCAAACATCAGCAGCAAATGCAATAACTTATACCTAAATATGACATAGCTCAAGCAGAAAAAATATTACACTAAAGACAACAATGCAGATAAGGGAAATGTATATTCACATCTTAATGTCTATGTAATTAAAAGTGGTGCACCACCAAATCTTATTCTACAAAAAATTACCAAGTACTTGAAAAGAAAATTATAAATGCAGTTACTGTTATTGGTCCCTTCTTGCTGTTCTTTCCTTTCCAAGTGCTCCTTCTTCGAAGAATGTGGATCATAAAATTATTATTTAATAGATCTGTTGACAGAAAGTGTTCACATTAGCAAATGCATTTAATTTTATTTTATAAAATCAATGATGCAACACACCTGGAAAACAGTTATCAAATGAAATAAGCAACTAGCTATCTAAAGCGAAGCATAAAAATATCATTCAATAGTAATGTGGCATTTTATAAGTCAGTAGAAATTCTCTCAAGTCTCGTAGAAAGACACTTGTCATAATCAAGTGTATAGATGTAAAAATATTTCCCATCAACTCATAAGCATATGAGCAAGTAGCACAAAGTACGTGCTCCACAGTATAATCATACGTTTCCAAGTAATAGCGTGTCATATTTGCGATGCTTTCTACAAAGGAATGTCAGCAGCAAGGTTAATGGCCTCTTTTTCCTCCACCTAATGGCTGTTTCTCCAGGCGGCTGGCACAACTGGCCGCTCACGACGCATTACGTCAAGGTCACTTGGCTTTCTTAGCGAAATAGTTACGACAGCAGTTTGCACTACAGTGACAGTCTCATATAAAAATTTCATAGGTCGAAAATTTGCGTTACAACTGTGTAGAAACAAAATCCTATAAATATAACAGTGTCCAAAAAATTTTCGTCGGCATTGTGATACATTCACGCACTTACACACATTTCATAACTCTTAAAGTACGATTCTTGGTTTCCAACATCCTTTTTTCACAAATCAGAGTTCCTAGCCACTACTCATTATTCCTTACCTTATTACACATATACATATTCGTCGACAATTCTTCAATATTTCATCATAATAAATATGTAGCATAATCAATTTCCTCATATAGCATCAGCTTATTGATCATAAACATACCGCAACAGCATAATACACTTTGTCGTCATAAAAATAACATCATAACACCTCAGTCAAATCTCAAAAACGTCGTAGCTTTCTGCAATAATGTCAAAACCCAAAAAAATTCTCTGCTCATTTCAATATTGTCATCTACCTCCAACGTACTTTAAAAATCTTGCTCGCTTACCAAATACATCATTCAAAGCTCTCATGGTATCGCAATGGTTCCGAAAAATATATGAACAGTTCACAATGTACATACAAAATACAATTTCATAAGTGTGAAGTTATCCAACCATGTAATTACGCAAACATCTGTCACTGACGTAGTAAAAAAAATTTTGTTTCTCTGTTAAATAATCAGATGGCTGTGTAATTCTGTGTTAGAGAAATATGGTACCAATGTGTAATGTTGTATAAGCAAATACTATATTAGCTAGGGCTCCTTGTGCTTGTCAGACACATGGTACACAATGTAGGCGTGTACCCCCTGAGGAATAATGTAATTATACCATCAAGTGTTACAAATTACAGCAATGGAATGAAATGTATCACAGAAAACCTTTGTATCTTTGTAATTCAAAAATATTTAAAAATAAATGTTTTAAGTATAAAATTAATCACTCAAATACGTGTCCTTTAGCGCTAAATGTGCGTCTTGCTGTAAGATAATTCTCTGGAAGTGTCGTAGTTATCGTCCTCCGAAAGCTAAGTTCTGCAGAAGTCAATGTACTTACCTCATGATAAACAAAAGTGAAATGCTATGCATATAAATATCGTAGTTATTATGTACATTACCCTGATCAAGAAAATACTATACTGTAACGTATTGTTGTGCTACGAAAAAGGCTGTCAAATTGTAGCTATACCACAAAAGTTACTACTAAAACATGTTTTACTTTCCAGAAGAATTCAGAAAAACAGATACACTGCAAAAGCAACAATGTAAATTGTGTCACACATTAGTAGCGTCGTGATATAATCGTATAGCTGTCAAATAAACCAAATGCTAAGTCATCTTTAATCCCACAGAGAGTACTTCAAATAAACAATGTCTTTTCAAGTAAACCAAAATATTGCATGAAAATCTCATTAGCAGTACCGGTACATGTTCTAAGTATGGGAGCCTTATAGTCGCTACGTGATCATGCAACTAACAAGCAAGAATGTACAAATAACAGCACTGTGTCGTCTGTTCACTATAACAATGCATTCGTAATTTCTGTTTAAATAAGTTCTCTTGGTTCTTGACTGGATATTTAACTTCAAACATTGTTGCATGTTAACAGTTTCTAAGTCTGAAAAAGCATACTAGTATCGTGAAGTGAAAAGTTTTATGCCAAAGACAAAGTTAAAAAGCAGATTTTCTTCCAATAAACGGTTTTACATGCGAAATGTGGTGCAATCTTTTACCCTTTCTAGTGCGCAGAGTTCCATCTTCAAAGCAATTATCATGTTGTATACATCGGTAAGGAACGCTAAAATTTTTCTCAAGGTTAACGTGTATGTTATTTTTCGCTAAGCCAGCCAGCCCACGTGGCTGCCTACGGTGCGAGTCATTATCTGTTTCTTTAATGGCGCGCGTCGTTATTAGAATTTGGAGATCTAACTTCTACAAATTCACCTCGTCGAGAGGGACCTGCCCTGTTTGAATCCCGCCAGTTCTGAAGAAATTCTGGTCTGCCGTTTTGTCGGTAGTTTACATAGTTTCTTTTTTGTCGGTCATGTGGTGGAGAATTTCTCCAAGAATCGTAACTTCGCGGTGTACCGTTGCGTCTTAAGTTATTCTGTCTCCCTTGATAATAATTATTTTGGTTCCCATATTGTCTGTTTCTCTGATTGTCTCTGTGATAGTCATTACTGCGGAGAGGTGATCTTTACCTGTAATTATTACTTCTCTGCCAACGGTTGTCATATGGGTGGTGTCTGTTTTGGTCACGATATACGTTGTAAGAATAGCCTTGTCGTGTCCATTTACTATTTCTGTCGTCGCGCAATTGTGACGGATGTGACCTGTAATTGTTATGTCCCTCTTCTCGTGTCCCGCGATTGTTAGTGTCAATTTCCAATTCTTGTAAGAGTCCCTGAAATGCTTCAACGTCGTCTTTGCAACGTCCTGCCAAAATAATGTGTCGTAAATGTTCAGGCACTTGGATTAAGCAAATGCGGATGAGTTCTGAGGGGCTGTATGGGTTTGGAAGATACTGATTCTTATGCAACATGTCTACGAAATATTTGACAAGACTAGAAAATTCCGATTGTTCGAAACGTTTCATCATTATGATGCTATGTTTTACTCGGTCTTGTGTAGCTTGAGACCAATATGCTGAGAGGAAGGCATGATAAAATTCTCCTTCACTGTGACAATCGTGAATGACCGATCGCATTCTTACAGCTGGTTCATTCTCTAAGTAGCCACACATAAATTCTAATCTGTGCTCCAATGACCAGTTGGGAGGAAAACAATGAGAGAATTGATGAAGCCATGCTTGTGGATGAATGTCGTTGCCAGAATTCTTAAATGTTTTGAATTTACGTGTAGTAATGAACACCTTATAGTCAAAGTCATCATGTCGGCGATTCGGTTACGCATATCGGTCATTGTTACTCTGTTTTGGCGGTTCAATCTCAAAATTCAGTGCACCTTGCCAACTTCTTTCATAATTTTCGAAATGCCCTGTGTTATTATTTTGTGACTTTTCCATATTTCTAAGTCCCTCTTCCCGTGTTGTAGCGCGAGTATCCTCTGAAATATGTAGTTTTTGTATTACTTGTCCCAACTGATCTTGTACTTCCTGGATTTCTCTTTTGTGTTGCGTATTAATTTGATTCTGATTTTGTTTGAATTTCTTAGTTTGTTCATATTTTTCTGTGTCAGTGATGGCTACAGGTCTTGTGTCATTCAGATCATCATCTACCTTTGTAGATAAGTTAGTGAACTGATCCGAAAGTTCGGCTACTTTCTCCGATAGTGTACTTATTTCCTCAGTGTGTTTTTCTGAACCAAGTTTCAGAGTGTCTATTTGTGTTGAAATCGTATCTACTGTGTCCTTTAAGTTTTCTTGAGTTTTTGCAAGTTGCGTACCCGAATCGGTAGATGCAACTGAGTCAATTTTAGCTTGAAAGGTCTCATGATTTTCATGAACAATAGTTTGCAGTTCTTTTAGGGCTGCCTTGTGATTCTGTAATGTATTTTCATGCCGCGAAAAATAGGTTGGAAATGCTCACAAATTTGTGTTTTTGCGTCATTACAGACTTTTTGACATTTCGATTCGATTTTATGTAACTCTGTAGTTAAATCTTCACCTGTTTGTTCAAGCGTGATGTGAAGATTTTGTTCCATTGTGTCTAACTTCAGAAGATTTTGTTCCATTGTGTCTAGCTTTTGAAGCTTTTGCTGTGTTTGTCTCATTTGTTGTATTAATTGTAATAACAGTGCACTGGTGTCTGAAACATGTTCCTCAGTGCTTTTCGGCAGTGAATTGGCACCGACAACATTCACATTTTGACAAACAGAAAATGTGTCTTGACTTATTTGAGAAAACGGCGAGGACGCAAAACCTTAATCTACAGCATTTGCAAGATTGCGTCCTGTCACTTCGGAATCCTGAGGCGAGCAGTTGCCGACCGATCGATCGATAATGCTTCCCTGTTCAATATTTGTTTCACTGTCTACGCTATTATTTGCCGCCCGCTCCATTTCCCTATGCACAATTACCAAATTAACACTTTGAATGTCTGTTAATTCACTAAACAATGGTGCTGATAAGCTACGCTCGTCGTCACTATTATTTCTCAGTTTACATTGGAGCCTAGTGTTACGTTTCTCACACGTCATTATTGTCACAATATTTCACACGATAACACAGAAAAACACAATTTGAAGAGCAAAATAAGAAAACACATTAACATAGCACTGAAAATAATATCTACTTAACTGCAAGCGCAGCTGCGAAATACTTGGTGCAAATTTACATGCATGCCACAACTGTTTTACTGTACAACAATGAAAAACTACAACTACAAAGGAAATTCTCTCTGTGATTACGCGCTAGCAATAAACAATATCTACACGAACTACACAAACTACAAGGGAAAAAAATCAGAAGATTCCAGTGAGGTATCCTCGGCTAAGGGTCGACATACGAAACGTCCCCTTAGAAAAATTATTGAATTACTGTGATGATAAACCTCTTACGTTATTTGATTTTCAAACAGCTGAGCAAAACTGAACGTTCTCGGACATTACTCTCTTTACCTATTCTGATCAACACTAAACTGACACACAATATTTTTAGCGCAACGCAATCTGACTTTCAATAATCCCTACAAAAGAATGGCGCTGACTAACATTTACCTATACCTTTCACAAATCACTTACCTCACAAAAATCTTCGTTACTCGAACAACTACAATACAGTGAGCGCCACTACTGCCAGCTAAATAAAAGAGTCAAACTACTGAAGGCACTAACTACTGATATGCATAGCAAATGAAAGATTTTGATAGAGAACAAACAATGTATTTACCTTAATAGTGTTCAAAAGTCATAATATATATAGCAGTTCATGACATCCATTCTTACAAATGTACTGTTTCTGATGGACACACGTCCGGATCATTCGCTCTAAAAAATCCGCCATCTCTCTTCCCCACATCCACCACTGTTGGCGGCTCACCTGCAACTGCGCAACGCTACGCGATTTTAACAGCCAACTGCCCAACACTAAAATAGCGAATATTACAACAATGCCACCCAGTCACAGACTGCACACAGCACAGCCAGTGATTTTCATACAGAGCGCTACGTGGCGTTACCAAAAAAAAAAAAAAAAACCTAAACAGCCTACTTACAAGGAATGCTTCGCTGCGACGGGATCTTCTCATAAAATTTCAATCACCAGTTTTCTCCTCCGATTGCGTAAACATGCTGTTGGCAACTACCTACTATCATCATGATAAGAGCCCGCATCTCGTGGTCGTGCGGTGGCGTTCTCGCTTCCCACGCCCGGGTTCCCGGGTTCGATTCCCGGCGGGGTCAGGGATTTTCTGTGCCTCGTGATGGCTGGGTGTTGTGTGATGTCCTTAGGTTAGTTAGGTTTAAGTAGTTCTAAGTTCTAGGGGACTGCTGACCATAGATGTTAAGTCCCATAGTGCTCAGAGCCATTTGAACCATCATGATAAGATAAGAGAAATGAAGGTTCGCACATAAAAATTTAAGTGCTCGTTATTCCCGCTCGCCATTCGAGAGTGGAACGGTACAGACAGCTTGAAGGTACTTCATTGAACCCCCTGCCAGACAACTGTGAATAGCAGAGTAATCGCATAGATGTAGATGTAGACGTAGAGTTAATTTAAGATACTTTAACTGGCTGAAATTGCTTTCCCTTAAAAGTATTAAAAGTAAGTTGATGCTTTCATTGTGGGATTCAGACGTAGAAGCTATCGCCTACAAAAATTGTTATGTCTCTAAAAATAAGAGGGTATTCTGTCTCAATTAATGTTACTAATGTTTATATAAAACGCGTATCAGGTCTAATCAAAACATGAGACCTGATAGACTAATTACGCTTAAAAAAAAGGCATGAAAAGAATGTTCATAAAGTTGTGGAACCAACTGTTATTACTTTGAGTACATGATACTTCTTACCGAAATGGGCTCATAATTTTAGTAATAGTAATAATGAAACAGATCTAAATACTCTTAAACAATAATCTTATTCGGCCCAGCCGTTATTATAAATGGTCATTAAGCGAGAAACTAGAATGGTTCAAATTGTTCTAACCACTATGGGCCTTAACATCTGACGTCATCAGTCTCCTAGAGTTAGAACTACCTAGGGACATCACACACATCCATGCTAGAGGCAGGACTCGAACATGTGACCGTAGTAGCAGCCCGGTTCCGGACTGAAGGACCTAGAACCGCTCGGCCACAACGGCCGGCAAGAAACAAAAATCACAGTAACATCACTTAATAGTTTTACAAGCGGGCAGCGGGGATGACGCTGTGTAACTAAGAGAAGCCACTGCCACAGGAAGGAGATACACTTTATCGGCATCAACCACCACCAACTATCTAACCAGGGCTAACGGACATCACAGCTACAGGAAGTTACCCTTCACACGGACGAAGCAAAACCGCCCAACGTTAAAAACTTATAACTGTAAACATTGATTTAATAACGATATCTGCTTGAGAAAATAATCACAACGCAACAAAATTTCTGTCTCTTATGCACCACGATCCTGCTGCGCAATACGGGACAGCACTTCACGAAATTTATGAAGGCTTCATCACGTCTGTATACACCACAGTAGGCGACAGCTGACCATCACGTTCAACACCCACTCCACCATAATTCACGTTGACAAAACCTATCCGCTTCCTAATAACTGATGTGGGGCAGAGAAGCGCAACTCTTGGTGATCTACGTAACACCGTAGTAACAAATTCTCCTTCGATCTACGTCTCTGGCAGTTTGCTGCCGGTTTATTCTAGGCACCAGGAAAAGACGCCGCCAGCGCCCCAAGAACACGATGTCCGCCTACATCGTCGTCACTCACTGAGTAGGTAACTGCTACTCTGCAAGCACTCTACCGGACTCTATGGCCCTCCACGTTTCAGTCTCTCTTGCTTGCTTGCTCGCTCACCGTGAAGAAACTTGCTCACTCCGACACGCCTGTGGTGCCTTTCGCGGATGCCTGAGGCCAACCGCTTGGCCGCCCACACCAATAGAAGCAGGTCCGGACGCAGACACTGACGCCATCCCACAACGTGGCGACACGACAGCGGTCTCCGGTGCTGACAGAAGACGATGTCCTCTTCCGCCCCTCGCTGCGGCCTGCTCCCCGAAACTACTTCTTAGTCAGCCACGCCGACACAAAGGTAGGCCACAGAGACCAGCGGCTCGGGCCACGTTCGACGGCATCAGGAAAGCTTCGGATCGTCGCTGCCGCTGCCGCTGCCCACAGGCCACCAGCCGCGCTCTACGGCCAAGCGTCGTGACCAAAGCAGCACTGTGGTGGCCAGCTGGGAGCCAGGGAAGTCAAGCTTTCCGCGAAATCAATGTCATGGCAATCCATATGAAGCAGATCGACTGCCTACTGTTGATCTTATGTCGTTGTACGTGGAATGATCACCGTATTTGGGAAACAGTAACAGGCACAATGCAGAATATCCGCAAGGCTACCAATATGTTTGGAAATGTGTTATTTAAATTGTGCTTAAGAAGAGAATTTGGAAGGTGTAGTTGGGGGAATGGATCAGACCAAAAATTAGCTGCACGAATTTTTTTTTATTGTAAAATTTCTTCATCGAATCCTGCTTATGAACGACTAAGCCGTAAAGAGTTGCCAACTTTACTACACACTCTCATAGTGTAGAACTGACTTGGCTTAAGTTCCATAAAAAATCAAATGTGCCCAACATGTTTTCTATCACATCGTACCTTATAGAAAAGTTTCCTACAACTGTATCTAGAATAATATTGAAAACTTTTAACTGAAAATTGTCCCCTGGGCTCAGGATTAAATCTCAGTTCTCAATATTGGCACTTGCAACGCCTATTGTGCCTTTTCTTGCATGAAACCTAATGTTATGCAGTTAGCGCAGCTAACGCGTCGTACCACATTGCAGACATCGGGGCACACAAAAAAAAAAAAAAAAAAAATGGTTCAAATGGCTCTGAGCACTACGGGACTCAACTTCTGAGGTCATCAGTCTCCTAGAACTTAGAAATACTTAAACCTAACTAACCTAAGGACATCACACACTTCCATGCCCGAGGCAGGATTTGAACCTGCGACGATATTTTTTTAGTTCAGTAACCGCATCCACAGTCAGATTAAATTAAAAAGCAAGTTCAATCGATCTTTGTATTCCTGGCTAGCAAATGACAGTATAACAACTATCTACGCAGACCATTTCCTATCTCACCTGGAGAGAGGACCCAGTACTTTCTTTCAAGACTTTCCATCTTTGGTGACAAGAATGAAAAAAAAATATGTTTTCGAAACAATTCTAAAAAAGTGTTTATATCTGTGCAGATATCCACAGCGTGGACGCCATAATGATTTAATGAACAATGAACAAGCACAGCAAGGAGAAAAATTGCCAACAACTTTTCTTTTAATATTATACGCAGTTGAGATCCCTGACGGATGGTCTCACACAGTTCCCATTGTCTTAACTCTGCGCAAGGAAGCTTGAAAGCTGTAAGACATAATGTTTCAACTCTTCGCAAATCAGTTTAGCGACCGACTGACCATTCTTCTAGTCACAGTGAATAAAGTCGAGAAAATGCGCCAATTCTATATACGTTCTCTTCATCGAAAGTAACATAGTGCAGTATAAGAGCATTTTGCTGTGTTTGTGCTTCATTGGGGGTTGCATCTTCCCAACAGAAAATTATTTGTTACGTTTTTCGTCTGTTAAAATAGTTTGGCGAATAAAGTCTCCAGCAATTTCAATTAGCTCTTTGTGAACCACTTGTATTAGATAATAACCATTCGTTTTCCTCCTTACTGTGCACTTCAGCTTTACATACTAGTCCGCAAAACTTCGACAACTCGAAATAAAGTCAACTGCTCGCTAAGCTGCTGTTGCTTTTCATCACCAACAGATGGCGACATTCATAGTTTGACCTGACCACCATGCTTTGTTTAACCCTTTCAGACCTGAATGTTTTCTGGAGGAGTGATTGTTTTTCTTTATGTGGTAATGTTCTTAGGTGATGTTGTAATGATTTTAGAGACTAGATTTATATGAAAATAGGTACCCGTTTTCATAATATACTTTGTATACTTGGCTTCATTTTATGCACTATAATAACTAATTAGGAAATATTCCCTACTCTAGTAAATAAGATGATCATTCAGTAATCACCATGCAAAATACCAATGAAAAAGTTCATTTATAAAGCTGAATATAGTGAACGAACCATATCCGGTATTCTGGTGATCCCCAGCTGCTGCGCACTGCAACATTGACTGGCTGATATTTTCGTAGAGACGCCCAAAAGTTGGTATAGTTGGGCATGATGAAAAGGCTGAACATTCACAAATGTGTACCTCAGCTTTCCATTGGGGAAAAATACTTCTGTTACAGCTAAGACACAGTAAAAGTGAATGTACACAATTGTAGCCAGACTGTCAGAAAGGGTTAAGACACAACAGTGCCTCAAATTAATTTTTTTTCCACAGATATGCCGCTTGTCAAGGGTCGCCTTGTTCTTTCCAAGTCTAAAATATCGGCAGCAGTACTTCGGCAACGCAAGAAGTGCAATGTACATGTCAAGTACCACAATTTCATTTCCCATGTACACATATATACGTCAAAGTAGTGCCAGAAACGTACCTTTTTAGCCCTACAGTAAGTGCTGCAATACTATTTTCATGCTTAAATAACTACCCGTAAGTAACCCGACCAGTTCTGCAGCTCCAGAAATTACATGCTAACTAAAATACTACGCTAGCCGGACAAACAAGCAAACAGGCAGTCAGATCTACAGGAAGAATGTAATTAATTATGCCTGCTCTTGACGTAAGTCACAATGTACCCTGAGAAAAAATATTCCTACATCTACATTGTTTTCAAGCCCCGTTTTAGAAGAACCAAAGAGAAAGCTTCATGTTATACACCAGAAAAATACAATCGGTAATACTGATTGGCAGTTATTGATTTTATTACAAATGACTCAGGCCTACTAGAAGTTATGTACCATAACAACTTTTGTCGAAGTTTACAGTACTTACCATCCGGAAATAAGGGGCCAAGGCTCTACAAAGGTATGTAGACAGTATTTCCTAGAATTAACTATTAATTAACGCAAACATCTAACAAAAATAAATGATGCAGAAGCACACAACATAGCCAAAAGGAAAGCAAACTCAACCAACTTTATATTGGGAAGCAAGGCAGGAGGGAATGAAGTAAAATGGACGGTATTTACATAATGTTACAGTAACGCACTACGATCACTTCTCTTATGTTTAGGTACACATCGAACCAAAGACAATGATAGATTTGAAACATCTCGAGAAAAATGGGGCAGAATCTATATCTCGAAAGGGAGCCCTTTGATAAAATTATTTATCAATTACAATGAATGAAACTCACTGCAGTTGTAAAAATTATTCATTTCTAAAAAGGAAAGCACAACCCGGTTTCAGGACCGGTGTCCCATCATCTGGCGCAAGTTAAAATATGAGTCCACAAAGGATGCATGACTGAGGATAAAATATGTTAAAATAATGCATCCCTTGTACAGGGCATAAAGCAGAATATCCTCTTCTGTCCTAGACTTACCAGGCCGAAAGAAGAGAGACTACATATATAATTAAGGCAATGACGACGAATGATCCCTTCAGTGCAGATGCACAACAAGCTCGAACTCTTATGGGAATCTGCGAAATACCTCGAGTAACGAGGCTAATGAACAGGGACAATACATTAGTAGTGTGTGTATAAGCTGAGATCTCGGACTAGAGTTGTGCTAGGGCAGTCCGTGCCATTGTGGTGACCACTGTGTCCGGATGGTGTAGTGGTGAGCGCATCTGCCGAGTAAGCGGGGCACTTGGGTTAGAGTCCCGGTACAGCACAAATTTTCTACTTGCACCATTAATATAAAGTAACACCACTGTGCCTTGATCTATAATCGCTGCAGGATCCCAAAACGGTGTTTGCTCTTTCAGACATGTCCGAAAGAAAAGGCTCCACAGACGCAGGGTGTTTCAGACGTGATGATCAGTATTCAGGGATATGACAGAAATGGTCATTCGAAACAAAACTAAATCAAGTATACTTGTGCTCTAAAATGCAAAGTTTGAAAGTTACGAACAATTGTTCAGAAAAAGAGTTGTGTTTCAAAGTAGCGAAGATGAACAAGTGCTCATAGCTCTTAACATATGCATTTTTAGAACATAAGTTTCCTGGATTCTTTTTTCTTGTTTTTGTTTTGGTCCATACTACCACTTGCAAAAATACGCAAAGCAAAGAGCTTTCAATAGAAGAGATTTGTTTCACAGTATGGAAGATCAAGAACTGCTCGTATGCCTTTTACAGACCATGTTTACTTGACTTTTTGTTTCGAATGATCGTTCCTGTCGTATCCCTGAATATTGACCATTACTTCTGAAACATCCTGTACGTAACTAAGGAGGAGAGGGCCGATCACCCCTTAAGTGCAGATGCACACCAACTTGAACTCTTACGGAAGTTGGCTAAATTGCCGTGAGTAGTAAGGATAGTGAGTAGGGAGCGCTACATCAATAGTATGTGGATAAGTCGAGAATTTGGGTCTGACGGAAGGTATGCTACGGTATTCCATGATGTAGTGAGCACTGTGTCTGTATAGGATAGTGGTCAGCGCATTTACCTAGTAACAGCAAGCCTGGGCTTGAATTCCAGTCCAGCATAGATTTTCAACATTCCCCATTGATGCAAATCAGTGCTATCGTCTATACTTCCTTTGTGTCTTGATACGTTAGTGTGACAGTACTAAATACACGCGATATTTCTGTAGGCATACATTGTTATAAACTTAAGTAGTTTGTCTTGTTCAAGTTAGAATAACATGATCTAATATTTTGTGTGGTGCAGTGTCAACTCGGCCTCCTCCAGGAGTAAATCTACGAACCCATCACTGTGCTGACGAATGTTATTTCGCCTGGCACAAGAATGTTACTTAGTCAGGTGTGTCTCATAGAAAAAACAACTGAAAACGTATTTGAACTGTGGACTTCAGGAACTCTCAAAATCACAAATAAAAAAAATCTTTATTTTGTAAGTCAGCAATAACTTGATACTATAATGAAAAAGTAATTCAAGGTCTTCGTGCCAGCTTTAACGCCAGACAAAATGTTTCAGTGGACTTGAGCTCTTAAGTATTCTAGCTCCGAAATTGTTGTGGAAGTGAGCTGTAACGCAAATGCTTTGATCTATAGCCATTGCCATTTTTAATAAATGAAATCTGGTGCAGAGAGGTAGGAAGGAATGCTGAGAAGCTAGTATGAAAGAAAAGTGGTAAGAAATGATGTGTCCTGAGTGGCGGATTTCGCACTGTTGCTCTCCAAGCCACCCCCCACTCTGCCCCAACCCCCCGTCCTCCACCACCAGTCTCATGCATAGCTGATATCATATATGTGCGTAGCTCCATCGTCACCTGCGGAATGGAAAAGATGAGAAAAGAAAATACCAGAGAAACTGGAAAAGAGAAGTGGCAGAATGTGGAACGAAAGTGATGACGAATTGCTTTTCCTTAGGCTTTCTGGCCACTCCTCAGGCAGAATCGAAACCGATGTCCGGCAACAGAAAACTGTCTCTGCACTAGTAAGAAATCGTCTGCCGTTGATGACGCGTTCATTTTTGTAGGGACGATAACCTACTGGCAATTACATTGAAAAAAAAAATCGTGTCCAGACACTATCTTCAAATTCTGTTACTCCTCTTCATTTCAGTTCATGCATTAATATCTTCTCTCTCTAAGAACTTTTGTACCAGTGTAATAATAAGAAGTGAAATCAACATTTTCTTCGTAAATGCAAGCCTCGTATTTGCCTTAAGTGAGTTTGTGAACCCACGCAAACTGTAAAATGTAAATTTTCGTGGTTGTAAACGCAACACATTCAAATAGTCCGGACAATTATGCCGTAGTAGAATGCCGTACGGTACACCCAAAGTACACACACCATCAATGGCAAAAACAGTGTTCGCCACCTACAACAAATGTGGAAGCAGCGGGAATGCTGCGAAGCGGGACCGCACGACTAAGAGTTGGAATGAGACATTGCTGGAGAATTCGTCCGTTCACATGAAAAAGCTTTTATGGAAATATCACCACAAGGACGCAAAAGGCGTGATCGACAAAGACCTTGACTCGTGCTATCACAATCGCTTTCTAGTCAGAAGTACATTCGGAAAAGACCACGCTTCTATGACCTCAATTATCGTGGAAAGTTTAGAAGGTGTTGTAAATTGTGAACAACATAAAAAGTTGATAAAAGAAGAAAAATGTGCAGTCCATGCAACTGCATGAGCGAACCAGTGGGCGCTAAGACAGTATTCAATATTTTCAGGTTCAGGACCTTGCTTATACATCACTATTTCTTTAAAATGTATGCTGTGAGTAAAAGTCAACAATAGTTAAGGAAATTTCCGTTTTAAAATTTTTTGTAGTGGTCGTAGTACATTTAGAAGTATACTTTACTGAAAGTCCTCTGCTAATGCTAGAAGTGTGCTGAACAACACTGTCAGGTTCATGGGTATGTTGTTAATAAAATAAAACAGCAATTAACGAATTATTTTTTAAATTTCTGTTAGGATAGTGCGCTTCATGGAAAATGCATTGATATTGCTAGGGTTAAATAAGTCCTGACGGTAAACGATCTAGATGACATCCGGTACAAAAGACCAAAAATGTTCTTACGTGTCTGTGGCGAAGACAGGCAGGAGGACGTGTTGTCTGTTTGACTATACAGTATGATGACATTTGCTCAAATGAAACAGAATTGGAATTCTTTTCAAGACTTTTTTATTTTTAGGTTCGTACAATAAATTCCCGTAAATGAGAATACGTCACACACTATTACACGTTCTGTAGTGCAGTGTAGTCTACTTTCCTTGTGTTCTCAAAAAAATGGTTCAAATGGCTCTGAGCACTATGGAACTTAGCATCTGTGGTCATCAGTCCCCTAGAACTTAGAACTACTTAAACCTAACTAACCTAAGGACATCACACACATCCATGCCCGAGGCAGGATTCGAACCTGCGACCGTAGCAGTCACGCGGTTCCAGACTGTAGCGCCTAGAACCGCACGGCCAAACCGGCCGGCCTGTGTTCTCAGTTTTGAATCTGCTGCACTGCATTGATAATAATTGTTAGCTGCCTACTGACCTGTTTCTCATTCGGTGGGAATTCAAGAGAAATTTTCTGACGCTGCCGATGCCTCGGTCACCTCCGCCACCACCGCAGCTTCTGACGATGTCTCCGGTGTACGTGGTGGAAAGTGTAGGGTCCCCCTCGTAGGAAAAAAACAAATGAAGTACCGTAACTCTGTAACGTATTTTCACAACAGAATACCATCAACAATCTGTTCCCACTTAAATCTATGTACATGCGTGCTCGTTTTAGCATTAGCTTTGGCACTTAGTGTTGACCTTTGGAGGCAGAAGTAGATAACCCGGTTGGGTTGTATGTATCAGAGTTGGATGGTATAATAAAATAGAAATCTGCAGCTGGGTCATGTAAGCAAAAAGAGCATTTATATACACTTGTTCGTTTACACATAGAAAATTTGAAGAAATATGTCGAGAAATGTGGAAAATGACAGAAAAAATCAGTACAATCCTGATATGAGATGGTGAAACAGGGTATTCGTATTTATGTAGCCGAAAGTTTTTTGTGACACAAGTTCTAGATCAAAATGTTTAGAAATGTCTCAGATACTGTCCTCGGAAGCGACAAGGTGGAGAAATTTATTAGAATCACAGCACCATCTGACTCCAAACTGACTGAGATCTGGGCTAAGGGTTGAGAGAAGAGATAGATCTCGTAGTAGACTCCTTGATAAAAACAATATATGAATTTTGTTATTTATACAGAGGGAGGGTTGGACATATATACTTAGAAATGAAGCAAAATCATTATACAGATGTGATAAGCGGTCTAGAGGGGCTGTAACGAGTAGATATAGGAGAAGATGTGACATGAGTTATGATCTCATAGTGGGAAATGGTACATTCTATAGAGAGACATGAAGACAGGACGAAATCGCGATACTCACATTAGATCCATGAGTGTGTGAGGAAATGGTAACGTCATTTTAATCTGAATGCTATGGTGTTCTTCACTCAACACACCCTAGTTGCAAGTCGTATGTATTTGGGATTGTAAACGTTATTTGGATGTGGTTTAAAGCGGAAAATTCCAAAATCAAAAGAAGCGAAACACAGTGACTGCATGCTCACATTACTATAGGAGAAATAACGAGAAGTTGTCTGTCAGCATCTCTTTGTATATCACAGATAGCATGAATAGCAAAACTTTTGTATCCACAATACTTCTTTTAATCCTTATACTATTGGTAACATTTGTCTAATTTTTAAGGCATTTATGGCTCTTTTAACCATTTTCCGATCGGGCTCTGACATTTTAGTAACGTCATGCATACAGAAACAAAATGGCATCCACTCAGTCCGTGGACCTGCTGTGTTCATGCAACAGGACGCACATAAAGGAATGTAACTGCAGCCACATTTATAAGCTGTCAACAGAAGTACTCTCATCTTGAGTGTGTTTTGCTTGTCATTGCTAGACCCACGTCCCACCCAATTTGTCCTGGGTTATCTACATCGCAGCACACACACAAAATAAGGAAATTGGATTCCAAGTCCAACGACATTTAGAAGATACGACTAGAACATTAAGTCACTGTTAGTATCTCCATTATCATTATTTATTTATCCAATTGATTTTTCAGTTTCTAGAGTGAATAATCATATTTAATAAAAAAAAGCATTTTGTTGTTGGCGATCATAATGGCTTCTAAACCAGAGTCCTCTGGAGAAGTAAAGTAAATACAGCTGACTTGTGCAGTTGTGCATACTTTCCACATAATAAGGATCAATAATTTTCTATAGTACTCCAATATATTTGTTTTCCTGCAGACACGGACCAATAGAAGAGTTTCTAAGCAAAATGATTAGCCATAATGCTATGCTCTTAGGGCCTACAGTTTTGATTATTTAACCTTGAAATCCACTACCCATGCTATTAAACAGCGATGTTGACGATTCTGGGGTTAACTGCAGGTAGGTTAGTTCACAGTCTATATGTCATAGCATCCAGTATGGGATACAATAACCTTCCAGAGCTTTCTTGATCATGTTAATCTAAAAAATTATAGTGATTGTAAATATGAGTTTACAAAGAAGAACTATGCTTCTCTAGAACGTTTGGCTGTCTTGCTGGCAGTGATGAAGACAAAATTATACCTTTTTGGTAAGTCATGGGGGCAACGAACTTTGAGCAGAATTGTGAACATGTAATGGAAGATTTTTGTTTTAATGGAATATTTGGCAGTGGCACTACGCAGTAGCAAACACTCTACTTAAAAAAATATGAGTATACAATGTTATTTGAGACCATCTGCTGTATATCTGTAGTTTAAAGTGGAAACTATTTTCACAGAAACAGAGATATTGGCAGCTATTTTGTAGCCGATGTAACGGTGTAATTCAAAGTTACTCAACTGAACGACTGAAATAACTCCGTTAGTTGCTATAGAACTCTAACAGAGGAAGGTCAGGTATGAAAGTCGTAAAGGAATTAGCATATTTCATCAAAATACAAGAGCTATTAGAGATGAAGTTAGAGAATTTCTTATACATTTTGACTCTGACATTATTGGTATATCAGAGCACCACTTTAATTATGTGACAATTCAGAGGTTGCCTTTACCAGGATGCAGACGAGCTGGCTGCTAGTACGAGAGTGGCCTTTTGCGTAAAAAGCAGTATTCCATTTGAGTCCATAGATGTATCAAAACATTGTACTGAGTTGGTGTTTGAATGTTCAAAAATTCAAATGGCTCTGAGCACTATGTGACTTAACAACTGAGGTCATCAGTCGCCTAGAACTTAGAACTAATTAAACCTAACTGACCTAAGGACATCACATACATCAATGTTTGAGGCAGGATTCGAACCTGCGAACGTAGCGGTCGTTCGGTTCCAGACTGTAGCACCTAGAACCGCACGGCCACTCCGGCCGGCGTTTGAATGTTGCGCAGGGGCAGCTGAACTTAGTAAAACTAAACTTCTAATTTTTCTTATTTGTAGGTCCACTAACACTGACTTCAGAATATTTCTGCTCAAACTGGAGAGGGTTCTTCGTTTACTTTATAGGAAGTACTAAAGTTATTAGTACAAGGATGACTTCAATATTACTGAACGTAGCTGGCGAATTAAATAAATACTTTGTTTCTGCAGAGAATCGTATAACTCTCTTGGATAATGCCTTTCCGAGACTTATATCTGAAATACTCATCTGTCATACCGACAACGGACAGATTGAGTCAATAATTAAATCACTGAGGACTAAGGACTCTCATATATACGACGGAGTATTTATTAGAATACTTAAGTACTGTGCTACGCAAGTTACTCCTGTACTTAGATATATTTGTAATTTTTCCATTACGAATGGTAAGTTTCCTGAACGAATAAAATACTCAGTAGGAAAGCCACTTCATAAAAGGCGTGAAAGGGATAATGTAGACAATTTTAGCCCTATTTCTGTGCCATCAGTGTTTGCTAAAGTTATTGAAAAGGCTGAGTATGAGAGAATAATTGTTTATTACATTTCACATTATTTGCTGTCAAATGTACAGTTTCGTTTTATAGCTGGTTTAACAACTGACAGTGCTGTATTCTCTTTTCTCTTTGAGGTACTGGATGGATTAAACAAAACGCTAGACATCTTTTTTCTTTTAACTAAGGCGTTTGATTATGTTGATCACACAATATTGCTGCAGAAGTTGGACCATTACAGAACACGTGGAGTAGCTCACAACTGGTTCACTTCTTACTTTAAGAACAGACAGCAAAAGATCGTCCTTCACAGTAATGAGACTGACTATAATGTGGCGCCCAAGTGGGACACTGTTAAAGGGGGTGCCCCACGGATCAGTGCTGGGGCCACTCCTGTTCCTTATTTATACAAATGATACGCCATGTCGTATTACAAGTGATTCTAAAATATTTCTGTTTACTGATGACACTAGCTTGGTAGCAAAAAAATGTTGTGAGGAACGCTGGTACTGTTTCAAATACTGCAGTTCAAGACTTAAGTTCATGGCTTGCACAAATAAAGTAACGTTAAATCACAGAAAGACTCGATTTTTACAGTTTATGACACACAATTCAACAAAATCTTACGTTCTAATTACACAGAATGGGCATTTTATTAGTGAGAGAGAAAGTTCAAATTTCTAGATGTTCAGATAGATAGTAAACTGTTGTGGAATGCCCACATTCAGGTTCTTGTTTAAAGACTTAATGCTGCCATTGTTACTTTTAGAACAGTATCTAAAATAAGTGATAGTTCAACATGAAAGGTAGCCTACTTTGCTTATTTTCATTCGCTTACGATACATGGAAATATATTTTGGGGTAACTCTTCTCATTCCCAAAGAGTGTTTTTGGCTCATAAGTGGGCAGTACTGGCAGTAAGTGGTGTAAGTGGGCGTACCTCATGTCGACCACACTTCGTTTGCGTGGGTATTCTGACATTGGCCTCACAATAAGTATATTCCTTACTGTCATTTCTTGTTAACAACATCAGCGTATTCCCAAGAATAAGCACGTTTTACTCAGTTAATACTAAGCAGAAATCCAATCTGCATTTGGATCGCACTTTCTTGACTCAAGTGCAGTATACTACATCTACATCATATTACGCAACCAACCTAATGGTTCGTGGCGGAGGGTACTTTCGATACCACTGTCAGATCCCTCCAACCCTGTTAAGATCGCGAATAGTGCGTGAGACCGATGACTGTCGGTAAGCCTCTGTATTGGCTCTAATTTCTCGAATTTTCTTCTCGTGGTCAATCCGCGAGATGTATCTGAGGGGAATCAATATGTTGTCCGACTCATCCTATAACTGCTGTCCCGAAACTTCAATAGTAACTGCAGTATAGTGCTGCATCCATTTTCAATAGGCTGCCACAAGAATTCAAAAATCTTAGCAGTAATCCACGTACTTTCAGATCTAAACTGAAGAGTTTCTTAATGTCTCACTCCCTCTGTTCCATAGACGAGTTCCTTGAAAAATTGTTGTTGATTGCGTTTACATAAACTTAGAGCTTGCCATCTTTTTAGGATTAATAAACATTTTATTTGATCTGTTATTACTTTACCGTTGTAAGTTCACTGAAACGTTCCACGACCACGGAGATTTGCTTCTCCGTTTGGTCCTATGGAATTAGACGTGTAAAACCAAAACAAAGAAGAAACATTGTCTATTATTGTGCACTCACAACTATGGATGGCCTTCCAGATGTGTTGCAGTTCCCCCATCAGTGCTAATGTCATTATGTTCATTTAATACCTACCATTGATTTTCAAATTTATAATTAACACATGAATAACACGTTCAGGAATTTTATGGTGTTTGAACCTAATATGTGATGTGATCAACAGTCTGAGGCATTTACCAGGTTGGTTTAATGGATGCGGATCATAATTACCACGAGAACTTCTTCTATAAAAGTCTATTTTACTGACAGCCTAGTGCTTGCGTACATATATTGCTGAAATAATATTACACACCGATTTATTGTTTTTTATTTGTAATTTTTATCTGTACTTAAATTTTTGTAAATACTTGGTTGATTTCTAGGCCACTTATTGCTTATAAGAGAATCTCTCGTCTTCTCGATATATACTAGTGATCAGGCAGTACTGGTAACTCAGCTCAATCTAACATTGTGCTGTTGAGAGAAATTTAGCATCGTTGCACTTGGTGACTGAAAAACAAATACATTTGGCAAATACTTAGTGATTGCTTGTCAGTATCAGTATTTGACATATACTCCTAGCTGCAAAAAATAACTGGCTGCTGCTCATGTTGTATAAAAATATGCTTTACAACATTACGAATTTATGCTGCTTCTGCTGATAGCAATACTGGCACTACTCACACATTTGACAGATACTCCAAGTGGAGGTTGGAAAGAAATAAGCTTCACGCTGTTGGCCGAAAAGCACAGGATCGTTCTAATAAATTAATTTGTTCCAGAAGTGTTGGAGGTCCACAATCTAACGTTATGTTGCTGGAAACGACATTGCTATTGGTCGCTTAAACAGTTACAATAGCAACAGTATCACAAATATAGCTGACCTTATCAGTATAGTCGGCAAATATTAATGTTTGCAAATTTTTTCTGGCTGCTGGCAATGCTAATGGAACATTGGCGCAGGCACATCTCGCACATTTGACAGTATGAACGCAGGCCGCTGTGACCGAGCGGTTCTAGGCGCTTCAGTTAGGGACCACGCTGCTGCCACGGTCGCAGGTTCGAGTCCCGCCTCGGGCATGGATGTGTGTGATGTCGTTAGGTCAGTTAGGTATAAGTAGTTCTAAGTCTTGGGGACTGATGCCCTCAGATGTTAAGTCCCGTAGTGATAAGAGCCATGTGAACCATTTTTGATAGTATGAACAGGGGAGCCCTCTGCACTCCACCCATTTGTCGAAAAGCACAAATCGCCATTGGCCACGAAGCCCTTGACGACGGGAGAGAGTGAGACGGTTGCGACAGAGAGATTGCGTAGTTACGTAAGAGATGTTGTTGCACTTCTTATCAGAGGTCAAGGGTCAAGTTCGTTACGTTGACGTTCTCAGTGATATACACTGTGACACACCTTTAGAATGCCTACTCTCATATACTGGGGATAGATATTGTGTTACTTTGATGGAGCTGTTTCCATCGACTACTTTGTCGTTGATCATTGCTGATTCACCCTACATTTAGGGACAGTTCCACACTCGAAGGACTACAGAATGCCCTGAAGTTCTGCTCGCTCCTCATCCCTCCTGTACAACGCAGTGAGCACAGCGAGGGTAACTCCTAATACGGCGGGCCTTCGGTGTCCATTGCTGATGATTTTCATTTAAAATTTAAGCAGCGTTTGGGTTCGAACCTGGTTCCCAAGACCTTTCGATTTTACAGTGAAGAGCGCTACCCTTGAACCATGGATCCCTAGAACTCTACCTGACAGTGTGAGACATATTAAGAAGCTGCTCTTGGGCAGCTTTTTACACGGTGTTGGCAGAAGTCATGAGGTGCCTCTCATGAGGTACCTCTTAATGTGGTGTAGGACCTCCTGTTGGCCGGCGTAGTGCAGCAGCTCGACGTGGCATGGACTCCACACGTCATTGAAGGTCCCATACAGAAATATTGAACCATGCTGCCCCTATATCCGTTCATAGTTGCAGAAGTGTTGCCGGTGAAAGATATTGTGCACGAACTGACCTCTCGATTATGGTCCATAAGTATTCGAAGGGATTCATTTCGGGAGACCTTGATGGCCAAACTATTCGCTCAAATTGCCCGGAATGCTCCTCAAATCAATCGCAAACAACTGTGGCCCGGTGACATAGTGCATTGTTCCGGGAAAATGAAGCCCACGAATGACTGCAAATAGTCTCCAAGTAGCCGAACATAACCATTTCCGGTCAGTTCAAAAATGGTTCAAATGGCTCTGAGCACTATGGGACTTAACTTCTGATGTCATCAGTCCCTTAGAACTTAGAACTACTTAAAACTAACTAACGTAAGGACATCACACACATCCATGCCCGAGGCAGGATTCGAACTTGCGACCGCAGCGGTCGCGTGGTTCCAGACTGTAGTGCCTAGAACCGCTCGGCCACCCCGGCCGGCTTCCGGTCAGTGATTGGTTCAGTTGGATCAGAGAACCCAGTCGATTCCAAAACAGAACCCACACCATTATGGAGCCATCACCAGCTTGCGTAGTGACTTGTTGACAAGGCTTCAGGGGGCTGCGCCACATTCGATGCATGCCATCAGCTCTTAACAACGGAAACCCAGACTCGTCTGACCACGGTTTTCCAGTGGTCTAGAGTCCAGCCGATATTGTCACGAGCCTAGGAGGGGCGCTGCACGCGGTGTCGTGCTGTTAGGGAAGGCACTCGCGTCGGTCGTCTGCTGCCACAGCCCATAGACGCCAAATTTCGCCGCAGTGTCCTAACGGATACGTTCGTCCTACGTCCCACACTGATTGCTGCGGTTATTTCACGCATAGGTCTCTGTCTGCTAACACTGAAAATTCTACGCAAACGTCGCTGCTATCGGTCGATAAGTGAAGGCTGTCGGCCAGATGTCGTCCTTGGTGAGAGAAAGTGCCTGAAATTTGGTGTTCTCAGCACACTCATGACAATTTGGATCTCAGAACACTGAATTCCTAACGATCTCCGAAATGGAACGTCCCATGCGTTTAGCTCCAACAATCACTCCGCGTTCGAAGTCTGTTAGTTGCCGTCGTGCGGACATAATCACGTTGGACACCTTTTGACATTAATCGTCTGACTACGAATGACAGCTCCACCGATGCACTACACTTTTATGTTATGTGTACGCGATACTATCGAAATATCTGTACATGGAGGTCGCTACGCCATGATTTTGTAACCTCAGTATATAATGTACTCGGACATTGATGATACGTCGGCAATCCTTCTCGATTTTTAAACGAAGAAAATAATTTTGTAATAGTGAGATAAAACCTCCATTACAGGTAACAGAACAGTTTCTACGGCACCTAACCTTATTTCATAAAAAATTTGACGTAATACGAAATATTCGGTGATTTTCCACTTCTGTGGCGTTAATTTGTGATCGTCGTTTCCGAGCCCAGCTCATGTGGAAATTCTAGGCAGTTGGATTACACAAACATGGACTAGTATGTCAAGAAGTGAGTTCCAGCGAATGGGGACGTCTTGTCTTAATCTTAACATTGGTACAGACGTTTGCACCTACATCTGTTTCAGTTTATTCAGTGCAGAAGAAATGTCATTTAAATTAAGATTTAGATTTTACGACTAAACTCTAGATTTCACAGTTAAGCTGGTACTGAACGGATAACAGTTGATAAAAATCCAGCTTAAAATTTTGACAGCAGAAAGAAAGTTTGCTACGCTTTCAGTTAAAACTGCCACTAGTTTGCCATCTATTTCCCTGTTGGCGGCTTTTTCTGTAAGAAGCCAACTGCATTTTTCGTCCTGCACGGGGTGAAAATTGTTTTTATTATTTACGGATGTCTCCCCGTCGCCATTAAAAGGATTTTGTGGCTCAAAAACATTTCAACACAAAATTTTTTCAGAAGGCGGTGTCAGCTAGCACCGATTACTCTGAAGATAGACGTTGACTGTGGATATCACAGACACAGTCCCTTTGACTATTCAGAGATTCCGCTGGCCAGCATGGCTGAGCGGTTCTAGGAGTTACAGTCTAGAACCACGCGACCGCTACGGTCGCAGGTTCGAATCCTGCCTCGGGCATGGATGTGTGTGATGTCCTTAGGTTAGTTAGGTTTAAATAGTTCTAAGTTCTAGGGTGAGCAGTGTGTACTTCCAACTTTCCACGGCTCGTTTCCTCAGTGTCGTGTGGAGCCAATATTTTTGGTAATCGACAGTGTTTGGGCGCGATCGGGATCTAACATCTCGTTGCTGTCTTATATTGCTTAGCTTCTATTTCGTTTTTCCGCGGTTGTTCAGGGTTGGTCCTGTATGAAGCTCTTTCGTTTGAACTCCCGCGCGTAGTGTGCCCACTATCGATTGCGAGTTCTGTCTTTGGTGTACTTAGAAACCGTAGGTTGGTAACACGACCGATTCACGTGTTTACTTCAGCAAACTCAATGGCCTGTATTATTCATAGGCGAGCGCAGTCACGCTGGGGGAGGTTGTCGCGCAGTGGCCTTCGTGTCTGCTCTGGTGACGTCGACATCCTGCCTTCCGCGTACGGGTGTTGTTATCGAACCCGCACTTCTACCCGTGGAGGAACGCCGACCTGGTTGGGCCCCTCTGTCCGCTTTTCACTGGTTGTCCGCGGGAGGCGGATGGCCGTCTAATCGTCGCATACGTCGAGGCAAATAAACAGTAACCATCATGGGGCGGTGGAGCCGCCGTTCGGCGAAAGTTCGAGTCCGGGAGCAGTTCGGCTGGGTCGGTGTCTGACGGGACGACTAGGGACGGCTCAGAATTGTGCAAAGCAGTCCCGGACAAACGACGAAGTGCGCCGAGGGAAAGGGGAAAAGAAGTTAAGTGTGAATGTTTCAAGTTGATCGTCCTTTGGGATTGAGTTCATCCAGTCGTCTTTCCCGCTTTGTGGCCACTGCTGTGTCAATCCTCTGTTCTGTTCACTGCTGCAATTCTGACAGTGCAGATTCCTCCACGCATCGTTGCTAACCGGTGTAGTGGTGTATTCTGGTAGTTATTTGTGTACGTTTGCACTTCTAGGTTTTGGTAATTCATCCTCCCGTCCTGTGGTTGCAGAATTTCGGGTGGGGAGTTAGTTCCTTGTCTCCCAAAATCTAGTGCTGTATTATTAAGGTCAATTCTAGTTCAGTGCCGGCCGGTGTGGCCGAGCGGTTCTAGGCGCGTCAGTCTGGAACCGCGCGACCGCTACGGTCGCAGGTTCGAATCCTGCCTCTGGCATGGATGTGTGTGATGTCCTTAGGTTAGTTAGGTTTAAGTAGTTCTAAGTTCTAGGGGACTGATGACCTCAGATGTTAAGTCTCATAGTGCTAAGAGCCATTTGAACCATTTTTTTCTAGTTCAGTCTAGTGTTCTGTTAATTCCTGGGTATATGTGTCCACCATACTATTTGCGCTGTATTTATTCTAAGTGAGTTAGACTGACTGTAGGTGGGGGTTCGAGTCCCGTCACGGAGCTGATAAGGGTTCACATTGGTTTCGGCTTGTCAGTTGGAGGGTGTTGCCTTAGAGGTTTGTTAACATTGGCATGTCAGCGTTGTCTAGCGCTACCGGGACCTAAAGAAGAACATTGTGCTGATTAGGGAATGTTGTTACACGTTCTTGTTTTCATTTCTATACCTGTATTTGTGAAGGGAACCGCATGAAGTAAGATCTGTTCAGAAGCTATGCTGGATCTTGCGCTCTTGGGATTTTTGGTTTTGTTTTGATCACGACTATTTGGGTGTCAGGAATATGGAACTGTGTTGTTAATGTTTGGCTTGAACAGCGGATACGCGGCTAGTTTAGTATGAGTTTAGTGGCATGTCGTCCTCGTGAAGGCATGCCCGCTAGATTGCTATTACGTCTCATCAAAGTGTAATTTCCACCTTACTAAAACCCCCTTGTTAAAAGGGAGGAAGGAAAATGAAAAAACTTTAGAAATACCTTCTATTTGGATTAACTATCTTACCTGTGGCTTAAGTAAATATCTGCTCAGTGATTAAGCTAATGGGAGCACCTGTCCTAAAAGCAACTAGCGCACTTCTGTTATGGTGACCCTCGTGCCTATTTGGTCCGAAAGATTGTATAAACAGGCTTACATGCTCCGCATCAAACTTCTGATGTTGTTTTTTGAGTGATTGTGGATTATTAAAATGGATTATAGTGCAAACGTTTGTATTTTACCAACCGTGCTTATAAGTTATTAATGTTATTGGCTGGAATTGTTGTCCAGGTAGAAATTTTGAAGCCAATTCATGTGTTTATGTTTTATATTTCAATGAGAATTTAAATGTGGTAAACCCACGCTTTGTGATTAATAATTAAAGATTTAAGAATGCGTTCACTTAGCGCTTACTTATGTGTTGTCTTGTTATTATTTTTAAAAATTATAATAGGCGTTTTACTTTCTTAAATTAAAGCCTTTCCAATTCGAAAGTGGTGGCCCTCCCATTTTGGACAACTGTAAGCATCGAAGCAGGATTTACATAGTTGGTTTTATGTATTGTATGTTATGAATAAATTATTTGTGTGTTAAATCACGTCTGAAATGTCAATTACTTGGTCCCGTCCACACCTTGGTCGTAGTCTTTTAATATTAAATGGTCAGACCACCGTTCCATAGGGGAGGGACTGATGACCTCAGAAGTTAAGTCCCATAGTGCTCAGAGCCATTGGAACCTTTTTTTTTTTTTGTTTTTTGGTTTATTGTTCAGAGATTACACTAAATCCGCCCAAAGCTGTAAACAACCATGCATGAACAGCACTCATTACATGGAGGGGGTCAGACAGCCGATCAGTTCCAGTCATTCCATCAGGATAGAGGTACACGTCTCGTGTTGTCTGTAGTTCAACCACGCCTAGACGGTCAATACTGCGGTTCGATCGCGTCCGCATTGTTCCTTCGTGCCAGGAAGGTCTCTCGACATGAGAAGTGTCTAGGCGTCTGGGGACACAGAGTAGATACAGGCAGACAGGAACTGTCGATGACATGCCTCGCTCAGGCCGCCCAAGGGCTGCTACTGCAATGGATGACCGCTGCCTACGGATTATGGCTCGGAGGAACCCTGACAGCAACGCCACCATGTTGAATAATGCTTTTTGAGCAGTCACAGGATGTCGTGTTACGACTCAAACTGTGCGCAATCGGCTGCATGATACGCATCTCCACTCCCGACGTCCATGGCGAGGTCCATTTTTGCAACCATGACACCATGCAGCGCGGTACAGATGGGCCCAACAACATGCCGAATGCACCGCTCAGAATTGGCATCACGTTGCCTTCACCGATGAGTGTTGCATATGCCTTCAACCAGACAGCCAGACAACCCAGTCAAGCTGAACACCTTGTCAGTTTAACCCGACATTGCAGGGAGGTGGAGGTTCGCTGCTGTTTTAGTGTGGCATTATGTTGGGCCGACGTACGCCACTGGGGGGTGACAGAAGGTGGCGCAACGGCAGTACGATACGTCAATGCCATCCTCCGACCTATAATTCAACGATATCGGCAGCATATTGGCGAGGTATTCGTCTTCATGGACGAGAATTCGCGCCCACATCGTGCATATCTTGTGAATGACTTCTTTCAGGACAACGACATTGCTCGACTAGAGTGGCCAGCGTGTTCTCCAGACATGAACCCCATTGAACATGCCTGGGATCGGTTGAAAAGAGCTGTTTATGGAAGACATGACTCACCAACCACTTTGAGGGCTCTACACCGAATCGCCTTTGAGGAACGGGACAATCTGGAGCTACGGTGCCTTGATGAACTTGTGGATTGAATGCCACGACGAATACTGGCAAGCGTCAATGGACGAGGACGTACTACTGGGTATTAGAGGTACCGGTGTGTACAGCAATCTGAACCACCACCTCTGAAGGTCTCGCTGTACGGTGATACAACATGCAAGTTATGGTTTTCATGAGCAATTAGAACGGTGGAAGTGATGTTTATGTTGATCTCTATTCCAATATTCTGTACTCCTTCCGGAACTAGCGGAACGGAGGTGATGTAAAACTATTTTTTTTATGTGTGTAAATATAAAAGAACCGTTGTTCAAAACAATGATACATAGGTTTTTAAAACTACCTCTTCAGCATGTAACAGTTTGTATTGGGAATAGGTTTAGTGCTAGTCAAGTAAGATTTACGTATCAAAAATAACAACAAACAAATAATAGTTTTACAAATACCAATAGGGGGTTTACTACAATACGTACATGCGACTTATTTCATAGAAAATAAAAGAGTTATTTAAGTGAAAAAATCTGACAACAGTGTCCCAAACACAATCTACGCCAAAAAAAGGGAAAAAAAAGAAAATTGAAGCCAATGACTGACTACTGTTTTCTTAAGCACAGTAAGCGGACCACACCCCATCAAAGGAATACCACCTCCTCCGCACTTTACTGCTGATGCCACACGCGAGGAAAGGTAAAGTTCTCTAGGCATTCACGACACCCAAACACTTTCATCGGGTCCCCAAACAGTACAGCGCGATTAGTCGCTCCAGATCACTCATTTCCAGTCATCCACTATCCAGTTGCGTCGCTCTTCTCGTGACATGAAGCGTCAGTTAACACTGACTAAAAAAGTGTGTGGCTTACAATGAGTTGCTCGACCTCAGAACCCATTCTATCTCCCTTCGCACAGCTATTGTGCTAACTGGACTGCTGTTAGTGGTTTGCAGCTCACGAGTGATTCCTTCCGCTGAATTAATGTGATTTTTTACAATCAGCCTCCACAGAGCGCGACGATCCGTGTCCGTCAGCGCATGGCGTGTGCCTGGTCGTTATTTAGCTGTGATCGTTGCTTTGCATTTCCACTTCGCAGTCACATCACCAACGGTGGAACTGGGAAGCCTGTATGAGTTGAAATGTCACTGGTCAATTAGTTACTCAGGTGACATCTAATGACCAGTCGATGTTCGAAGACGCTGATTTTCCCATTCAGACGTAACTGATTCTCCAGTGACAACACATGACTCCCTGCCTCCGTTTATACTGATGAGTTCACCTCCCGTGACATATGGTGGTCAATTCCACAATACATACGGCGGTGGGGATAGTTCTGATCAGCTTATAAATAAGATCACCCTTTCGATCAGCTTATAAATAAGATCAGCTTACACATAAGTTGGCTATATGTATATCATGATGTGTCGCGTTCTAGGGATACATCCTCAAAAGAAGGCAGGTAGCCAAAATCCCACAAATTTATTGATAAACACATTTCCAAACTGCTCTCAACTTTCTTCGAGTGTGAATAGAATAAGAGTCTCCAAAAGTGCACTAATGTAAAAAAAAATCAAAACACTTTCAACTACTAGTGACAGGACGTTGATAATCACAAGAGATGTACATTATTATGTTCTGCAGAAATAATTAACATTTAAATCATGCCGGACCACGGGTACGACGTCAACATCGATATCGCAGCGGAACTCCACCCGTCGGTGAAATGTGTCTGTGGCTCTCGTTGTCGTTATAAAGCGAAGGTAATGGGCCAGTGTGACTTGAACAGACGTGCAGGGTGCCTCGCAAACGTATGCCCGAACCGTACCGTGAAATAGATGTGTTTGAAAGAAAGGATGTTATTGGCATGACAGAATGTGATACATCCATCCGGGAAATTGCTGCCCGTGGATGACCAAGTGCTTCGGCAGGGCAACGGGTGTGAGCAGAAAGGTTCACGGAAGACCGTAGTACACGAGACTCAATAAAATGAGTTTTAGTGACAAAATCGCTTAGACACAGTCATCGTAATGACATGTAAATCAACACTCTCTATACCTTGTTAATGTACTATGAATTATAAATGATCTGGCTGAGAAAGGCATCAAACTTGTAGAACACTCCAAAAAATAATTTTTCAAAAAATGGGAACAAAAGCAGCATGAGCTTCAAGGAGGGTTTGAGTAGGGATACAAAAATATGCTTTCACCAAATAATTAGAATGTAAGAAAGTCAATTTTATTTTCTCTTCATATCTGGCTCAGAAGTGTGGTACATACACTAGTTTATAGATTGTATTGTTAAACTTAATACAGCAATATTAATAAGTATGTGGGAAGTAGTAAAGTTACTTATTAAGCACCTAGTTATGAACAATACTCTTGAGATAAAAAGTTAATACGATTTCTATGCGAACTTCCGTTTCTTTCTTTCCTTTACAGATGTAAAGGCTGAGGGGCAGCACCAGCCATTTTCCTACCGAGTTGGCCGCGCAGGGTAGCCGCACGTTCTTATGCTATTAAGGCCATTGCAAATTTTGGCGATATACATCTGAGTAAATTAGCTTACCACGCTTATTTTCATTCTCTGCTCATGCATGGCATCATATTCTGGCGTAACTCATCATTGAGTAAAAGAGTGTTCATTGCACAAGAGCGTGTAATCAGAATAATTGCTGGAGCTCATCCAAGATCATCCTGCAGACACTTATTTAAAGAGCTAGAGATCTTCGCTGTAGCCTCACAATATATAAATATATGTTGTTGTTGTTGTGGTCTTCAGTCCTGAGACTGGTTTGATGCAGCTCTCCATGCTACTCTATCCTGTGCAAGCTTTTTCATCTCCCAGTACCTACTGCAACCTACATCCTTCTCAATCTGCTTAGTGTATTCATCTCTTGGTCTCCCTCTACGATTTTTACCCTCCACGCTGCCCTCCAATACTAAATTGGTGATCCCTTGATGCCTCAGAACATGTCCTACCAACCGATCCCTTCTTCTGGTCAAGTTGTGCCACAAACTTCTCTTCTCCCCAATCCTATTCAATACTTCCTCATTAGTTATGTGATCTACCCATCTAATCTTCAGCATTCTTCTGTAGCACCACATTTCGAAAGCTTCTATTCTCTTCTTGTCCAAATTATTTATCGTCCATGTTTCACTTCCATACATGGCTACACTCCATACGAATACTTTCAGAAATGACTTCCTGACACTTAAATCAATACTGGATGTTAACAAATTTCTCTTCTTCAGAAACGCTTTCCTTGCCATTGCCAGCCTACATTTTATATCCTCTCTACTTCGACCATCATCAGTTATTTTGCTCCCCAAATAGCAAAACTCCTTTACTACTTTAAGTGCCTCATTTCCTAATCTAATTCCCTCAGCATCACCCGACTTAATTAGACTACATTCCATTATCCTTGTTTTGCTTTTGTTGATGTTCATCTTATATCCTCCTTTCAAGACACTGTCCATTCCATTCAACTGCTCTTCCAAGTCCTTTGCTGTCTCTGACAGAATTACAATGTCATCGGCGAACCTCAAAGTTTTTATTTCTTCTCCATGAATTTTAATACCTACCCCGAATTTTTCTTTTGTTTCCTTTACTGCTTGCTCAATATACAGATTGAACAACATCGGGGAGAGGCTACAACCCTGTCTTACTCCCTTCCCAACCACTGCTTCCCTTTCATGTCCCTCGACTCTTATAACTGCCATCTGGTTTCTGTACAAATTGTAAATAGCCTTTCGCTCCCTGTATTTTACCCCTGCCACCTTCAGAATTTGAAAGAGAGTATTCCAGTCAACATTGTCAAAAGCTTTCTCTAAGTCTACAAATGCTAGAAACGTAGGTTTGCCTTTCCTTAATCTTTCTTCTAAGATAAGTCGTAAGGTCAGTATTGCCTCACGTGTTCCAGTGTTTCTACGGAATCCAAACTGATCTTCCCCGAGGTTGGCTTCTACTAGTTTTTCCATTCGTCTGTAAAGAATTCGTGTTAGTATTTTGCAGCTGTGACTTATTAAGCTGATAGTTCGGTAATTTTCACATCTGTCAACACCTGCTTTCTTCGGGATTGGAATTATTATATTCTTCTTGAAGTCTGAGGGTATTTCGCCTGTTTCATACATCTTGCTCACCAGATGGTAGAGTTTTGTCAGGACTGGCTCTCCCACGGCCGTCAGTAGTTCCAATGGAATATTGTCTACTCCGGGGGCCTTGTTTCGACTCAGGTCTTTCAGTGCTCTATCAAACTCTTCACGCAGTATCGTATCTCCCATTTCATCTTCATCTACATCCTCTTCCATTTCCATAATATTGTCCTCAAGTACATCGCCCTTGTATAGACCCTCTATATACTCCTTCCACCTTTCTGCTTTCCCTTCTTTGCTTAGAACTGGGTTTCCATCTGAGCTCTTGATATTCATACAAGTCGTTCTCTTATCTCCAAAGGTCTCTTTAATTTTCCTGTAGGCGGTATCTATCTTACCCCTAGTGAGATAGGCCTCTACATCCTTACATTTGTCCTCTAGCCATCCCTGTTTAGCCATTTTGCACTTCCTGTCGATCTCATTTTTGAGACGTTTGTATTCCTTTTTGCCTGTTTCACTTACTGCATTTTTATATTTTCTCCTTTCATCAATTAAATTCAATATTTCTTCTGTTACCCAAGGATTTCTACTAGCCCTCGTCTTTTTACCTACTTGATCCTCTGCTGCCTTCACTACTTCATCCCTCAAAGCTACCCATTCTTCTTCTACTGTATTTATTTCCCCCATTCCTGTCAATTGCTCCCTTATGCTCTCCCTGAATCTCTGTACAACCTCTGGTTCTTTCAGTTTATCCAGGTCCCATCTCCTTAAATTCCCACCTTTTTGCAGTTTCTTCAGTTTTAATCTACAGGTCATAACCAATAGATTGTGGTCAGAGTCCACATCTGCCCCTGGAAATGTCTTACAATTTAAAACCTGGTTCCTAAATCTCTGTCTTACCATTATATAATCTATCTGATACCTTTTAGTATCTCCAGGGTTCTTCCATGTATACAACCTTCTTTCATGATTCTTAAACCAAGTGTTAGTTATGATTATGTTGTGCTCTGTGCAAAATTCTACCAGGCGGCTTCCTCTTTCATTTCTGTCCCCCAATCCATATTCACCTACTATGTTTCCTTCTCTCCCTTTTCCTACACTCGAATTCCAGTCACCCATGACTATTAAATTTTCGTCTCCCTTCACAATCTGAATAATTTCTTTTATTTCATCATATATTTCTTCAATTTCTTCGTCATCTGCAGAGCTAGTTGGCATATAAACTTGTACTACTGTAGTAGGTGTGGGCTTCGTATCTATCTTGGCCACAATAATGCGTTCACTGTGCTGTTTGTAGTAGCTTACCCGCATTCCTATTTTCCTATTCATTATTAAACCCACTCCTCCATTACCCCTATTTGATTTTGTGTTTATAACCCTGTAGTCACCTGACCAGAAGTCTTGTTCCTCCTGCCACCGAACTTCACTAATTCCCACTATATCTAACTTCAACCTATCCATTTCCCTTTTTAAATTTTCTAACCTACCTGCCCGATTAAGGGATCTGACATTCCACGCTCCGATCCGTAGAACGCCAGTTTTCTTTCTCCTGATAACGACATCCTCTTGAGTAGTCCCCGCCCGGAGATCCGAATGGGGGACTATTTTACCTCCGGAATATTTTACCCAAGAGGACGCCATCATCATGTAATCATACAGTAAAGCTGCATATATATATATATATATATATATATTCACATCACAATATATATATTCACTTATGAAATTTGTTATTAGCAATCCGAAAGAATTCAAAAGTAATAGCTACAACACTAGGAGAAAGTATGATCTTCACTACTCAAGGTTAAATCTAACTTTGGCTCAGAAGGGGGTAAATTATGCTGCCACAAAAGTCTTTGGTCACTTACCTAATAGCATCAAAAGTCTGACAGATAGCCATATAGCATTTAAAAGGAAATTAAAATAATTTCTTAATGGCAACTCCTTCTACTCATTAGATGAATTTTTGGATGTAGTAAGTGGGTAATTTCCCTAACCCCCACAAATAAAATAAAAAATATTAAGTGTTATATAATATTTTGTGTAATGTAATATCTTGTATGGACACCTTTTATTAACCTGACACGTTCCACATCATTACGAAGTGTCGTATTCATGATCTATGGAACAATTACTAATCTCATCTAATCTAATCTGAGGCACCTTGCCACGCTTCGCCCGGCTCCCCCCACGGGAGGTTCGTGTCCTCCCTCGGGAATGGGCGTGTGCGTTGTTCTTAGCGTAAGTCAGTTTAAGTTAGATTAAGTAGTGTGTAAGCATAGGGACAGATGACCTCGGCTGTTTGGTTCCATAGGAACTTACCATCACCTACCGAGTTCAAGTGACCTACAACTCTGCTTTGTCGTGCAGTGGAACCTAACAGGGGAGAAACGCTACGGAAGAACAACACATAAAGAATAATGGACTTCTTACGTGTCACGTTTAATGCTTGGAAGAAATACGAAAATCGAACAGCTTTTGTCAACAGTCGTGATGGTGAACGGTGTAGAAAATACACCAGAAGTCAAACTTTTGAGAATGGTCTGAAACTGATAGAGAACGGAAGAATGCAACGGACGACAGGAGCTGCTTCGTATCGAAAGAGCATCGGTGGAACTAGAACACAAAACAATTGACCATTCGAAAAAAGATGAGACCGATGCTAATACAAGACAGTCTGAAATTCCTTAGGCGTCATTATTCGGTCCTTCCTTTCAGTTTAGTGAACCGATCCTTTGGATCCGTTCCTTCCAAAAAGAATCCAGCAGCAGAAATAAATTTAAAGAGCGGCATCACGAATCCATGAAAAGCCGCTGTAACGTGAGTTTGTTTCATGATAACTAGTTACGTTCAATCTACAATATTCAGGTTAAGGGAGGATCAAAGCCTTGATTTACTTGCCCCTAACGTTGTCGTTTTATGCAGTCCGCAATGTTATATCTGGCTTTCAATAACCACGTGCGGTATTTTCATATTCTCTCACTCGCTACTCGGAAACTATTAGTCCTACAGAGAAAACGTAACAGGATATTTTTGTAGGAAATCTGATACACACATAAAAAAAATGTTTTGCATCATCTGGGTTCTGCGAGTTCCGGAACCTGTACAGAAAATTGGAATAGAGATAACCATAAACATCATTTCCGCCCATTTATTGCTCATGAAAACCACACATTCCATGTTCTACAACATACAGCGAGGCCTTCAGTTGAGGTGGTCCAGATTGCTGTACACACCGGTACCTCTAATACCCAGTAGTACGTCTCCTTGCATTGATGCCTGCCGCTATTGGTCATGGAATACTATCCGCAAGTTCATCAAGTCACTGTTGGTCCAGATTGTCCCGCTCCTCAATGGCAATTCGGTATAGGTCCCTCAGAGTAGTTGGTGGGTCACGTCTTCCATATACAGCCTTTTCAGCCGGTCGCGGTGGCCGGTCGGTTCTAGGCGCTTCAGTCCGGAACCGCGCGACATCGACGGTCGCAGGTTCGAATCCTGGCTCGGGCATTGATGTGTGTGGTGTCTTTAGGTCACTTAGGTTTAAGTAGTTCTAAGTTCTAGGGGACAGATGACCTCAGATGTTAAGTCCCATAGTGCTCAGAACCATCTGAACCATTTGAACCCTTTTCAGTCCATCCCAGGCATGTTCGAGTATGCCATCTTAGGCGGTGTAGAACACTTAAAACACTTGAATATGGCACTTTGAAGCCGAAATCATGACGTGTAACTGTAAAACTACAAATAAACAACAGTCTAATGACGGTACTGACTTTAAAGGAACATATTATGACTGTGGCCTCGCATTATGAAAAAATTATTAAATGTTCGATGGTGTTCATGTCTGGAGAACATGCTGGCCACTCTAGTCGAGCGATTTCGTTACCCTGAAGGAAGGCATTCACAAGATGTTCACGGCGTGGGCGCGAATTTTCGTTCATGAAGGCGAATGCCTCGCCAATATTCTGCCGATATGATTACACTATCGGTAGGATGATGGCATTCACGTACAGCCGTTGCGGCGCCTTCCATCATCACTAGCAGCGTACGTCGGCCTCACATAACGCCACCGCAAAACATCAGGGAACCTCCACCTTGCTGCACTCTCTGGACAGGGTGTCTAAAGCGTTCAGCCTGACTGGATTGCCTCCAAACATGTCTCCAATGATTGTCTGGTTGAAAGCATGTGAGATACTCGTCGTTGAGGAGAACGTGGTGCCAATCCTGAGCGGTCCATTCGGCATCCTGTTGGGCCCATCTGTACCACACTGCATGGTGTCGTTAGAGCAAAGATGGACCTCGCCTTGGACGTCGGGAGTGAAGTTGCGCATCATGCAGCCTGTTGCGCACAGTCAACACGACGTCCTGTGGCTGCACGAAAGGCATTACTCAACATGATGGCGTTGCTGTTTGGGTTCCTCCGAGCCATAATCCGAAGGTAGCGGTCATCCACTGCAGTAGTAGCCCTTGGGCCGCCTGAGTGAGGCTTGTCATCGACAGTTTCTGTCTCTCCATGTCCGAACAAGATCGCTTTGGTTCACTCCGAGACGCCTGGACACTCCCCTCGTTGAGAGCCCTTCCTGGCATATAGTAACAATGCGGACGCGATCGAGCCGCACCGTCTAGGCATGGTTGAACTACAGACAACACAAGCAGTATACCTCCTTCCTGGTAGTATGGGTGGAACTGATCGGCTGTGTGACCCCCTCCGTCTAATAGGTGCTGCTCATGCATAGTTGTTTACATTTTTGGGTGGGTTTAGTGACATCTCTGAACAGTCAAACAGACTGTGTCTGTGATACAATATCCGCAGGCAACGTCTGTCTTCAGGAGTTCTTGGAACCGGGGTGGTGCAAAACTGGACGTTAAGTCACTCGTAAAATCGTATAAAATTACAGCGGCAGCCTGCAGCCAAACACACCGCAGTCGGATGATTCTCTTGGATTCTAGTCACAGTAATGGTTAATTATGGTTACTACCCTATCAAAGCAGTTGAAAACCAACTTCATTCGAAAGACAAACTCTGCACCTACTATCAAGGACTGCTGATGACCTTAATACTATTGTTTGTGTTAGTTGTTCCGCAAAGACAAGTACACTGTAGGAAATCTACCACAACAACACCTTTCACAAACTGAGAAGTGTGCATGCAAGAGAACGACTCCTTTTCCGCTATTACTTGTAATGTGGGAAAATTTTATACAAACTGAGCCATTTCATTGGCTACATTACTGGCACTCATTGGTTAGACAGAAGGGGCTGCACTCGAGAAGAGACCATGACGACAAAATCAGAGAGATTACAGCCCACACAGAGGCATACCGACAATCCTTCCTTCCACGAACAATACAAGACTGGAATAGAAGGGAGAACAGATAGAGGTACTCAAGGTACCCTCCGCCACACACTGTCAGGTGGCTTGCGGAGTATGGATGGATGTACATGTACCTGTACAAGAGATGTGGGCAAGATGACGTCACGCAAAGAATGCGTCACAGGTATGTTCGAAAAGTTCAATAAACGAATTAGGAAAGCGGAAATGACTAACGGCAAATCTGATTCGAAACTCAATATTGACCTCAGACTAATAAAACAGTGAACTTAAGACACATCGAATTCACTATATTGCTGAAACACGAGCACAAAATTCTAGGTGTCATAGAAATATAAGTTTTCTATACATGACTTCCTCCAAAACCTTTAATAATCTAAAGTGTAAGAGGGCATGAAAAAGCTGAGTGAGTAATACTTCGGCTTAACTGTGTACGATTCTGAACCAAGCTTCAAACTTACGAAAAACGAACGATCCATGAGCCTTTGAAATACGTCGCTCCAAGCTGCCGTATTTCCTTTGCAATTCATCACAAGCTCAGCAAACGAAATGAATACAAAGTAACAATGCGAATATCACATGACGAAACTATATGACAATTTGCCTGTGATTACCACTGCATCACCAAATAAACCATGCTGCAGTCGCCACCTCTGAACTGTTACACTCCTAGCCTCGATGACTCTGAAGAAACTATGAGTTTCAGCTCTGTGAGCAGCGTGATCCAATGTCACCCACTGTTCTGATTATCTGTAAACGTGTGGAATTCGACAGAGGCATACAAGCTACCACAACAGCGTCTCAAAGACACTTAACTCTGTGAGTCCGCAGCACAAGTCAGTAATGAGTACAGAATGCCTTGGTGAAATATGCAAAGAATACCCTTGTGAGTTAAAGAAAGAAAACAGTAGCAAAACTGAAAGAACCGTTTAACACGAAAGTTTCAACTCTTGTATTAATCTGTAAGTGCACAATTTGAAAGTCTATTGCACTAATCGGTTTACAGTTCCCCAAACTCACATCACAAGAAATAATACGACTTTGATGGAAAAATACGCTAAATACGACAATGGACTGTAAATTCCTGCACTCGGTGAATAAGACGGTCAGAGAGACCAGGTATTGTTAGCTTGGCGTGCAGATCCGTACAGCTACTTGACGTATGTTAAGTCAGGAAATTGGCCTATTGTGCAGCAAAAGTCTCCCCCCTCCAACCCCCCCCCCCCTAGGACGGAGAGAAGTCATCAGACGTAAATTTAATTTCGGGCGTGTAATAGGGGAGTGTTGTCGGACCGCTACTTTTCACAATATTTGCATGGAGCATAGCCATGTATGGAAGTGAGATACGGAGGATGAACAGTTTAGACAAGAAGAGAATAGAAGCTTTCGAAATGTGGTGCTACAGAAGAATGCTGAAGATTAGATGGGTAGATCACGTAACTAATGAGGAGGTACTGAATAGAATTGTGGAGGAGTTTGTGACACAATTTGACTAGAAGAGGGGATCTGTTGTAAGGAGACGTTCTGAGGCATCAAGGGATCATTAATTTAGTACTGGAGGGCAGCGTGGAGGGTAAAAATCGTAGAGGGAAATAAAGAGATGAATACACTAAGCAGATTCAGAAGGATGTAGGTTGCAGTGGGTACTTGGAGATGAACAAGCTTCCACAGGATAGAATAGCATGGAGAACTGCATGAAACCAGTCTCTGGACTGAAGAACACAACAACAACAACAACGAAAGTAACTCAGTAGATAATGTTGTAAATTCCCTGAGGCCTTTCACGGATGATACTGCTGTGTACAGTTAAGTCACGACGCTGGAAAACTGTAGCGAAATGCTGAAAGTCCTGTAGAGAATGAACGTTTGATGCAGGGGGTGGTAATAGGCCCTCAACGTAAACAGGTGTAAGGTATTGCGAATACAAAGGCGGAAAGACAATTTATTTATTGAGTACCAAATTGCTAAACAATCACTGGAAGCAGTTGCTCCCATAAACTATCTAGGAGTTTGCGTACGAAGAGATTTTAGGTGGAACGACCACATGAAAGGAGTTGAGGGTAAGGAAGATGACAGAATGATATCCACTGAGAGAATCCTCAAGAAACGTAGTAGGGGAAGTAGCTTACTACAGCTACATCTACATCTACGTACGTACTCCGCAATCCACCATACGGTGCGTGGTGTAGGGTACCTCGTACCACAACTAGCATCTTCTCTCCCTGTTCCACTCCCAAACAGAACGAGGGAAAAATGACTATCTATAAGCCTCTGTACAAGCCCTAATCTCTCTTATCTTATCTTTGTGGTCTTTCCGCGAAATGTAAGTTGGCGGCAGTAAAATTGTACTGCACTCAGCCTCAAATGCTGGTTCCCTAAATTTCCTCAGTAGCGATTCACGAAAAGAACGCCTCCTTTCCTCAAGAGACTCCCACCCGAGTTCCTGAAGCATTTCCGTAACACTCGCGTGATGATCAAACCTACCAGTAACAAATCTAGTAGCCCGCCTCTGAATTGCTTCTATGTCCTCCCTCAATCTGATCTGATAGGGATCCCAAACGCTCGGGCAGTGGTCAAGAATAGGTCGTATTAGTGTTTTATAAGCAGTCTCCTTCACAGATGAACCACACGTTCCCAAAATTCTACCAACGAACCGAAGACGACTATCTGCCTTCCCCACAACTGCCATAACATGCTTGTCCCACTTCATATCGCTCTGCAATGTTACGCCCAAATATTTAATCGACATGACTGTGTCAAGCGCTACACTACTAATGGAGTATTAAAACATTATGGGATTCTTTTTCCTAATCATCTGCATTAATTTACATTTATCTATATCTAGAGTTAGCTGCCATTCTTTACACCAATCACAAATCCTGTCCAAGTCATCTTGTATCCTCCTACAGTCACTCAACGACGACACCTTCCCGTACACCACAGCATCATCAGCAAACAGCTGCATATTTCTATCCGCCCTATCCAAAAGATTTATTTATGTAGATAGAAAACAACAGCAGACCTACCACACTTCCCTGGGGCACTCCAGATGATACCCTCACCTCCGATGAACACTCACCATCGAGGACAACGTACTGAGTTCTATTACTTAACAAGTCTTCGAGCCACTTACATACTTGGGAACAATATCCCATACGCTCGTACCTTCGTTAGGAGTCTGCAGTGGGACACCGAGTCAAACGCTTTCCGGAAGTCAAGGAATATGGCATCCGTCTGATACCTTTCATCCATGGTTCGCAAGATATCACGTGAAAAAATGGGGAGTTGCGTTTCGCAGGCTCGATGCTTTCTAAAGCCGTGCTGATACATGGACAGCAACTTCTCTGTCTCAAGGAAATTCATTATATTCGAACTGAGAATATGTTCGAGAATCCTGCAACAAACCGACGTTAAGGAAATTGGTCTGTAATTTTGAGGATCCGTCCTTCTACCCTTCTTATATACAGGCGTCACCTGCGCTTTCTTCCAGTCGCTCGGTACTTTACGTAGGGCAAGAGCTTCGCGATAAATGGGAGGAGCCAATGCAGTAGAGTACTCTCTGTAAAACCGAATTGGAATCCCATCAGGACCTGGCGATTTATTTATTTTCAACCCATTCAGCTGCTTCACAACCCCAGGGATGCCTATCACTATGTCCTCCATACGGGAATCTGTACGAGACTCAAACGGCGGTATGTTTATACGATCCTCCTGAGTGAAAGATTTCTCAAATGCTAAATTTAAAATTTCAGCTTTCGTTTTGCTTTCTTCCGTTGCCAGGCCAGACTGATCAGTGAGTGACCGGATGGAAGCCTTCGGCCCGCTTACCGATTTTACGTAAGACCAGAATTTCCTTGGGTTTTCAGCAAGATCTTTTGCTAAGGTATGACGGTGGTAGTGGTTGAATGCTTCGCGCATCGCTCTTTTTACAGCAGCACGAATCTCTACTAACTTCTGCCTGTCCTCATTCTCCCGATCTTTCTTGTACCGCGAGTGCAACTGCCTTTGCTTCCTAAGCATTCTCCGAATTGCGCTGTTAAACACTCTTTCGACCAATACGTGAATATTTCTCGTTAGTATGGGATGGAAGAAATAGAGACGATGAAAGAAAGAGCAGCAAGTTTCGTTTGAGGTTCATTTAATAAGCGCGAAAGCGTCGCTTAGATGTTCAGTTAACTCCAATGACGGACTCTACACGAGAGGCGTTCTGCACCACGTTGTAGTGTACTGTGAGAATTCCGGGAGCATTTACTCCTACAAGAGTCGACCAGTATAGTGCCTTCTCCTTTGTATATCTACCGAAAAGACGTCAAGATAAAATTAGAGCAATTCGAGCCTACGGAGGCTTACAAGCAACCCTTCTTCAGGCGAACCATAAGCCGCTGGAACAGGTAAAGGTACAAATGCCACAAGGACACAAAATACCCTCCACGACACACTGTAGTATGCATTGCAAGAAAGAGATGCAAATTTAGATGTGGATGTAATCACAATAAGCAGACTTTCGTTATTTACTTTCCTTCCTGATTTTACAATATATATATATACAGGGTGTTCCAAAAATGACCGGTATATTTGAAACGGCAATAAAAATTAAACGAGCAGCGATAGAAATACACCGTTTGTTGCAATATGCTTGGGACAACAGTACATTTTCAGGCGGACAAACTTTCGAAATTACAGTAGTTACAATTTTCAACAACGCAGTCTGTGGGTGCGCCATTCTGTACGTCGTCTTTCTACTGTAAGCGTGTGCTGTTCACAACGTGCAAGTGTGCTGTAGACAACATGGTTTATTTCTTAGAACAGAGGATTTTTCTGGTGTTGGAATTCCACCGCCTAGAACACAGTGTTGTTGCAACAAGACGAAGTTTAATGTAACCAAAGGACCGAAAAGCGATACAATAAACTATCTGTTTGAGAAATTTCAACGGACTGGGAACGTGACGGATGAACGTGTTGGAAAGGTAGGGCGACCGCGTACGGCAACCACAGAGGGCAACGCGCAGCTAGTGCGGCAGGTGATCCAACAGCGGCCTCGGGTTTCCGTTCGCCGTGTTGCAGCTGCGGTCCAAATGACGCCAACGTCCACGTATCGTCTCATGCGCCAGAGTTTACACCTCTATCCATACAAAATTCAAACGCGGCAACCCCTCAGCGCCGCTACCATTGCTGCACGAGAGACATTCGCTAACGATATAGTGCACAGGATTGATGACGGCGATATGCATGTGGGCAGCATTTGGTTTACTGACGAAGCTTATTTTTACCTGGACGGCTTCGTCAATAAACAGAACTGGCTCATATGGGGAACTGAAAAGCCCCATGTTGCAGTCCCATCGTCCCTGCATCCTCAAAAAGTACTGGTCTGGGCCGCCATTTCTTCCAAAGGAATCATTGGCCCATTTTTCAGATCCGAAACGATTACTGCATCACGCTATCTGGACATTCTTCGTGAATTTGTGGCGGTACAAACTGCCTTAGACGACACTGCGAACACCTCGTGGTTTATGCAAGATGGTGCCCGGCCACATCGCACGGCCGACGTCTTTAATTTCCTGAATGAATATTTCGATGATCGTGTGATTGCTTTGGGCTATCCGAAACATACAGGAGGCGGCGTGGATTGGCCTCCCTATTCGCTAGACATGAACCCCTGTGACTTCTTTCTGTGGGGACACTTGAAAGACCAGGCGTACCGCCAGAATCCAGAAACAATTGAACAGCTGAAGCAGTACATCTCATCTGCATGTGAAGCCATTCCGCCAGACACGTTGTCAAAGGTTTCGGGTAATTTCATTCAGAGACTACGCCATATTATTGCTACGCGTGGTGGATATGTGGAAAATATCGTACTATAGAGTTTCCCAGACCGCAGCGCCATCTGTTGTTGAAAATTGTAACTACTGTAATTTCGAAAGTTTGTCTGCCTGAAAATGTACTGTTGTCCCAAGCATATTGCAACAAACGGTGTATTTCTATCGCTGCTCGTTTAGTTTTTATTGCCGTTCCAAATATACCGGTCATTTTTGAAACACCCTGCATATTGGCCACGACATCTTGTTAGAGGATTGTTGCAGTGTCTGTGTGTTTAAGGGTTGCATTTTTTCATATGACTTGTCAAGATAATGGCAGCACGGCATCTCTTGCCGCAATTGTCACAAGTGTATCTGGCTGCTGAGGCAGGAGCAGTGGTAGCATTGCGAAGCTTTTTCTGCCTTAATCTGTCTAACAAGCCTTCATCATGCTTTGAACATCCCAAATGATATATCATCACGCCACTCTGGTCTCATTCTAGCCCGTGCTTCCCATCTGTTTGTGTCGATTCCAAAGCTCTCCATATCTCGTTTACAGGAGTCCTTGAACCTCAATACAGGACGTCCTACAGGTCTTTTGGCTATAGAGATCTCTCCAAGCATCACCTCATGTAGTCATCAGTCAAGACCCATACGGTGGACGTGTCCCAGCCAGCGGAGTCGTCTCTGCTCCAAGATAGCTGAAATACTGTTGCAGTTAGTTTTAGATAGCACTGCTTCGTTGGTCACTCGGTCCTTCCACGTTACTCCGAGGATGGATCTCGGGCCCCGCATGTGGAAAGCATTAAGGCGAAGTTCTTGTTTGGCATAGGTAGTTCATGTTTCCGATGCGTACAAAAGGATGCTGAGGACGCAAGTTTGATATACGAGAATTTTGGTGGCCAAAGAGAGTTTGTTGTTTTTCCAAACACGTGTAGAGAGTTTGCCAAAAGTTGTCGCAGTTCTTCCAATGCGAGTATCAATTTCCTTGTCAACAGACATGTTTGATTCTATAGTAGATCCAAGATAGCAGAAGTTATCTACGACTTGCAGAGTAGTGCCATCTAGTGTGATATTCGGGTTTGTGTTAGTACCCTGAACCATAATTACGGTCTTACTGCTGTTTACACTCATCGAGAATAGGTGGCATGCATGACTAAATCTTGATACTAGCTCTTGCAGCTCTTCCGCGGAGTTCGCAACAATTGCAGCATCATCAGCATACAGGAGTTCACGAGCGACTATCTCCTAGCGCTTTGTCTTACTCTTCAGAAGACTGACATTTAAAAGCCTTCCATCAATATGTATGTCCACTGATAAGGAATGAGGAGGTTCTGTGCAGAATCAGAGAGGAAAGGAATACGTGGAAAACTCTGACAAGGAGGTGGGACAAGATGGTAGGACATTTGTTATATCAGGAAATGACTTTCATGGTGGTAGAGGGTGCTGTGGAAGGCAAAAACTGTAGAGGAGGACAGAGACTGGAATACATCCAACAAATAGTTGACGACGTAAGTTGCAAGTGCTACTCTGAGCTGAGACGAAGAGATTGGCTTAGGGGAGGAATTCGTGGCGTGGGACAGTCGGAAGACTGATGACTGAAAAAGAAAAAAAAGAATGTCCACAAGTGCATCTGTAATGCTGTTACGCACGTGGCTATGTTGTGTTGGTCCTACGCAGAACTTCATCAAAAAGGACTCTTCCACAGCGGCTAGATGCGTATAAAGGGGATTCGGGCGGGCCTACCTGTGAACGGCGAGCGCCCCATGCATCAACCCCCCCCCCCCCCCCTCCTCGCATTTTCGGGCTCCGCAGTGGCCCGGGGCCACGAGCGCGGGACGACTCCGCCGCTGATGCACACTTTGGACGCCGCGTGTTTCTGCTCGCACTGCCGGCCAGCGAAATGAAATTTGCGGTGCGCGCGCGGCGGCGGGTGTGGATGGAAATGCCGCGCCTCTGTTACGACGGCGAGGTGCCACGACCCAACACGCTGTGTCACTGCCCGAGGTAACACAAGCAAATATATACGCGACCGGTTGTTTCTCCAGCATCAGAGCGTGTTACCCTGCGGCTCCTTTATGAAACTGGCGAACACAGAGCAAAGGCGAGGTTTATAAACAAACCAGGAAAGAAAGAATTTGTGCTTTTTCAGCTGAATTAAATCCGTTGAAATAATACGTGGGGGAATCTACGCGGAAGAAGCAAATAAAACGCAATGACGAGAATGTATGTATCTGAAAAAGAGGATAATGGACCCTCGACATTGCTTTCAGTGGGGACACACAAATATTGCCCGAACAGCTACAGTAATCAGAATTTGCGAATAGAGTGTTTGATGGACGAGGGACGCTGCATTGCAGCGTGCAATAAATTTGAGTCGGCCATGGACCATATCCCAACAGCCGAAGGGGTTAAGGCAACTGATCACAAGGAGCGGTAAATCTGGGTTCCGGTCGGGTACAAATTTTTTACTTCCACTATTGCACAACCACAGTGCCCTCTGCGGCTAGTCGTCGCGATATCCCACCCACCCTTTCACTTTTCCTTTCCCTTCCTACATTTCACGTTTACATGCAACGGGATGAGATGACACCAGTGAAATCCTGTTTGAAATGCTGAAACTTCGGTGGGATATATACAAGCAAATGAAGTTTGGTGTCACCTAAGCTTAGGCTGTTAGGAGCTTCCGGCTTAGGATATTAGGCCATCCTGGCACCACCCCGATCCCAGAACTCTTGATCCAATCTTCGTCCCATTTTTAAGAACAACCAACCGGAGTTTCCATCGGGAATCTGCTCAAGATTGTTACCGCTACAACACATTCATATTATGTCCCCTGGCTACCTGTCGTTCCTGGGTATCTGAAGTGAGAAACGTCGAAACGCGCAATACTGGAGTAATAGAATCAGTTAGCACTCAGTCAATGATTTTTCCCTCAGCAGATTGCACATACTGTATTTTTCAACATTGCTGCATACCTGCCTAGTGACTCCATTTCTCAGCTATGTTAAATATCCGAGTCTTTTTGTTTGCTTTGGCTTTCATATGTTGTAAAAATTTTAATACAGGTTTACCTGACTTTGGCTTCAAATGGCTCTGAGCACTATGGGACTTAACATCTCAGGTCATCTGTCTCCTAGACCTTAGAACTACTTAAACCTAACTAACCTAAGGACATCACACATATCCATGCCCGAGGCAGGATTCGAACCTGCGACCGTAGCGGTCGCGCGGATCCAGACTGAAGCGCCTAGAACCGCTCGGCCACACCGGCCGGCTACCTGACTTTATCTGCGTGATAAAATAATATGATACCATGGCGGTGGTGACAGCTCACCACGTATGGACTAACTTCATTGAATCGGAACATGTGATTGATTTCCCAGCTACGAGTGATGAAGGCATTTCTATCCGCACACATATCATATACGCAGTGTGAGAAATCAAGCGCGGTCTGAGGATGTACTTCATCTATTACATACGTAATAAGAAACATTTCACTTATATGTTCCGCATTGGTTCAACTCACTTAATTTTAGTGAATGTTACTCGGTCGTTGTACACGAGTATCCAAAAGTCATGTAAAGGCACAGAGCGTGATGTTTATTTCGGTTGTCAGCTGCCGAAGTTTATTCGGCGAATAAACTTAATTGTCTTATACTCCACCTATCGGTAATGTAAATGTTAATCAAAACTGCCACAGCAAAATTTCAGGCAAGTTAATTACGCCACATCTTGGTCCATACTAAATTAACATCTTCGGATGGCACAGGAAGCTCGCGAACGGTTAATTTCTTCCACATTTATTTACAAAGACTGCTGGGGAACTTTCGCTGTCACCTAAAGATTTTCATGTAGAACGGTACCAGATGTTATATTTGCGAAGCCTTCCGTGTCCAGAGTCAGTTAATAGAAAAGTTTTCAGACTGTAAAATACTGTTACTGGTGAAGCTAACATTATGGCCATGGTTACAGTGGCCTTTTTCTTGGTCTCCTGGTTTATTTTTCCGTCCACACTCATATTTTGACATGGCTGCTCACTGAGTATGACATTACGTCATAACTTTAAAAGCAACTTATAAGTACCTGGCATTGTCAGCTGGAAAGCGATCATGACCTCAACGTAAACAAAGCTTAAGATATTCACTTATTGCTTTCATCGCATGTAGGTACTCTGAATTACTAGCTTTGGCAGGGCTAACTGCCGTCTCAGATCTGTAAGGTTATAAAAATTACAAAAATATTACACTGATGTCACTGTAACCGTAAACTAACGATTACGCTCGGTGTAAAAGTTATGAAATCATGCTGAGATAAAACGCACTCTTGCTTCTGTGGCATCGTAACGGACCTTGAATTTGATATAAAAAATATAAAATGACTGTCACATAGTTCTGACAGTAAATATATAAATCCCCATATGTGTCTTAGACGACATAACCTCATCACGAAAAAAGAGCAAAACATGAAAGAATATGACTGTGTGCTCAGTGCTACACAGGGTCATACTGGTATGGCACATCAAGAGGTGCCGCCTGTGTCTGACTGCCGGCTGTAGTAGTCGTAATAGAAGTGTTCCAGGGGGTAGAAAGGGTCCAATTAACTTAGAATGAAACTTCAGGGCCGCCGACAGGAGTGAAGAGTAAAAATAAATGCAGTGAGAACGAATACAAAGGTGCAATGTGCCATAATGGGTGTGCAAGATGGTAGAAAGCATTAAGTTCTGTTAGTTATAGGGGTGCATGTGTCAGGGGCGTCAAGAGCGCTATAGGGAACGACGCATTGGATTTACCACGTTCTAATTTCCGAGCGGAAGGGGATAGTGGTATACGACCACTGAGGTCAGTAGTGCTGAGTATTTCGTTCGAGGCAAATAGCTTTAAGCAATATATAGTGGTGGTTTCTTATGTAAGTGAGGGCTACGGCATGATAATAGTTTTGGACAATTTGCATCAATACCATGACCTCCGACGACGTGTAATGGAAATTAGTGGGAAGACAATCAGACTACACGAACTGCTGTCAATGTTGACCTGCCACGAGGAATGTCTCATGTACGAAACTATCCAAATAAACTGCGACCAACCACCTTAAGCCTTAATTCCCATGACTGTGTATCAGGAGGCACCAGAAAGCCACTATGGGTGAATGTGGAGCCTGAATTAGCAGTTGGTATGTTATGTGTAATGCTAGATGGTAGTGAATATTGGAAGCGACGTGTTGTTTGGTGAAACCTAGTGTTACACGCGTAGAAGAGAGGGACGGAGGCAAAGTAGTACCCATCAGTTTGGTAACTTTGGAGCTTAAGTCGTTAAAAGGAACGTTATTGGCTATACTGGAGACCGCGGTTGTGGAACATTACCATATAGGGGTTGTTGACTATAGTGAGCCACAGAATATTACTAGAACTGTATTTCGTGCGAAATTGAAGCATTTAAATGAAGGATGGATAGGAGACAGATGGAGCACCTGTTGCTAGAAATTCAGGATTTGTTTTTTCCGTAAGGGCCATTGCCTGCTACCCCAGCAACACAATACTGGATTCCAACAGGAAACGGAGCAGCAGTGTATCTCAGGCCGTACATAATTCCATGATCGCTGCAACCAGTTTTGGAGGAATTTTTAAACCAACAGTTGGCTGATGGTATTAGAGCACTAGTCCCTGGGAGGCAGGAATTGTGATCGTGCCAAAAAAATCTATAGATGGCTCGAAGAATTATCGGCTTTGTTACGATTACCAGCATTTGGATGGTAAGGTTACCATAAACGCCGACCGAATTCCGAACATTATGGAGACGATGGAAAACCTAGGGAAAAGCCAGTACTTCTCGACAATGGGTTTAAGGAGTGAATAACACCAGAAGTAAAAATGGCGTTTTCAGTGCTGTGGTTACACGTTCAGTATATAAAAAGCACTTTTGGTTAGAGAATGCACCGGCAGCTGAATGGAGTGTTGAAGCGACTGAAACCTCGTCATTGTTTCATATGAATTCGGGATATGACCGTCTTTTCAAGGGAAATGCAAGAGTATAGGCTAAATCGGAGAGAAGTATTCAAGAGACTGCGAACAGTCCATTTGACATTAAGCTCTGCGCTGGAAGAGGTTCACTATCTGGGCCGTACCGTGCCGAGGTTACTACAGGCGGTGCGAAAACAAGAAATTGTAATCTTCCCTCGGTCTCGCAAATTACTTTAGAAAATTCGAGAATGGGTTTGCGAATTTTGTCAGGTCGCTTACGCACTTGCAAGACAAGGAGATTAAGTTCGAAAGACTTCCAGGATGCGTATGTGAAATTGGAGAAAGTATTGACTTCGAGTCCGGTGTTGGTGTTTCGGAAGGACTTCATATTATCATGTTATTCCTCGAATCATACTCTTCCATGTGTTTTGAGCCAGAATGTCTATTGTCAACAACATTCTGTTGCCTATACATGACAGTTGAACGTAGGAGCTAGCAATTATTCTACACCAGAGAGGAAAATACGTTGTTTGATACACAGAGTAACGTACTTTCAATGTTACCTGTACAGAAGGAAGTTCGAGGTAGCAGAGGATCGTGTTCCTAATGGGAAGAACGGAATGAGTTCATGAACTCATACCATCGAGATTGGGATACGTATCTATCCGTCTCATATAAAATTAATTGTTGGTAAGGCGGGTACCAGGTAGAGATTCATTGGGAGAGTGCTTAGAAAATGTAGTCCATCAACAAAGGAGGTGGCTTACAAAACACTCGTTCGACCTATACTTGAGTATTGCTCATCAGTGTGGGATCCGTACCAGATCGGTCTGACGGAGGAGATAGAGAAGATCCAAAGAAGAGCGGCGCGTTTCGTCACAGAGTTATTTGGTAACCGTGATAGCGTTACGGAGATGTTTAACAAACTCAAGTGGCAGACTCTGCAAGAGAGGCGCTCTGCATCGCGGTGTAGCTTGCTCGGCAGGTTTCGAGAGGGTGCGTTTCTGGATGAGGTATCGAATATATTGCTTCCCCCTACTTATACCTCCCGAGGAGATCACGAATGTAAAATTAGAGAGATTAGAGCGCGCACGGAGGCTTTCAGACAGTCGTTCTTCGAGCGAAAAATACGCGACTGGAACAGGAAAGGGAGGTAATGACAGTGGCACGTAAAGTGCGCTCCGCCACACACCGTTGGGTGGCTTGCGGAGTATCAATGTAGATGTAGATGTAGAAGTTAATGTCCCAAGTACACAATAGTACAGGCCGTTACTATCTGGTATGATGAAACATTAAAGTAGCAGGAAATGAGAGACAGTATGGTAGTTTTCTAGTACGGTAAGGGAGGTATGGAGAAAGGTCCAGCGAGGAAATATGAAGGCTTTGAAGAAGCTCGGAGAGAAGGAGGAACGAATACGGAAATTACTTCAATGTAGAGTAGGTTAATGGCTGATGTCAACCGGAAGAGATACTTTAAGAAATCTGTCACATGGTACCAAGGCCTAAAGAGAGAAAGTGAAACTACACCTCCGGTAAATGGGAAGCTATAGCTGCCGCCGAGGACAGCTATTAAACATGTTGGGATTCTGCGACAATTCAAGGTTGCGCCGGAGGCAGTCCCACCAGATGTACTGATAAAAGTGAGGAGAGAGGCCAGAAACAAGAAGCGGAAGAATGAGCAGCAGGGGGGAGAGGTCCAGAAACTTCAGGCTCGTTATGCATTAAGGCTAAGGAATTGATTGAACTGTGGTGTGATTATTGCAATATCTCAATTTTTTTCTTCCGTGTACAATATTGCGTATTAACGTTGTTTTGGATGGAATTACATGTTGTGAAAAGAGGATCGATAGATGTTGGGAGGTAGAATATTAAAGGCCATGTTTCGGACAGCAGTCGCAAGTGACATAAGCGTGATGGCCGTAAAGGAGTTAGCGGCGGCAAATGAAGAAGATATTGTGGTCTGGCATTCCACGCAGACCTAGAAATTGGAGAGCAGCGTGCTGAACAACATGTGCATGCTCCGAAAATTTACTAAGGAAGTTTTGTATTATGCCAGGGCATCGGCTAGCCTCTGAACCGCGATTTGAAAGTCGTGCAAGGTCGAATGCTGGCACTGGATACAAGACTAACGTTGACGGGGTTATTGCTATTACTAGGGTGTAGTATCTGTAACGCAAGGGTGGAGTTAACGAGTTAGCATGAAGCTCTCCATCAATCTCTACACGTGAAGTTCTGTTTTGCTGTTGCCTGATCAGTATTTTAGAGGATTGGGGAAGATGAAAGGAGAACTGCCGCCGAAGCTACAGCCAATAGTGGAGCCGAACAGTCGGAACATTCCATTCTACTACCGTGGTGCAACGGTGGGTGTAACAACGGATAGTGCGCGATTGTACGTATCGGTGAATGTACCGGTAGCGGGCCAGCACGCCCTGTTCAGAGGTTACACGGTACACACTTATCTCATGAATTTAGCAGAAGTCTAGAAATTTATGCCAGTAAGACGAGACTGGGTGTTGGTGTTAGTGGAGTATGGGGCCAACACGTGGTGATGACCAGGGGTAGTCACCTTATGTCTGACTCACGACGTTGTGACATGCAAAACAGAGGGACCGCCTTACCACAAACAAATGTTCGAACCAGAACCGTATTTTCGGAATGCAAGTCTACATTGGATATAGTGTACAGTGATTCAGTGGTTGCAAATTACTATGAGCAGGTGAAACTCATAGCGGCAATAGGTTTAGAGTTACGAGTCAGTGAGCTGTTGATGAAGGGACTATGTATGATATTTTGAATCCCACGTTTCATTTGCCAGCTACTATGACTGGAGTTACTTTACTAAATGCAACCATTCGCTGAGCCGAAATATAGCAGCTAGGAAGGACGGAAAAATGAAGAGCAATTTTTGTAGCGCATGGAACAGTACTGGGATGGAGCCGCTCGGGATTAGCTGAGCGGTCTAGGGCGCTGCAGTCATGGACTGTGCGGCTGGTCCCGGAGGAGGTTCGAGTCCTCCCTCGGGCATGGGTGTGTGTGTTTGTCCTTAGGATAATTTAGGTTAAGTAGTGTGTAAGCTTATGGACTGATGACCTTAGGAGTTAAGTCCCATAAGATCTCACACATTTTTGTACTGGGATGGTAGACGTCGGGTAACCGTGTCTGACTGTCACAATTTCTAGCGCCTTGGTGATTCTGATTTAGCTCTGCCTAGCTCTCACGTATTTGAAACGGCGAACCGTGCGGAAAGCTGACCCAGTGCTAATCCAAGTTCATGCAGACCATATACCTTGAGCGGGAGATGGAAGACAGATTTAAGGAGTCCGAGATTAAGACAGTAATTTGTGTGGTAGTTAAAATTGCCGATTTAGTATTGGGTACTAGTTTTACGGATTAATGTTAGAAACGTTTATAAGTCTTTGACCAAAATGGGGGGGAAGTAGCATGGAAACGCCGAAACAGCATCAGGTGGTGGGTTTTAGCGAAACAAATAAGCACTGGAGACATATGAATAAGTCTGGATTTTAAGCCAGAGATCACTCGTCATCGCCGGACACCATACCGACATTGGGCAGGAGATAAATGGGCTCAGCCAGCTGCAGCTGTGGTTTCAGGACCGGGCTCTGCCTGCCCTCTGCACCAAGTTCTTCACGAATCTTTGTGTCTCAGCCGTGCCGATCTGCCGTCCACGCCTGTCAGCTCCAACACTGATATCCTAGGTAGGACTTGCCGGCACAACGCCAGCCACCAGCCAACGTCTATCCAAGGGCAGCATCTCGAGCCCCGTGCACAGCTGTTTCTCGCGCCGCAACCGCGGCCACATGTGGAGCCGAGAGGCAGTTTCACATAAGGCAAAATCATTGCAGCATGACACAGTATGCTATTGACGTCAACGGCTGTGGCCTTCAGAGGCTGCAGGCCTCTGTACCACGAGGCATCAGTTCAGCAGTAGCACCACACTGGAGTCACTTAATGAAATAAATAACTTCTTTTGAAATAACTTTATTATAGTCATATTGATCGTTATTGTTTCCAGGACAATGTTCCTAAAATCGCTAATGCTCATGTGCCTTCTGTAGAAGCTAGAGAATGATGGAATGATGTGCTCAATAGGAAGCTTTTGGGCATGAAAGAGACCATGTCACATGACAAAGTGCATCCCAGCAAAGAACCAACCACCAATATTTAGACGTATTCGATATTTTATAAACAGTGGGCAGCCTTTAAAGTAGCTTAAATAGCTGCATTACTCTCTTTCCCTGAACATTTTTGTCCATGATTTGGCTAAATCAATTTAGGTGATTTCCGGAATGGTCCCTTTGTACTGGGAAATATTTATTTCGCACCATATTTTGCGCTAACAGATGTCATGCACCAAGACAGTACGTCTCTGCAGCTTGGCATTGCTCAAGCAGACGGAAGTATCACACAAGCCAGTCGCTGGGTGTAAACAATTTGACATTCTTAGTCGGTCACTAAGAGTGCGACATCACGTCTTTTGGGTCCGACGGCCTACCGAACCGGCGGGCCAGGATCAGTGCTCAACACGACGCCACAGAATACAGTACTGAGGTCCATCTGATGCAACAACCCTAGCAGTACTCTCTAGTTTGGGTGTTAGCTAAACACACATGTGCTGAGCTCACCCCGTCATCCGTCCGCAACTCGTGGTCTAGTAGCTAGCGTTACTGCCTCTGGATCGCAGGGTCCCGGGTTCGATTGCCGGCCGGGTTTGGGATTTTCTCTACCCGGGGGCTGGGTGTGTGTGCTGTCCTCATCATTTCACCACGATCATCATCATCATTCGTGACTGTGTAAAAATTGGGACTTTGTACGGGCGCTGATTACAGCGCAATTAAGCACCCCACAAACCAAACATCATCAACACCCTCATCCATTACAGACCAGCCGATGTGAAGTGCCTGCCGAAACAACAGGTGGGCATCCCGCCACACTTCACACTTGGTCACCGACCTGCCTTCGAGACTGACACAACGGTCTTCGACATCCCTTAGTCTGCCTCTGGGTTCAGCAGATTCCACTCCGGCGGAAGATACACGACGAGATGTATACTCAGGAATAAAACAGGTAGTATTTAATCTCTTTTTACTGCGCCCGACGGCGCCAAACAGGTTCCTCAACCTTAATAGCGACGAGAAGTAGGGGTTTCCAGCCCTGATGTGAATCCTGATGTATTCTTGCTTATCATGGCTCGATAATCGAGTGTGGCATTTGCTCATTCACTCATTCATTCTTGTATAATATTCTGGGTTTCATCACAAAGGAGACTCATAAGGGATGTGAAGAGTAAGCCTATTCATGAAGGAAGAGAAGTAACTGATCTAAGATGGAACGGAAAATTGGACTAATTATAGGAAAATGGTTGCGATTAAGGAAATGTAATTCATCCATGATGGAAGTGGCTTTTTAAACAATGTTCGACCCGTTCCCGAATGTCGCTCATGTGAATGAGTTCAGCTTAAACTAATAAAAACACAAATAGCAGTGCGTTTTATGACGGAATCGTTCAGTCGATGGGAGACCATTGCCGAGATGCTACAGTGGCAGACGCTACAGCAGAGGTGTTGTGCATCATGGAGGTGTTTACTGTTATAATTCTGCGAGAATGTGCTCCGGTAAGAGTGCGACAACAATTAATTCGTCCCACAGTACTGTTATTTATTTTTGAATTGTCAGCCTTTTGACTGATTAGATGCTCCCCGCCGTGAACTCCTCTCAGAGTAACACTTGCACTGCACACTACGTCCTCAGTTATTTGTCATCCCCTAAAGTTTTTAACCATTACAGCCCGCTCTAGCCGGCCGCGGTGGTCTAGCGATTCTGGCGCTGCAGTCCGGAACCGCGGGACTGCTACGGTCGCAGATTCGAATCCTGCCTCGGGCATGGGTGTGTGTGGTGTCCTTAGGTTAGTTACGTTTAAGTAGTTCTAAGTTCTACGGGACTTATGACCTAAGATGTTGAGTCCCATAGTGCTCAGAGCCATTTGAACCATTTGAGCCCGCTCTAGCACCAACGGAGTTATTCCCTGACGCCTTCAAACATTGCCCATCAGTTCCCGATTTGTTTGTTTCCACGTTTCTTACATCGGCGAATCTGTGGCGAACATCTTCATTCATTGTCTGCCAATCCAACTAATTTCGACGATCTTCTGTAGCACTTGTGATGCCTTGACTAATAAGGAGATATATTTCTTTCCTTCCTTTTACTACATTGTACTTCATAGATATATTTCTGATGACGTAGAATATTTTTCATTTGGTTATATAGTGTAGAATTTGAAGTGTGACTATGTTTACTTTGCTGTTTTACATACGAGTTCCTTATGTAAAGACTTGGATGTTTTTGATTATCTTTTAAATAGTTAAATTAAATGTACTGTGTGAAACGGAATGCAATAGGCAGAAGTGTTGTAGGAACTGTGGAGCGAGGGAGGTATCGATAGTTGTCGTGTCGAACAGTGTGTGTCAGACAGTGACGAATGGCGCGTGAGTGTGGCGATTATGTATAGTAATGGTGTGCATTTAAGGCGATATTAACACCGGAGTTTCGCGTGTTGGACACGGTTGGAAATTGGATTTTATGATGGACGTTCTAAACGGACGTTGACCTACGCGAGCGCAGTTGCTTTTTGCAGAATGACGCTTGTGGCAGTGACGACGCACTCGCGAGCAGACAGTATTGTCGACGGTTTAGAACTGAACTGCATTACACAAACCGTGAATTTAATATTGCTCATTTTTCGTGACAACGAAATATGAAGTATGCTAAAACACTAACCGCCAATGTGGAAACTGTGAACTGGGTTGCTACGTAAGTGACAGTGTTATCGTGAACCATGAATATTAACAGCAGATGGACTGTATAACTTCGCAATTGGCATATTATAGCAAATGAAATGTTTATTTAAACACGATGTATGTACTGAGCCAACCTATCGTGTGTGAAAGTTGTAGCTGAACTAATACGATCTTCAAGTGCTGCATAAACAGTTTCTTTGTTCCGGCCTACGACAAAGGGATGCTACGCAATTTATTACCACCGCCAGCCGAAACAGGATGTAGTGAAAGAGAACATATTAATGCCAAGGACACGACTGGATGAACTTACAGGATTCATACCAGCAACTGCCAACTGCTTCTACCGCCGTCGCCACATCACGTCGACACAGAACAGATAAGATTCCAAACAACTCTTCCAAAAACTCACAATTGTAACCAATTTAATTTCTTTCCACCTCTCAATGTTTCTCGCCGCAAATAAAAGTAGTATATTATGAAGACTGTTCACCTTCGATGATTGTTAACCCCGCCACAAACAGTAGTTATTGCCATCATTTTATATTGTTTTTGCTTTTCAATGTATTTGTACTAGACGCTGCACGCGTTGCATGTGTCTTTTGGAATAGTGTACTTCAACGTGTATTACAGTAATTTAGGAAGGAAAATTTATCTGTTGTACTGTGAAATGTGTCCAAACGTGTATGTTGAGTCATCCGCCATTGACGTTATTTACACCGACCAATTACAAAGAAGTAGCTTACTCGCCGTTGATTCAAGTTAATGTATTAGAGGTGTCAAAGTACGCGATCTTTGTTTACATGCCGCTTAACATCATATTTCCGTTCATTCATGTTTAGATGCAATTCATCTGGGTTTTACTGGTAAACAAAATTACGGTATACTGTCTCCTTATTTATCAGATTAGCTTCAGAGTGTTTTTGTGTTTTCCACTATGAAAGGATGTTACTCTCGGAATTTTAACAGCATTGGGAAATTCCTCATATAGAGGCTTGTTTTTGAAGTTTCCAGAAGTAAAACGGGTACTTGGGGTTTATACAATATTAATTTGCTTCATGCAGTTTTTCTTTAAAAATTTCCTGATTACAAATTCAAGGTCGCAGTAAATCTTCAGGAAACGCTTTCTTCCCACACTACATCCTTAACCTTACAAGACTCATCTTTTCTGATGATCTCTCAGTCCGTCACTTTCCACCAAACAAGGCTTTGCTAAAGGCATAAATTTCTTCCTCAAATTAAGGCCTATATTGCATGCTAGCAGATTTTCGTTGGCCAGGAAACCCTCTTCGCTGGAACTCATCTGCTTTTTATATACTTCTTGCTTCGCCCGTCATGTGTTATTTTCCTTCCAAGATAGCAGAATTCCTGCACTTTGTCTATTCGTCGTTTCTGGTACTCCTTACTGGTTTGGTCGTTCCTCAATTTACTCTTAAGCCACAAGTTCAAGTCATCAGGCTATTCATTCCATCCAAGAGACTCAATACGTTTTCTTCACTTTCATTGAGAATAGCACTCTAAACACTGAAGTTTATCACTGATATCATTCTACACTGAATTTTTATCCCAATCTTCAATCTTTCTTTGATTTCTGTCACTGCTTCTACGACGTATAGATTGTACAGTAGAGGCGCAACAGCTGTTTTTTTTTTTTTTTTTTGTTACATCATTTTTAATACGAGCACTTCGGCACTTCGTTCTCAGTCTTACATTTTTATCGTTCCCTCTGTGGTCTTGTTATCGTCCCGTGAAATAGCTGCAAGAATAGAAAGCATGAGGATGTTTACCAACAATCGTCATTCCCAATCTCTGTCAAAGATTGGAGCAAAACCCAAACCATGAATTTCCGGAACGAGGCTCTCCCTTTTAAAATACCCTGTTTCCGTCGTGTTTAACATACTAACAGGCATCAGTGTATGTTCTAACGTCGTATGTTACTCTTCATTGTGAATGTACCTTCGTGCAACTGCTAGTATACTGAAGCGCCATACGTCAATTGTCAAGAGCCACGAAATATTACCAACGAAAAGGGAAATTGAAATTGCTGAGAGCTATGATACATAAGAGTTAATATCAGATAGTAGATATCAGGAATGGTTAAGGACAGTAGCTACTTGTTAATGAGTCAACATTCGTGAAATAAGCAGACTTATTTCAATGTGTCTGTATACCAAATGAATACGAACAAATACTGCATTTTATCGGACTCGCCTTCTCTATTTTGCGACCGCAGGAGTTGCGCCAAAAGTTTCTTTACAGGAAGAGTGCGGCCATCGCGCACTGCAAGCGGCCATTAGAGGGGCCCCAGCAGCCAGCAGAAGCTCCATTTCCAAGTAAAGCCGCCACGGGGCTCACTGGCCTTTCTACACAACTTTCCACTCACCTGTCTCTGCAAATTTTACAGCTAGAAGGCGACGGAATAAAACCATTTCTCCATTTCCTGTCTACTTACGCTTCAGTAGGCTGTCCTTGCGTTTCATTCTAATTCTCTCCATGATGGTGACCATGAGTAATAGTTTATAAAGTGCGTTAGTTTATTTTGCGTTCTATGTATAGCAACTATTTCACCCGGAAAAACAGCCATCGCGGTCTAAAATAATCTCACCGCATTTGTTGTAGCTGGTTACCCGTTTATTCAGTGTTTATGCTTTGAAAACCTCTGTTTCCCTTCCCAAAAATGAAGGAGCCGCGAATACGTGACGAAAAGTCCCATAATTTAAGCAAACCACTGTTGTCGTATGCTGCAAACTAAAGCAGTGGAATTCTTTTTGTCGTTCACTGTATTGTTACACAAGCAGTGAAAAGCGACTGAAGTGAGACGCTCTGGGACTTTTTTGGTATCAGGGCTCTCTGCAATCAGTATTGAGACTGAAACTGGAGACTGACAGAATTCAATATTTCGTGTAAAGCAAACACAGTAACTTGCAATTTAACACAACAAGTTTCAGCTGATCCTCGAATGTAAGTCATAAACGAAACTATTGTCCCAACCGATTTGGTTGTCGATCGAAAACTAAAATGTTCCATACTAAGTGGGCATGGGCACGAGGTAGTATAATACATTTTTGGCACAACCTATGTCCTTTGGCTTTCATGTACCCTTCATTGCTTCTTTTCCATATACTCTTCGCTGTTTCTTTTGGGTGAAGGAAAAAGGCATTTTTCAAAGGGTAAACGCTACCAAATGCCACAAGCAAGATATGAAAAAACCTGTTACTGTAACGTCTGCATGATCGGAATAAATTTAACACAGTAACATTATGACTGAGCGTGGAATGAAAAATTTGAAGATGTAACGTGTCTCATAATAACTGAATGTGAGAAGGTATGTTCGCAGCACCGGAGGCTTCATTCTGTCAGTGTAGATCTGAGTCAATGACCTTCATAGTGCAAGCAACGCCCGTTTATTCCAGGAACTGGAGCGAGAACTGTGGACACTTTGATGTTTGCAACGCTATCATAGCGGCGGTGAGTTCCACAGCCCCGAGGTAGGTCACGTAGCGCGGAACGCTACTGGTGCCATTGACCTCCACGGCCTACACTTGTGTTCGATCCCACGACCAAGAATGTCATATAAATAATCATTAATAAGTAGAAACGACGATGGGGGAATGATGCAGTGCAGTTCTCATATGTTGAACTCTGAAGTTATCATAATTATTTCAAATAAATAATGAAAACTGCAATGATTAAGGAAAAAAGTATTAGATAACTTCATGGAAGAAAAGCATCCTCTTGGATGACCAGATGACCAGAGTGTACTGCATTTCTCGGGAGACAGAGAGGAATCGTTTCGGAGGGCAGGAACAATGGCTGGCATGCTGATCTGGATGAGAAAATGCGACGAAAATGTATAATGGATGGGCTTGGACTCCTACCATTTTTGGCAGCCAAATCTGATTGTTTGACACGCTGGTTTGCATTTTCACTCAACTATGGCGTACAAGTTCAGCTGAGCAATCTTTAATTTGCATGCATATTGTCAAATGCTGTAAAGAATGAAGCCCCACCCCTGGAATTCGCCCCAGACCCAAAGCTCCTGCGTAATGCATACCCGATGGCGTCCCAGGTCACTACTGTGTGCGTGCCTTTCACAGGAGCGACAGTCGAGTGTAGTTGACACGTACGTGCCACCCGAAGTGGCTGATGATAGCACTCCATTCAGCAGCCAACTGCATGCAGTGCAGTTTTGCCGCCGTTGTATTGTAGTGAAACTGTGATCTGGTGACATCAAGCCTGTTCCATGTATCACCTTGTTGGCTGGCTACATTGCCAAGAGACCAGTTGCACGATATTATAACTAATATGCATGAAAAAGAAAAGTTTTTCCAGCGATCTGACGGTGACACTCATGTGCTACACAAAAGCATCGCGTCAGCGTCCATGATTGCTCATGTGAAACGTATCACTGTCATTTCGTCGCTGTCTCAATGTACGTTTAGGTCTCACTGTTTAATTGACGAGGCACTTGATTGGCCACAGAACGATTTGACAACTCTGTTTATTGTAAACCTCTGTCAGAAAAAAGTACTCACAACTTCCTGCATCAAGAGCGGAAAAACATGATAGTACAAGACCATATGACTGTAGAAAATCTACAAATAATGGTAATGCAACGGAATGCAAGAAGATGCGTTACCTGATTGTGTCAACCACCACACCATGCTGCATATGTTGGAATTGTAAACAATTTTTAGAAGAGCTGTCCAGTCTCCCACCACGCAAGGTGCGTCAGTAATCGCAATAGGTATTCATCCTTCCATAACTATTAGTACTATTATTTTTATATAACGTTATACACATATTTAGTCCTTGCTACTACAGTGCTAAAGGAGGTGTTCACATCAGCAGCAACCATCTGCAATGAGGAGGTATCCTACAAAAGAAAGAAAGAAAGAAAGGTGAAAAAAAAATCAACGCAAACACTTGCAGTTTTTAAGGAAGATGCGTTCACTGTGATGCTGTAACAACGACATTAAAGCATACGACTGTGAGGCTGCGCGGTGTGTGAATATGCTCATCAGTCAAGCAGTGTGCTAATCAGTACAAGGCGTACGTCATCACAACAGACGCTGTTGCTGTTACAACACACACATGAATCGCCTAAATACTTTAAACAGTCATACATAGACATGGATAGCTGTATATTTGGTATCAAAGATAATTCTAGCCTTGATGAACTGGCAATAGACGTCGCGACTAGACCAGTAGTTCACCCATCTGAGATACGACTGTCAAAGATTAAGGATGTCAAGACATATATCAACAACACTCCCTGCACCGAAGCGCTTTAAGTAATAATACCGAGGATGTCGATTAGGAAAGAAGGCAAATATGTTTAAGTAATTAATAAATTTCCTTCCAGCCGAAGTGAAGTCACTCCAGCAACAGCCACCTGACGTGAAAATAATTCAGTTTAATCAGATCTGCAGTTTGAGTTTGAACACCTCTGGCCGTAAACGTGTCATTGTCGGTATGATATACCCATTGGTCGTATTTTAAAACTCTCAATTTAGTGACATCAGAGTAATATTATCCATGGATGAAAGGCATCGACTATGTGGTGTGTCAGTGTACGTATCAGTCCGGTTCCACAGAAACGTTCACTCTCATCAGTGATTCTGGACGATTATACAGTCTGTAGTGACTTGGCAAGACAGCCAAGCCACTCGGAGGTAGCCGAAAGGCACGCGTTTAGCTCACGCAGACTGGCGTGAGGTCTGGAACAGTTAAGGAAATTGATAGTAGCAAATAAAGTACGTAGTTGATGTAATACTTAACTTTAATCCATAATTGGTGTACATCGCTCTTGACGGTACATTAATAACAATCTCAATATAAACTGGTAATGGCGCCTTGCTAGGTCGTAGCAAATGACGTAGCTGAAGGCTATACTAACTATCGTCTCGGCAAATGAGAGCGTATTTGTCAGTGTAGCATCGCTAGCAAAGTCGGCTGTACAACTGGGGCGAGTGCTAGGACGTCTCACTAGACCTGCCGTGTGGCGGCGCTTGGTCTGCAATCACTGACAGTGGCGACACGCGGGTCCGACGTATACTAATGGACCGCGGCCGATTTAAAGGCTACCACCTAGCAAGTGTGGTGTCTGGCGGTGACTCACACAGTCTCTATAGGATACCTCTGGAACAGTTAATTCAAGAACAGGAACAGACTTTTAAGAGTTTAATATGTGCCAGCTATGTAACACAGCGTGAGCTTGAACGTCGACTAAGGTGACATTCATATGGCCACAGATTCTGTGAGACATTGTGGGGTTATCTGCTGGAGATAGCTCATCGAGATCTCCACTCGGTGGAACAGACCATAGTTCAACTCAGCGATAACTGCTGTGTATCGATGGGAGTTGGAAATGCCTGATTCAACTTTTCCAGAAGTGACAACAGCAGTACGATCGTATTTACGTTTGTTTATATACTCAGATGCATGTAAGTGTTAATAAACTTTAAGAGCCATGGTTGTGTTATTCATTTCCCTATTAAACCCACAGCATAGCAGTGCAGATGGGTAGTTAGCAGCATGACTAAATGGATGTAACAACCTCATCAGAATGATCTTGCAGTAAACGATTGATCCTGCAGTGAAGATGCTGGAAGCTGGAAGTAGAAGATGAAGACGAATGGATTATTACTTCCCAATAACATATGTGCTGTAACTATCTTCCAGGTTGTAGGAAGACTAATACTGTTCCAACACTGTTAACACATCCTCAGGGAGTCCGCTTCGAGCATATATGTATTATTTCAATTAGTGAACTTGCTTATGCTGCTTAAAAAGTAGCGACACGTAAGTATTCAACATGAGGAAAGACGACTTCCCGCCCAAGATCAAATTTGTCGAACTTTTATTTACGATGACCGGTTTCGCTAAGGACGGTTAGCAACATCTCATCTCAGTATAGGCCGACCGCGGTGGTCTAGCGGTTCTAGGCGCTCAGTCCGGAACCGCGCGACTGCTACGCTCGCAGGTTCGAATCCTGCCTCGGGCATGGATGTGTGTGATGTCCTTAGGTTAGTTAGGTTTAAGTAGTTCTAAGTTCTAGGGGACTGATGACCACATATGTTAAGTCCCATAGTGCTCAGAGCCATTTGAACCATCTCAGTATAGGCTATGTGGCCAATAGAGTAGATTTGCAGTCAAAAGTGGCCACATGTATTGACCAGTACTAAGATCAAATGAAGGTAACTATGTTTAGCGAAACCGGCCATTGTAAATAAAGATTTTACAAATGCGATTTTAGCTGAGTACTGGTCTTTCTTCAGCTTAACTGTTATTTCGAAATACCTTGCTTCAACCAGAATATAGACTAGTGTGGTATTTTTGCATGTTATTGTGGGAGTAACGTACTAGAAATTCAGCAAAAGCAGCGATATTCCACTGCCTGAAAAAGCGAATCCAAACAGCATGTCCATATTTTATGATGTCTAAGTGTGAAGCGGAATATGACGCGGAAGTATTCCTGCTTTGGTCACCACAACCAAGCCGATTTATTGAATTGCAATAATGCAAATTTCATTCTTGCTTCCAAACAGGACAAACTGAATTTTTTGCATATTTCCGAAGCACATGTAGGAACCAAAATTTCATTTTATGGGTCCTAAGAGTCTTTCATAGTGGCATGCTTCAATAAAATCTTCTAGGTTATCAAACCGTGTCACTCCAAATAAAACATTCGTGTTTTCGATGAGTGTCCCTGCCATCGTCTTGAGAAGTTAAAATCGTTGACTTCCTGTCTTATGTGGATGGCACAGTTTTCTGCTCGAATAGATGCGATGACAGCGTATGGAACCTACCAAAGGGGGCAGGAGTAATTTGTGCATGGAAGGCAAGTTGGGCAGCTCCTAGAGCTCAGTCCCACCATAGGACGGCAGTACCGCCTTTATTAGCCTCAGTAATCCTGGGTTTAGACAGAAAATATGGGGTCAACAGGACGAATCCATATATGTTAGGAAAGCACCCACTACTCGGACAGCAATACCAGTTAGGCACAAGGAGTCGCAAATAAATGCTACTCTATTAGAGCTGATATACGTAACTTCAATTGTCAAAAATTATTTCCTGGAGGAAATAAAACCGTCTGGTGAAATATTACAGATGGGTATTGTGGGTAGAAATACCAACACCTCAGAACAACGAATGTAAGCCTTAAAGAGTGACAAATACAAGAATACTACTAAACCTGCGTTAGCATCTGCACCTACTGCAGGTAAAGGGGTTGAAATTCAGCCTAGAAGACTGAACAATCTACTCCTCAAGAATATATATTACGATGACCTGAATGAAATCATAGACTGATTAAGACTACTTACAGTAACAGCTGCTGCAAGCTATACAGGCCGCATGAGCGAAGTTAAATCAGAATACTGAGTAGTCTTTGAGGTGAATGTTCATGAGCTTCACAAGCCAGCATGCAGAACGTCCCGACGCAGACAAGTGATAATACAAGGGTGGATAATTTATGGCAGGCTGATCTTGTAGACATATGAGAACGCTCGTGATTGAATAAAGGTTTCATGTACATTCTAAAGATCATCTGTACACATTCTAAATTCGCTTGGGCTCTGCCTGTGAGGCTAAAGATGGGGAAGGAAGTGGCGGTGGTTTTTGAACAATTACTACAGACTCAACGAATTGATGTCCTGACAATCTTCAAACTAACCATGCAGTTGAATTTTCCAGTAGGTGTTCCAAAGCGTTAATGGAACAATATGCAATAAACCACTACTTGGCAATCCCACATCTGAAACCTGATATTCTTGATAACTTGAATAGGGCAATCAGAACCAGATGTGGAAGCAATTTAATTTACAAGTGCCATACACATGGCTAAACATTCTACCACATATCACTGATGAGTAAATTCGCACAACCCAGCACACAATTAAGAATAGACCAATTGATGTTAATGATACTGGGCTTCCAAGTTCAGTATCCAGGCCTATGGAGACAATGAATCCATGCAAGAAGAAGTTCAACATATACAGCGTGGCATGTATTTGTAAATATAAATCCACGTTTGATAATTCATACCTATCTATCTTATCAATGGAGGTATTTACATTTATCAAAGAGCAGCACACAAACCTAAGAACTTACATTTTAAAGGACAGTGATAGTGAAGAAATTGCAGGGTTTTTTTAAATACAGGACTTGCATAAAAGCAATAAAGCAATGTACCATATGTATTCTTCGTAAAGTGGCTTGGTTTCCCATCAAAGCACAACAGTTGGGTGAACGCTGGCAGTGTGTTTTCTTATAGGACATGCAAACCTCAAACCCTGGTTTAGCATAAGTGCTAGGAAACGTGTCAACAGAGATGGGAGTTTTACTCTCGAGAACGTGCCAGTTTAACCTCATATCTGTGGATACCATTTTTGTGGACCTGTAACGAAGTTGAAACAGTGTTTCCATCATTTGGCGATAAGGGAGTTAATATGCTAGACAACGCATGCAAGGAGCATGATATTGCTTACGCTAAAAATAAAAATCATTGCATATTAGCCTATGAGGGTAAAGAGACATCTCGACGAAAGGTCATTGGTATTGTACAATGTATTGCGCATTTGTGGTCGATAAGGCAATGTGTCTCAAACTTAAATTGTGTCCTGGAATAACTTTCGGGCAAATTATTACCGCAGTTCGCCGCACACTAAATAAGAAGGAAATACCTACGGTATGTTTCAAAACTGGCGTTCAATCAGCACTGGTGGAAGATGCCTTGAGGCAGGAAAAGAGAAAGAAAAGGATGTGTTAAAACGCTTAGGGTCCTACCAATACCTGAGACATGTGGTCGCGTAATACCGTTTTTAATTCTTGCATTTGTTGGGCTGCCAGCAGAAAGAGGCACTCCCATGACTAAGACAGTAAAGAATGTATAAAACAGACAAGAACCTATAGGAGACTAAATGACATAACATGACAATGAGGGCTATCACCGTCAGTAAAGGACCATATTTAAAACCGGGCTGACATAAAGATAAGCCAAAGCGATACTATTGGACAGAGTGCTTACAAACACAGACCAGCTTTAAATCGTCAAAAATCACAAAGTGTGTTCATGTGAGAGACATTGCCAAAGGCGATTGCCATCATCAAGTGCTCTCTAAATACATAAGTAAACAATGGTCTTAATATAATGATCTGTAACTATGATTAGAAAAGTTATATTACATTCATTTGGTGTTTTTATCTAATATGTAATATCGTTGCTGCCATATCCTATCTCTTTGTAGAATTATTAGTTTCTCCTTAGATGTACATTGGAGACGTATATTTGTGTATCCTATGTTTCTCTTGACAGTGGACCACGATATTACACGTTTACATACAGTAGTTACAATGGCAAGTAAGTGACGTGTGAAACAACGGTTATTTTTTATTATTATTTTAGGTTTGGTTCTAATTACCTTTTCGCCTGGTCTTCCAATTAGTTTTTGTTCAGACTTTCATGTTATGTGTTTACTTTATCGTCATAATTTTGTTGCTGTCTGTGATTTGTGACGTTTTCTTCATGTTACGTCTTCGTTGTGTACTCTTCATGTTGTCATTACTGTTACTGTGGATATGTATTATTTAGAATCTCTGATTTATTATATGAATGAAGTTTTCTACGCACTTTATGTGTACCTTAGGTTAGAAAGTGAAAACCGCACATCCACATTTTTTTAACCTCTGTAAACAGAAAAACACGTAGTAAAACCCACAAAGGAAGCACTAGAAATCCTCCATGATACTCAAAAGGGACCAATAATAAACACCCTTGAGAAAATAGATATATATTCACATGCATACAGCAACACCACCTCACCCCCCCCCCCCCCAAAAAAAAATACTGAATGAACAATGGCACAAAAAGCACATAAAAATTTTTAGTCACTTGTCACATTATTAAGGAAGAAAACTGGTAAAGGACTACATCAGAGATACTAAACAATACGTATCCATACCAGCAGCGATAACAATATGAAAAGTATACAACAGAGACATTACACCAAGAAAGCTTCACAGATCATGGACAATAAGTAAACTATTAAGTAAAAATAAAAATATAACATAAAAATCTCAGATAAAACTGAAACAAATTTCAGGCAAAAACGTTATGAGAACCAAACGTATAAAAACAATAAAATAACGACCGAATTTCCATATAATCTTAACTACATAAATACGTAATATCGCTAATCCACTGTCATGAGAAAAATAGCATACATAAAAACTGCTAAAGTGAGATGTACATCTCCAACGTACATCTAAGGAGAAACTAGTAATACTAAGTAAACGCACAACAGGGCATACGTGTAAGATAAAAACACCAAACGAACGTAGTATAACTTTTCAGATCACAGTTACAGACTTTAATATTAAGACCATAAATTATTTATTCAAAGGGCACCCGATGATGGTAATATGCTGAAAAGGACACATCGTGAGTGATTTATAAGATAAATACATTTAAAGAGCAGAGTAGCTAGCAGATATTCACAATAATCATGTCATTAGAGGACATATTTTGCACTGTGGACCCCAAAGATCAAAGGTTTCTCCTGACAGTTGCATGAAAACAAGCAGCATGCATTTTGCTGAATCAGTCGACGACTAGTTTCGATATTGTACACTGAGAAGAATATTCATCTACATTAAAAGGAGCTATTTCCTCCAGTAGATCTAAGCAAGACGGAGTGGAGTATCGGATAGAGCGCTCTGTAACATGCGGTAGCGTAGCTAAGATCACCGAGGCAAATAATAAGCTGCATTTATGAAGTTGTCAAATTATGGCATTACCTCACGGTATCTATGATACTCGTGATTTAAATGTGTTTATATAACGCCTTGCTATAGAATTTCAATTACGTGCAAACGTTAAAACATTTAAAACAGAGATAAAAACGGTGGAAGAGACAGTGTATTTCAGCCACGAAGTTTCAGAAAGATCACCACTAGGTTTCTCAAGGGGGCAAGTACTTGATTAGAGTACTAGTAACTTTATGAGTCGAATGAGCAAGAGGATACACTACCAGTCAGTACGATTCGTGTTGAGTATAGCGTCGAATTCACACCTCAAAAACCGGCCTGTCCATACCATACACGCATTTTATACCGCAGCGTGTAAAAGTTATAAACTTGCAGAAATTCTCAAAAATCGAAATACCTCCCACTGACCATTCAGACATTAGACCACCTCAGACTGAATATCACAGATCAGACCGTAAATCTAGTCGATTTTCGGGTTGAGCAGAATACTTTATTTCCTCATCAGTACCAGCATTATGGATATTTTAAAGACATCATCCACAGCAGTCAGGAGACCACTTTTCTGTGGATGCAGTACATGATGACACCCAAGAAATACGAAACAACGCAATGACATCAATAGATATAATAACTCTAATTCAATATAACGAACGTAGAATTAAACAGGATGTTTTTCCCACCAGTCGTTTGCCTCATCAACATTTAAAGATAATGAGGATATAAAAATAATTATTCAAAATGAAGAAGGTTTCACAATTCTAGGCAGGAACTGGGAGGTGTATTCACACCTATAAAGACTCCTGCAGCAATAGCAGTGACAGCGAAACTCACACGAAATGTAGTCGCCTTTCTGTTTCAGGAAGTAAGATATGAACTCATTGGCGTAGAAATCGACCATACAAGAACGTTGGAATCACATCCACTCTCAATACATACATCACGGCACTAAAATCACATCTGAACGCATTTTACAGTGATGTCACCGTCATCTCGTCAACCATGGATGATTAAGACTCCAATTCAGCTGGAAACGACTTGCATTTGAGCGTATTTGATAACTGTAAACTAGTCAGTGCTAAAGTATACTTAAATTCCCAGTTTTTCCATATCACAACTTACAGCTTGACTGGGACAGAAATGCATATGGAGTGTTGTATGAAATGTAAGCAAAGTTTTACACACCGTACTACGAGACTGGGGATGGTTTTCGATTTACACTCAGCCCACAGCAGTTTAAGGAATTATGACCCATAGTGGTGACAGATTTTTCAAAGCAATGTGAAGCGGTGAGGACTGGAACTGTGGATATACGTATTGAGTTCGAATCATTTAACTTCCCCACATTATGCAGCGTATGCGTTAATACTACGAGGGTCGTTTAATAAGTAATTAACCACTTTTTTCTAAGTACATATTTATTGCTAAGAGTAATAATCTGGTGACAATATTCAGCAACACGTCTTGTCCATGTTCTATTTCTCTACGTAGTCTCCATCGTGTTCTATGGCCGTACGCCAACGTTGGGAAAGAGCATGTATTCCCTGCTGATAAAAGTTCTTATCCTGCAGGCGTAGCCATGTGTTCACTGCGTGACTGATACTTTCGTCATCTTCACAGTGTGTTCCCCGAAGAGAATCTTAAAGCGGCCCAAAGAGATAGAAGTCGAAGGGTGCCTGGTCTGGACTGTATGGTGGATGAGGAAAACACGTCCAACCCAATTTGGCGATGAATTCCCGGGTTCTCAGACTTGTGTGTGGGCGTGCATTATCTGTTGGAGCAAGATTTCTGCTGGCTTCTAGTCCTATCGAAAACGTCGGAAACGTTTTTGAATTTATTCAGAGTCTTCATGTGCGCCTCTGAATTGATGATTAACCCTCTTGCCATCACACCCACGAGAATGACGCCACCACCACCCCAGAAGATCGTCTCCATGACTCGTCCGGCAGAGGGGGTTTTCTTGAATTCCTTCTTTTGTGGGAAATGGGGACGATGCCACTCCATGGACTGCCTTGTTGTTTCCGGCGCAAAGTGATGCCCCCAGCTTTCGTCCCGCGTAACCATCCGTGACAGAAAGACCTCTCCGTTGCTCTCAAAAAGCTCCAACAATTCAGATGAAATGGTCTTTCTTCGAATCTTGTGTTCCGCTGTGAGCTTTCGTGGAACCCATCGTGAGAACCTCTTTGGATATCCGAGAGGTTGTCATATTCGCTATTTTTGGCTTCATTAAAACAGCAAATAGGTAATACTTTCAGCCAGAAGGCAAATACTTGTTTATAAACAATGATTAATGTATAATAAGGCGTCGCATAGTAATGGTGGAATTTCCTAAATAATGTAATTCGCCGTTTTTGGGCGGCAACATAAACAGAAAAATAGGGATGGATGTGCGATCCTTCACTATTTTGCTCGCTGGAGAACAAATGAAGCCTGGACCGCTAAACACCTGTACTGTTTTTCTTAAGTAAGACGGACGCAGATTTGTGGCGGTCTGATGTAATTTTTTACTAAATAAATAAAAACGTATTCCGCCTAAGTTTGAGTGAAGTGTAAAAAGAAGAACTGTTTTAACTTATCGTGACAACGCACGAGCGACTCAAGAGGAAAATGGCTATATAAAAGAGCGCTCAATGGACATGAAACGGACATAAAAATCTACCGTCATTGTAGTACTAAGCATAAAGTACGATATATGTGTTAGTCATAATGAATATTTGTTCTGGAAATATTGAATCATTTAGCATTGCTCATTCCTATCATCTCCTCAGTATTATTTTCATTTTAATTATGCATTTTGCTAAGATTACAGACACCAAGATCATCAGTCGAATGTGCGTGTTACATTGACAAAAAGAAAACTGTTTTATCGTCTTCGTGCATCAGCTTTAATATTGAATTTCCCTTTTGTGTGATGTTACAGTTGTTTTTGCGCCCTTAAGAACTTTCTGGTCCCTTAGGAAATTGTTTTGTCACAACAATAACTTCACGATCGCGCATGATCGTATCTCCGATCATTAAGTAACTAGAAAGACGATATTGCAATTTCTTAATCAATAGCACGCTAGCTGTGACTGCTTCAAGCCACGCGAAACTGCAAGTGAAGACTATTCACATTTAGTAATATTTTATGACAATGGTCAATCCATGGTTGTTACGCCAATTGTGTTGATAAAACAGTAAGCGAAATCTCAAATTCCAACTTCTCCATTGAATAACAACATCACTTTTATTTTGTTACATCACAAGGTTCTATCGTTGCAGGCGCACTTTCAATGACCACCGACAACTGTAGAGCGAATTGTCGAGTTTTGATGCGCCGGTTCGGCAGGAATCTACATGTACATCTGCTTCGATCAAGTGTGAAGTTGAACACAATTTCATATGGCCGCTGTTCGAATATCTGATCCTTCCACAGTCATCTAACCAAGCATAGGTGGTAAATGCTGGTTGCTAAGCTTTCAACTACCTAGTATCAAAAATGCAGAACACTTACACACACACACACACATTCGCAAGCCCCACCATGTCTGGACGAAAAATCCATCTACTGCCTATTCCACTACACGAGAGTGTGGACAAAAATACTTTTCGCCACGGTACCATCAAACAGCAGAAGGAGTTCATCATCTGTTATCGATATTGGTCATGTTAGTATCCTGGGTACATAGAGGGTGAATCAACTAAAACTTGCACCGCAGATGTGGTGGAAATGGAGTCCGATTTTCACAGAATGGATTGGCAGTCAGAGCTCGGATTGTTAGCCAATCCACAGATTGTAATAAAACATAGAAGGCGTACTTTTTGTACTTACTTACACTTTATCAAGTGGAACAATGTCTATTGACATAAATAAACTAAAATTGGGGTTGAATAGAATGTGAGTGATGTTTGCTGCAGGATTCTAGAGAGAGTCGTTTACGACATATCATATTTTGAAAACTTTCCTCCCCGACACTTGTTTGTGCCATTCAACCTGCATAGTTGCCAGAACGCATGTTGCTATATATGCTTACAATATGCTTGTGTGCACTGCCGCTTGCTAGTCAGCTAATGTGTAGCAGCCCAAGCAGTAGGTCGTGACTCGGCGATGGGATGTACCAGTGCAGAAGAAGCTGACAAGGTTACGGTGTATGTAGAGTGTAGGAAGAATGCAGTTCGTTCTTGTACGGTGTATTCCGCAAGATATCCCAATAGACGTCAACCATCTTGACAATTATTTATCAAAATTTATGGCTCTAAGCACTACGGGACTTAATATCTGAGGTCATCAGTCCCCTAGACTTAGAACTACTTAAACCCAACTAACCTAAGGACATCACACACATGTCCGAGGCAGGATTCAAACCTGCGACCGTAGCAGCAGCGCGGTTCCGGATTGAAGCGCCTAGAACCGCTCGGCCACCGACCCTGGCAATTATTTATCAACCTCTTCTATCAGAAACGTGAAAATGTTGTTGTAACAGCTGGACAACGTAACAGAAGGAAACAAAAGACGACAAGAGAGGGGAAATTAATATTATTGCAGTTGATCCCCACGTTAGCTCCCGCTAAATCGCACGAGAAAGTGGCATTAGTCAAGAAAGTGTCCTACACTTTGCCCATTGACATAGATTTCGTCCCTGTCACATCTCACTCCATCAAGAGTTGCATAGAAACGACTGTGAGAATCGTGTTTACTCCCGTTTAGTGATGAAGCCGTAATTACTAATCAAGACCAGGTATACCATCGAAACGTACACCTTTTTAAAGCCCCAGTTGTTCTTCAACTCTGTTCAGCAAGATTCTCGACAAAATCTTCTACCCAATGTTTAAGAGAGCTATGCCCCTGTTCTTATCCAGTACTTTCTTGTCCCCTTTTTTGTGTAGTGGTATTGTAATGGCTTCCTTCCAGTCTATGGGTATTTTCTTATTTCTCCAAATATCCATTATTATATTGTACATGCTTCTTTCTATTTCAGGGCCACACCACTTGATCTGTTCAGCACAGATACCATCCACTGGAGTGCAGACGCCACTCTGTTGTGAGAAGGTTCATCCGCCTTGATAACCATTTGGATTCGTTGATTTTCGCTAACTTGACTGCGAAAGTTGTGATTTGAGAGCTCTCGTAAGTAGTACATTTCACTGTGCCTTAATGAAGGAAGAGAAATCACTGTTTGCAAATCCAATGCAGCTGAACATAAATCCGAGTTAGGCCCTTCTCAATGTGTCAGCTTCCATGGAATACATACCTTTCTTTGCTTTTTAGTGATGGGGCTCTAGCTGAAGTTTATTGTCTTTATTATTGGAATTACACCTCAATTTGGCCTGAAGAAGGTCACATCTAGATCAAGTGTCACTTGGCAAATGATGAAATTTTTGCTTGGGCAATTTGTCTTTAAAGACTTTTGCATAGAAGTGGTATGTGAAGTTAGTGTCTTCATGTTTCCCTTGAAATTCCTTAAATAAACGTTAGCCGGCCACAGTGGCCGAGCGGTTATAGGCGTTTCATTCCGGAACCGCGCTGCTGCTACGGTCGCAGATTCGAATCCTGCCTCGGGCATGGATGTGTGTGATGTTCTTAGATTAGCTAGGTTTAGGTAATTCTAAGTCTAGGGGACTGATGACCTCAGATGTCAAGTCCCACAGTGCTTAGAGCCATTTGAACATATTTTTTTAAATAAACGATAAAAAGTCTTCACTTAAGTATTGTTTGTCACCCGACTTTTCCCTTGAGTAGTGGCTTTCTCATCTTGGTATGGCGTTAATATGAGCAACATCCAGATTTTCATCTTCTTCTGTATATTTCCGGTGCTTTATCTTATTTCCTCGCCCTTCTTCATGTACTATCTCACCACTCTGCTTCGACTGTGTTGGATATGACCAGTAGTCCTGCACCTTTCTCAGTAGACAGCTGAGCAGTTTCGTTACTATCATTATATACTGTACATTTGACATTCGCCTCTTCTCTTTGCAAAAAATGTACGTTAATAGTTATTTTGCTTCATTTTGCCGTTTAGTGAGTAGAGTTCCTTAAACAACTTAACTTTCTGGTCATATGAGAGATGCCTGCATTTAAACTGACATTGACAGGAGACCTGAAAGAATGAAGCTCTGTATGTAATATGTTTAAATTAAAAAAGCCTAGGTATTTGCAGGTAAGTAAATGACGTCATTCAAGTAGTTAACTACAACCTCATAATCAGAATGATGATTTTTGCCCTTACGAAATTCGTTTCAATAACAAATAAAACGCTTTAAAATACTATAACATGAATTATGCAGATTCCAGCCCTTGAAATAAAAGTTAAAACAGCAATCATGGCCTACCTGTTGCTTGGGAACCTCTTTAGTTGGAACCACAGTACTGTCTTTACGAGTATATATCTTCCCTTCGCTGCGTAATTTTTTCCTTTCACTTTGAGCACTATCTTCAGCTCTCTTCCTCCATTTCGGTGCAGTTTTCCTTTCCATTTTGTATGGTAATAATTATTTCAGTTGTGTCCTGTTGTTGCAAACAAGCCACAGATCTACTTCAATTGTCAACATTTCACACAAAACGCACCAAGACAATAACAGGGAACAGAGGGTGCATGACTCCTTATTTGAACATCGATGTTGGTCTCTTGGGTTGTCGGGTGTTCTGCCGGATATCAGCGTCGTACTTGCACGATATTTCGGTCCCGCAGCTCGTAACCTTCATCAGGTGCGACCTGAGACTGCTCCTCGAGTGGACCTGGTCCAGTATTTATGCCTATGGCCTTCCCCCTCCGCCAACGGCTGCAGGCGCTTCCTCTGCGGTTCGCGCCCATTCCCTGCGACCTGCTGGAGCGTTGCCGCTCCGTTTTTCGTCCGCTGCGGCTCTGGATGTTCCCTCTGCGGTCCGCGCCCACCAGTCCCACATCTGGGTGTTCCATGTTCGGTCTGGTGCGCCTGGCAGTCCGTCAGGGGCTCGTTTTCCATCTCCATGTCTCTGGTTCTTCTGTTTGTGTAGTGTTGCAGCTGGCCCCGTTGCTCCTTTAACAATTCCAGAGCCGGATCCCAGGCTCTGCTTAGCTGGTACCCTGTGTTACGGTTCATAAGATCGTCAGCCATTTCATTTTCTATCGATTCTCTTATAACACTGTCCCAAAATCTGGGTGTTTGTGCTAGAATCTTGGTATCCTCATACTTCATGGCATGATCTAGTTCTAGACAGTGATCAGCAATGGCTGACTTAGTCACCTGTCTTAATCTAGTGTGCCTCTGATGTTCTTTGCACCTGATCTCCACAGTTCATGTTGTCTGGCCAATGTAGGCCATGCCACATTGACAAGGTATATTGTAAATCCCTGGTTTCCGTAACTCCAGGTCGTCTTTGATACTCCCCAGCAGTCTCCCGATCTTGTTGGATGGACAGAAAACACACTTGATATTGTTTTTACGGAGGATCCTACTGATTCTGGCAGAAGCAGAGCCAGCATAGGGCAGATATACCACCTTCTTTGCTTCATCTTGGTCTTCTTCAGGAACCTGTGGTATAGTGGCTGGTTGGAGTGCCCTCTCAATTTGTCTGTCCGTGTATCCATTCTTGGAGAAAACTGTTTTGAGACGTTCTATCTCTATAGGTAGATTCTCTTGGACTGGCAGGGCCCGTGCTCTGTGGACCAAAGTCTTCAGAACCCCATTCTTCTGTGCAGGGTGGTGAGAGCTGCTGGCCTGCAGATATAAATCAGTGTGTGTTGGTTTTCGGTACACACTGTGGCCAATTGATTCATTTGCTTTCCTCTGGACTAGTACATCCAGAAATGGCAGCTGGCAATTCTTCTCCAGTTCCATGGTGAACTCGATATTAGGGTGGCATGAGTTAAGGTGTTCAAGAAACTCAT